>NC_064616.1:259329204-259954204 GCF_023898315.1 Schistocerca nitens
AAGAAAAAACATTAGGTAGAACTTTAAACTGCATTTTCTGAAAATTATATTTTTTTAAAGTTTATGTACCTTCTTCTCAGAATCTATGAAGGCTAGAATTATCATATTTTATACACTTATTTCTATAAACCCTACAAAAGTCGTCTCAAGAATAAATTTTGAATGTAAGCTATGGGGCAAAGTGCTTGGAATTTTGCATGAATTTTATGTTATACTTAAAGAACCAGCCCAAGGACTGAGCCTTGATGTGGCGGGGTGTTCATTACTCAATGATCCAGACCAACAAAGCGGGACAGTCTGTTTCTAATAGCTGGTCGCTTGGTAAGAGGAGAGAGAAAGGCAATTAGCCAGCAACGTGGGAGATGAGGTGAAGAGGTTCAACGGCTTCTGAGGCGGATGAAGATATTAATCTCAACGGCAAAGAAGGCGGATGAGTCATTTTCCCATCACAGTGATACCTCAACGGCAGTAAAGGCGGAGTGGAGTGGATGGACCTCAGTATGGCGGATCTAGCGGAAGAGACAACTCACTAAGTAGAACAATAACCCACGTCACGTCTGACTTACAAGAAGCGGCTACGTCATCACCGTCTCTCTGCATGTTGATCGAAGCAGCAAAAATCAGTTGCGACTGTTACCAAAGTGGTCGGCTGCGAAAGGCGTCTGTTTCCATATAGGGTGGCCTGTTAAGATCCATCTGGGGAGTCGGTCAGAGATGTAGCATCCCACGAAGAGGTTAACACCCCTTCCTAATTTACTTTCAACCAAGACATGATGGTAAACACTGAACGGAAAAGTAGTCCAGGAGGTAACAATCCTTCATCACTGGAAACAGTGATTCAACTACGCCATCGGATTCTGAAGAGCGTAAAACATCACATACGGAAGAGCCGTAGCTTCCTAGAAATTTTCGCATACGGTCTCAGAACAAAACATCTGCTAGGAGCATTGAACATCAACATTCCACTGAAGACTGGGAAACTTAAAAAATAACATACTGATACTAGACTTCAAGAAACAAGATACGGTGATGAGAAAGCATCTGAATCAGAAGACAGCAAGATTTATAAAGGAAAACCAGACATAAAGAACAAACAGAAATTCACTATGCTTGGAACAGCTTTTATGGTCACACGGAATCTAACAGAATCTGTAAGAAATTTTGCCTCCCCATTGGAGCAAATATCACTTTTCTCGTTTAAATCAGCAAACAAGGACTATACCATCAGAAATGCACATGCCCCTAACAACAATGATAACAGAAAAAAATCCAGAAAAGTCAAATAATTTTTGAAAACACCAGAAAATGAGATATCAAAATACCAAAGCACCACATAGAACTACTCGTAGGAGACTTCAGTGGCCAGAGCGGCACAGAAGAGAAATGCAAAACAATAGCAGGAAATTTTCATGGACACAAACGCACCAATAAGAATGGAGAAAGGCTCATCAACTTCTGTAGACAATGTCAACCTTTTCCAGAAAATTGTTAAGGAGAAAGAAGATCTGGTTTCTCTTAATACATATTAGGTTCATATAAACTGGATCATTTGGCACTAACCAAACAAAACCGTAGATAAATCATGAACATACTGGTCAGAAAAGGACTAGGGATGGTTTCGGAACACTTTCTAACAGAAATCAAAGCCAAATTTCGACCTATGGACCAAACCCCAAAATTAAATATTTTAATTGAATTGACACAAAATTTCTGTCAGACAACAGAAACGAATTCGCTAAAACGTTTAACATAGAGGTATGGGAAATTGGAATGAAATCAGACTAGGAATAATAGACACTGTGAAAGAACTAAAACATCCAAGAAGAAGAATGAAACGTAAGTGATAGAATAAAATACACTATGTGATTAAAAGTATCCGGACAACATACGTTTTTCATATCAGGTGCATTGTGCTGTCACCTACTGCCAGGTACTCCATATTAGCGACCTCAGTAGTCCTTAGACATTGTGAGAGAGCAGAACGGGACGCTCCACGGAGCTCACGGACTTCGAACCTGGTCAGGAGATCGGGTGTCACTTGCGTCATACGTCCGTACGCGAGATTTCCACACTCCTAAATATCCCTAGGTCCACTGTTTCCGATGTGATAGTGAAGTGGAAACGTGAAGGGACACGTACAGCACAAAAGCGTACAGGTCGGCCTACTCTGTTCACTGACAGAGATCGCCGACAATTGAAGAGAGTCGTAATGTGTAATAGGCAGACATCTATCCAGACCATCACAAAGGAATTACAAACTGCATCAGGATCCACTGCAAGTACTATGTCATTTAGGCGGGAGGCGAGAAAACATGGATTTCATGGTCAAGCGGCTGCTTATAAGCCACACATCACGCCGGTAAACGGCAAACGACGCCACGCTTGGTGTAAGGAGCGTAAACATTGGACGATTGATCAGTGTAAAAACGTTGTTTGGAGTGACAAATCACGGTACACAATGTAGCGATCCGATGGCAGTGCGTGGTTATGGCGAATGCCCGGTGAACGTCATCTGCCAGCGTGTGTAGTGCCAACAGTAAAATTCGGAGGCGGTGGTGTTATTGTGTGGTCGTGTTTTTCATGGAGGGGGCTTGCACCCCTTGTTGTTTTCCGTGGCACTAACACAGAACATGCCTACATTGATGTTTCAAGCACCTTCGTGCTTCCCACTGTTGAAGAGCAATTCGGGGATGGCGACTGCATCTTTCAACACGATCAGACGATAATAATATCAATCGAGGTTTGGCAAGAGACATTAGGTTTATTTTTGGAATATGAGGAAAGAAACACTTGTCCACTCACTCTGATTTAGCTTCTGAAGAGACGATATGATCCAACAGCCCTTCCTTCGAATGGATCGAAGGCTATCGACTACAGTTACTATCGCACACCAGATTTCCAATTGCCGTCATAAAATACCATTACGTATTGAAAACCACCCATGAATAACGTTCTTCGTAATTATGATGTAACGTTCCTACAGGTCATTTGCGTGCAGAAACTCTCAGAAAATGAAAAAAACTTCCCTAAGGCGTTGATTACCGTTCTTGATACACTCTTATTTGAGCAGACGAACGTTAAGATTGACAAACATCTCGAGCAAAGATTACTGATTGGAATAACGGGAAGACTAATTACATCTTGATGTCAAAGTTTTGTGTAATACATTACTGTGCTTACATGGGCGGCACTTCCACGGTCCGTACTAAGCACTAAGTTTACTTTATTCTGCCACAAAGAATAATGTTCAGCAGCGGCATATGCATTCCTCACCCACAAACAGTAACCTTCTCGCTAATAGAGGTAAAAACTGGATATGTGTATCCGATCTAGAACTTTAGATGTATGACCTCTCCTGTTGTTACATACAGGAAATATAATTAACAAAAAATTTGAAAGATTTCAGAAAAGCATTTTACGACTCTCTGCATTGGCTATATACACGACTATGATAAACAGAATAATGTACACGTAATAATGCTTATTCATGAGAGACAGTGAAAATGTAGTCCGCAACTGTCTTTAGTGTCAAGCCCATGGTTTCAGACCGTATTGCAAATGGCACTAGAAACATTTAGCAATACGGCCATGTTTAATTTACCTATTAAAATTTAATTCTCGCCCTACTCTGTGGTTCTGTATCACTAGAAAACGCTCACCAAACGACATGACCGGCGGACGACAGTCATTTTGATATCCCACCGTGTCCGGGGTGTCTTCACTGGTCATGGGGGCTTAGATCAAAGCGGAACTCATCACTGAAGACAATTCTACTTCAGTAAATGAGATTCCAGGCCGACGACGTGTCTGGAGACGCCTCGGACAGCGGCGGCATACCAACATGACTCTCGCCCGCCATGCGGATGATGGTCTGGGGTGTCATTTACTTTCATCCATGCCATTTATCTGTCATGCTTGGCACCCTTACAGCACAGCGATACGTCGACCTTATTCTGCGCTCCGTTTTGTTGTCTTTCGTGGCAAGCCATCCTGGACTTACTTTTCAGTAAGATAATGCCCGCCCGAACACGACGAGAGTTTCCACGCTCTTCGTGTTTGCCAAACCCAACCTTGGCCAGCAAGGTCACCAGATCTTTCCCCAACTGAGAATGTTTGGAGCATTATCGCAGGGCCCTCCACCATCTCGGAGTTTTTTGACGACCTAATGTGCCAGTTAGACAGAATTTCGTACGATATCGTTCAGGAGGACATCCAACAAATCTAGCAATCAACGCGAAGCCGAATAACTGTTTGCACAAGGGCCAGAGGTGGACCAACGCGTTTTTGACTTGCTCGATCGCCGGCCGAGCGGTTCTAGGCGATACAGTCGGGAACCGCGCGACCGCTACGGTCGCAGGTTCGAATCCTGCCTCGGGCATGGATGTGTGTGATGTTCTTAGATTAGTTAGGTTTCAGTAGTTCTACGTTCTAGGCGACTGATAACCTCAGAAGTTAGGTCCCATAGTGCTCAGAGCCATTTCAACCATTTTTTTTTTAACTTGCTCGATCTGTGAAGCTCTTTCCCTTGAAAACATCATCCAACTTTTTCAGAAATTGTAATCATTTGTTTGTCCGTACATGAAAATCACACCTACCGGTTTTCGGCCAATTCGGATAATTCCTTCGTGGTACACCTTCCTTTTTTTATTTGTCTTAGTACGTATACTGACTGAAATGCGTTGAAAGGGATAGAAGGGGCTAAGAACAAACAGACACAAAAATCACTACGTAGTTGCCAAAATAAAAATCAGTGTTATGATGATATACAACAAACGGTTCCGTTTAATCGGAGGATTACAAAACTGTATTTGAAATTTGTCTAGGCATGGTACTATAAAAATTATTGGTACGTCTTTATCTAAGTTTTATTCAACTGATTCATTGTAGTTAAAACACCGTCTTTTAAATGAAACTAGTTTTCAGAAGCGAGGTACACTGAACTCCGGCTTTGACTCAAAGACATCAACTGCTTGAAAAAAACAGTGTCTAAATTAAGATGAGCAGTGTTTTCCTATCAGCCTTTGGAAGATTAGTTGGTGGAAGCCATGCTGCAGAATACCAATTGTGTCACTGTGAGTGGGAAGTTGTTCTGACTTCCAATACATGTTAGCAAATTGGGGCTAATTTCTGAAACATAAACTTGAAACACATGAACATAGTAAATATAAATAAAAAGACTGATGTCGAAACGGACGAATAATTTCGAGCAGTTCTGTGTCATTACCGAAAGTGCTACATCAGAACCAACTTTTATTACGTGGAGTTTAGCTTATGAGGAATAAAACAGTTCTCATCTCAAGCGGTCAATCTCGGATTTATGAATAGCGAGGCTAGACGGATAGAATTACATCACAGAGAACATGAGCACTGGTTTACAGTCGTCGTCCTCCCCCCCCCCCCCTCCACCACCACCAAAAAAAAAAAAAACTGTAACGTAAATTTCTTCTAGCGTGACATGTACAGCCGATAGTTGAGTAACAGATAAAAAAATTGATAGGAGATCTTCGAGCAAGTTTAGGCACATTTAAAGAGGCGTAGAACAGTTTGTCAACTGTTCACCTTCAACCTCATCTCACAAATGCTTTCATAGCACCCTAGGCACATAAACCCATCACTTTTTGCTGAGATTAGTGCCCTATGTGAACTCCACTAAACTCGACGACGGATAGATCTGCAAGAAGTTGGCTCGTCGCTTAATCACTTTGTCATGCGCTTCCTAAGCGTTATTATACAGCAATATTGGGGGACGTGCAGTCACCATACTGCTCTCCCACCCATTGAGGTCGGCTTTCGAAAACAGAGACGCTACTTTTCTTTCAAGTAGCTCTTCGGTTGTCCTCAGGAGACTGGGTAGAGCCCCTTCTATTTTTTCCACTGGCGCTAGCGAAAATGGAACTTGGGGCTTCCGAGTACTAGCCAAACACACAGATCGTACTGGACCGTGGAGAGACCGAGCAGTATTCGTCAGTGTACAAGGACCTGTTCCAGATAATTCGTTATTCTATCTTGAGATTAGGAGGTATATATTGTTGATAAAAGATGCTTGCAGTGGTGCTTTTGTGTAATTGGTTAACGACTGACAAGGAATAATATAACTTTAATAGCCTCGTTTGAGTCGGAACACTTTTTCAGGTGGAAAAGTGTGACGGGAGGAGTCGGTGTGCGACTGGCTGGATGAACCACCACGGCATCAATCAGAAATTAATTAACGAAAATTTAAACAGAATGTAGATTCCTGAAAGGAATTCGAACTCCCCTCCTACTAAATACAAAATAAAGGAAAGAATGTTAGGGTTTAACTTCTCGTCGACAACTAGATCTTTAGAGACGGAACACAAGATCGGAATGTTTCAAGGATGGGGAAAGTAATTAACCGTGCCATTTTGAGGGAATTATACTAGCATTTCAATGGTTTGATTTGGGAAAATCGCGAAAAACCTAAATATGGATGGCAGGGTGCGGAGTTGAACCGTCGTCCTCTCGGATGGGTATCCAATTTGCTGACCAGTGCGCCACCTCTCTCGGTAAGTACAATTCCTTAATCACGGCGCCATCTTGCACCCTTACGTTAGAGATAAAGTCAATGATGGACGCTGTGCAGAAGGTGCTGGTATAATGAATAAGTAATGGGATTTCGACCTACAGCTGAATAGCAGGTCAAAGAGTATTGAATACTGTGGCCTACCCTTCTTAATTAAGATTTGTGCTGATGCACAAACTTTTGGTGTTACACATCGCGGAATTCGAGTTGCGAGTCCGTCTACCCTAGCAGCACTAATGAATGCAAAGACGTGTGTACAGAAGAGCTATGATAGACAACAGAAACATCACTTCGGAAACAGTGAAGATATCAAGGACTAATATGTGACATACCAGTACATCATAAATATTACCATTCCACGTTATTCCTCTAGAAACCCGAACAGCACTCAAGAAATTTGGATGTATTTCTAAGAGATACACTGCACAGTGCTAGTGGATAAGTCTCAGAACGTTGTTTCCCTGGCTCAGGCACTCCTGTTGTAGAGCCGTGTCAATAGCAACTCACTGTGGCCTTTCCCACGTTCTCATTTACGGCCGATAACGAGCTGTCCAGGAACATTAAGCAATAGCCGGGGTAAACTCCGTAGTGTACTTCCATAACTGAAAGTCGATTTAGCATCTATTTTAAATCGCTGCGGCTATGAATTAGCAAGAACGTTTCCTCATGGCTGATTGCTAGCTTTCATCGCTACGCTAAGCGTGTATTGGTTCTGTAAGCGTATTGATCTGGCACTTGTCCTACGCCGTGATGCAACATGTTGAGTCCACCTCAACACAGAGGAAACAAGTAATTCATGACATGTCGTCAGTTGATCTAAACAAGTCGAAATCTCACGTTTGGCCTCTCGACCTGTAGGAAAGTAAACCACAGATGTAGTGTATATATTCCGTGAAATGTAGATTAACTTGTTTCCGAAGAATGGGATATACATTATTCAAAATCATAACTTAACTTCGTGTCACAACGCCGTATTTATAAGATATTCATTCAGCAATACATCCAAGCTACATGGGACTGGAAGCATCTGTTCTTACATAATTTTATGACAGAAAAAGAAACGTGAAAAGAAAAGGACACTCCTGGATATAAGTGAATTCTTATTTTATCCTGTTCCTGAAAAGAGACAGAATTAAAAATGTAGGTATAGAGTTTGCTTATACCGGAATTTTATTTTTAGAAATTACTCGAAAATGATATTGTCCATGTAAAGAGAAAACACTCCTGGATACAAATGAATTCTTACTTTATCCTGTTCCTGAACACAGACAGAAGTAAAAATGTAGGTGTAGAGGTGGTTTACAGTGGAATTTTCTTTTCGAATTAACAAAATGGTTCAAATGGCTCTGAGCACTATGGGACTTAACATCTGTGGTCATCATTCCCCTAGAACTTAGAACTACTTAAAACTAACTAACCTAAGGCCATCACACACACCCATGCCCGAGGCAGGATTCGAACCTGCGACCGTAGCAGTCGCGCGGTTCCGGACTGAGCGCCTAGAACCGCGAGACCACCGCGGCCGGCTCGAATTAACGCTAAAACAGTTTTGTCCATGTAATCACACGTGAAGACGAGAAGCAATGTATGAATCGGACAGTACCTCAGAGTCTTTACATTTCGACGAAAATTTGTATATAATGAACCCGAAACTTTATGGCTGTATTACGGATTGATATCCAAAACTGAAAACATGGAATTCACTTCTTATCAATGACTCCCTCATGGTGCGTAACGGGTACAACGGTAATTCAAAAAAGTCATAAGGTGCCACATGTTAAAATTATGAAATTGAGGTTTCAATGAAACTGATCCTAATGTGTTGGAAATTAGCAAAAGGGTTAATTATGTTCACCTAACAAGTTCGGTTACCAATGTTTCTAAGCTGGCGTTTTAGGTAAATATTTCAGTCGACATTTAGTCTGAGAACACTTGACACAGCTACGACAGCTAAACGGAATCTGTGAAAAATAAGGCGTATATGAGATTCACGGAAGTTGAAAGCTACACTGCACTATGTTCACTATCTGCATTTAATAGAACACCAGTTTTCTCATGACTTGTTGCCAGACAGAGAAAATTTGGGAAGGTTAATGACATACGTTATTTCTAATCTAACAGAACATACGATCTGACGGTAATTGTTGCAGACTGAATTTCGAAACAGATGAACGGCAACATGCGCCTGAAACCAACAACTCTAGGGGTTCAGAACAAATGAATCCAGCCACATTCTAGTACTTTCGTCTTTTAAAATGCGTGTCTTTCAGAAAATGAGATTGTCTACTCTAAATGTCTGAGACATCAAATAAAGGTGTGTTTAAAATAGAAACAAGTCACATCCTTCACTAAATTTGGTAGGAGGTGTCGCAGAATATTTTTAATTTCGTCATGGTAATGTTATTTGAAGCACGTAATGTTTCTTGATTCCACAGGCTGCAAAGCCATCTAATATTAGAAAATCCTTAGAGTTCTTTTCAATTTTGTAATCCATTTTTTGCGAAATCTCTAAATTGAAAAGTCCCTAGCTGACAACCACAATGTCATTAAATGGAATTATTATGTTATTTAACCTCATATTGGCAGTATGGCTTATTACATGAGAGAGTCAGCGAAGTGTTATATCCGAGGGAAACAATCATTACAGTACACAATTCAGTTATGGTGAACTGCGTAATGGGTGTCCTAGTGCAAGGATGGTATACGTTATTTGCAGAGGTGATGCGCCAAGGTTCTCCTTAGACATTTCTCTGAGAGACAAGGTGAAACAAGAAAGCAGATAAAATCAAGGCTCCAGCGGAAATGTTGTCGGGTTACACCGCAAACCAGAGAAACGTTCTCCTGCGTGCTCAATAAGACGCTCTAACGGATTTGTGTCCTTGTTGTCTAAGTACATAAAACACATTTCTGTGGTGCAATGTTCACAATCATTTATTTGATAATGTAATCATTTTATAATATAAACATTAAACTCTAGCACATCCGTCACCGATTTGTGTAAATTTCCATAAAGCAGTAGCACCGTGTCTGGAGGTACTAGATCCCGTACTTGGTAGTGGAAGACTTTTCACCTCCAGATTTTTGCTCAAATGGGAGGATACAAGGTGGTGTATAGCTCTCGGTTACAATATAGTTCTACAAGGCGATAGACTACGTTTTCGACCACTCCATTATGGTTCCTGCAGTGAAGGCATAAAGTTCTGCTATTAACAGTCCTTCATCCAGAAAGGAACGAGCTCGGAGGTAACTGCGAAAAAAACTCAAAAATTATACATCGTCTTTTGATGAAAAACAGCGGATTTCCAGCGTTCTACATAGACCGTAGGATTTATCTTGATCCAGGGTAGTTTTGGAAAAGGTCAGTGTGTACACCCCCTGCGCAAGTGTGAGAGGGTACCTGCGGTGAAACGAGAACATCATTTTGCTCGCCACGTTCGTAACCTAGTTGCGTAATTCGCGCGTCTTATTCCAGCAATAAATAAGAACAGTCCGCTCCTGGAAATCGATTCGCTTTGCGGTTGACAAAGACCCAAAGCAGTTTCCATGACGTATTGTATGACTGGACACGGACGTATTTCAACAAATAAGCCAGCAAAACATCTCGCATCAAATGTTTAATTGCTCCGAAGTATCTCTGTACAGTGTTCTATTTCATTTTCTTTCTGCCCACTCTCATGTACTCGCCACCAAAACACCAAAAGCGAAGATATTCTTTGACTATAACAGAGTTGGAGTAGCGTCTAAAATATATTGTTCTAGGGAGATGTCTGTTTTATCCTGATTCAGAAAAGCTGACTTATCTTTTCGTCCACGTGAATGGCGGAACGCTTCCAAATAATATCATGGCCCTCTCTTCTCCAGTTTGTCCCTTTAGAGCTTATATTCCGTCTCCAGCAACTTCAGCTTCGACAAGTGTTTAATCTCTAAGCTTCTTTCCATTTTTCTCTTTCCTGGGTTACGAAGACAGCACAGGTAGCTATCCAAATCATCAGCCGGAATGACACAGAAGTTACATTAGTCACGGAGCTTAAAATCTAATTCTTCTGCGAATTAGAAGATGAGACGATGATAGTTATAACGAAATACAACAAAATACATGATAGCAGATCCTGACGTTAACTGGGTCTCTTACTTCACCCTGTCACTGCTGCAATTTGTATCAGTCGCTCTTATTTTCTTAATTATTCGAAGTAGTTAGCTAGGGTAACGACAAACTCCTCGCACGGATTCCATGAAACCAGCAGATGGCATACATGCGACTGCAACTCGTCATGCGTAACAAATCCTAAACCATTTAACAGATGTCCAAATGTGATACTAAAACTGCATTCTTATACTCCAGACATTAACAAAAGGTCTTACATTCCTCAGCAGACAATAAGAAAGCAAACGGTCTCAAGTACGTCAAATTAAATATCTGCGCAACGGAGTCAAAGCCGCTTAACTCTGGGGAAAAGTGTTGGAAAGAGAAAGGATGTATGCACTGCGCTCTCCCATGTTCAGCCGAGCGTACGGCACACACTGTTCCACAGGAGACACGAGAGGAACTTGAGGACCACTCACATCCTTTGTACGATAGATCTGAGTCTTCACGTTTTAAGACTGTGTTTAAACTAATTAGAACATTTTCGGAACTCAAATGGAGTTTGTAGATAAACGATCTCAAGAAAATCTGTATACACCTCGTGGCAGAAAGAAGTAATTCTCTGGTTTGGAATACGGTTGATAGTTAATGAGTTCCCACAACGTAACACGCAACATATATCAAACACTTCCGAAAGCAAATATCAAAGAGTATTTTCTCCATTATAACAGGGCAATATTCTCACCGTTGTTTCTGTCAGTTAGCTAACTTTACCTTTAGGGATGACAAATTGGAGAAAATTTTCTAAATTAATCAATTTCTTAGTACTTTATTAACTTATTTAATAAACACAAATCCATAAGATCTAAATTCCATATAAAGTTCGACAATTGCTACACATGGCGAGAATTTCTTTGTTGGCACCCCAAGTCACGCTTGATCAGCGCTGCTTTGCCAAAAGTGCTATCAAAGCGCGCAATGTTGGTCACCACTGGAAGAGTACTTTTTTCGGGTATTGTATTCTATATTTAGATAAGCAAATTTTTGTACTGTTCTGTTGAATGCAGTAGTTATTCAGTCATAATAGAGATCTATACTTATCCAAATAACTGGAAAAAAAAACAAATCAAATTCTCATTTTTCAAACAATGTATCTGTGTCAACGGTGTAGGTTAAATAATCAGAGAGCGCTTTGTATGAGGAAAGAAAGAAGGCAACAGGCATCGATTGAAGGACTTGGCGTGGAGATTGTCACGTTTCGTCAGGTCGCGTAGCCCCTGCAGTAAGGCTTCCTCGGAATCTTAAGGTGTTTTTTTACCACCAGCGTGCCGAGTTGTCGGTCTTCGCCAAATTGACAAGCTCTTAGCCCGACGAATAGGACTGTTTCCCCGCAGCCGGCTGAGTTCATTATGTAAACAAGCCAAGTATTATGAATAAGAATGAAGTTGTGAAACAGAGGGATCGTACAGATTTCTCTAGATTCAAACTTAGGGAAATAAATTGCACGCTCAGAAATTATTTCAGTGAGAAGGAATTCTAAAGACAACAATAAAGATCTTCTTTGTTCCTTTAGTCAAATATATTCACTTAACATAGAAAGGCAAGGAAGAAGTCTGTTACACTTAGCTTGGGTGTGCAAATATGCTTTTGTGAAGATACTGATGCAAAAAAGAGGTGTGTTGTGTCAGTCACGATTCTAAAATGAATGATATTGTAGAATGACAAAAGTTCGAACGGTAAGCTATCATTAAAACTGATACGTAAATCATACTAATCCTTGAAGAAAAATATTTCCTGTGTGATTTTGTTTTTTATTTTAAACTAACCCACTGTTTCAATGGCGATTAACTAAGTTCTCTCCGTTTGACAACATCAAGCAAAATAACATAAAAATATCCTTCATCTGATATCATATCAGGTGCCATACAGCAGTGTGGAAGTAAGAACTTGTAATGGTGTCTTATATTCCCATCGAATAGCACAATATCGTGCAATCAGAGATGCGACTTTCCAAAACTAAAAAGCCGCAGGCCGGCTATTTGCCATTTTAGCCACAGTATGAGCACAAACAGCGAATAAAGAAGCTGACATGTGTGATTCCACGATATTCCGTCACACGGGGGAAAATGGGGAGCCGTTATATGCTGATCTTCCCACATTGTGGTGTGCATCGTGGTACGCAGACAAATGGAAACAGGTAATGTCATGTTTCTGTGATTCTGCTTGATCATACCCAGTGGGGCGATATTATCTAATCGCAAATAGAATAAGGTTTCTTTTTTTTAACAGCGTCTTTCAGAAAAAATGACTTCTTTAAAGAAATTTAATGTAGCTGACTGAAATATATTATTTGTGGAGGGATTTTGTTAACAAGGTCTTCCTTAGCAACCACTCAACTATAAAGAAAAAAAAAATAATAATTTCGTATACGTAAAGAAAACTCGTGTAGCGTAGAAACCAAAGTTTCTCCGATATAATGATTAGAAGAAATTTTAATGTCACTTTTCCTTGCAGTTGGCATACGTAGTTTAATTTGTCCTCAGAATAAAGACAAAGGAATGTCATAGTTTTGTCGACGTCGTAGTAATTAGACACTTAACACAAAACTCACCAAGAGCAGGAGGGAAGCAATTACCATGACCTTTGCAAGCAATAATTTCGGCATTTATCTGGAGAGATTTAGCGAAGCCACAGAAAAAAAAGAATCTAGATGGTCGTAAGATGATTTCCCCCCGCCCCATTTTTTTCCATTGTCTTCGTCCTTCATCAAGATTTTCCCAAAACGCTTAACAATATTATGGTTGTCATCTCTGCTCTATAGGGCTTTGGGCATATAGAAAGAATATTCGGGAAGTAAGTTCCGATCGGTCGCGAAATGTAAACTACTGTGAAAATCCTATGAAGTTTTGCACAGAGGTGTTGGGTAGTACCTCTAGTATGCCCCTCGATCGGGACACGGCGCACATTTCAATTCTGAGCGCACAGTGAGCCGTAAAAATGTCTAAAAAACAGTGTCTCCGGTCAACTATGAGGACCTGATGAGAGGTTTCGCCCGATGTCGTCCTACCCACGTAACATAACCGTCATGTGTTTCATTCTTCATGACAATTCTTGGCCGCACTCTGCAGGGGCAATAAAGATTCTCCTGCACCGTTTTATATGGGAATTAATCACCCCCAACACAACCAATAATTGGCTCCCCCTGAGTTTCATGGCTGCTCTCATGAACCGCTAGCTACGAAGACAACATTGTGGCACAGACAGCAAGTTGTAGACGATCGTAGAGAATTGGCGGAAAGCACTGGCGGCTCGCTTTATGACGAGGGTATTGGAAAATTGGTACAAAGCTACAACAAATGTCTGTCGGAGCGGTGGCTATGTATAGAAGTAGCTGCAAGGTGAAGCTAACCATTGCAAATAAAACAGTTCTGATTTTCACAGCGGTTTCCATTTCACGACCTATCGGAATTTAGTTTCCGAATAGCCCTCGTATGTTTTGCATACATCTCTTCATGCATCTCTTCCGTTCCTTTTCATTTAGGTCACAACAACTTGAATAGTTCGCGGGTATCTTTAACATATTGTATCATTTTCGTGTGATGTCGGCTTCTCTTTTACAATGATATAATGAAGACAATAATTCTTTATGATGAAACTATGTATTGACCATAACGTCCACAAAACAAGCTGTTTATGCTTTTAAATCTTGCCGTAACACAACCATGAGCCCCGTGATACTGCTTATGAAGTGTGAGATCCGGTTCTACACTTCCATTTCATTCTCTTTTCGTGTGAGCGCTATCAGATGGCGATACCATATATTCTACCATCATAGTTATAATCCAGTATCAAAAAGAGGCGTGCTGGTAACAAACCAAAAAACTTTTCGTGTCCTTTCGGAATGTAATTGTTGCAAGTCTGGGAGAACTCTATCTTCTAATAGCATTTTTACCAACTTTAAGATAATGAGAAGGATCACGTTGATCGATGAATCTATGGAAGCTTCACAGAAAGACAAACAGCACGTACTAGTACGTAGAAATGAAATTGGAATTCGTAGCTTACTTTGTATCACAAGAAATCAGGGACATAAAACACTGTTCTTACTATTCTGTGTTGAACTTACTTCGAGAATGCGATCGTATGGTCCTTAATTTGTCATAAATTGATTTCTCCTACCCTCTGAATTCCAAATTATGTTATGAAGAGCTAAAGTAAGTCCATGATAGTATTCAGAATTGCAATGGCTGCAAATACTTACAAGAAGCTTTTGTCACATCCATTACATATATATTTGGGCTCTTTTGTCGGTATTGTTCCCCTCTAACGATGTATTGTCGTGTTATCTTACTGATAATGGATTCAGTAGATACTTAAAGTCATCTTACCAGAAACTATATGATTTCACTCGTTTGTGTACGTAAAGTGAAAATATTGCCAAAGAACTAGTCAAAAGTGTTTCGACACATTCGAAGGAAAGGAATCAGTTTAAAGGCTTCCAGTGTGTTCTGAGCTGTTACTCAACAGTTAGCTTCATAAGGTTTCTAAATTTCCAAACTGGCCGCTAGATAAAGACTAACTAATGCTCTAAGTGAGTGAATGTAATAAGATAGCTAACGAGAGCATACTATCAGAGAACTTCGCAGACTGCATTACAAAACGAAATGTGTATCACAATGACAAATTAAGGGACGCGTGCTATCAATGGAATTCTGGAATTACCTAAGAACTGTTGTCACAGAAAAACTACAGGTTACGCTAAAAGCAACAATTTTACAGATGAATAAAGTACTATTTTATACAGTTAAGGATGTACGTGCTTACGAAACGAGACTGCACTGCTTTAGAAGAAATGAACTAAATCAAAGGGCATGTAGCGCAAGCATCTCTCACGTGACATTCACTCATAATGAATGACGGGTAACGAAATTTTCCACTCTGTGTTTGTCGCATAGCCATCAATCTGAGCTTCTCAACCACGCACATTTCCACTGCTACAAAAACTTACGTTACATTGTGTTCGGGAGCTCAAATGCAAACAAATGCTGACTTTTTCACCAGACAGATGTCTCATTTCTACACGTCAACTCTATTGTTTGGCTTACGCCTACTATTTTCCTACCAAGTTAGGCTTCATGTATGTACAAATACTAGAGGACACAGGCGTAAGCTCGAAGGATAATTCTGTACTAATGTAAAAGTACTGTGATATTTTGAGCCCACCGATGAAAGTGATAAACATATATCTAAATTACTTACAGATTCAATCGACTTAAGCAACACTATCACGGAATCATATGTAACACTAGGTAGTCAGTATGTTTGAACGATGCATTTGTTAGTTAGTTTGTTTGTATAGCAGTTGCTTCAAGACGAAAATTTGAGATCTTGTTAATCTAACACATCACTACATCGACCTGCCGGCCGAAGTGGCCGTGCGGTTAAAGGCGCTGCAGTCTGGAACCGCAAGACCGCTACGGTCGCAGGTTCGAATCCTGCCTCGGGCATGGATGTTTGTGATGTCCTTAGGTTAGTTAGGTTTAACTAGTTCTAAGTTCTAGGGGACTAATGACCTCAGCAGTTGAGTCCCATAGTGCTCAGAGCCATTTTGAACTACATCGACCATATTTCATGGTTATTTCGGTGATAATTATCGTACGAGAGTTAAAGAAATTTTGAGAAGCTATTATATAAAATGTCATCTATCTTACGCGGTTCAAGAATATTAAACCAACATATTTCAATTCATCTGTTCGCTACACCAGCAACAACTCAATAATTTTGCTGTCTGTTGAAGAGTGGACGGGAGTGAAATTTATTCTTGTTAAAAACAAATATTTCACTTCACCATGGGTGATTATCATCTGGTATGCTTGGGAATCAAAGCACCTCCCCGTTGTAAAATCGAAGTTCCTAGATAAGTACTAGAAAATGTTAGTAATATTGTAAGATTTTACATATGTGAGATCACTGAGTGAAGTGTTGTACTTCTTAAGATCCTGCATATTTCTGAAGAAGCGAGTTTGATATCTCTCTCTGATCATCCTACATACGTTCTCCCGTGGTTTTTATAAATCCTACCTCCGAATGACGAAATGGTCACTTCAAAAGTACCACGGTAGAGACTTCTCCCATCCTTATCCAGCTGAGTTAACGCTCCATTTCTAATCACCTCGAGTCTACAGGACACTAAGCTCTTAATATTCCTTTCTGTCTTTAAAAAAAAAAAAAAATGTTCAACTGTGTGTGAAATCTTATGGGACTTAACTGCTATAGTCATCAGTCCATAAGCTTACACACCACTTAACCTAAATTATCCTAAGGACAAACACACACACCCATGCCCGAGGGAGGACTCGAACCTCCGCCGGGACCAGCCGCACAGTCCGTGACTGCAGCGCCGACGTGGTGGTCTCGCGGTTCTAGGCGCGCAGTCCGGAACCGCGCGACTGCTACGGTCGCAGGTGCGAATCCTGCCTCGGGCATGGATGTGTGTGATGTCCTTAGGTTAGTTAGGTTTCAGTAGTTCTAAGTTCTAGGGGACTGATGACCTAAGATGTTAAGCCCCATAGTGCTCAGAGCCATTTTTGCAGCGCCGAAGACCGCTCGGCTAATCCCGTGCGGCTTTCTGTCTTCCTTGCAGGAAATCTGGCGTAACACGAAGTTACTCGGGTAACACGTAATATAATTAGCTGTAAAATTAAAAGAATTTATGTATATAGACGAGTCTGATGATATAACAGCAAAATGACTAATTTTTAATTTCAGTTCGGATAAACTGTAATATTGTAATGAAATTACTTTACAATTTCTTTTCTAACGGCAAAAAGTGTCCTTAAGATGTCCATAGCTTTAGGCAGATTGTAACAGACTCACAAGCAATTACTTTTTTATTTCTCGCGTGTTAACGCGAGTCAGACTGCGCAGATACTGCATGTCGAGCCATTGCATGTAGTCACAAGAGATGTCGTCTGTTAACGTTGCTGCACAAAACCAACCTCCTCAGAACTGATTGACTGCTGAACGCAGTTCTGACATCCAGTCTCCGTAAAATTTCATTATCTATTAAGAGGACGACCGTTTCCAGAAGCTTTTACGATTAAATACCTGAAATGCTCGCATCTTCTTTTTACCGGGACCGCGTTTGATCCGTAATTTAAATTGGGATAAGCACGAGAGTATTAACTTCCTATTTTGAAATTTTCTAATCTTTTTCTGACGTAATCCGTCCCGAATTGTGGCGGGCACAGATTTTTTGGGCTTGTCGAACACGCTGCGTGCTGCGTTAAGAGGGACTCCTTTTATGCGACAAACAAACAGCCACTCATCGTTTAATAGGCCGCCGCTCACAGGAGCCGCCGGCGTCGCAAAAACGTTAGCTTCTCAACGCGTGGATGACGGTGCTGCTACTGATCGATCTTGCCCCGCGGGTCGCTGGAGCGCTATCGTCTGTCGTCCTACGTGCCACGCAACGTCGTGGCCAGTCACAGTGTGTAGGAACAACACGCCGAGATTGTCTGATTTTAGACTGGATCACAGAAACGTGCGCTGTCGGAATTTCCTGTTGCGGAGAGACACGTGGTGCCTCCTGCTTTAGTTCGTGTCTTCCCTCTTACGCCTGTCAAGTGAACCGTGTGGCGTAATAATTAAGCCACTGGACTCACGCTAAGGAGGAGCAGTGTCCAAATCCACGACTCACTATCTTAATTCCACTAATGATTTAAGTAAAAATTTCCGCCATTCTTCTCCCATCGGACTGTTCCGCCGCGAACAGTGGATGAAAGGCACAGGCGGATTCCATATTCATAGGTTTCCGAAAAGTATCCCACTGCAGACTTAACAAACGTACAAGCATTCTGAATAGGTTCGCAGATATGTCAGTGGCTCATAGACTTCTTAAGTAAAAGAACCTAGTACGTTTTCTTTGACAGCGAGTGTTCATCAAAGACAAGGGTATCGTCAGGGGTGCACCAGGGAAGTATGATAGGACCACTCTTATTCTCTATATAATTACTTTTGCTACTGCCTTTATCCCGCATTGTGTGAAGGGTCGGCAGGGTTAGACGGATTTGGCATGGTTAAATTTTTTTTAACGGGTGGCCAGATGCCCTTCTTGCCGCCACCCGATACGCCCCGGGACGGAATTAGTGTACCCCAGCGGTGTGGGCGTAACTAAGGCGGGACGTGGGGACCAGCCCGGTATTCACCTAGGAGGATGTGGAAAACCGCCTAAAAACCACATCCAGGCTGGCCGGCACACAGGCCGTCGTCGTTACTCCGCCGGGCGGATTCGATCCGGGGCCGGCGCGCCTACCCGAGTCCAGGAAGCAGCGCGTTGGTGCTCTCTGCTATCCTGGCGGATGCTCTTATTCTCAACATACCGGTACGTAAATGGTCTGATGTACAGGGTAAGCAGCAGTATGCGATTGTTCTCGTTGATGCTGTAGTGTATGGGAAGGTGATGCCATTGAGTGACTGTAGGAGGATACAAGATGACTTAGACAAAATTTCTAGTTGGTGTGGCGAGTAGCAACTAGCTCTCAATGTAGAAAAGTGTAAGTTAATGCAGATGAGCAGTAAAAACAAATCCTGTGGTGTTCCAATAGAGCGTTAGCAGGATGCCGCTTGTCTCGATTATAGCAATTAAATATTTAGGCGTAACGCAGCGAAGCGATATGAAATGAAACGAGCTTGTAAGGATTTTAGCAGGGGTGGCGAATGACAGACATCGTTTTATTGCGACAATTTTAGGAAAATGTGGGTCATCATCAATTACGGAAACCGCGTATTGAACATTAGTGCAACCCATTCTTGAGTAATGCTCGAGTGTTAGGGATACGCACCAGGTCGGATCAAAGGAAAGCATCGAAGAAAGTAGGAGGCGTTACCAGTAGGTTCGACCAACACGCAACTATTACAGAGATGCTTCGGGGACTCAAATAGGAATTCATGGAGGGAAGACTACGTTCTTCTCAAGGAATATTATTAACAAAATTTAGAGAATCGGAATCTGACGCGGATTTGCAGAACGATTCTACTGCCGCCAACCTACATTTCGAATAAAGACCACGATCATAAGAGAAATTATGGATCGTATGGAGGCATATAGAAAGACGTTTTTCCCTCGCTCTATTTGCGAATGAAGCAGGAAACGAAATGACTAGTAGTGGCACAAGTTAACAGGCACCACTAACCGTACGGTGGCTTGCGGAGTACGTATATAGATGGAGAAGTAGAAGATTCCTTTGAAAGGGCACAGCCGATTTCCATAGCGTCCATCTGCAACCGGAGCTTTTGCTTCGTCTCTATTGACCTCGTCTACATCTACATCTACCTGATTACTCTGCTATTCACAATAAAGTGCCTGGCAGAGGGTTCAATGAACCACCTTCAAGCATGTCTCTACCGTTCCACTCTCGAACGGCGCGCGGGAAAAACGAGCACTTAAATTTTTCTGTGCGAGCCCTGATTTCTCTTATTTTATCGTGAACATCATTTATCCCTATGTAGGTGGGTGCCAACAGAACGTTTTCGCAATCGAAGGAGAAAACTGGTGATAGAAATTTCATGAGAAGATCCCGTCGCAACGAAAAGTGACTTTGTTTTAATTATTGTCACTCCAATTCACGTATCATGTCTGTGGCATTATATCCACTACTTCGCGATAATACAAAACGAGCAGCCCTTCTTTGTACTTTTTCTATGTCATCCGTCAGTCTCATCTAATACAGATCCCACACCGCACAGAAATACTCCAGAACAGGGCGGACAAGCGTGGTGTAAGCAGTCTCTTTAGGAGACATGTTGCACCTTCTAAGTGTTCTACAAATGAATCGCAGTCTTTGGTTGGCTCTACCCACAATATTATCTATGTGATCGTTCCAATTTAGGGTATTTGTAATTGTAATCCCTAAGTATTTAATTGAATTTACAGCTTTCAGATTTGTGTGACTTATCGCGCAATCGAAATTTAGCGGATTTCCTTTAGTATTCATGTGAATAACTTCACACTTTTCTTTATTCGGGGTCAACTGACACTTTTCGCACCATACAGATATTTTATCTAAATCATTTTGCAATTAGGTTTGGTCATCTGATGACTTTACAAGACGGTAAATGACAGCATCATCTGCAAACAATCTAAGAAGGCTATTGAGATTGTCTCCTATGACGTTAATATAGATCAGGAACAATAGAGGGCCTATAACACTTCCTTGGGGAACGCCGGATATTATTTCTGTTTTACTCGATGACTTTTCGTCTATTTTGAATTGTGACCTTTATGACAGGAAATCAAAAATCCAGTCGCACAACTGAGGCGATATTCCATACGCACGCAGTTTGGTTAGAAGACCCTTGTGAGGAGCGGTGTCGAAAGCCTTCTGGAAATCTAAAAATATGGAATCAATTTGATCAAAAATCCAGTCGCACAACTGAGGCAATATTCCATACGCCCGCAGTTTGGTTAGAAGACCCTTGTGATTAGCGGTGTCGAAAGCCTTCTGGAAATCTAAAAATATGGAATCAATTTGACATCCCCTGTCGATAGCACTCATTACTTCATGAGTATAAAGAGCTAGTTGTGTTTTGCAAGAACGATATTTTCTGAATCCGAGCTGACTACGTGTCAATAAATCGTTTTCTTCGAGGTCGAGGGGTCGTTAAACCTTAATGTTCCTTCTTAGAGTCTAGCCTCATGGCTTTAGCTATAGCCTTGTGGTAGAGACAGTGTATGGAGAACACAGCCATAAAGGTTGTTTAAAAAATGTGTCAGATGCTCTTAGAGGAGGTAGTATTAGTCAAAACTAGAAGAAAAGTTCCTATAGTGATACTATTTGTCCGAAAACAAATGGGTGATGTGATATGGGTCAATTTGTCCTCTCATTCTGACCTGTCTGTTACCTAAGCTTAATGTGCTGTTTATCCTCTAAATATTGCGCGTGCTTACAAAAATTGACCGAAATTGTAAAAAAATGATAACGAGCTGACTGTATGGCTAATTTACCGAATGCCATATTTCTTCAGAGAAAGGTTTTCCGCTAACAGTAATAGTTAGCGGACTTTTAACGTATTTTATGGACTGGAAGACGCCACGAACTACTAGACGCATATTAATTTTTAAGCATCTTTTAAAAATAACATTTTCACCATTTTATTGTTAGATTGCAAAGCCCGACTAAAAAAGTCTTAGTTTATAAAACAGAACTGACCTTTAAAAATTCTGAAAATCGTCATCTTCTAGTTTTGGCCATTTTTCGTTCAGTCCTCTATTTGCACGGTTAATCTACCTCATTTTTTTCAGTTCTTCTTTGTTAGCCTGTTGGTGGTGGGCCGAAACGCCGTTCAGCTGCTCTGTTTCCATTTCTTCGTTTATAGCCCGCATTTTTTTCCCATTACAAAACCAACTACTAACAAAACTATTGTACTGTTACCGATAACACAAATCACTTTAAATTCAAGTTCATTGATACCGTAGACTGGAATGACGCATCATAGAGTAGACAGTTTTCTAGATTTGCTATGGCTGGGAGGGAGGCAGGCAGTGCTAGCAAGGTTGTGACTCCCAGCATCTCATGCTCACCACATCGGTGCACTGCTGCTTCCAGTTGAATGCAATGCTGTCAGGTAGAGATAGGTATCCCGCGACATTGAATATACGGCCATTTTTAAGACTGGATATTTTTATATTAATTTTGAAAATAACACGTACCTGAATTTTGGACGCAATTTTTCATATTGCTGAAATCTGTTATTACGGCAAAGTTATCGTAATATAAAAGTCAGAAAGACACGATCAAAATATTCTAGGGAATTGCCTTTGGTAGATGATATGGGTAGGTTGGGCAGGGGGAGGTGGGGGGGGGGGAGGAGGGAGAGTGGATGTCAGATGAAATACAAATCCAACATTGGCGTCCTGAGTGAGGTTGGAGTAGAGATGGTTAGCTGCTGCCGTGCTAGGATCTGTTACGACCTATCTGTATCATCATGAATGACTGTTGTGGAGGGTGAAACTCGGTGCCGAGCCTGCTGATCGTGTAGAACTTCCAGGGGACCGTCGGGCTTAAAGTCCCCATCTGATGGAATAATCGCCACAAATGGTTCAAATGGCTCTGAGCACTATGGGACTTAACTTCTGTGGTCATCAGTCCCCTAGAACTTAGAACTACTTAAACCTAACTAATCTAAGGACATCACACAACACCCATGGCCGAGGCAGGATTCAAACCTGCGACCGTAGCGGTCGCGCGGTTCCCGACTGTAGCGCCTAGAACCGCTCGGCCACAACTGCCGGCCAATAATCACCACCAATAATGTCATATGTCCTCAATCCTACAGACTCGGTGGAAATGTTAGGAACTTAATCTAGGATTATGGCATAAACTTCGGCGATATAGAACTTTACACCACCATCTGACTTTCCCTTGTTGGTCGAACACTGGCTGTCGAAATTATTAACACCAAAAAGGTTCATAATGGCTACTTCCGAGTCAAATGCCATGATACAAGCGTGCGTTAGCCACCTCTAGATGTGATACGCGTGTATTTCTCTTATGATGAGTTACTGAAAAAATCAAGGTCAGTCCGAGAAACTAAAATGTAAAGTACTAGCACGTAGAGCAACGTAAGCTACACGCTAGTATTTCTTCGAATTCGGCATGATCGATCACCGCAGAGTTTCTTCTGCTGTTTGTAGAGGTCACTATTGAGAAGCAAGTTATTGCAGCCTTTTTCGCTTCTGGCATAGACGAGTTCTATGAATACGAAGTAGTAGCGGTCCCTGCTCTAGGTTCAGATGCAGCTTTGTACAGCAGACATGCTGTGATTACGCGCCGGCCGCCTGGCCGCCAGGGAGCGCTGCGCGATGGACACGCGCGCTGTCGCTGAGTATCAAACAAGTAACACTTACTTCGATGTGACAACTGCAAATTCAAGAAACGCACAATGTGCTTTTCGGAAATGCGTGAAGACGCCCACAAGCATGATTATGCGTCACTCTCCAATACAAACTGTGGTCCCGGCAGTAGCGGTTTCAAATCGGACACGTGACTGCTATAATCACGTTCTAGTTCAAAATAGCGTACGTTGTGACTACACAGCATCAAGAGGAAACTGATCACGCCGATCACGGAACAGCACAACGGCTTGTTTGTTAACGCCAATAAATATGAAGGACGAAACAGCGATAGGTGGTAGGAGAAGGTCAGGAGATGCTTGAAAGCCGGCCGGAGTGGCCATGCGGTTCTAGGCGCTACAGTCTGGAACCGAGCGACCGCTACGATCGCAGGTTCGAATCCTGCTTCGGGCATGGATGTTGTGTGATGTCCTTAGGTTAGTTAGGTTTAATTAGTTCTAAGTTCTAGGCGACTGATGACCTCGGAAGTTAAGTCGCATAGTGCTCAGAGCCATTTGAACCATTTTTGATGCTTGAAAAAGTTAACGTTGAGTAAGTCGTTGTTGCGTAAAATACGGGATCGGGACTGCGCAAAGCCGCGCGG
This sequence comes from Schistocerca nitens, assembly GCF_023898315.1. NCBI lineage: Eukaryota > Metazoa > Arthropoda > Insecta > Orthoptera > Acrididae > Schistocerca > Schistocerca nitens. The sequence continues at coordinate 259,353,326 of NC_064616.1, forward strand.
GATTAGCGAGCGGTCTAAGGCCCTGCAGTCATGGACTGTGCGGCTGGTCCCGGTGGAGGTTCGAGTCCTCCCTCGGGCATGGGTGTGTATGTTTGTCCTTTGGATAATTTAGGTTAAGTAGTGTGTAAGCTTTGGGAGTGATGACCTTAGCAGTTAAGTCCCGTAAGATTTCACACACATTTGAACATTTTGGATTGCACAAAAAAAAATGGCTCTGAGCACTATGGGACTCAACTGCTGTGGTCATAAGTCCCCTAGAACTTAGAACTACTTAAACCTAACTAACCTAAGAACATCACACACATCCATGCCCGAGGCAGGATTCGAACCTGCGACCGTAGCAGTCGCACGGTTCCGGACTGCGCGCCTAGAACCGCGAGACCACCGCGGCCGGCGGATTGCACAAAGGAATGGGTTTCGAATATCCTTACGAAGAAGTATCAACGGGCTCTCAATAGGTTTTTCATTCACAACATACATGAATATGCTATTGGACAAAAATTTCTCTGATGCAATGTGGAATATAAAGAGATAGTAAGTCACCGAAAATTTGACTGCATTATAGAATGAGCGGAGTGTGACCTGACCTGACAAATTTTCTATGTGCCAGACCGGAGCTCAAACCCGAAAGTTTTCACTTTCGCGGGAAAACGCTCTACTGGCTAGACTATCCAGGCCTAAAGGAGAAGCGTCCGTGCGGGATGCGCAAACAAAGGTATGAGCAAAAATTTACTTTTGAGTCCTTTATCTACGCGACAGAAGTGCAAGAATAATGGACGGGGAAAAATGAAGGAGAAGTAGAGGTTTAAATCTAGAGTGAGATGTAATGAAGAGTTCACAGAAGTAAAAAAAGAGCAGAAGTAGTACCACATTCTGTGGAAGGAAATCAAAGTTAGAAAAGTCTGCTTCACACTAGGCCGGTAATTGTGTATCTGTTTCTGTAGAAGGGGAGCAGTTGCCGGCCTTAGGGTTCTGCTGCCGCTTGTACAGCCAACAGGGTGCACTCCAGGCGGAACAGTTCCAATAACGATAGACAGATCGCCATCGCCGCCCAGCAAAGCAGGCGCACGGTGCAAAGAAAGTTAATGGCCCAAGACGACTTATTGGCAGCAAAATGGAAAGACTGGCCATCACAAAGGGCCACTTTTCATGGGCAATTTCATTCTGCGCCTAGCACCTTTGTAATCTCCACGGGTTCCACTCCTCTCCACTGTTTGAATCAATAACTGTATTTTAATTACACAGATGTTAACTTATAGAGTACAAAACAGTGGTTCCACCTTTTAATAAAACTACTATTGCTGCTTAGCAAAAGTTGTAAAGAACCATATCCCAGCACCACATTCGATTCCTATAACTGAAATTCTGCGTGTTAGTACACTACTGAGAATAGTACGCAGGTTCAGGGATAAATGTGGTGCTCTCCTCTTTCAGTTGTCTGAGATTATGTCGTTTTCGTCATATTTTGATGATATTCACTCATTTCTTGTGATAATTTTCTCTAGTGTTCAAGCAATTTATTTGGATAGTGTTTTCTTCAGTTACAAGTAATCTGATTCGCCAAGTTTCTAATGTGCAAAATCAAAAGTAAAGAACGTATCCAAATAACGTACAGTGAAGTGCAAGGAATTACGAGATGGTAAGCGCGGCCATGGGAGTAAATGTCTCCTCCAAGTTAAAACACTGCTACGCGTTACAATTTATTCAGAATCTTTGGAGATATTAGGGTTCAATTCATGAAGAACTATACTCATGCGAAAGCAATGTTGGAGTGTAACATCAGCTGCCAATGAAGTCGTTACAGACAGAGATGTGGCGTAACTGGACGAGGTATTGGTGCTTTGTCCCACAGTAGTTTCCCGACTAAGATAAGCGAATGAATTTTTTTTGCACTTAGCTTTAAACGCCTTGTACAGGATAAGTGTCTCGCAGTTATATACCTACGAAAATAAATCTAGAGTGTTTTCTAATTTTGTTTCGAGCTAAACGGTTAAATGCATGACAAGACAAAGAACGTTGCTATTCTTCGGCACCAACCATTCTTTCATTTATTTACTTTGTCACTGAATAGATTAAAACATTTTTCCTTGTGCGAAACGGGTTTTAAACGACAGAGAGATCTTTAATTCCGTAATTGTCTCTTCACTCCCTCAAGCAGCTATCAATCCAAAGTCGTCAAGTCGAGGCCGGTTGCATGTATAATTTACTTAGCTGAGGCACGAATGCTTCAGACCACAGCTACTGCATTTCAAAAGTTACTAGCTTCTTAACTATCTACTTGAAGTGATTTTGGTGTACTCTTATAACACTTTACGGTAAAAAAACTGAAGTAGACATTAAAACAATACGGTAGTACCGTTCATCATATTGGTCATGCTGGTCGACTTCTACACTTTTTTTTTATTCCCTGTCTTAACTGTCATTGACTGTCGTTGCTGCATCGGCGCCTCATTCTCTCGGACTTCTGTGCCGGTTTTCGAAACATTAGCCCAAACTTTCACTTCAAACACACCCTCCAGATGGCTGAGCGGATGCCGTTCCATCCTCCAATAAAGGGTAATTCCTTGATTGTGCTTGGGATCGACCCTGCGGCACAAGCGTGGCAGCCAGAGACGCTGACCACCGCTTCCACATTGCACTCAACAGTAGCAAAATATAATAAACTTTCGTTTCCGAAAGTCAGCCACTAGTTGTTACTTAAAAAAGGCATCGTTAAAAAAAATCCGTTTCGTAATGTATGTAAGTAGCAGTAGAGTATTTGATATTCTTTATTTTCCGTTAACAATAATTAATTTAGACCTACTCAAATTACGTTCCCGCTGGTCAAAAAAATTCGCTACTTGAATGTTTGTTTATTTTTTTAAGATATGAGAAGTACGGAAACGCCGTTCACCAATTTCTCTCACGAGAAGCCTTTAGCACGAATCGGTTTATTCTACCCCGTATAGATGCGATGCCTGTTATGCCGTTGGAATAATCCCGAAATTCAGACGTTTCCTCGATACGTTGGCGCGTTACATTAGGTAGCGCGGCGGCGCGGCGACCGCAGCAGGATGTGAGGAGGTGAGACAAGCTGCCCGCCATTGCTTCAGACCGCAGCGCAGGCAATTACGTGGCTTCTTCGCGCGCATGCGCACTCACCGCGCACTGCAGGCGCTTCCCTCCCCGACAAAGTGCTCGAGTTTCCATTGTTACGTTCAGTTCTAGTTCGCTTACGAGCAGTTTATCGCGTTCACCGTCATAATATATCTGTTCTCACTAACTCATACACGTAACTCCAGTTCAGTTTCAGTTCATCGGGAAGGTGAATGACAGGTGGTTTAGTTAACGAGACATATTTCTCTAAATCGCGGACGATCACCGCGGCATGACTGGGGACTGTTTCTCCCAGGAGTGTACATATCAACGTGTTGGTAGCAATAAACGTTGATTTTAGGTCATTATATGAAATCAGACACACAGATATGTGTGATATGCCTGATGTCTCACGTAACGTTCGTATTGCCACGACGCTGTTCGCAACACGCTTTCGAATGTGCCTGTTAAACACGCCTCTGCCACAATGGACGCAAATATGCCTCGTACCGTATTCACATTTAATGAAGAGGGCATTTCAATGTTGTACCGAGCGAGGTGGCGCAGTGGTTAGCACACTGGGCTCGCATTCGGGAGGACGACGGTTCAATCCCGTCTCCGGCCATCCTGATTTAGGTTTTCCGTGATTTCCCTAAATCGTTTCAGGCAAATGCCGGGATGGTTCCTTTGAAAGAGCACGGCCGATTTCCTTCCCAATCCTTCCCTAACCCGAGCTTGCGCTCCGTCTCTAATGACCTCGTTGTCGACGGGACGTTAAACACTAACCACCACCACCACCACCACCTCAATGTTGTATTAATAATATGAGACAGTATAAAAAAGAAGAGAGATGCGTAATCGACACAGGTGGCTGAAATCTTACCGTATTGTAGAAGACATGGCAGGGAAAACATGTGGCCCGAACTTAATAAGAAAGACGACGTTGCTTTCCGGATATTTACACGATATCTTCGGCGATTTTGTCATTCTGGAGTCTATGATACAGCCATTTTCATCCAGCAGTGTGATAAATTTCCCGAAGGCAGTTCCAATGAACCAGAGACGTGCTGTTCCTCGCTTTCTTTTGGCAGAAGCAGATTAATTGCAGAATCTCAATGTGTGTTTCACATTTCGAAGTAAATGCTTTGTACTTACAAAGGAGGCCACCGAAATACATTTCTGTCACTTATTCTCGAATATCACTCTAGTGTTTAGCATTCTCGCCATGTCAGATCAAAGGCAAAGATAAAATTCAGAAGCGTTCTGCATTAGAAACTTGCATTCAGTGCCAGAGTGTTACTGGGATCTTACATTTCTGAGAAAGTCGACAACCATTTTCGAAGCGCTATTCGACAAATTTAATGGAACATTATCTGAGACAGAGAGCAAGGAAAAGTCTTCTCCTTGAATCGTACATCCCGTGGAAGGGCCATAAGAAAAAGGCAAGAGATTATGAAGTGGGCAGATCATTTCTCTCGAACTCAGTTTGAGAGTGAAATAGGCAAGGGAAGCTGAAATGCCGGTGCATAGTACCCTCTACTGTGTACCATACAGATACAGCGGCACGCAAAAAAATTACGTTGACATATTCGTAAATCTAAATAAATCGCTAAACGCATTAGATCTAGGTTTTGGGAAAACGTATTCCATCACGAAATGTATATGGAAGATCACGTTCATACTATTCGTATACACAGTGTTGGCGTGTATATTCTTCAGTGTGAGTTGGCCACCTAATCAGTTTATTGTCGTAAGTTAACGTAGAAATAAAAGGTACGATGAAAAAGTTTCCGTTGGAAGGCCGTACAGTCCAGAATAGGTATGCCGTCAGGCAACATTGCCGTGAGCATTGAGGCTATCATCCGACCGACGCACAAAGTTGAAGATACCCGTTAGGTAAAACACTGTCCTGCTGCGTGAAGAAGATCGTAACTGCCTGCTGCATAGCCTCGTCCGACAGGAATCTTCGACCATTGAAAGTTTTTGTGATGATAATCACTTGGGGAGACATCAGGATTATAGGACCTGTGTCGAGTGTCTCCCACTTAGTTGGCGCAACTTTTGGGTTACGACATTTGCTGTATGGGGACGTCCGTTAACACGAAGCAGCAACATTCCTTGTCGCAGTTTTCACGGGCGTTTCGCCTTAATTGCAGGTACACATTCTTCATTCTCTGATGCGTGTGTACCTGTGTTTGTCCTTCGGCAGCCAAGAAAAGAATAACAGCACGTTGGTTATGTTTAAATGGAAAATTGTTGGAAATAGGACCAAACTGCTGAGGCCATCGGTACCTAGGCTTACACACTACTGAATCTAACAAACTAACTTACGCTAAGGGCAACACACACACCCATGCCCGAGGGAGGACTCGAACCCCGGACGGGGCAGCTGCGCGAACCGTGGCAAGGCGCCTGAGACAGCGCGGCTACCCTGCGCGGCATGTTTGAATGGAAATAATGTTGGTAATAACGCCGTCGTGGTACACGTGTTCGCAAGACGGAAAGACAAGTTGCCACACTAATCCATCACCTACATGTCGGTGCTTATATACACGCATCGAAGTCGCACTATGATGCATATACGCTGCACCAAACTGTCAAACGGAAACTTTTTGATCGTGAAGGATTAATGGAGAAAACTTACCCACATGTGTTACTGAACAGCCTCTACAAATTATAAATGAGCCAACTGTCACTTTTAACAAATTACTTCCCATTTAGAGAGCTATCGACCTCAAGGGGTTACATCTTACGAACATAATCAACATAGATATTAGATTTTGATATTCGTTTGAGAGAAGAAAAGTGCTTCACAGTTTTGGTGAAATGCGCATGTCAAAGAGATGGAACAGTTTTTTTGTTTCAAAATGTATCGTTTACGAAATATTGTATTTTACATTGGGATCACGTAACACTCGACGATGGAGCTGCTGAGCATATAATCGGATGAGCTTCTCAAGAGACAGCCCGCAGTTCCGTGGTGAGCTGATGGCGTCCCACTGCAGAAGAAAGTGCGTCCTTTGTCGCGGAACACTTGTGAGTACGTGCCGGCACGGCCAGCAAAAACTTCACGCCCAGCTCTTGTTTCGATTCGCAGGTAATTCGTGCAGTCGCAAGAAAACCACTGTCTTGATCGCAAATCTTACCTATGACATCCTGTTTATAAGCGAATTACTGCTGTAAAACATTACAAGTTGTTGCAGAAAGTAGTTCCGTTCTGCCTCATCTATGATTGCTGGAAACCGCAAGGCGAAGTTCCGAACGTTCAACTGCGCTGTAGACACATGCACCATGAAATGAGAAAAAGAGAAGTTAGAGTTTAGCGTCTCGTCGACATAGAGAACGTTATAGACTGAGCACTGCATCAGTTGAATATGGGCGGGGGAAGAATATCGGCTTTCTCCTGCAGTGATTTAGGACAAACGACGAAAAATGTCACCTGACGCGACAGTAACTCCGCTCCTACCCTTAAAAGTCCATTGTTTGGCCCCGAAACGAAAATCTTAATGATTCAATTCGGCATACTAGGACACAGCAAAAATTTCATTACCTAGCAATGAGGAACTAATTCATGAATAAAATTGCACTTATTTCCGACGTAATGCCGTTTTAAGCCGATGTACTTTGTCCAACTTCTATCCTGTGAGACGATTCATTCCCAAAAAGTTTGATTCTAGAAGGTGTGCAATATATCCGCCTTCCATTGCCATACCCACTTCGTTAGAATGAATACATATCCAAGACACAGATCTGTTTAGCTGTGCAAACAGGCAATACAGCGTGCGAAATTGTCGGATGCTATAGCTGGTTCAGATGACTTGCATAGTATTTTCCAGTTATTCGTTTACTCGTTACAAGGTAATTAACAAAGAGGATCCTTTTTGCATTCCAGTAAACACTTGATATAATCTTCCCAGTAGAAAAAGTCCAGTTTGCTGTCTTCTATTTTTTTTCGATTGCTGTTTCAGTTCCGGAGTGAAAAGATGAACATTCGTCCCGTCTACAGTAGCAAACTAATCCGCAGAATTCGCCTGATTCTCTCCGAAGCCATCCAGAAATCGCCGAGAAGTTAGTTCCGCCTTTGCCTTTGGTCAGAATTTAACTTATTCGGCACCAACAATGCTTTTCTCATATACAATCATTTGATCAAAAATATCCGGACGGCTATTAGTCGATACGAATATGGGGTATTTCCACACTTCGTTCTATGACAGCTTGATCTTTGCTGGGCTCACTTTCAGTGAGGTGTCTGAGTGTCTGTGGAGGAACGGCAGTCCGTTCTTCTTCGATAGCCGAACCGAGTAAGTGATGTTGCACACTGAGGTCTGGCGCCAATGCGTTCAAATTCTCCGGCATCCAGCTTTCCTTAAGCACAATAATTGGGACCGCACCCTAGCCATGAAAAACACCCCCATACCTTAACACTACTGCCTCGGTGCCTCACTGTTGGCACTACACATGATGAGAGGTAACGTTCCCCAGGCATTCGCCAGACCCGAAACCTTCCATCGGTTTGCCACAGGGCATAGCGTGATTCATCACACCAAATCACTCATTTTCAGTCATCCATTACGAATACGTCGGTCTTTACATCACCTTAAGTGTCGCTTAGCTCTGACTGCACAAATGTTTGGCTTATAAGGAGCTGCTCGACCAATATACCCCAATCTTTCTAATTTCCTGTGTTGGATCCGGCAGAGATGGGAGTCGAGGAGTAAGTGGGTGCTTAGACAGTAAGCAGAAATAATTAGAAGTACACGTGATCTGAGTGTCACTGGCGTTTAGTTCAATGCAGCAACTCCAACTCTATTCCAGAAATCGGCTAGTCATCATGAACGATCACAGTACAGAGAAACTAGGACTGTTGAGATTTTTAACAATATCGAGAATCCGATATATCGATATTTAAAAAAAAGCATCGTTTCGGCCGTCTATATAATCGAAAAAGGTATCGATATTTCGACGGAAATATATATCGACATTCAGGCCTATTAAAATATCAGCTGCACATTGTAAATATACTGTCGGTTTTAGAATTGCATATTTACGTATTGATTTGTTATTAGATATTTTGTACATCAACAAGCTACCAGCCTGCTTATCCCCCCTTGCACACTAACTGAAAGGAAAACGATGCACGTATCTGCATGTAAGTGGCACAATAAAAGACGTCGGATGGGACAGTAGTTCGGTTTCATCACAGATCGGATTAGTCCGGAATACTTCATGCCGACTTCCCCGTTTTTTGCATCTCTGCAAACGCCAGCGACATAGCAGTGGCAGTGTCAAAATTTCGTGTGAAGTTAAACGTTGCGGTTTCTGTTGTTAACACCGAGCGCCGATTACAGCAGCATTTCCCTTCACACGTCTCCTTCCACTGCAAGGACCACTCTTACCATTTAGATTTTTCTCTATCATTTTCAGCAACTGTTTTTGAAGAATGCCGCTGTGAAGAAAGGGGACACTAGTGGCATTAGAAATTGGTTTTTAACGCAACTTGTATGCTATTCCTTCACATCGGAAATTTTGTAATTCCATTCACACCACCACCTACCAGTGCAATCGGACCTCTCTGTGCCACCTATATTTGCTTCACACAGTCAAAGAGAAAGACTGTACGTGATGAAAGCTCAAAAATGTAGTAAGACTCCTTCACACAGTGAAAAAAATCATGTTCTACTACAATTTCGAATATTTACTGAAAATTGCGAAAAAATATAATATAAACTAAAAATAACAGTATTCGATACTGCCATTTCGATATCGATATATCGTGGAGTGAGATATCGCTGACATTATCGGTGCATTAAGAAAGAGTATCGATATATCGAAATTTTATCAGCTGCCCTAAGAGAAACTACGAATAAGGCCGCTAATGCACTGTACGAAGTCCGCAATGAAATTGGGTGACATCTTTGCTCCGCGTTCCATTAGCCGTCTCGGTGGTAGCGTTGTTCCCTGGTACAGCAAGAGGTGTGGCTTCAATAACGGCCGCGGATTGGTGTGGCCGTCGCACGGTTTACTGCCAACCTCGGGATGCGTTCTGCTTGGTGCGATATCGATAATGTATGATACCACACTGCGCACAGCCACTGTGGTCACTGTTAGCACTTTGGAATTAACGAGTGGCCCCTTCCGTTGATTTCATGAGAAGTTTTACAACCTCCTTCCGCAATACCTGACGGACCCTGTCGGACAGTACGAGAGCTCTGCCCGGTCTTGGCTTAGTGGTGGTTATTCCTTCATGTTTCCACCTCACGATCACGTCATCAACAGTCGACTTTGGCAGCTTTATACAGGAGAAATGTCCTCGATGGTCCTGACCCACCCATCGCGCTTTTACTGCTTCTCTACTAACAACGCAGCACTCTCCGCCTCTCGTGGCATTTTGTGGTCGATTCCGCATTACATGAGGTGTTCACATACTTCTTCTGGCAAGCCTGTAGTGTCACGTATTTTCCTCGCCTCTCATTGCTGCTTGTCCAAAACCATTTTTTGCACTTTCCCTGTATTTACAGCTGTCTTCATAGTTTCAGTAACTTTTTAATGGGGACGAGTTTCTAAAGAATTGCAAACATAAATAAATGAAGACATCTACTACTGCTGGATTACACTACTGGCAAGTCGCTAGAAATAGTAACTACCGTAAAACACCTAGGGTAATCATCCGGTGCGACCTGAAGTGGAATTACCAGATAAAATAAGTAGTAGGAGAATTACATGCCAGGCTGAGAAGGACTGAAAGGCCATTAAGGAAGTGTAATTTATCCATGAGAGAGGTGGCTTACGAAACACTCGTTCGACGGATTTTTGACAAGGGAAACTCCCCATAGCACCCCCTTCACCTGTAAAACGTCGTACTGCAAAACTGATTGAATCTGCAATGTACAGACTGGCCAGTACGACTTCGACGTCATAATATGTCATTACTGGCAATTACACTGTACAGAAAATTGCTGTTCTACACTTTCCGAAAGGAGTGAGAAGTCCGTTGGCACCTATTCCAATAGTGAATTAAAGTTTTAGAACATAAGCAAGTTTAGACTGACATATTGATGTCTTATCCTGGGGCGTTATAGGCAAAAAGTAAAAGAACAGTCAAGCGCTATAGTTTTTAGTTTTGTAGACAGATGGCTATATGCTATCATCACGGACCATGTCAGAGTAGGCTTCGAATACTTTACAAACCCTAATTCTTGGATACTGCTAGTCAATCTGAAACACTTATCAGGTAGGATTAGTAAAGGAGATATTGAAGATACAAGGAAGAGCTGCACATTTCGTCACAGGTTTGTTTAATAAGAGTGAAAACATCAGGGAGTTGCTCATCCAACTAAAATAGTAGATGGTAGAAGAGAGGCGTTGTGAACTCTGGAGAGGTTCACAGTCAAAATTCCTTGAACGTACGTTTAACTAAGAGTCAAGAAAAAATTGCTTCCTTCCAAACACAATTCGCAAAATGTCTATGCCCCCTAAAACAGGGAAATTAGACTTCAAATGGAGGTTTTCCAATAGCCGTTCTTCCCCCGAGCCAACCGTAAATGGCGTCAACCGTGAATGAAACATGGAAGAGAAATGATGTTGGTATACGATATACTCATAAACACGGTAAGGTTGCTAAATTAGTAAGAATTTGGATGTGCAATAAGAAGGGAAGGAGGAAAGATGTACAGTTCTGTAACTCTATATCCTGTGCATGAAGTTAAATTCTGACTTTTTTGGAGACCAATTAACTCTTCTATAAGAACAGACACGATTTCCGCTTCCATCGATCATGAGGAACCGTAAGAGGACGCATAATACGGATAAAGAGGTGCAAAATGATACAAGCATGATGCAATGCGCAGAAGGGTAAGAAAGATTACGATATTGCTTGATAATATGACCGCTGTAAAATCACTGGCGTCATTCCAAGCCGGCAAATGTCTAAGGCAATCAATCGGGAGTAATTCAAGGTGGAACGACCACAGAAATCTAGATGTTCCGAAGGCAAATGCCAAGCTGCGGTTCATCGTAACCAAACTAATTACGTGTAACGTGTCACCAAGGGAGATTTCTTACGAGATTCTCTGTTGTCCCACTCTTAAATAATGGTCAACACGTTAGGTCTCTCTCAACGTTGGATTTATATTTAGAGGAAATTTAAACAAGATCTGTGAAATTAGTCACGACTTTATGCAGAATTCCCGATGGACATCCAATGATAGACGCTACAGCAATGACTTCGTGCTCTATTTATAAGCTTGCGCTTAAAACACCGCGAGCCGATGTTCTAAGGGAGTCACGAAAATTATTATTATTCCTTCTCACATACACCTCTATTGATAATGATGACATCGAAATTAAATACATTCCGGTTAAATCGCAGGTGTACTGACAGTTTTTCTTAAACGCAATGTCTGCCAATGGAATAAGAAGGGAATAAAATTATACTAGTACACTCTAATCCTCTTGCATCACATAGAAAGATATCATGTGATAATAAGATTTTGGCTACACAAATTATATGACTGTCATCGTGGAGTGAACATCTGATACCAAGGACGCATACACATAACAAACGTATGGCGACCGATCGTATGGTAAGCGTGTTGAGATCATCTATTTGAGAACGCCACGTGCGGGTAGTAGCGGGTAACAGCTTCCGTTGAAGCAGCTGCAGACGTTTCTGTGATCAAGGGGGCGCCAATTGTTACATTAAGGACTGAAGCTGCAAGCGCTAAGTTGCTCCACCTCTGAGTGGCGAGCGTTAATAATAATTTTACGTTTGGAATAACATTAAATTTGAAGCGGCGAGTGTCCTTAGCACTCGGCGACCGACCACAATAAACAGCGTTCGGATTAGCACCCATTTCACGCACCCCTGACTACCCCGCTATAAAATGTAAATCCTCCCAATAATTATTCACAACACAGACGTCATTTACAAAGCTACCACTCCAAATAATATATCACCAGTGCGGTCATAGAAGTGCGAGCCGAGCAATATTTTATTACGACGACTGACAAATTGCGGCAAAGCGTTTTTTGTCTGTGTAAGTACTGAGTCGAGGTTCCGTTCCGTGATGAAGCTGTTTTTAATGTCGCGATCACTCACAGGCGAGCGAACTGCAATAGGCGCTCGAGGGAAGGGTTGGCCACAAAGCCGCCGGCTATTGCAGACTCTCACACCACGCCGCTACCTGCGACCAACAGAGCTGGCTCCTTCTCTACTTCGAAGTCGGTATGAACGTAGGTACAATACAGATCATGCCAGAAAACGCTTGGCGTGTACAGCACTTAAACGTACGAGCAATGAAGCTGAAGGGAGTTTAGCTTTGCAGAAACGAAATCGTTAGTGATTAAAATCCCGCCAGCATCGGAAACATCAATCCCTCTGTTACAAGGAAATCATTCCTTAATTATCCGAGATGAGCTGTGATTCTACTTATCTTCTCGTTTGCTGTGTAGCGTCACGTTGATGACGAAGTTAGAAAGCAGCGGCTGCATAAAAACGGAAGAAGGTACGGTCTAACGTTTCGCCGACATTACATTTATGAAAGATATCATTCACTTACTATTGCACGGATAAGGGCGCAATGGAATAAGATATCATAGACTGACAGAAGGAAAAATTTCGCCGTTCATTTCTGAGGTTTGAAAAAACGCACATAAGGGAGTTGAAATATTCCTCCCGAATTTACGAATTTCATCACGCTTTTCAACGTTCACGCCTGATGTGTGTTTGGTAATCACGCATGTGGCACATGTTTCTGTACGTGAATGCTTTTCCTCACCACACAGGGTCATCTCACTCTAAAGAGTTAATACCGTAAACGAAAATCGGTCCGTGGATGATGTTTTCGTATTTAACTATTTCTGTCTTATGTTTTTCACCTAAAGAGGGATCAGTCGAAAACTGAGCTACATACAATGGGGAAACACCTAAAAAGCACATTTTGGGTGACTGTTGTGTGAGATCTAGTTTTGTTGCTCCAGTTTGAGCAAGGTGGCTCAGTGGTGCAGACACTAATTTTCCATTCGAAATGAGCAGGATTCAACTCTCCGTCTGGCATCTGACGTGGTGTTTCCATGGATTTCCTAGATTTCTTATAGTTCTGAAATGATATGAACGCGTGGTGTCTGTTATTTCGGACACGTCCGACCTTCTGTGGGAATCTCAGAGAGTGAACACGGAGGAAATTGACAGGGACTGCGGGTAGCTCGGGCTCGATCGGAATGTGGATCGGCCATGAAGCATGCCGATTTACGCCGGAAAGTTACGCTAATACCATGTCAAAAATGGTACAAATGGCTCTGAGCACTACGGGACAACATCTATGGTCATCAGTCCCCTAGAACTACTTAAACCTAACTAACCTAAGGACATCACACACATCCATGCCCGAGGCAGGATTCGAACCTGCGACCGTAGCGGTCACGCGGTTCCAGACTGAAATGGTTTCTTTGAACACAATTTTGTAGATTTCCTTCCCTTTCGGTACCTAATCCGAAATAGTACTCCGTCTCTAACGAGCTCGGCGTCGACGGGAAGGTAAGCCTCAAACGGCCTTCATTTCGTAGTGTTTTCTACTCAGCTCCGCCTCATCTCTCCTTGCCGCAAGGTAGCACCTACGCACTGCAATTAACAAGCTGGTCCCACCTATCGAATCCTAGACGCTAAAATTGCTGTAATCTCTATCAAAATAAGAACATTTCAAAAGCCAGTGTGGACTGATCTAAGATGTTGGAGTGAATGAGCCATTTGTTTCTAGGACATAGTCGTTTTTGATATTTATTTGTACGAGAAATTTCAAACAAGATGTTAACTGGAATGTGACTTTTATTTTGGGGCAGTGTAGGAAACAGGTTGATAATGGAAATGTAGCAGAGAAACATACGGCTCTCGGCGGCGGGTATATCCTTCACCATCGCGAATGCGTGCAAACTATTTAGTATTATGACGTAAAATTGATGAAAGAGATGAAAGTGTGACATTATGTCCAAAATGACACACCACATTGGCACCGAGCGAGGTGCCGCAATGGTCGGCATGCTGTACTCCCATTTGGAAGGATGACGTTTCAAACCCCTGTCCGGCCGTCCACATTTATGTTTTCCGAGATTTCCGTAAATCGCTTCGGGCAAATGCCAGGATGGTTCCTTTGAACCTTCCCCAGCCTTTCGCTCCGTCTATAAGGACCTCGATGTCGACGGGACGTTAAACCCAATCTCACCCGTCTCTACCAGGGTGGTTTTATTTCGAACTGCGCCTGTCAACAAACGAAACTGCATGTCACTGTTGTTTAACAGCTGAAAACTAACGTTAAAAATGTGGCTACCAAATGGTAGGAAGGATAGGCACACAACTGCCTTTAACATCCCTTTGAGGTATCTATGTTCATTCAGCTTTCGCTGCCAAGCAATACGAGTCTGTCGTGAAACTCTCTGGACTACTGTTCCTGAGGTCGGGGAAGCAGCACATCCGAGATGTTATTCTGTTTATCGGTGTCAATTACCTTATTTATCATCTGTACCGTGGCTGCAACTGTACTCTTAATCCTCCTCCTTCCTGGGACATCGTAGGGATTTCTCGAAGCTACCTGCAAATTATTTGCAGTCCTAATGCATAATTTGATTTCCTGGGTTTTCCTCTACTGTCTATTGTTAAACTTCAGAAAGAATGGCCCCATACTTTGTTTGTATGACTCTTGTCGTACGGCTTGGATGTTTTAAGTCGTAACCAGTCAGTTTGCCTTAGCACTTCAGCTGATTCTTACGTGTATGAACAATATTCTATTAGATCAATATTTTTTATGATGGAGCCAGAATTTCTTTTTCTCTTGTGCCAGAAATATATCACCATCAGTGGGACCACCACTGAGTTAGAGAAGGCACACACACTTCAATCGTCATCAACGTCATCATTGAAGTGTATGAGCCTTCTCTGTAGCAGTGGTGGTGTTACTGTGTGTATGACTCTTTCAAATGGTAATTTAAGAACTAAGACGTGAAAGCCACTGTAAATTTCAGCAAAACTTTTCGCTTACTCATATAACGTCTTGGCTTCTTCTTTAGTTTCCCAGCTACCATTTGAGAGGAGCAGGACTCAGGTTGCCTTGTAGGTATAAATATTTAGCCGGCCGGAGTGGCCGAGCGGTTAAAGGCGCTGCAGTCTGGAACCGCACGACCGCTACGGTCGCAGGTTCGAATCCTGCCTCGGGCATGGATGTGTGTGATGTCCCTAGGTTAGTTAGGTTTAAGTAGTTCTAAGTTCTAGGGGACTTATGACCACAGCAGTTGAGTCCCATAGTGCTCAGAGCCATTTGAACCATTTTTTATAAATATTTAGATTTTTCATGGTTCCGCTAAATCACTTAAGGAAACTGTAGATATGCTCTTTTTGAAAAGGTTGCGTCCTATTTCCTTAACTGATAAAGCCCTGTCCGAACATACACTTGTGTCTATTGATCTGGTTGTCGGCGGGGATCCACACGCTATTCGTCATTCTTTCCTTTCTACCGAGGTTTAGATCTCAACTTTGCTAATGTAATTTGACCGTATAAGTAAGAAGAAGAAGCAAAAGCACCATACAAATACACAAAAGTTTTGTATGATATAACGAACCTACAATATGGCACTTATATTTCCTACTGCATAACTTGCTTCAGATTAGTGCAAAATATGGTATTACATACTACGTGTGCAAGACTGTTCTTCGTTAAAGTACTGGCTAGTACTGTATCCTTACTTCGAATACATGTGCCTTCATTTATGATTCTTTCATGCATAGTGATATAACAAATAACACCCATCACGATAAGGTATGATTAAAGCCAGTTTAAAAGCTTGGATATTATTAACTTCTTTTATTTTTAATTGAGCCTTTTTGGTTACATACGCTATGCTCATCGAAATCTCCTTCAGTCCCCACTTCCATCTGTCTAAATCTGCCCATCATTTCCATTCTTCATTATAAATGTTTTGTTCGTAAACACGACACGGATCTCGTAATACACGCATTTCCGTAGGTGTATAGCTGCGCTCAGTGCAGTGTAGTTACGAACTAAACTGTGGTAACAAACTGAAAGGATCATCCTGTAACGATACACCGGAGATCACTATAAAACACTCAGCGGATAACATTGGTCAAGTTCTAGAACTTTTCAGGCGGAGTTATGACCAATTCAAAATGCAATAAAGATAACTGAGTAAGTTACTGGAACAGTCAAGCAATATACGACAAGTTGCCGGATACTAGTTGAGCACTAAAATTATATACTGAAAAGTGTGACTCGTTTGTGAGGACTGAACTCAGGAGTAGCAGAAGGAAGGGAGGACCGGGTTTAATAATCCGATGAGTACAAACTCAGACTGAACAAGGATGTTGTTGGAAACAGACCGCACCGTTTTGAAGGGAGCCACTCCGGCATTTACTTGAAGTGAAGGCTGCAGCGGAATTAAACATTTCATCTCATCATTCCGCCGACGGTTCTCTGTAATTGCCCTAAATCGTTTCCTGCGAATGCTGGGAGGGATCCTTCAACAAAGCCTCCTCCAATTCGCATCTGATCAGGGCTAATCTTCCGTTTTTAATGTCCTCCAAATTGACTGGACGCTATACCTGTCATTTCTTCCTCCCTTCCTTTCATCAGAATCAGTGAATCTCCGAAGTAGGTTAAGACACATGTATTGGAATAGAAAGACAGACAGAAACTAGCCGTTAAACAAATAGCTGCCACATGGTGTTTTTAGAGAAACGTTCCTGAAAGAAAATAGTTAGACGGGGCACTGAGAAAGGGTGCAGGATGACGAAACGGCAAGAGGCGGAGCAGGGTAGCAGTAAAGCAGTGATACATGCAAAAAGGCCACTTAATGGCACGGATCGGAGTTTTACGACCCTCGCAAGCAAAGACCCGAATGACGCAGAGGGTCGTACGGTGAACGAGCACCAACTCGCATCCTGCAGCCACAAAATGTGGCAAATTCAGTGTCGAGGGAAGGGAATAGTTCGTGACACTGTTTCTTTAGGCTTCTTACACGCTTCGCGTCTCGACAATATAGTGGGTCATTATGCGAAGTTGTCGCAAAGAATGTCCGCTGCGCAACATTTCTGAAAGTCTAGTCTGGAAAATGGTTCAACAATTCGAAACGGATACCAAAACTGAAACTGTTATTTACATATATAAAGTATTAGTTACTCAATCACCGTTTCCTTGTGTGGAATAAATTGTAGGGTAGGCTTTCACAAACGTTACAATTTTTAGTGTGTTCATTCAATCTAATAACCTGCGCATTTACACTCTGGGGGGGGGGGGGCTGAAAACTATAATAGGTACATAGAATTACAATTAATATCAACGTTTATCAACTGTTTACGAAGATCAAGAAAAGCGGAGCGCGTTGCTATAAAACTTTTCATCGCCCATAGCGAAACTTTAAGCAAAAGATAGCCTGAATGTATGACAACTGTCTAGCCAAATTCTGTGGAATTACATTTCTATGTAAACCACTTAACGGGGATAAAACCACCCTGTGTCTGTGTCCCAAACTTAGGCCTCACGTTTCCCAGGTGTTTATTCGAAAAGGTTCACTGTAAGTCCTGACATTAGTTGTATCACAACAATCTATTTTTCACGAGTTAACCTTAAAAAAGTTGTAGTTCAATTAACAAAAAAAAAAAAAACAAACGGCTGCTTCACTATGTCGGTAGACTTGGTATGTGTGATTTGGTATATCTCAGAAATAATCTCACATATTTCAACAAAGATGAAAGCTCGTAATAGGAGTGATGGTTGGTTGGTTGATTTGGGGAAGGGAACCCAATAGTGAGATCATGGTCGCGTCGGTTTAGGGAAGGATGGGGAAGGAAGACGGCCATGCCTTTCAAACGAACTATCCCGGCATTCGCCTGAAGCGATTTAAGGAAATCACGGAAAACCTAAATCATGATTGCCGGACGTGATCTTGAACCGGCGTCCTCCCGCATGTGAGTCCAGTTTAATACAAGTGACAGCACGAAATCTAAAGAGATAGGAAACGAAGAGAAATTTGGTATACGGTGACATAAACCAACTTTGAAACAGACTGCTTGAAGTTTGAAATCCTTAATGCAAATCTATCCTGTACCAGTTACTGGTCTGCATACGGTCTGGAACTTCAGTGTTTTCTGGAGATCAGTAGAGGTGGTAGATCCCCTTTGTTCCATTTACAAGAACATAAATGTAAGGAAACGCGAAGAACGAAGATCCGCATAAGTCGTATCAACTCGCCGGCCGCGGTGGTCTCGCGGTTCTAGGCGCGCAGTCAGGAACCGTGCGACTGCTACGGTCGCAGGTTCGAATCCTGCCTCGGGCATGGATGTGTGTGATGTCCTTAGGTTAGTTAGGTTTAAGTAGTTCTAAGTTCTAGGGGACTGATGACCACAGCAGTTGAGTCCCATAGTGCTCAGAGCCATTTGAACCATTTTTCGTATCAACTCTACATGCATATTTCTTGTTTTATGTCACCAGCAATGGGACTATATTTAACGAACACGAGAATTGGTTTCAGCTATGGAGAAAATTTTTAAAAAATTTGGATGCATTCACATATTACAAGTGAAAACTCCATCTCACATGATATGTTAGACATCAAAAAATGTATTTAGGCATTATTTTTAGTTTGGAATCCTGTCGATGGCGAGATGATAATGCATGGGAAAGAAACATCTATTTACTCTCTCCGGATTTTTAAATGATAGGAAGAGGTTTGAGCTCTTACTTCAGCGTGCGAGCGTTACCTGGAAAGTAAGTACACAGTACACAAATAATACGAGGTGTGGCTAGAAAAAAACCGGACTAGTACTGGTGAAACAATAAAACGAATGCAATAAGGCTGAAAGTCGCGTGGCCTGTCACGTGACTCTCGCTCCGCCTACTACTCGAGTTTCATCTGCCTCCTGCACTCAGTCTGCCCGTGGCGTCTGTTTTAAGTAGTTGACGTTTTGTCTGTGCGTCGGAAAATGTTGAGTGTACAGAAAGAACAGTGTGTTAACATCAAATTTTGTTTCAAACTAGGAAAATCTGCAAGTGAAACGTTTGTAATGTTACAACAAGTGTACGGCGATGATTGTTTATCGCGAACACAAGTGTTTGAGTGGTTTAAACGATTTAAAGATGGTCGCGAAGACACCAGTGATGACACTCGCACTGGCAGACCATTGTCAGCAAAAACTGATGCAAACATTGAAAAAATCGGTAAACTTGTTCGACACTTTCCTCGTCAACTCCTGTTAACTCAGACACTGCTCTGATTGTTAAACGGCGATCTTGTCGAACAAGTTGTTTATGAGTAACAGAAACATGTTTTATATAAGCTCGACAAAGTATTGAAGTAATGTTTGGTATGTTTTTGTTTTGCAGCTTTTCCTAATTTTAACTTTTTCTGAGGAAATTGCGTTTGCTTGTACTATATCATAAATCTGCATTTTTTTCTTCAACATCCGTCTGTTTCACGTTACAAATCAACAATTTTTGAATAAAGGTTGAATTAAATATTGAAAATTTCAGTTTAGCTATAAATACTCTTTATTTTTAAGTAAGAAACAGGAGGATCAGAATGCAGAGCAAAAATGTTGCGTAGGTTACGCGGCCCTTTATATATCGTCACTCAGCTTCTAGACGCTTCGCCGCTTCCGGTTCTTAGGGGTATGTGGTAAGACACTGATCGCGTACGCAAACAAAGCTATCGATATGAAGTAAAGTCCGATAGGTATGCAACACACCTACGTAGCGGTAACTCGGTTAGGTAACACAGCTATGATCTTAACTGACCGAAGCGTCTAGGAAAATTATCGTAGTCTACGCTTACTTGTGATATTCTATGGTAGCATACGGTGTTTTTAAAATTCTAATCACAGCACAAATTTCGCATTTGTTAGGAACTGAAATCAACATAGCTTGAACTCACTTCTCTAAAACAACATTACTGCAACTGATGTCTGTTGGTTTGTGTCACATCTTGCAGGCAAAGGATTAAACGACAGTTCAAAATGGTTCATATGTCTCTGATCACTATGGGACTTAACATCTGAGGTCATCAGTCCCCTAGAACTTAGAACGACTTAAACCTAACTAACTTAAGGACATCACACACATCCATGCCCGAGGCAGGATTCGAACCTGCGACAGTAGCGGTCGTGCGGTTCCAGACCGAAGCGCCTAGAACCGCTCGGCCACACCGGCCGGCTTAAACGACAGTGCCTAGGCAGTTATCATTACTTTTTTTTGTACACTCGTCGTATATTTACGCTGTAACATATGCGAGACCGATTGGCAAATACTCGTAGCCTAGAGTGAAACACCTGCCCAGTGCCCTCCCCCTGACGCCACCCCCCTCCCCCCAGTCTTAGACAAAGACGCACGCCAATAACAGGCTGGCCATGTCACCAACAGCACTCGCGGATTGGAACATAAGAATCTGTCGCAAGTTTAGAATTGACACGAGTAAACAAATCAGTTAGTAGCTTCAGGCAGAGACTTTGACATTACAGTCTCTAAAGCAGTTTATTGAGTTTTACCTGCAGATAACCTACCGTTTCCTTCATCACAAGTGTGGCACTCGTTTTTCCACGTCGTGTAACTCTCTGCCGTAAATAGTTGCCGTTGACGTTTATTTAGACGAATTAGCGGGTGCTTGCTTGCACCAGACAGCGGTAGATAAGCCTAACTTCAATCGATGGCAAGCGGCTGGGAAAGAGAGTAAAGCACTCGGCAGCTTATCTGCGCGCGGCCGGCAGTGTCATTGTGTGCGATGTATTTTAGTAATAAGTTAGGCCGCGCTGCAGCGCCGCCTAAGTGCCGCTGCCCGGCCTTCATGCATTATTTAAACAGGCTAAAAGCAATTAGGGGCAATTCAGGAAGGTTGTTCCTCAAAGTGGGTGTGTGCGCCGCTTATCTCGCTCATCACCCTCACAGGTCTCACTCGCTTCCTGCGCCATATGGCTGCAATCGCCGCCTCGAAACCTGCACTGCGTCCACTGGGGCCAGTGTCGTGTCGTCTCTGCCAGGACGCAACTCCTCACACGTTTCAAACTTCGCTTCGCGTGAGTGCCGTGTGAATGAGAAACTTCTCGGACTCTTACAGAGAGGACTGTTTGTTGTCAAGCAGACTGTCTTCCAGTGTATCGTTTTGAAATTATGTGCCCCTCTTTAAATGGTATCATTTCAGAGATATAAGCAGTGCGCGTACAATTTTTCATGTCCTATACGAGATGTGATCAAAAAATATCGGGAATTTTGTAATTTCGCTGGTTGTATTAGTCTGATTAGCACAATTTTTCGTAGTTATGATGGTAAACATGTTTGAAACGTACGTGAACGCTGGTAGCTATATGTTTAGTATGTCGTCAGTACTGAAGAAGGTTGCATGTGTTTGCTTCGAATGGCGATTACTGATTTATTTTAAAAATGGGTCAGAGATTTTGCATTACATTTTGCTATAAAAGTGGAACAAAATGTAACAAAGTTTTAGAAATGTTGAATGTTGCTTTTTTTTTTTTTTTTTTTTTTTTAGGGCGCAAAACTCCTATGGTCATTAGCGCCCAGCCCGTGACTTACGAAACAGTAAAAAACCGAAATTGAAAACCAGCAGCAATGGGAACAAAGTCATAAAATTGGAGAAACTAAAAGCAGAAGGAATGCTTAAAAATCCACTACAGAAAGGGGTTGGTTGTCCCCAAAAAAGCTTCAAATGACTGACGTCATTTCACTGTCACTAATAAACTGGAGAACGCGGTCGGCTGAGCGCGTGTCATCTGCTAAAATCGACGATAGATCAGGCGATAGCTGTAGACGGGAGCGTAACGGATTAAAATAGGGGCACTCAATTAAAAGGTGTCTTACCGTCCACAGCTGAGAGCAGTGGGGACAGAGTGGGGGAGGATCGCCGCTTAAAAGATGTCGATGGCTAAAAAGACAGTGCCCTATCCGGAGTCTAGCTAAGATTACCTCCTCCCGACGACGCGTTCGGGAGGAAGAGGTCCAAGCGCAAGGAAGGGCTTTCACTTCCCGCAATTTATTATGGGGAAGTGTTGACCAATGCGCATGCCATAAATGAGCAACTTTGCGACAGAAAACGCTCCGTAGATCGGTGAAGGGAAGCGACTGAATAGCTGGCCGAGGAAGAGAGACTGCAGCCTTGGCCGCCATATCGGCCGCCTCATTCCCACAGATACCAGCGTGTCCCGGGAGCCAGAGGAACGCCACCGAGACGCCCCCCAGGTGGAGCAAGCGCAGACAGTCCTGAATCCGGTGGACCAGAGGGTGCACAGGGTAAAGAGCTTGGAGACTGAGGAGAGAGCTGAGAGAATCTGAGCAGATTACGTACTGTATCCGCTGATGGCGGCGGATGTAGTGGACAGCCTGGAGAACAGCGTAAAGCTCCGCAGTGTAAACCGAACACTGGTCGGGAAGCCGAAAGTGATTTGGGGTGTCGCCAACAATATAGGCACTCCCTACACCTAACGATGTTTTCGAGCCGTCGGTGTAAATAAATGTGGCGTCCGTCATTTGTGCACATAGAGCAGCAAATGCCCGACGATAAACAAGTGTAGGGGTACCATCCTTGGGAAATCGACAAAGGTCACGGAGCAGGCAGATCCGGGGACGGAGCCAAGGCGGTGCTGTACCCCAAGTTGTCAAGAAGGTTTTAGGAAAGCGGAAGGAAAGAGAATGGAGCAGTTGACGGAAGCGGACTCCCGGGGGTAGTAGGGAGGAGGAGCGGCCTGCATACCCTACATCAAAGGAGACGTCGAAAAAAAGGTCATGGGCTGGATTAGCAGGCATGGAAGACAGATGGCTAGCATAACGACTTAGAAGGACTGCTCGCCGATTGGACAGCGGAGGTTCAGCAGTCTCAGCATAAAGGCTTTCCACAGGGCTAGTGTAAAAAGCTCCAGACACTAAACGTAATCCACGGTGGTGGATAGAGTCGAGACGCCGAAGAATAGACGGCCGAGCAGAGGAGTAGACTATGCTTCCATAATCCAATTTCGAGCGCACTAAGGCGCGATTGCTTTTGGTGAGTCTGCTGTGCGTAAAATAGGGTTTGCGAACAGTATTAGAGTTTCCAAGATGGACGTGAAGAAGTTCAATATGCCGAAGGTTCTGGATGCCCGAGGACATTAACAACCGATGAAGACACGGAAAAAGCGAAAAAAAAAGAAAAAAAAAAGAGGATTATGAACGGTCGCCGAATCACAATAGAAGTTGCTGATGATGTTGACATACCGATTTGCTCATGCCCTGAAATCTTTTCGGATATTTTGGGTATGTAACGTGCGACAGCAGAATTTGTGCCAAAGGTGTTGCATTTCGAGCAAAATGGAAGTTGCGCAAGAGTCACTGAATGAAGTCAGCAACGATGCAGAACTATTGAAACGTGTCGTAACAGGTGACGATGCATGGGTGTACGGGTATAATGATGAAACTAAGGCTCAATCTTCCCAGTGGAGGCATTCCACAGCGTCAAGACCGAAGAATACTTGGCAAGTGTGGTCGAATGTTGAGGCTCTGCTCACTCTTTTCTTTGATTTTAAAGGCATAGTGGAACATAAGTTTTTTTTTCCAAATGGTCGAACAGTCAATAAGGAGTAATACCTACAAGTCAACGCTCTTTCCGGGAAGCAATGCGAATAAATGTCCAGATTTGTGACGAAATAATTCATGGATTTTGCGCCACGATATTGCATCTGCTCACACTTCATTAGTTTTTAGTGAATTTTTGATGCGAAACAACATTGTAATCATGCGCTAGCCTCCATATTCACAAGCTATGACCCCGTGTGACTTTCTCCATTTCCAAAAATATACATAACCTCGAAGGACAGTTGCTTTACACGTTTAGATGAGGTTAAAAGTGAATAGGTGAAAGAGCTAAGTGCTGTTCCAAAGATCGAGTTCCAGAAATGTGACGGGGACTGGAAGAAGCGCTGGCATAAGTGTATAACATCTCATAGGGACTACTTTGAAGGAGATAACATTAATGTAGACCAATAAATGAAATTATTTTCAAAAAATGTAAATTCCCGATAGCGTTTGAACACGCCTCGTATATCCTTTACGTTGAGCAAGCATAAAACAAATCACGGAGAAATTTGGAAACGGAATTGAAGTTCAGAGAGAAAAAATAAAAACATGAATGTTTGCATATGACGCTGTAATTCTGTCAGAGATAAGGAATGAAGTACAGGTAGAACAAATAAAAGCATCAAAGTTTGCAAATGAAACAGAAATTCTGTCAGAGATGGTAAAGGGCTCAGAAGGTCAGTTGAACGGAATTGATAGCACCTTGAAAAGACATAATAAGATGAATACGAAAAAATAAAAAGACAAGTGTAATGAGATGTAATCAGATCAAATCAGGAGATGATGAGGCAGTTTGATAAGGAAATGAGACAGTAAAAGTACTAGCTGAGTTTTGCTATTTGGGCAGCAAAATAACCGGCGATGGGCGAGATAGAGAGGATATAAAATGCAAACTGGCAGCGACATGAAGAGCATTTCTGAAGAAGATAAATCTGTTAACATCAAATATAAATTTCAGTGTTAGGAAGTGTTTTCTGAAAGTATCTGTCTGGCGTGTGGCCTTTTATGAAAGTGAAACGTGGGTGATTAACAGTTCACACAAGAAGAGAATAGAATCATTTGAAATGTAGTGCTACAGAAGAATACTTAATATTGGATGGGTACATCCGGTAACTAATGAAAAGATATTATGTCTAATCAATGAGAAAAAGAAATTTAGAGTACAACTTGACTAAAAAATGAGGGATTGGTAGATAGGATACATCCTGAATCATCAACAAATAGTCCAGCTGGTAGTGGATAGAATTGTGTGTGTGACAGGGGCGGGGTGGGAATATTTACAGAGGCAGACTAAGGTTTGACTACAGTAAGCAGGTTCCGAATCACTGTAGATTGCAGTAGCTGTGCAGACATGAACAGGCTTGTACAAGACAGACTATTGTGGGCAGCACCATCAAACTAGGCTTGGGGCTGGAGAGCATGACAGCATACCCATGTACCACGCCAATGGACACCAAGGAGGGACTAATTCTCCGACGACTAACTTTCTACACAGTGCGTAGAATGTCGACTACAAATAATAAAGAAGTCAAGAAACATATACCAGTGTATACACTTGAATGCTACAGAACAGAAAATAGGCTATCAACTACGGCCAACAGTTTGTGTACAAAGGCAATAGTGTGTGCCAGCATGAAAACTTTAAACTTAAGGTAATAAAACTGGAAAT
Source organism: Schistocerca nitens (assembly GCF_023898315.1). Lineage (NCBI taxonomy): Eukaryota > Metazoa > Arthropoda > Insecta > Orthoptera > Acrididae > Schistocerca > Schistocerca nitens. The sequence continues at coordinate 259,378,676 of NC_064616.1, forward strand.
ATGTTCATACATTATTGTTGGGTACCTAATGAAAACAAAATCTACAAAATTGTGCATACTGATATATTTAACGTTTAAGGAAGGGTCATTCAAACGTCAATTTTTTGTCCATCTTTTGTTTATTGCATGAACGTGACAGTAACTTCATCATACGAAAGGCAACTAAATGTACAATTGTTCGTCGTTGTAAGTTACACAATGACCCTTCTTTTCCAACAAGTTTAGATGATTCCCGAGGTCTGCAACTTACCCATCATATCCACATCATTGTTGACACGACTTTCCACCCTGCTACCAAACTCTACTCTTAAAATTACGTGTAACTTCCTGTGGTTTCGCCATCGATTACTACACCCATAACCGACGACATCCAGTAGAACATTTATGTAAACCTTTGTCTTCGCCTGATCACTCTGACGTCATTAACTAGCAACTCAGTAACACACTCATCTAGATCTACATCTACATGGATACTCTGTAAATCACACTTAAGTGCCTGGCAGTCTGTTCATCAAAACACCTCGACAATAATTCGCTATTATTCCACTATCGAACATAACGCAGAAAAAACGAACACCTACGTGCGAACTCTGATGTCCATCATTTTATTATGAAGATCGTTTCTCCCTGTGTAGGTCGGCACCAATAAAAATGATCCAGTTCGGAAGAGAAAATCGATGATTGAAATATCGTGAGAAGATCCCGCCTCATCGAGAGACGCCTTGTCTTAACGATGTCCACCCCAAATCCTGTACCATGTCCATGGGATTCTCTCCACTATTCATCTATAATAAAAAAACACGCTGCTCTTCTTTGAACTTTCTTGATGTACTCCGTTAATCCTATCTGGCAAGGATAACAGACCGCGCAGCAGTACTCGAAAAGAGGATGGACAAGCGTAGTGTAGGCAGTCTCTCTAAAGAGACTGTCTACACCAGAAGATCTGTTGCTTCTTCTAAGTGTTCTGTCAAGAAAGCGCAGTCTTTGGTTCGCCTTCCCAACAACATTTTCTATGTGTAATTTCTAATTTAAGCTGTTGGTAATTGTAATACTTAGGTGTTTGGTTGAATTTACGGCCTTTAGATTCGATGATTTATCGTGTAACCGATGTTTAACGGACTCCTTTTAGAGCTCATATGGATGACCCCACACATTTCAGTATTTAGGGTCAATTTCCAATTTTCGCACCATGCAGACATCTTTTCTAAATCGTTTTGCGATTTTTTTTTTAGATCTTCTCATCTGAATAAACTGAAATGTCGCCCGTAAGACACTTGAGACGCATGGTCGCTAATGTCAGTCTTGTAGCGTTGCTACCTGGGAAATTGGGGCTACAATTTAGATTGTTATTTATGCATCCACCGAGCGAGGTGGTGCAGTAAGTAAGACACATGAGTCGCCCTCGGGAGAACAGCAGTTCAAATTGCCGTCCTAATCCCCAGATTTATGTTTAGCATGAGTTCCAGAAACTGCTTAAGGCAAATGCTGATATGGTTTAATGAAAAGGACACAGTCAATTTCCTTCCATAATCCAAACTTGTACTCCATATTTAATAATCTCGTCATCGATAGGACGTTAAACCTTAATCCGCGTCCGCAGCTCGTGGTCGTGCGGTAGCGTTCTCGCTTCCCACGCCCGGGTTCCCGGGTTCGATTCCCGGCGGGGTCAGGGATTTTCTCTGCCTCGTGATGACTGGGTGTTATGTGCTGTCCTTAGGTTAGTTAGGTTTAAGTAGTTCTAAGTTCTAGGGGACTGATGACCATAGATGTTAAGTCCCATAGTGCTCAGAGCCATTTTGAACCTTAATCTTCACTTATTGGAAAGAACACACATGTTTCCTTGTCTCCCTGGAGGACAATAAACTTTACTTTATTATTCATTTTCGGACAATGAATATTTTCATTGTGAGCCTGCAGTTTGTCTCCCCACAGCTGTCTCGAAAATTTCGACCCTCATTAGACTGTTCGAGGTGTTACTCATAGTGTGAAACCATTCCGTCAAGAGTAAGAACGACTTAACCACTCCTCTACCGCAACTTTATTCCTCAATGAACTTCTCACAAACAGCAAGTACGACATTACGTCAAAAAAACGATTCAGATTTCCTCGTATCACTGGTAAGTAATGCAGACGCTAGCGGTACTTTCCAGAGGCTGCTGGTGTAATAGGTCGCTGGGCTTTCTCATCGAACCAAGCAAAAACAGGTGTGAAAACCGAGAAGACGGGGCCGGATACTGTTACAAAAACTGTTACCACACCAAGCGAGTGAAATATCATAGGCGTCTCGCAGATCAATGTTTCGGTTTAAGCTTTAAACGAGAACGCATGCAGGCGGTTTCCACGATCTCTGTTTCAGAACAGGTATCAAAGGCAATCGGATACGCTGCTATAAACGCACTCGATTCTCACGGAAGATCGTGATTTCGAACGGGTCAGAGCTCGTAATTTTGTTTGGTATAGATAAGATGCGAATTGCTTACGTGTCGCTGACATTATCGGAAAAGGATAACCATTACCTTACAGCAACATAAGCTAAGATTATAGAGTGTCGAGGTAATAATCTAGCAGCCGTCGGAAACACTTCTATAAGGGCAGTGTATGTAAATTAAGATTAGTTGGCACAAACTTATTGTGGCTAGGATGGGAAAATAACTTCTCGACGGTGAAGTACTGACATAAGACGAGCATGTTGAATGAGAAAATCATTCACGGAAGATAGATGGTTACATAAGGCCTTGTATTATCTAATTCTTTTGTGTTCATTGGCCGATTTCAGTACGTTATTTCTTTTCCCATTAATAACGTGTCGTGGAATTAATAATCCGCATTCCTTTTCTCATAAAAAAGGATGATAGCAGTACTCTTATACATTAAATGTATTGACTTAAGCGTCAACACTCGTCACAGAGTTGATACGCTAATTCATTTTTTGGCGTCCTGTGTAAAACACAGTGTGTTCATAATCATGCAGTCAGTTCGTGAATGAGGCCAGCAAAGGAACATTACACTCAAATTAACAAAATAAAAAAAAAAAATCTACACAACTGGCATCTTCATTACCTTTACGGGAACTTCTCATGTACTAAATTGCCTCCTTAAGATCAGCCGCTGAAAAATGTGCAGTCCATAACACCCATTTCCAACCATCGTGGGTCCATGTTGTACAGCCACTGCGCAGACGTGTCGGTGCTGACAGAAAGATTCTTAAATACGGCGTAGCAGCGGTTATTCATTTCGTGCAAATAACATCGAACTGTGACAACAAGAAGTCGTTTGAGATACTATGCTCTGACACAACTTGTGTCGCATTACCCTCACAGTTTGAGGCGATTCGTAGCGCTTGGTTATCAGCTGCTATTATTAGTATGACTCACTGGTGCCACGAGTCACTCTTACATCCTATACCTCAGATGCTGTCGCTCTGATAAAGTAAAAGCCTGTGTCACGCGGCAAAGGAATGAGTGAACAGTCTCGTAGATTGCAGCTGAGTACCATGTTTGGCATGTTAAGTGGTCAACAGGCACCAAGATTCTAAGAAAACTCTTTGTGCCTACTAGCCAGCCTTAGCACCACCTACAGCACGCAGCTGCAGTGTAGACAATTATTGTCTTCATTGTTTGTCGTGTAACATGGGCTTATAATTGTGAATTTTTCGAAACACTTGCTCCAAATTACTGCGCTTAAAAGCGCATTGCCAGGCCTCTCATTTGGTCTCACCGTTGTCCGTGTAGTTGCACGCACAAAGGTGTTAAATCAGTATGATACGTTTTAAATTGTAAGACATTTACAGGGGCAGATGTGGACTCTGACCACAATCTATTGGTTATAAACTGTAGATTAAAACTGAAGAAACTGGAAAAAGGTGGGAATTTGAGGAGATGGGACCTGGATAAACTGAGAGAACCAGAGGTTGTAGAGAGCTTCAGGGAGAGCATTAGGGAACGATTGACAAGAATGGGGGAAAGAAATGCAGTAGAAGAAGAATGGGTAGCTTTGAGAGATGAAATAGTGAAGATAGCAGAGGATCAAGTAGGTAAAAAGACGAAGGCTAATAGAAATCCTTGGGTAACAGAAGAGATATTGAATTTAATTGATGAAAAGAGAAAATATAAAAATGCAGTAAATGAAGCAGGCAAAAAGGAATACAAACGTCTCAAAAATGAGATCGACAGGAAGTGCAAAATGGCTGAGCAGGGATGGCTAGAGGACAAATGTGAGGATGTAGAGGCGCATATCACTAGGGGTAAGATAGATACTGCCTACAGGAAAATTAAAGAGACCTTTGGAGAAAAGAGAACCACTTGCATGAATATCAAGAGCTCAGATGGAAGCCTAGATCTAAGCAAAGAAGGGAAAGCAGAAAGGTGGAAGGAGTACATAGAGGGTCTATACAAGGGCGATGTTCTTGAGGACAATATTATAGAAATGGAAGAGAATGTAGACGAAGATGAAATAGGAGATATGATACTGCGTGAAGAGTTTGACAGAGCACTGAAAGACCTAAGTCGAAACAAGGCCCCGGGAGTAGACAACATTCCATTAGAACTACTGACGGCCTTGGGAGAGCCAGTCCAGTCCTACCATCTGGTGAGCAAGATGTGTGACACAGGCGAAATAATCTCAGACCTTAAGAAGAATATAATAATTCCAATCCCAAAGAAAGCAGGTGTTGACAGATGTGATAATTACCGAACTATCAGTTTAATAAGCCACGGCTGCAAAATACTAACACGAATTCTTTACAGACGACTGGAAAAACTGGTAGAAGCTGACCTCGGGAATGATCAGTTTGGATTCCGTAGAAATGTTGGAACACGCGAGGCAGTACTGACACTACGACTTATCTTAGAAAACAGATAAAGGAAAGGCAAACCTACGTTTCCAGCATTTGTAGACTTAGAGAAAGCTTTTGACAATGTTGACTGGAATACTCTCTTTCAAATTGAAATGGTGGCAGGGGTAAAATACAGGGAGCGAAAGACTATTTACAATTTGTACAGAAACCAGATGGCAATTATAAGAGTCGAGGGGCACGAAAGGGAAGCAGTGGTTGGGAAGGGAGTGAGACAGGGTTGTAGCCTCTCCCCGATGTTATTCAATCTGTATATTGAGCAAGCAGTAAAGGAAACAAGAGAAAAATTTGGAGTAGGTATTAAAATCCGTGGAGAAGAAATAAAAACTTTGAGGTTTGCCGATGATATTGTAATTCTGTCAGAGACAGCAAAGGACTTGGATGAGCAGTTGAATGGAATGGACAGTGAAAGGAGGATATAAGATGAACATCAACAAAAGCAAAACGAGAATAATGGAATGTAGTCTAATTAAATCGGGTGATGCTGCGGGAATTAGATTAGCAAATGAGACGGTTAAAGTTGTAAATGAGTATTGCTATTTGGGGAGCAAAATAACTGATGATGGTCGAAGCAGAGAGGATATAAAATGTAGACTGGCAATGGCAAGGAAAGCGTTTCTGAAGAAGCAGCTGTACGGTGTGATTCTTCTTAATATAAAGCACACGAAGTGATGTAGACGCCGCTGCGACAAGTAATTTAATACATGGCACACGGGGCCGCAAATGTCAGGATATACACCAAAAGTGAATGACAAATATTCAGCATATTACGTCAGCATACGGCGCACTTCGCCGCACGCGCAGCGGTTGTCCTAGTCGCTTCTGCTCTCACTGGTAGGAGGCAGTGCTACACTTCGGCACAGTGCGAGGGGGCGCAGTGGTTAGCGCACTGGACTCGCTTTCGGGAGGACGACGGTTCAAACCCGCGTCCGGCCATCCTGATTTAGGTTTTCATTGATATCCCGAAATCACTTCAGGCAAATGCCGGGATGGTTCCTTTGAAAGGGAACGGTCAATTTCCTTCCCCATGCTTCCCTAATCCGATGGAACCGACGATCTCGCTGTTTGCTCCCCTCCCCCGAACCAACTAACCAACCAACCAACCAACCACAGTCTGCAGCGCAACGGGGCAAATGGCGTAAGTTACAAAATTACTTTCATCACTGTAACCAAGCCAAAGGTGCTGTTATTTTGTGTTTCTTTCCTTTTCTCCTGTCTTCTATTGTTCATAGACGTAATTTAGTGAAGAAAGCGTAGATAATTTACTGGTAGCAACGCAGATCGGAAGCTCATACTCATTTACCTGTGACGGAATACGGTAGCTTAGCAGTTGTAGTACCCTTTGCAATGAACAAGCAGAGGCAGCTAGATCGGTAAATAAATTAATAAATCATACCTCATTGTAAACACGTAACTGTCTAATGCAAAAATTATACTATCCGCCGGACGCAAGACTGAAATCTTGAGCCCCACGCGCTAAGGTCGCGAACGTAGACCGGAGCCACATCGACGTGAATACTTGACTTGGGTTGGGATGTTGAGGTGCGACAGACCGATAGGCTGGACCGCTGCACGAGCGGCGACGTACGTCATCTGGCAACGTCACACGTTCAGCATCTGCTATCCACTTTGGGGGTATTTCCCGACATTTCGGACCTCATTTGTCTTACATCAAATTACTTGTCTCAGCATCATGTACGTCACTTCTGAAGTTTTTAAACGTTAATAAGAATCACCCTGTATAACAAATGTAGCGTGTAATACAGCAGCGCGGAATGGCCGCATGGTTTGAGGCGCCATGTTACGGATTGCGCGGCTCCTCCCGCCGGAGGTTCGACTCCTCCCTTAGACATGTGTGTGTGTTTTGTTTTTAGCATAAGTTAGTTTAAGTAGTGTGTAAGTCTAACGACTGATAACCTCAGCAGTTTGGTCCCTTAGGAAATCACACATTTTGTGTAATACAGCTAACAGGCACGCTAGATTCTGAGTACCTATTGGTTACTTTATAGGCGCAATAGTTCAGCCATTCGTTTATAATGTTGTACTGACTTAATATACCGTCTAACATACTGCAGAGTAGCCGGTCGCGGTGGCGGAGAGGTTCTAGACGCTTCAGTCCGGAAGCGCGCGACTGCTACGGTCGCAGGTTCGAATCCTGCCTCGGGCATGGATGTGTATGATGTCCTTAGGTTAGTTAGGTTTAAGTAGTTCTAAGTTCTAGGGGACGGATGACCTCAGATATTAAGTCCCATAGTGCTCAGAGCCATTTGAACCATACTGCAGAGTACTCCTTCACGACAACAGCGAATGACAACCGCTGCGCATGAATAATCTATGATAACCGTCTGTACGGTACCTGAAGGAAAGCGCGATGGCAGCGCCCTTCTTGGTGATGAGAAGAAAACGGTGGGAGCGACGTACTGTGTTGTATTTCGCAGCGCCTTTGTGAGAAGGTAGCAAAATGCCGGAGATATTGCAGGGGCTCTCGCCGCTTCACCACGTCAGACTGGAATGTAAATGCGGCAGCGTCGGAAACTTCGCTTGGCGTCGTTATTGCCGAGTCGTCCGCGCTGGAAGTCGTAACCGAATTTTTACTAATATTAACAATTGGTTCGCGTGCTTACATGCAATTTCCACGTTATGTGTCTGTCGAGCGAAGAATATACACAGCGAACCGTGCAATTGAAAAGCTTCCACAGTCGGAAGTCTTTAATGACCCGCGGTCCGATAACAGATTCGAGGTGGTGCAACGGCTCCTGGGAGCCCTCCCACTTTGCCCTGAGGAATATTACCCAATATCTAGCCCACACACGCGAATCTCGTATTGTATAATGTTTCGCCGAATTGTTGGCTTCCTCTGCCCGCTATCAGATTCCTTTCGACCGTCTCTCTGAACTGCAAATGTTATTTCGACTCTCTGCCGTCCTTTCACTTTCAAATTACATCCGTCACGACAGAGGCTGCACGATCTGCTTAATCCACCTCGTTTATGCGTAAATAATTTTAAAAAGGAACGGCCCCAAAATGTACGCCAAGGGTGTTTTTAAAATTATGTAGATTACAGCAGCCGAGTGAGTTATTTCCGCAACGTATCAACACTCCCTGCTAAACGGGCTTACTTCTTCCTTTCCAAATTCAGAAACTAGCAGCAGGTAATGGAAGCGTAACTGAAACACTTCTGGTCATTAAGACGTTAATTGCTCTAATAAGTCAGGTTGGAGGCTAGGTCCTGTTAGCCGGAGCTGCTATGGAAACGTCTTAATTCAAGAGCAGAGGTTTCCTCACGACTGCGTTGGCTAACTGAATTTCCAAGCAGCAAACGTTGTTCCGCTAACACCGAAGATTTGTCGCCGTCGTGAGGCACATTCCTTGACCGCCTGCCGACACGATGGTCGCATTACTCCGCTGTCAGCAGAGATGCTGCCTGCTTGCGGCTTCGCCCGTTACTGCCGAACGCTGAAAATTCGCCAAATCCTTCGCTCTTCTCTAATGCAACTGAGACGGCGTTATGCGACTTGAAAAAACCGGTGCCGTGTTTCAGTACAATAATTGGTAAAATGATCCCATCTCTGGCACATTTATATCACTTCTTTAGAAGTGTGCGCGTCCCATCTTCCGTCTCAACTGCACAGTGTAGGTCTGTAGTTAGTATCGTTAGGTGTGTTACCGCTATTAACGCTGATGGTGGAAGATTCCAAAACGTGGCTCTCTACACTTGGCTAAGGATCAAACATTGAACATTGGAGCACACATCTCATTAAAATTTCAGGTAATTAATACCAGAATACATTACACCTGCTTTAAAATCGGTTCATGCCCTTTGGACATTACCCTATCATAAACCCGAGCGGTAATCAATAAGTATTAGTTATTGCCTCCAAAGAAAAGTTATATACCTTAATTTTAGTTTGTTTACAGGTACATATCTGAAATGCCTGTTCCGCAGTATCGTAACAGGCCGCTACAGCAGCTAAAACTAAATGAATCATCCCATCTCCACTTATTCAATGGACCGCGCCACTTTTAGCTACGATGCTGTGGCGCAGGCGTATCCAATTGTAACAAAACTGCGCACATATACCTGCAAACAATTACTTACTTAACTTTATTTTTTGAGGCGATCATTAAAACTGTGTCACTATCTCCCGCATTTCCCACGCAGCAAAGCAACAGACGACTTCTCACAGAAATGTCGACTTGTATGATAATTATGAATTTAACAGTTGTAAGTTTCTCAGGTTATCAACAGAGTAGAAGTGCCATCTTTAAGTAACATTTTAACGAGTACTCATCTCACTTCGCCTTAAGATGACGAGTAGGAAGATGGTTGAAACGTTGCTTTCTGCTCGTGCATCTACATTCACATCTACATACATTCTCCGTACGGTGCATGGCGGCCTTTACCTTGTACCACTAATAGTCATTTCCTGTTCTGTATCACTCGCAAATTGAGTGAGGGAAAACGACTGTCTACAGGTCGAACGTTAATATAATCGACAAACTACAGGGATGGATTCCTGACGGGAAATTGCAGAAAAAAGATCCTATGAACATGGGTCCGTAAATGCATCGTTGCCACGGAAAATGGCACTGATCAATGAAAGTTCACCTGACCACGTACCGTGTGTTCCATGTGCATTGCAGGCTGTATGATTGATGCAGCGTACTGCAAGCATCAGAACTGTCCGGTATTCATGTCGGGAACAAGCTGAGATGATGATACGAGGTGCGGCTATAAAAAAAACCGGACTGATGCTGGAAAAAACATTTATTTACAATTATTTTCAATTTCATGTTATCTCCTTCAATGTACTCTCCTCCTCGGTCTCTACACCGCTCCATACGAATTTTCCACTGTTCATAGCAATGCTGCAGCTCATTTTCGGTAAGTCCATACATTACTTCCGTCGCTTTTTCTTTTACTGCTTCAACAGTCTCAAATCTAGTTCCTTTCAAAGCTGACTTGACTTTAGGGAAAAGAAAAAAAGTCACAGGGGTCCAAATCAGGTGAGTAGGGTGGATGATCTAAGATGGGAATGTTGTGTTTTGCCAAAAACGTCTTCACTGACAACGCACTGTCAGCTGGGGCATTGTCTTGGTGAAGGATCCATGACTTTTTTCTCCACAAATCGTTCCGTTTTCTCCGTACTCGCTCACGTAGGGTAGCCAGGACGCTAATGTAGTAATGCTGATTCACTGTTTGTCCCTCTGGTACCCAATCAATGTGCACAATCCCTTTGATGTCAAAAAAAAAAAAAAAAAAAATCATCATTGCCTTGAATTTCGATTTTGACATTCGTGCTTTTTTTTGTCGTGGAGAACCAGGAGTTTTCCAATGCATCGATTGGCGTTTAGTTTCGGGATCGTAAGTAAAAAACCACGATTGTGCACAATCCCTTTGATGTCAAAAAAAAAAAAAAACAATCTTCATTGCCTTGAATTTCGATTTTGACATTCGTGCTTTTTTTTGTCGTGGAGAACCAGGAGTTTTCCAATGCATCGATTGGCGTTTAGTTTCGGGATCGTAAGTAAAAAACCACGATTCATCGCAAGTAATAACATTTTGTAAGAAGGTGGGATCACTTTCAATGTTTTCCAGGATGTCAGAACAAATCATTCTTCGGCGTTCCTTCTGTTCAATTGTGAGACACTTTGGAACCATTTTTGAACAGACTTTGTTCATGTTGAAACTTTCATGAAGAATCTGCCTAACACTTTCCTTGTCAACTCCTGTTAACTCAAACACTGCTCTGATTGTTAAACGGCGATCTTGTCGAACAAGTTTACCGATTTTTTCAATGTTTGCTTCAGTTTTTGCTGACAATGGTCTGCCAGTGCGAGTGTCATCACTGGTGTCGTCGCGGCCATCTTTAAATCGTTTAAACCACTCAAACACTTGTGTTCGCGATAAACAATCATCGCCGTACACTTGTTGTAACATTACAAACGTTTCACTTGCAGATTTTCCTAGTTTGAAACAAATTTGATGTTAACACGCTGTTCTTTCTGTACACTCAACATTTTCCGACGCACAGACAAAACGTCAACTACTTAAAACAGACGCCACGGGCAGACTGAGTGCAGGAGGCAGATGAAACTCGAGCAGTAGGCGGAGCGAGAGTCACGTGACAGGCCACGCGACTTTGAGCCTTATTGCATTCGTTTTATTGTTTCACCAGTACTAGTCCGGTTTTTTTCTAGCCACACCTCGTATGTACGGCCAAGCAGATGTAAACGGTCGAGAGGCAGTCCTCCAGATCTGGTGTACGCTCAATCTGTCGGCTCCCTGCACTTTCATCTGTCTGAAAGGACCCAGGCTCACACAAACGCCAAAAACGGCTTGAAATGTTGTACGATGTGGTTGATGTCTGTGAGGGTACTTGTGTTGGCGTAGCCGTGCTGCCTCTCGACCATTTCTATCTGCTTGGCCGTACACAAACACCATCTCGGCTTGTTCCTGATTTGAGTACCGGACCATTCTGCTGCTTATAGCACGCTGCGTCAATTACACAGCTTTCAACACACGAGGAACACACAGCACGTGGTCAGAGGAACTTTCATTCGTCAGCGCCGTCTATCGTGGCAATGATGCACTTCCAGAGGACACATGTTTCTAGGACCTTTCTTCCTCCGTTTCCAGTCAGGCTTCCGTCCCTGCCGTTGTCGGTTTTACTGATGTTCGCCCTGTATATGCCTCAATACGATTAATAATTTCTCTTATATTTGTGGTCATTACCCTAAATGTAGGTTGATGGCGGTAGAATCCTTCTGCAGTCCTCTTCAGATGCGTTATATCTAAATTTTCTCAATAACGTTTCTCGAAAAAAAAAAAAACGTCGCCTTCTCTCCAGGACATCCCATTTGAGTTCCCGTAGCATCTCTGTAATACGTGCGTGCGGACTGAACCTACCGGTAACAAATCTAGCTGCAGGCCTCTGATTTGCTTCGATGGATTCCTTTAATCCGAGCTGGTGGGGATGACAAACACTCGAAAAGTACTGCAGAATGTGTCACACTAGCTTTCGATACGTCGTCTCCTTTATAGATGAGCTACACTTTCCCAAAATTCACCCAATAATACGAGGTCGAGCATTCGCCTTCATTACTACCAACCTGAAGTTCTCATTCCACACCATATCGCTTTGCAATATAACGCCAAGATATTTAACCGACATGACTGCGTCAAGCAGCACCCTACTAATGCTATATTCGAAAGTTACAAAATTCTTATTCGTACTCATCGGCATTAACTTACATTTTTCACAGTTACGTCAAGCTGCCATTCATCACACGAACTAGAAATTGTCTCAGTCATCTTGTATCCTACAGTCACTCAATGCAACACTTTTCCCGTTCACCACAGCGTCACCAGCAAACAACCGTAAATTGATGCTCATCCTGTCCGTTATATCAATTATGTATATAGAGAAAAAGAGCAGTCCTATCGCACATCCCTGGGGCACACCTGACGATAAGTCGATAAGTGCTGACGACCCGAGAAGATTCCATCAATAAATGTCTGAAGATGTTTACTGCTGATCTACAATGACACTGACAATAAAGTAAAACTTTCCAAAAAGAAACTGGCTTACTCAACAATCTTTAACAGAAGAACAACCACGGAGTTAATCAAGAGGCTTTCACAAACTCTGCACCATTTATCTGCTCATCTTCCAGAGTACGTAGCTTGCCCAGATCTGCACTTACCGCCAGTGCCTGAACTCCATAACTATCAGAAAACCTGTGATTTTCTCTTGTAAACTCAACATGGCAGTGAGCTAAATTATACGAGTTTAGCAATGTTAAGTTACAATTTACTATTACATTTTTATTTAAAAGAAATAAAAATGGTAAATTATTATCTTAAATACCGGAACCTACCTGAAGGTGGATGAAGAAGAAGTATTTCAAGAAAAAATTATGTGATAACGAGATTGAAATGAGAGTACTTTTATTCAAATGATAGTTTTAAGCTAACGTTAATTTTTAAGATAGTTCGAAACACGCTTCAATTAGAGCAATCTCTCCATTTTACCTTTTTCTCCATTGCAGAATTTTGATTTTTACTTCTGTTTCTTTGGTTTTCTTGTCACCAGACTTTATTTAGTCGAATATAAGAGTTTTTCACAAAAATGTAATCGTTAGGGTGTGCAGATATACACAAGGAGTTAAAACGAGAATAATAACGTAAAATGAAGAACAAACCGCCTTCAGTCACAAGTTGCGTTTATAAACTGCACTATGCATTTCGAGCCCTGCAGGCTCATCTTCAGGTGCTTTTTAGTGATTTACATCAGGTTATTTAGTTGTTTGCGTCCGGCAGTGATTTCCCAACACTTGCATGCAAGTTTCTAATCCAAATAACATGAAGATCTACAATTTGAGTGTTGGGAAATCACTGCCGGACGTAGATTAAGCCAATCAAACAAAGTCACCCGTCAAAAAAAGGTTCAAATGGCTCTGAGCACTATGGGACTTAACATCTGAGGTCATCAGTCCCCTAGAACTACTTAAACCTAACTAACCTAATGACATCACACACACCCATGCCCGAGGCAGGATTCGAACCTGCGACCGTAGCGGTCGCGCGGTTCCAGACTGAAGCGCCTAGAACCGCTCGGCCACACCGGCCGGCCCAAAAAAAAAAAAAAAAAAAAGGTGAACTTATATTTACATAACACCAAATATCATAGTATAGAATTATATTAAACTAATAATAAAGTATCAGAACCTAATAAAAACGACATCCGTTCAAATTGATCGTTGGTTCGTTGACTCAGTTTATTAATTACAGAGAGCACGTAGCCCTCCGTCCGAACACACTGAGCTACCGTGCCGGCATGACGCTAATCCAACAACACACAGATACACGTCGCAAGTAATCCAAGTATGTTACCGTTGCAGAAAACCTTATCGTAGATACGCTATTAATTGAAATTTAATTATAACAAATTGTACAAGAAGAATGCGTTTTGGGTGGATCTTCCCTGTGTCACTGCCTTCAAATAGCCTGCTCTCATAAGACGCATGTCACAATAATTCTTTTGCCATGAATATGAAGTTTCTCGTTGTTTTATTGGAAACGAATCACACAGTTAACAACGGGTTTTCCAATGATTCTGAATTTGCTGATGCTCAGAAACAGCATATATACATATAAGCTTGAAATGAATGCCAATATGGCGCCTCACAACTCTGTACTGAAGGGAGACGGCGAGCGTGTGACGTAGGTGGCGTTGTGCCATCTCATTGGTCAACGCTCAGACGCACGCTCAGAATATCTGATAAGCCAGATATTGCTCTGCACGCTCGGAAAGACTCCCGAACGCGCTATTCCACGCTGTGACGTCAGCAACTCGGCACGCTCAACGCTCGGATGCACGGTCCGTGTGCCGACGGCTTTAGCCAACCGCGCAGCTACCGAGGCGATCGCCGCTTCGTAGCAGAAGACATAAATTCTTAACTCAAATAAAGGAGGAAAGGAATATACGAGAAACTGGTTTGTATGCATCCGCTTTGAGCCACGTGAGATCGTCGCTTTGGTGAAATGTGAAAAGCTTCGTGGTCGTGCTTCGCGTGACTCTTGGCTCAGACGGAACGGTTACTTTGTTTATAGCTCTAAAACGCGGGCCGAAGGGCACTCACCTCGTGGACGAAACTGGCGGACAACAAATCAAAACGGCCCCGCGATGACAGCGCCAACAAGCCGTGAAGATTGGCGGGCTGGCCGGCACAAAGGAGCCCCCACCGGCCCGGGCCGCGGGGACTGCAGGACTCTCCCCAGGGAGAGGGCGACGGGACGGCGCAGCGCTAAGCCACTTCTTTGTGGCGTAAACTGCCGCCTCCCGTGCACTTGGCCTCTGCTTTGAGCGCATTCACTCTGATAAACGAAATTTTACGGTTTCAGTTCCAACGCTTCGAATGGACCCACGTCTGTGTACGACGTCGCCGTATCTGCGCTCCGAAGTGCTTTACATCTGTGATGTTATCGATGGAAAATGTGCTCGCGGCGAGGACGGCGGCGACCCCTCGAAAGCCTACACTACATATGCTACCGTCTCAGTTTTTCTTCGAGCCATATAACGTACGGTCAAAAGTCTCCCGAAGCCTCAGTGAACGCGCTTTGTGTGACGTCAGGCTCCTTTAATGTCTTATTATATCGAATACTAATCATTGTCCCATACTTACACTACTAGATCGTATACGCCAGCACCCACCCAGCTGTGCCTTTGCATAATAGTAAATATCTCTCCATCTCCATTTCAGCCATACGACTCTGGAACCACGTATCCCGCAATTTGCGTCTTATCCGAAACCACTCACAAGGGAACCTCCCCATCGCAACCCCCTCCCCCCCCCTCAGATTTAGTTATAAGTTGGCACAGTGGATAGGCCTTGAAAAACTGAACACAGATCAGTCGAGAAACCAGGAAGAAGTTGTGTGGAACTATGAAAAAAATAAGCAAAATATACAAACTGAGTAGTCCATGCGCAAGATAGGCAACATCAAGCATAGTGAGAGCTCAGGAGCGCCGTGGTCCCGTCGTCAGCGTGAGCAGCTGCGGAACTAGAGGTCCTTGGTTCAAGTCTTCCCTGGAGTGAAAAGCTTTCGTTCTTTATTTTCGCAAGTTATGATCTGTCCGTTCGTTCATTGATGTCTCTGTTCACTGTAATAAGTTTAGTGCCTGTGTTTTGCGACCGCGCCGCAAAACCGTGCGATTAGTAGATGAAAGGACGTGCCTCTCCAATGGAAACCGAAAACATTTGATCGCAAGGTCATAGGTCAACCGATTCCTCCAAAGGAAAACACGTCTGATATATTCTATACGACACTGATGACGGCATGGGCGTCACATGACAGGAATATGTTTTCGACCCACCTAACTTGTACATTTGGCGAATGTGTAAAACGATTCTTCTACCTTGCCAGATTTAGGTTTTCTTGTGGATGTGATATTTACTCCCAAAAAAGTGATAAAAACATAAGAGTTTGTCACATAAACTGCAACAAATGAATGCAACAGATTCACAGTCGCATCAGAGGGACGGACGGACAGATAATAATTGTCTGAAAATAAAAATTAAACTTTTCACTCGAGGGAAGACTTGAACCAAGGACCTCTCGTTCGGCAGCTGCTCACGCTAACCACGGGACCATGGAGCTTCTGAGCTCACACCCTCTTTAATGTTGCCTATGTTGCATATGGACTACTCAGTTTGTATATTTTGCTTATTTTTTTCATAGTTCCACACAACTTCTTCCTGTTTTCTCGATTGGCCTGTGTTCAATTGTTCAAGGCCTATCCACTGTGCCAACTTATAACTAAATCTGAGGGGGGTGCGATGGGGAGGTTCCCTTGTCAGCATTCAAGAGGACGTTCCAGCTTTTCCCGTTGTTATTGGCGTAGCACCATTTCGGCATATCCCAACTATTTTCCTTCTATGGAACACTGAACACGCATGTCTGTCAAAGTGTCCACACTATACGCGCTTTTATTATCCATATCTGTTTCTGGTATCATTCTCTATCTATTCTGCTAACCTTATCCAATTATTTACCTGTCAATTTTTTACTAGTCAACTTCTTCTCCACCTTTGATTTCTTTTGTGCTGCTACCATACATTTATATTTGATGTCATTAATCACATTCAACAAGAATGTAATGATAAAATTGTGTAACACAGCGTAAATAATACTGGCATTTCAGAAACTTTATTTATTACTGTACCTATTACTGTTACTATTGTTATTATTATCATTATGAAATGGTCATGTACAGTGCATATTATGATATGGAGTAAAAAAATGGTTCAAATGGCTCTAAGCACTATGGGACTTAACAGCGGAGGTCATCAGTCCCCTATAACTTAGAACTACTTAAACCTTACTAACCTAAGAGCATCACACACATCCATGCCAGAGGCAGGATTCGAACCTGCGACCGTAGCGGTCGCGCGGTTCCAGGCTGAAGCGCCTAGAACCGCTCGGCCGATATGGAGTAACTAAGGATGTGTGGTTAGATGTGAGAAATGACCTGAAGGCCCTAATCTTTCTGGGTGAAATAAATACATAAATAAATAATGCGTTTCAAACCGCTGGTGCTTATTATCAGGAATCAATAATCATCAAGCATCTAAGTTACTATTTTCCTAACAAAACCTGTTATCAATAACACCGAGGATGCTTCTCTTTTCCGAATAACTTCGTAGGAGTCTTGACCAGGATGCCTCCTGCGTGTTTGTCCTCATGCCACTGTAGTGGTAGATCATCAAGTTCTCACTTCGCTGCGTGCTACGTTGTACTTTTGCACACTGTTTTCACACAGGGTTTCACATCTCAACATTTCGTGTAATCTGGACAGATCTCTAAGGATTCGCAAACTCGCAGAAACATCATGTCATAAACACAAGATGGCAGCCATATAAATGTTGAGCTCTGCCACTATCCGTAGATAAAACGGAGGAGGGAAGACATTAGTGTTCAACGTCCCGTCGACGATGTGATCGTTACACACGGATCGCGAGCTCGGATTGAGGAGGGATCGGGAAGGAAATCGGCAGTGTCCTTTTCACAGGAATCATATCGACGTTTGCCTGAAGCGATTTAGGAAAAGCACGGGAAACCTGAATCTATATGTCCGGACTGGTATTTGAGCCGCCGTCCTCCCGAGTACGACTCCATTGTCTTAACCACTGAGTCACCTCGCTCGATTGTCCAATTGGCGTATGGAGCGTGGAAAGAATGAGTACATATATGCCCATGTGCGAGTTATTGTTAATCTAATATTACGCTCAGTACCTCTACGGAAGTGTTATCTACATTTACAGCCGTACTCCGCAAGCCACCTGACGGTGTGTGGCGGAGGGTACCTTGAGTACCTCTATCGGTTCTCCCTTCTATTCCAGTCTCGTATTGTTAGTGGAAAGAAAGATTGTCGGTATGCCTCTGTGTGGGCTCTAATCTCTCTGATTTTATCCTCATGGTCTCTTCGGGAGATATACGTAAGAGGGAGCAACATACTGCTTGACTCCTCGGTGAAGGTGTGTTCTCGAAACTTCAACAAAAGCCCGTACCGAGCTACTGAATGTCTCGCCTGCAGAGTCTTCCACTGGAGTTTATCTATCATCTCCGTAACGCTTTCGCGATTACTAAATGATCCTGTAACGAAGGGCACTGCTCTCCGTTGGATCTTCTCTAGCTCTTCTATCAAACCTATCTGGTACGGATCCCACACTGGTGAGCAATACTCAAGCAGTGGGCAAACAAGTGTACTGTAACCTACTTCCTTTGTTTTCGGATTGCATTTGCTTAGGATTCTTTCAATGAATCTCAGTCTGGCATCTGCTTTACCGATGATCAACTTTATATGATCATTCCAATTTAAATCACTCCTAATGCCTACTTCCAGATAATTTATGGAATTAACTGCTTCCAGTTGCTGACCTGCTATGTTGTAGTTAAATGATAAGGGATCTTTCTTTCTATGCATTCGCAGCACATTACACTTGTCTACATTGACATTAAATGGCCTTTTTTTGCTTTTTTTTATAAAATGTATTTTTGTATTTGTGGATTTAAAAAATATTAGAAGATTAATACCTGAAAACTGGTTATTGTAATTTTCAAATAACTCACTGCGAGGTATTAGATACCTTTTAAAGGATTCGACATATTAATATTTTCCAGAATTTCTACAACTCTCTTCCATGATTAAGTAGAGCCATGTGACTATCCGTTATACCATTCTTTCAATGCCCTCGATATGTCCTGTTATTGCAATCTGACGAGGACTCTACACACTTCAGCAGTGTCCCAATAGTGTATCTAATGTTTCTTACAATCTCTCCCTTCCATGATTAATCGCATTTTCGCAGTAATACATCATTGAACCAAAGATCAAGATTTGCTTTAGTTACACTATGGTTATGTGAGGCACGTAGGTGTAGTCTGCTGATATAAATTGATGAACCAAAACATTATGCCCACTGAAACTCTTCTGGTGGCGTTGCGAACACATGATGTGACAAGGAAAGTACGAGGGCGTGCTGAAAACTAATACCTCCCAATTTTTTATCCTGTTCGCAATATCGGTTGAGGTACTACGTGTCGTGCATATTACTCGTTAGAAGCAAGTTCCAACCCTCTGTCACTAGAGGGCTCCGAATTGTAGCGTGTAAAGTGGCGGTGTGTAACATAACTATGTCGGTGCGTGAGAAACAGCATGCTAAACTCGAGTTTCGAATTCGAAGAGTTCGTCCACACAGGGAGCACCCTCTCCTTCAGCATGACAATGCCAGACCACACACGAGAGCTGCGATATCTGCAACAATCCGACTCCTTGGGTTCACTGCCATCGATCATACAGTCCTGACGTGGCGCCACACGATTTTCATCTGTTTTCGAAACAATGGGTCGCTAAAGAACACCTTAAAAGATTTCACTTTGATAGTGATGAAGTGGTGCAAGCAGAGGCGAGGTTGTGCCTCCGTCAACGAAGTCTGATATTTTACAGCAACGGTGTCAACAAACTGGTCTCTCGTTGAGAAAATTTGTTCGTCGCAGGATAACTATGTTGAGAAATAAACATGTAGACATGAAGAATGTTAATAAACTCTCCTCCCGAACAGGCCATGAAGGCCCAAAGTCACCGACCGGCCGCCATGTCATCCTCAGCCCACAGGCGTCACTGGATGCGGATATGGAGGGGCATGTGGTCAGCACACCGCTCTCCCGGCCGTATGTCGATTTCCGAGACCAGAGCCGCTACTTCTCAATCAAGTAGCTACTCAGTTTGCCTCACAAGGGCTGAGTGCACCCCGCTTGCCAACAGCGCTCGGCAGACCGGATGGTCACCCATCCAAGTGCTAGCCCAGCCCGACAGCGCTTAACTTCGGTGATCTGACGGGATCCGGTGTTACCACTGCGGCAAGGCCGTTGACAGAATGTTAATAACGTTCGTTTTATTTCAAAAACTTTAGGGGTTTTCACCTCAAAAATTCGGAGCCATTACTTTTGACCACGCCCTGGTATATTAGCACAACAGAGACGAATGGGGATTCGTACGATACTGCAGTTCCTGTGTTGTTCAGAAGTTCGATGCAATGTTCCTTCGCTCATGCATGCATGGCGATTCGTTCGAGCGACGATACAGGCTGCAAAACAGAAAATGCACTGATGCAAGCGACTCGGACAAAGTGAAGCTGATCGGCTGTTCGCACACTACTGTCGTGAGCACCTGTGGAAAGTGTCTGAAGGACAGTGAAACCACGTATAGGAGACAAGGGTCTGGACGCCCACACCTCATCACATGACGTGAATGTCAGAGGCCTTCCTCCTCTTTGAAGCATCATAGGCAGCAATCTGTGGCAGATCTGACGTCAGTGTACAATCCTAGTGCAGCCGCAAGTGTTCCAGAGCACCGTAGATCAATGGATACATGTCATCTGATCGGGTGATTCACATTTCTGATTGCGGCATGTCGACGTTCGTGCCCGGCTGATCGAAACCTGCCCCACGCCACAGACTCTGGACGTTGAAGCAATGTTATTCTGTGGGGATGTTCACTTGGGCTTCTGTAGGACTGTGGTAGTAATCGACGGCGCTATGACACCTGTGAACTACGTGAACGTTATTGTGGACCATCTGCATCCCTTCCTGTTTAGTGTCTTCCCCGACCGAGGTGGGTTCTTCCAGCAGGATAACTGTCCGTGTCACAAGGCCAGACTCGTACTACAACGGTTTGAGGAGCTTGGTAATGAACTCACATTCAAGTTTTGGACACCAAATTGTTAAGCCGGTGGAACACTAGTGAGCCGCTATCGATAGTCTTCATCGAACCAAGGAAACACAAGGTCGTAATAATTTACAAGCATTGCGTGGCCTGTGCGTAGACATATGGTTCCACGTAGCCCTAACCTTTGGAAACCTACTGAGGAGCCCGTCGGAGTGGCCGAGCGCTTCTAGGCGCTACAGTCTGGAACCGCGCGACCGCTACGGTCGCAGGTTCGAATCCTGCCTCGGGCATGGATGTGTGAGATGTCCTTAGGTTAGTTAGGTTTAAGTAGTTCAAAGTTCTAGGGGACTGATGATCTCAGAAGTTAATTCCCATAGTGCTCAGAGCCATTTGAACCAGCCTACTAAGGACTTGTCGAACACATGCCACGTAGAGTTGCTGCTGCACTGCATTCCAAAGGCGGACCAACACGCTGCGAAATAGATGGTCATACTACTTTGGTTAATCGGTAGTTATTCCGAGGTAGTGTACATTGGAGACCATGATATCAGTAACTGTACATGGCATGTTGTTTCTGTTTTTTACTATTTACGATTACGTATCCACACCTATTACGCACTTTTAACTCAAGAAATAAAGTTATCGAGGCTGTGATGCACACCCAGAAAAAAATCTTCGAAGAGGTCTTTTTCGACTACAAATTATAGTTGTTATCGGATCGTAAATTTTCTCTTGGTTCTATTTGAGCTTTCCTTTGTTGAGTATTGACGACATGTCGGTAACCAGGGCAGTGGTCGGCGCTTCTGTGTTCGTGACTAACGATAACTAGGTTATGAGACATCCGTGAATAGGCTTTAAGAACGACGAAAAACTAGATCTTCTGGGTTTGTTACATGACTACTTAAAGGATCACACAGAATCTGGAATTAAATCTTCTGAACCGAAACAGAAATCAGTGTTATGCAGGTTACTATTCCTCCATTTTAGCGATCTGCGATGCGAAGAAACGTCGCTTGTGAACATGCTCATTCACAGAATTGATCGTCACCACATCACGAGCGTGTAAGTATTTATTTACCGCTTTCGCCAGAAATAGTTGTTTGCGAGCGTACAATCAATTTTATGTACAAAAGGGGCTTGTGAAACCGCTTGCGTCAATCGTTTTCCAGCCTGTGAGAGACGCCACTAACATGTTAAGCTCGACAAACACGCACACCTGTAACCACAGCTGCTGACGTTGGTGGGCTTTGTAGCATGTAAATAAATTGCAGCCTGCACATTTATAGCGTCTGGAAGTATGACTAAATCTGTCCCTTTTTCGCTATCAATCCATCGTACCATTGATCCTTTACCAGATACGATACCTTACTATCAGCAACACTTCTCACGAATTTTATCTAAGGGATGCAGGAATTTTATAAAAATGTTAAACATTCCTCCGCCGCTCCCCAGTATAGCTCAGCTAACAATATTTTTTTTGTTGGAGATGTTTATTTCTTTGCATTTTTGTTAAAGAGTATCTTAAGGAGTACTGTGCCACAGTTAATTTGTTTGTGTTCGGGTAGACCTACGTGCAAATCCCCCCTTATGACCATCGTCATTTAACGTCTGCATTAATTTCCTAACACTTCAGGCAAACGCAGGGATGTGAACTCAACAAACCAACGGACCATCTTTCCATAAATCTCTGCCCGTATGAGGGTGAAACGACCTCACTTTGAACCGGACGCACACCATAATAATAATAATAATTAAAGCTGAATAAGGAACAGTAACACTACCCAAGGGAGCTAAGGAAGTCTCGAAAGTGTAGGCAATGAAACCAACTCACTGTCTCCACTAGCCCCATCCGTAAGGCGTAAGTAACGTCAACTGCTCCAGTTCTTGTTCAGATTCTTAATTTAAGAGTTATCATCGGAGTGAAGTGTACTTTTTAAATGACAGTTTTACTTTCGTTATAAGCATAAATTTACATCAAAGCTTACCTGCATGGAAACCACAAATGCAACAAAACGGTTAAAGACGACGAAACAAGATTTTCAGCAAGTGATACAAAGCAACAGATGATACTGATGCAACTGTTTTCAATGCAACAATGTCCTACTGGAGAAAATACGAGAACACACTATGGTGAAAAAGTCCTGACTGGACAGTATAACTCTGTGAACTATGGACAGGCTATTTAAAATTCCCTGGAACAAACATCGTCTCCAGCCATCCTGATTTAGGTTTTCCGTGATTTCCCTAAATCGTTTCAGGCAAATGCCGGGATGGTTCCTTTGAAAGGGCACGGCCGATTTCCTTCCCCATCCTTCCCTAACCCGAGCTTGCGCTCCGTCTCTAATGACCTCGTTGTCGACGGGACGTTAAACAACACTAACCTAACATGTGACACAGAACTAACACCCTACGTCTGACTACAATGCTTCCTGAATGATGTCATAAAAATAATAAGGTATGGTTCGTGTAGCATGTAGGCATGGAGTTCTTACCATGTTACACCTTCAGTAACTGAGAGTCCGTCCATGTCAGGATATATTAAAAATTATTGTATAGGATCGAGTATAAGGCATGACAATTAATAACTGCTGTTAGCCGCTAACGGGGAACAACAGGGAGATGATACGAAAAATTCCTGTTTCGTAGAACACGGCCGGTTGCTGAAGCATCCACAACGGCACCCACTTTTGAACTTCCTCGCCCGACTGAAACCGATGTCAGTGCATGTCTTTCTCAGGTCACAAAAGACATGAAAATCACACGGCGAAAGATGCAGCTATACAGAGGATGTTCCAGTGTTTGCCAATAATATCGCTGAAGCGTAACCTACGTCCGATGAGCAGTATGGGTGCGGGCGTTATCACGCAACAGGATCATTCCGTCCGACTGCATTCCTGGACGTTTTGACTTTATAACACGTCGCAGTTTCTGCTAAGTATCTTCATAACGCTGCGCACTGATGATAGTTCCACTCTCGAGAGGTCATCATGAAATTACGTGGTGCCACCATTTAGAGCCTGACGGCAAACGCCAAAGCCAACAGTGGAAAAATCCCACATATCCCACATTAAAAAAATCCGAAGCTGTTCACACAAGTTACGAAGTTGCACAATAACATCTGCCCCACACTGCCAATCAGGCAAGGCTACGTTGCAGCGATTAGGTTGGCAAACACTGCAACACCCTCCATACAGCCCCGATCTTTTACCTTGTGATATTCACGTCTTTGGCGACCTGAAGAAAGACGTGTGTGGATGTCAGTTTCAGTCGGATAAGGAATTAAACTACTGGTCACTAAAATTGCTACACCAAGGAGAAATGCAGATGATAAACGGGTATTCATTGGACAAATATATTATACTAGAACTGACATGTGATTACATTTTCACGCAATTTGGGTGCATAGATCCTGAGAAATCAGTACCCAGAACAACCACCTCTGGTCGTAATAACGGCCTTGATACCTCTGGGCATTGAGCCAAACAGAGCTTGGATGGCATGTACAGGTACAGCTACCCATGCAGATTCAACACGATACCACAGTTCATAAAGAGTAGTGACTGGCATATTGTGACGAGCCAGTAGTTCGGCCACCATTGACCAATCGTTTTCAGTTGTTGAGAGATCTGGAGAATGTGCTGGCCAGGGCAGCAGTCGAACATTTTCTGTATCCAGAAAGGCCCGTACAGGACCTGCAACATGTGGTAGTGCATTATCCTGCTGAAATGTAGGGTTTCGCAGGGATCGAATGAAGGGTAGAGCCACGGGTCGTAACACATCTGCAATGTAACGTCCACTGTTCAAAGTGCCGTCAATGCGAACAAGAGGTGACCGAGACGTGTAACCAATGGCACCCCATACTATCACGCCGGGTGATACGCCAATATGGCGATGACGAATACACGCTTCCAATGTGCGTTCACCGCGATGTCGCCAAACACGAATGCGACCATCATGATGCTGTAAACAGAACCTGGATTCATCCGAAAACATGACGTTTTGCCATTCGTTCACCCAGGTTCGTCGTTGAGCACACCATCGCAGGCGCTCCTGTCTCTGATGCAGCTTCAAGGGTAACCGCAGCCATGGTCTCCGAGCTGGTAGTCCATGCTGCTGCAAACGTCGTCGAACTGTTCATGCAGATAGTTGTTGTCTTGCAAACGTCCCCATCTGTCGACTCAGGGATCGAGACGTGGCTGCACGATCCGTTACTGCCATGCGGGTAAGATGCCTGTCATCTCGACTGCTCGTGATACGAGACCGTTGGGATCTAGCACGGCGTTCCGTATTACCCTCCTGAACCCACCGATTCCATATTCTGCTAACAGTAATTGGATCTCGACCAACGCGAGCAGCAATGTCGCGATACGATAAACCGCAAATGCGGTAGGCTACAATCCGACCTTTATCAAAATCAGAAACGTGATGGTACGTATTTCTCCTCCTTACACGAGGCATCACAACAACGTTTCACCAGGAAACGCTGGTCAATTGTTGTTTGTGTGTGAAAAATCCGTTGAAAACGTTCCTCATGTCAGCACGTTGTAGGTGTCGCCACCGGCGCCAACCTTGTGTGAATGCTCTGAAAAGCTAATAATTTGCATATCACAGCATCTTCTTCCTGTCGGTTAATTTTCGCGTCTGTAGCACGTCATCTTCGTGGTGTAGCAATTTTAATGGCCAGTAGTGTACAAGAGGGGTGCGGTTGTGGAACGGTCAGTGGCCGATAGCTTTCTACAAAACAGGAATTGATCGTCTCGTCTCCCAGTGGGATAAATGTCTTAGCGCGTGTGGTGATTACGTCTGAATGGAAAATTTCCATGGTCCCGTTGTGCCGGGTATTCGGTTTTCATTTGGCTGCTCCTTATATAATGAGACACTGATACTGGCATATGGAATATCTTCCTTGTGTACATGCAATTTTTAATAAATATAAGTTTCTACTGCTAGAAGCTTCGAGACACCTACTTCAGTTCTGAAGACATCGGGATTTGGTTATTATGTCACTCATGCTTCCTACTATTGGGTGTTAGCAATACAGATGCAGCTTACGTCTGTGGAGCACACGTTTTCTCTATAAGAGAATACTTATCTTATAGGTCGTGTTAGAATATTTGAGTATTTTGGTTCTAATTTTGCGTTAGTGTAACACATGTTAGAGGTCCCGTCATGTATTCCGTTGCACTCTGAAAGTCTACTTGCTACCTAATCTTTCATCAATAGAAGTCATATCACGTTGCTGTTAGTTTATTGGTCAACGTTTTGCAAAGAAAGAATATATTTCTGGGCATTAGTATTGGAGTCGGATTAGTTACGAAATCAGATTCAAGACAAACAGGTAGTTGGGCAGCTTTCTAACTGTCTGAGGGCCACGACTTACGTTGCTCTGTATGCTGAAAATTAAGACAGAAATATGAGAGGAGGCGTTGAAATGAGCTGTGTTTACCTGCGGTTCTGGTACCACGTCTTGACTTGTGTGTCGGTGAGGCTGAGCTTGGCGGCCAGCTCCATGCGGTCCTGGACACTCAGGTACTTCTGGCGCTCGAAGCTCTTCTCCAGCGTCTGCAGCTGGTGGTCGGTGAAGGCCGTCCGCGCCTTGCGCTGCTTTTTGGCCAGGGCGCTGCTCGAACCGTGACCGCCCTTGCTCTCGTCCTCTTTGTGTCCTGCAACAATAAGTTCATATTGGTATCAATATGATTTACCGCTATTATTTTTTAATGGACAAGCGATAACATATATACGATTAAACAGATAAAATATTGTAGCCCACAGAGAACCTGTACAAAAATTGGCCGGCTGCGAGGAGAATTCACGCTCTGAGGGTTTCGTATAGACTAAGTTATGTATATAGACAGTTCGTTCATTCCGGGAGTCGAGGTTATTGATAATTTTTGCCTGTTATCGACACTGATACTGGCAAGATTCCGAGACGTTCGATAGTGTTTTAATTTCAAGTCTGTGGTTGGATAATTCAAATTCTGAAGGTGGCAGGGGTAAAATACAGGGAGCAAAAGGCTATTTACAATTTGTACAGAAACCAGATGGCAGTTATAAGAGACGAGGGACATGAAAGGGACACAGTGGTTGGGAAGGGAGAGAGACAGGGTTTTAGCTTCTCCCCGATGTGGTTCAATCTGTATATTGAGCAAGCAGTAAAGGAAACAAAAGAAAAATTTGGAGTAGGTATTAAAATCCGCGGAGAAGAAATAAAAACTTTGAGGTTTGCCGATGATATTGTAATTCTGTCAGAGACAGCAAAGGACTTGGAAGAGCAGTTGAACGGAATGGACAGTGTCTTGAAAGGAGGATATAAGATGAACATCAACAAAAGCAAAACGAGGATAATGGAATGTAGTCGAATTAAGTCGGGTGATGCCGAGGAAATTAAATTGGGAAATGAGACACTTAAAGTAGTAAAGGAGTTTTGCTATTTGGGGAGCAAAATAACTGATGATGGTCGAAGTAGAGAGGATATAAAATGTAGACTGGCAATGGAAAGGAAAGCGTTTCTGAAGAAGAGAAATTTGTTAACATCGAGTATAGATTTAAGTGTCAGGAAGCCGTTTCTGAAAGTATTTGTATGGAGTGTAGCCATGTATGGAAGTGAAGCATGGACGATAAATAGTTTAGACAAGAAGAGAATAGAAGCTTTCGAAATGTGGCGCTACAGATGAATGCCGAAGATTAGATGGGTAGATCACATAACTAATGAGAAGGTATTGAATAGAATTGGGGAGAAGAGGAGTTTGTGGTACAACTTTACTAGAAGAAGGGATCGGTTGGTAGGACATGTTCTGAGGCATCAAGGGATGACCAATTTAGTACTGGAGGGCAGCGCGGAGGGTAAAAATCGTAAAGGGGACCAAGAGATGAATACACTAAGCAGATTCAGAAGGATGTAGGCTGCAGTACGTACTGGGAGATGATGAAGCTTGAACAGGATAGAGTAGCATGGAGAGCTGCATCAAACCAGTCTCAGGACTGAAGACCACAACAACAACACAGTTGGATAACACATTCCGATTTTTCGCTTTACTTGTACAGTGAAACCTTTCTTCCTACCAAATTTCATGATTCTAGACCAACGGGAAGTACCCTATATGTTTTAATGAGTGATTTTGCGAGTGGCCTTATTTTTTGACTGCATTGACTTAGAACCCAACTTTCGTAATACCGCCAAGGGACTATAGACCTTAGCACGTGACATAAATTTCAACTTGATACGTCAACCCGTCTTTGAAAAACAAGGGGCTTAACTGAGGGACGGGCATACGGACAGGCGGTCAGATAATGAATGATAAATTTTTTGTGTGTGATATAATTACATATTGACAATTTTCCGCGTTTTTCCTTTTTTTACGGTGAAACCTTGCTTCTTGCCAGATTTCATGATTGTAGACCAGTGGGAAGTACCGCATAGGTTTTGACGAATGAGTTCGCGAGTATCAAAATATGTGACATAAATGGTCATATCTTTCGATTGCAATGGCATAGAAGCTTACGTTGACTACTCGCCTACTGATCATAGACCTTATTATGTGACATAATTTTCAACTTGAAACCTTTACCCGTTTCAGAGGAAGAGGAGGCATAACAGTCGCACAGACAGACAGCCATACAGATACACATACATCCTACAATAGTTTCGTTTTTACTCACTGAGATACGGAACTCTAAAATTGCAAGCAGAAATTCCGTCTTCAGCGGCTTGAGTCGCGTTTGAAATCAAAGGCGAATGCCTCTATGATTACGTTGAAAAGGAAATGGCGAGTTTCCTAATACATTCTACTCCAGTGAGTTCGCGGTCCATTGTTTTGACCTCCTCGACAGCGAGTCATGAAAACCTACTCTTCCTTACTCCTATTGCGAGAACTGAATGTACGCTGGGTAGGGTAGGGATTAGACTGATCCTATGCCAGGTAGTTTGCAGTTTCCCAGCGAGCACACCAGCTTCCGATTGTGTCTCGAAAAATCCCCCTTTCCTGAGGTTGTCCTATTCCTTATTCCGTTTCTCAAGAGACTCTGTGTGAGCTGTTTTGCTCTGTATCGCCACAGTTCTCGAAGTGCTGCAGTTGGTGGTTTATCAGACTCAGCAAAGTCGTGGACGGTAATTCCTAGGTATGGCTTTCGTAGATGGTGTTAGAGGTCCTAACATTGAGTGGGTCTTATTGAGCTTTAACGTTGCCTTTTATCACTTGTAGCCACCTCTTACCTTGTGATATCACACAAACTAAAGTCGTTTCAGAAGTGTAGCTTTCAACGCTCCTGTAAACACTGTAGACGTTTTATTGTGCTTTAATCGACTCAGTTTTTATGATCAGATGTCAGATTACGACACATTAAAAAAAAAAAAACGGAAGACAGTGGCAGGCGGCGTTTTAACATAGAAAAGAGCGATGCAGTACCGTATATAGTAAACTGACCCTAGGAGGGGAAGTTTTCTAGAGCGATGAACCTACGGTACGCAATGTTCTAGTCAATATAAACAGGTTCGATTTATGAAACGCAGTAGGAGTGGTTCCATGATCTGACGAATCTTTATTAGCACGCTTGGAGATTACACGACCACGAGCGCAATTGACAGTTTTGTAATTAAAGTGAAGTTCTGAAACTGCGTGGTCATTAAACTGACCATCATAATGTAGATTCATACTCTGACATTCTACGAATGTGACGGACGATTTCGACCCCGTCGACCATTATACTGGGTTAAGCTACATGTGGATTTGATTATATATATATATATATATATATATATATATATATATATATATATAGGCATGTCCATACCTGCAGGTCTATTCTGACATGGATGGAACAGGTAGTTGGTAGTGGCCTCATAATAGTAACCATCCTACCATTTTCCTTAAATAATTTATGGGAACCACGATAAAACTCAATCAGAATGTTTAAATAAAAGCATTTTTTCGCCATTCTATATTTAACTTTATTCTTGACCGGTTTCGGTTATTTAAACCATGTCCACTGGAAGAAATTGGAGTACATCAGTTGGATCACCTTTTCATTCCAATGATCATGGCTCAAATAACCGAAATGGTCAAGAATAAAGTTAAATATGTACAATTCATGGCGAAAAAATACTTTTCTTTAAATGTGTTACAGCTGTTAAGTTACAAATATAAATTAATATATCAGGATGGCCGACTGCGGGGCAGCAGAGTTGTACGAGACTTTAGTGTTCCCTTACCTAATATATATCTAAACCAGTTTTGGTTTCCTGACGGAGACTTGGACCATGATGTGTCAAATTGGCCTTGTACGAAGGGCGTCCAATAAGTAATGCAACGTGATTTTTTCTGAAAGTAGATTGGTTTTATTCAGGAATCCAGTACACCATATTATTCCCCACTCTTTTGGCTACGAAACATTATTTTTCAATATAATCTCCGTTGAATGCGACAGCCTTACCCCACCTAACTAGGAAGGGGGGGGGGAGGGAGAGGGGCGTTGTCTATACGCTCGCATGGTACCACTCTGCTGGCTGACGTAGGAGCCAACGTCTTGCTGCATCATCAATAACCTCTCCATCACCAACGTACTGCTTCCCTCGAAGTGTATCCTTCATTTGGCCAAACAAATACAAGTCGGAAGCAAGAGAACCGGGCTGTAGGGTGGTTGAGGAAGAACAGTCTGATGAATTTTGTCAGCTTCTCTCGGTCGCACAGACTTGTGCGTTGTCATGGAGAAGTGAAGTGTTTGATTTTGATCCGTCGATCACCTCGAACGAGAGGGTCCGCACGTTCCAATATTGCAGGAGTCAAGGCAGTCTGCGGAAGGCCGGCATACTGGAGATCGGACATGTTTGCGCGACCATGTTGCAATGCTGACGGACGCCTCGCCCAACAACTCACCGTGCTTTTGTTCACTGTCAGGTCTCCGTAGACACTCTGCAAGCACCTCTGAGTATCTGCGGTGCTCAGGTGTTAGGCCAATAGAAACTTACTTGGAACGCACCTCCGTTACAGACGCCATTTTGAAGGCTGCGTTTAGTGCCACCACATATCGGAACTTCATGAAACTATAGGGGAATATTCTAAAATGTCCTACAACAAATTCAGCATTTTGAACCTAACTGGCAGAGAAAATAAATGTGTTTGCATTCTTACTGAACGCCCTTCGTGCAACGCAGTTGTCTCATGCGCAAGCGGAAGAAAGTGACGACACACTTTGTTAGCAGATGACCATTTATTTGCTCGTCTCAGAAGCAGCAAAAGAGAAACTCAGTGTAATTAACGCAGAACTTTACGAAAGCAACAAATGTTGACAGGTGTAGTTATCGTAATTTAATGAAGTAGTTAATGAGATACGGCCGGCCGGTGTGGCCAAGCGGTTAAAGGCGCTACAGTCTGGAACCGCGTGACCGCTACGGTCGCAGGTTCGAATCCTGCCTCGGGCATGGATGTGTGTGATGTCCTTAGGTTTAAGTAGTTCTAAGTTCTAGGGGACTGATGACCTTAGAAGTTAAGTCCCATAGTGCTCAGAGCCAAGTTAATGAGATGGAACTGGACAGGCAAAGCTTCAGAGCACGTACGTCTAAAGTTGGTGATTTTTTTCTTTTTTTTGCCTTGGGTATCTCCGCACTGCGTGACTTGTGACGGTCACACACATGTTGCGCCTTCTGTTCTCCCCGGCCGTAGCATTGTGTTGGCTCTTCAGAACACGTCCGATTCGCGAGATTACCCCGTTTCTTCCATCACCTGTTCTCTACCCCTGAATAGATCAATGCCTATTTCCTACTGTGTGCAAGCGTATCTGTGGCTGTAACCATGCCTCAAGATAGTTGCAATTTGCAGTACACGAGTTTGCTGTGTCACGCTCAGAACAGTTAACTAGCTAAGAAATAATAAGATTTCACCAGGTACCTTTCTGGTTGAAAATAAAGTAATCAGTTTTATTGGTTTGTTTCAGTATTCTTCCTTTCAGTCTCTGCAGCTACTCTTCAACGTACCACGTGAGGAACAGTCCTGCTACGAAATGTAAATTATTTTAAATACTATTCTGTGTCACTAGCCTCACTCGTTCCCAGAAGTACCGAAAAGTTGGAAAGCAGATGAACTTGCATCTACGAGGAAACAGGAGGTAAACATGAGACATTAGCTGTCTTAATAAACACTTAGATAGGGATTACATCTGTGTTATGCAGCTTAAATGTTTTCGTGTAATAAGGGATATTAAGTATGTTAGGCAGAAAATTTGAAGTGTTGTCTACATCTTAGCATGGAGGCAAAAGCCATTTGTCAATTAAGTTGTACTTCGAGTTCTTAATTAGCCCAATCTGTCCCATTTTACAGCTCTTAACTACGGAAGGTTGCCCTTAATTATCCATTATTTTAATATGTTAATTAGTTACTTTTACTACAATATTTTTTTATTTGTGCCCTGTGATTTTCTAACACACCTTCTTGTCACTAGGTTATTGTACTAAGAAATCTCAGTTATGATACTTGAGTACAGCTGTTTTTGTTCATAACCCGTAATTCATTAACATAAAACAGTGCTGGAAGAGTCACTGTTTTACAAAATATCATTCTAGTATGATTATTTTCAAGTACTTATATATCAATCAACATCAATTTCCGAGCTTTGAAAGCTTCCCACATAAACATTGCCGTCCTTACGTCACGTCAACGTACTTGAGGCCCATAACTTGGTCTTTTAATTATAATGTATGACTTTTTTCCCTACGAACTCTTCTCAAACAGTATTCTCGACGAATAATCACCGAGTAATGGTTGGAAAAACCTACATAAAAGCTGCCATTTAAAAGTTTGAACCACCCTCACCTACCTCCGGCAGTGTTGTGCCTCATTGTAAGTTTACGTGGCTGATTAACTGGGAAGATTTCACCAGACAAGGTGTGCACATCCGAGAACAGGCAGCGAAACTCTCTCCCACCATTATATTAGTTTAAGTTAATCTCGAATGCAGTCGGAGTGGTATGACGTTAAATACAAAGCGAAGTTCCAGACGTGTAATTAATTACAATTACCACAAGTAACTAGCTGGAAATAAGATACAGGAAGTTTTTTAAAGTTTCTTATTTTTCAGGCAAGTTAACACTACAATTATCCCGAAATTACAGCATCCATTTTCCGCAATTAAACAGGATTCGCCATCAAAAGCGTAATGAAATTTGTGTAACGTAAAATCTCGAGTAATACGTACAGCTTTTTTATAAAAGCAACGATCCAAAATCCAAGTGAAAGTCTAAAATAATGCAAAAAAATTAGCTATCATATTTGAGTGTGTTTCTGAAAATGAAGTACACATGTATGTGTCTGAATGGGGAATACAATAAGAATGCAATGCATCCTTTTTTATTGAAATTCAACACTATATTGTCCTATCAGGAAAAAACTACCATCAAACAACAGCATAACGTAAAAGAAGTCACAGAGCGGCACAAAGATTGCAGTTTCGCCCTTGTTTTAGTTGAAAAAGATCGCTTATTGCCTTCGTGCCGAGTTTTAAGAAGCTTAGCTAATAATATTATCGCAATTAGACAAGAGACAGGCAGTCGCTACCACAAGAAAAAATAAATAAATAAAAATAGCAAAACTAAAGGATGACACAGTAGGAATAGTCATCGACGTCATCCATGAATCGTACAGTATAAACGAACTATCCATCACATATCATCCGGACAAATATTTGTCATGTGTGTGGCGTAACATCTTTAGAGCTGAATGCTCTGCCACTCATTGCCGAAGACAAAGCCTGCTGTCACCCTGCATGAAAACTGTCTTCGCTCTAAACTTTTATATGACGAGTATGGTTAAAATTGTTCTACAGTAGTCTCGAAAAGATCTGAAATTGCGGGTAAGACCCGTTTCTCCATTGTCACATGAGACACAAAGTTTGTCCATCGAAACAGTACTGTTTAGTCCCGTTTCTCTGCATCCGTTTCACATCTGCGAGAGCGAGATTTTTAATTATCGTTTGCATCATTCAACTCCAGGCAAAGTCTTACATATTTGAGAAGTGCTAACTTGTAGACTAGCATCCGAGGTGACTGAATGAAATGGTTATTATTTTGGGAGGTAAATGGAAACTGTACCTGTGAGGACTTTGCGGATCTTGCAATGCTGAGAACAACTGTCGTGTTACAGACTGTTTAGTTTAGCCAGGTTTGCTTATCTCTCATCTGTGTGTGTGTGAGCGACAGAGAGAGAAGTAGTGGTGTCACTGAGGAAACGTTCACACCGCAACCTGCGGCAGCTTTCCACTGGCTGCACAGATTTCAATCTGCGTGTGTATGACGAACGCTTCCGCTTTCAAGTACAAAGCGGTGCTCTTGTAACACCACACGTGGCTTCGTAACACATGATGACTACGTAAAAGAGCAAAATTGTCATCAAAAGCTGAACTTAGACAGGAGAGAGGCCACAATGCATTACAATTGGTGTGGTAACTTGTCGTTCACAAAACTCGACTCTTCCACTTTTATGAGCTACAAAAATAGTACTGGTTCTGAAGGACAGATTCAACGAATGGCTAGTACGAGACTTTATTCCTGATGTGCAAACAGTTTCTAATGTGAAGTCTCGTATAGCGGAGTTAATTGTCTAAATATCACAAGCCGGTTAGGCTGCGAGCTTCATCTCACCATTTTCTCGCTTGGCTGGATCCGAATCGATTCACGTTTTCTTCTGCCTATCTCGCTGTTGCGAATTTAAATTATGCATACGACCTAAATATCATCTAACGTTCAATAACACAACGAGCAGAGATTTACCGCAAATTCTTCAGTTTATCAGATGCACTTTGCATGTGTTGTCTACCAAGCAAAATTGCACGGAAGTGAAATTATTGTACTCGTGTTTGGAAGAAAGACCAGCCTCATTTAGGTTTTCCACGATTTTCCTAATTAACCCCAGACGGATGCCTGTGTGGTTTCTTAAACATTTATGAACGAATGTCTTCTGCACCCATTGTCCGACAGGAGCTACTGCTACATCTCTAATAATCTGGACGTTGACGGGACGTTAAACCTGTATTCATCGCTTTCATGTTGACCAGGACAAACAGGTGTAGCTTTATATCTTATAATTAAATTTTCCTCGAGATATTTGAGTCTCATGTTTACAGTTTTTGCATATTCTCACATATTCAGTAAGGTCGTGTTCCTATGACACTGCCTACATTCCACACCAGGCTATGATTAGTGTCTGTCTGTCTGTCTTTGTCTTTATAAACCGAGCTATGCAGTTCTTCAGTTACCGGATCTAACATACACTCAAATTTCGCCCTTGTCTCGTTCTCTTGAATACTTCGAGACAAGGACGAAATGCTATTATAATTAGTGCTTCGTTGTAGACTGCTGAAATCATTTTCTACATTTGATGGATGACCTTAGTCTTTATGTTGAACACGCATAACAAGAAAATCGACAAACGTATATAGTACGTTGGGGAAGATGCCATACTCTTTGCTTCGACATGAAATTATGAGGGGAATTTTGGGATTTTAAAAACTCAGTTAATCACTCATGTTTGGCAAGGTCTCTTCAAGCCAGAAAACCGATGTATACAATAAAATCGGGGTAAGATGACAAAATAAATGTGGTACCATCACCAATTTTATTATATATTTTGTCAAGTAATAAAAAATAAAATTTTGTTTTGCAGTTACCGACTATTCTACATTTGATTTTACGGTTTTACTGCAGAGTCGTTACAAGTATCTGCTTAATCGGTGTATGTTTTAAGAAGCTACTTCTTACAGCGAGTGCACTGAATCCAGACCACTTACAGGTCGTTTTTTTCGTAGCAGTGTCTTTTACACACAACACAGTCAGTCTTCAGCAGTCGACCTTACTTTTCTCTCTCGTTTGGAGGTTGGATTACTGTTTTTGGTATCAGTCTTTCTTGCTGCGCTCTCTCAAACTTTGCAGGGTTTCCTGGTCAGTCAACACCGAAGCAGCTTTCTTCCTCCTTTTCTCTGGTGTTTCTAAAACTGGTATCGGTGCAGTCTTTTCAAACTAGGTTACAGGTCTCTGCTTTAGCTGCAACACTTGTTAAGATGCAATTTCTGCGCTTACAGATTCATTAGGAGTGTTGGGTTCTGAGATGCCAGATCCAACAGTTATGTTGGTTCCATTGGGATGCTTCTTCGTAATTTCTACGCATCGTCTGCAAATAAATAAATGAACAAAGACAGGTATTATGAGTGTCCATCTTACCACAGATAAAATATGGCGTCTTTCTCAGGTATCGGGGTGAGATGCAGGTTGCAATATGCGTTCCCATATGGCAGCTAATGGGAAATAGCTGGACGCACACGTAGTTCAAGACACAGAATAGATAAAAATAAAAACTCGGTTAGAACTGATAAATATGAATAGAAATCACTATTTCTGTTTTTAAATCGATTTTACATTATTTTACAGTGTAAATTTTAATACATTCCACAGTTTTTTACTCCCAAACATGAAAAATATCCGTTATAACTGCACCTACCGCGCGCCTCTAACGACTTGGACTCAAGGAACTGCTGAACTGTCGGGTGCTGCGCTCTCTTGACACAGTGAAGTAACGCTAGCAAATAGGTATCACACACCGATTACGCTATTCACACGGAGGAAACCAGTTCTGAACGACAGACTCCAAATAACTGACCAATTTATCCCATGGTCGCCGGGAGTGAAGTATCTCGGTGTCTACCTTGACAAAAAATTACTCTTTACGCAGCATATTGACGACAAGAAGACGGCAGCCCAGAAGATGGCCAGGTCATTGATTCCGTTCCTGAAGAGTAAGAATCTCAACCCTAAGACTAAACTCCAATTGTATAAGGCAACGGTGGAACCCACAATGTTGTATGGCTCAACCTCGTGGGGAACTACGTGCGTCTCCAACTACAACAAACTCTAAGCGCTGCAAAACATTTGCTATCGATGGATCACAGGAGCTCCATGGTGGACAAGAAACGTCGACATCCGCACCGCACTCCACGAGACCACTATACAAGAGAAGGTCCATGACAAGGCTCTACGAGTTTTTGACAAGATCGAGGCCCTTAGGGACGAAGTTCGACAATTAGAATCGGTAGGAACGGTAAACCCTGCAAGATGGCACAAGTATAGAGCACCGAAGTCAATAACGTTTCACCCCCCATAGGCAATCTGTCATAACACGAGGAAGCAGTCACACATAACAGCCTTGACACATTTCGCCCTCCACAGGAGATAGACATCACCAAAGACAGCAGGCTAAAGGACCCATTGCGTGCCCAAGCCTAACTGAATGTGTAATAAATAAAGTGTTTTCCTTTTAGCCTTACA
Source organism: Schistocerca nitens (assembly GCF_023898315.1). Lineage (NCBI taxonomy): Eukaryota > Metazoa > Arthropoda > Insecta > Orthoptera > Acrididae > Schistocerca > Schistocerca nitens. The sequence goes on from NC_064616.1 coordinate 259,415,565, forward strand.
TCCCATCCTAGAAGAATAAATCATCAAGGATGATCTCTTCAGTCCACACTACACACAAGAAACACCGATTACCATCTTCCCCCGATTCACTCAGTGTCAGAATCGTCCCACTAAATGAACTGTTTTACAACTCAACTGATCCAGATGTATGAAATGATGGTTACCTCTATGAAATAAAATCTTCTAGGGTTTCTTGTCGGGACAATTCAGTGTCCGCGAAGTTTCGTAAGACACCCTTTCTTCATCTATCTTCTGAAAACGACACGGATGCACTGGGAATTGATGCAGCAATAAACTCGAGAAGATTTTATTACAGGTTTAGAAATAATTATCTTAGATTTAATAAACAGTTCTCTTGTAGTCACTAGATAAGTTTGGTGCCAACATAAAGTTAGCCGAAGCGAACCGCCTGCAACAGAAAGTAGTGCTTGCGCGCAGCAGCTCTCTTGTCACAGGGGCAATTAGTACTACTGCAAAAATACTGGTGACAGCACAATGAGTAACAATTAAAAATCATTCATTAAAAACTTAATGCAAATACTCAGCTTTAGTTTGACGATGAGAAGGCGTGGCACTTGATGTATACCTAACTCAGTGGACGACGATTAATCTAATAGGAATTCCAGTCTGGCTCTGCTATTGGTGACAGTATCTAAGTTCTGTCACTGCTAATAAGCACACTACGACACTCGGCAGTTATCGTGACACTGTGCGACCACCGCGGCGATGTAACAGCTGTTCGATGACTGCCGGATAACCGATGGCAGCTGCCGGTAATCTATGGCACCTAGTAAATGGCGACTGCGACAACTGGCCTAGTGGAGCTGTGCATTCGCTTTTATTCTCGACTGGCGGACGAATTTTCGTTTGCGAACTATTTGTCTGACGTCAGGTGGAAGCAGCATGTAGTGCCTGTCCTGAACGCCGTCTATGGCGTCAAAGCATAATTTTGGCTGCTGGGTCTGACTTATGGCAGAAGCATAATATGGTCCCTGTTTTGTGCGCCATTTATGTAGCGACTCCTCATTAATACGTAGCCCTACATTGGAGACTGGCCCTGGTCTGTGGCGCCCTCTGTGTATCGGGCGTAGCGAGTTCAAAATGAAATACGAGAGGCTTCCATATTGATTTACACTTTACTTTTTTCCCATCATTCATGGGGCGTCGTTTGACACAAAGTTACGGAAACAAGTATTTAGTACTTCGGTTAAACCGTAGGTGGCAGGATAATCACTACAACTGTAATCCCTGCACAGAAAAGCCCAGTCTCTCAACCGCTGTCATTACGTGATGGGACAACATAAAGAGTGTCAGCATCGAGGACAGCGTTAGATGACGCGGTTTCTATGGAAGGAGGGAGTAAACACTGTGAATGTTCACAGACGATTGGTTCCAATGTGTGCAGAGTGCGCACAGTCTTGAAACGAGCTCGTGCAACGCGACAACGCTCGTTCCCATACTATTCGAAAAACGGCTGCCGCCATCGCTGATATGTGGTTTCCAGGTACTGCCACACGCACCGTATTCGTCTGACTTGGCCACTTCTGGTTACTAGTTACGATTAGGGCTGTGAAGAGACTTCTGATACATCATTTTGCAGATTTCCAGGAACTGCGAGGCTCGAGGAGGGCCTACAGAAGTTAAAGGGGCCAAGTCAGGCGAATATAATGTGTTTGGCAGTGCCTGGAACCCTACTTCGACGATGGAAGCCATGATTTTCCGACTCGTACGGAGACGAGCGTTGTCCTGTTGCAAGAGTACTTTGTCGTGGTGGTGCACATTCTCAACACACGGCAACCAATTGCCTGTGAATATTGACAGTGTTTACACCCTCCTTCCACAGAAAGCACGTCGTCCAGAGCTCTCCGTGTTGCTCACCCTCCATATTGTCAGCGCACGTGATGACAGCGGTTGGGAAATCGAGCTCTATTGTGCAGGGTTACAGTTGTGGCGAATTTTATTATGATACGTACGGTTAGACCTGCAACTGCAATGATCAGACAAGTGGTGCACCATGGGTGATTGGGAAAAATAGAGTGTAAATCAATAAGGAAAGCCCATCGTACATGCACATTCCGAGGAAGGAAAGAGCAATACTTTCACGTGACTGACGTGTACGTGAAAGAGGATGTATTTTCCTGTCTTGAAGTGTGTGTGCAAAGCATCTAATGCGACGACAGTTTTTGAACTGAACCTTACTTACTGTGCAGAAGCCAATTCGTTCACAACCCTTCGAGTCCTGTTGAGCTATATCAGCAAAATGGCAATTCTCATTAGCCTTATGTACTGTGTAGTGTCTTCCCAACCTGCGTTCTAATTTGTTGCGGATTCCACACTAGCACATCTAGGTTGTTCGCGTAGAAATCACGCACAGACAAAGAATAGAAACTTGTCTGTTAGAGTGTGGCCATTGTGCTCTGTGTTTGAAGCAGCTTGTACACACCAAAGTAAGAATTCTGAACTTGGACGCCATTCATTATAGTTATAATGTTTTCTGAAATGAGTACATCAATAACTGGCGAATACTAGGGAAGTATTCTGGCTGAGCTGGATGGGAAAATACGGCACAAGACGCGTAGATTGCAAAGTATAAATGTCAGGTCAGTGCACTTGGTGACAAAGGTGCTATGGCAATGGGAAGCTACGGGAATTGAAATATGATTAGTTGGAACATCCAGTTAATTTACCATTCTCTAGCTTTCGTATGTTCCCGCATCTAAAGAAATTTGCTTTTGGAATAGTTTTGAGACTCATGAAGGGACTTATGGCAGCCATAGAGGGATATTTTACGGATTTTAAAGAATCACATTTCATTGATGGAATATGTTCAGTGGTAATACACACGACAACGTGCACGGATCTTAAAGAGATTTCATTGGAAAATGAGTGCATTTTAACCTGGAAACAGTATCCCAAAGACAGGGCGAGATATTTTCTTCTTGCCTTCGTAATTGTAAAACATTCCCAAAGTTTCATTTTTGCTTGTTTGTGTCAAGAGCGATTACAGGAAGTTTGTTTCGCGTGGAAAGTAGCGCCAGAGCAAGCGCCGGCGGCGCAGCAGCTGAGCCTCGTAATGAGGATGGCCGCGACAGCTGGCCGGCAGCCCGTACTGCACTACAGCTTCTGTCGTCTGCCTCATTACTCATAAACGCTGCCACTTCCGTCGCTTTTGTTACGAAGAAAGAAAAGCTAGAGTTTAACGTCCCGTCGACATTGAGGTCATTAGAGTTGGGACACTAGCTCAGTTGGGCACCCGCGGCGAATGAATTTGGCCGTGTCTTCGTTAGAGAATGCATCCAGAAATTCACGTGAAGAGATATAAGGGAACCATGGAAGAACTAAACTCAGGACGGCTGATTGGGGATCCACACTCCACCAAAATACGAGGGTTGTTCAATAAGTAAAGCAACACCTTTTTTTCTCTCTCTTTCGGCCAGCTTCGCCAGAGAAAATGCCGAATTCATTATGGGACATTGTTGGATATTGCCGCTTCAGGCCCTGTAATTTCATGAAGTTCAGATGGGTGGTGGTACACCTAGCCTTCAAAATGGCGTCTATGGCGGAAGTTCGCTCCAAGCAGAGAGCTGTTATCGAGTTTGCCGGCCGGTGTGGCCGTGCGGTTCTGGGCGCTTCAGTCTGGAACCGCGTGACCGCTACGGTCGTAGGTTCGAATCCTGCCTCGGGCATGGATGTGTGTGATGTCCTTAGGTTAGCTAGGTTTAAGTAGTTCTAAGTTCTAGGGGACTGATGACCTCAGATGTTAAGTCCCATAGTGCTCAGAGCCATTTCAACCATCTTTTTGTTGTCGAGTTTCTTTTGGTGAAACACCAGAGCATCGCAGATGTTCATAGGCGCTTACAGAATGTCTATGGAGACCTGGAAGGCAACAAAAGGAGAGCGAGTCGTCGTACGAAGTGTCTGTCATCGCAACAAGTTCGCGCGAACCGCAGGTTGGCCGACCGCACACAGCTGTGACATCTGCGACGCTGTGGCCGTGCGGTTAAAGGCGCTTCAGTCTGGAACCGCGTGACCGCTACGATCGCAGGTTCGAATCCTGCCTCGGGCATGGGTGTGTGTGATGTCCTTAGGTTAGTTAGGTTTAATTAGTTCTAAGTTCTAGGCGACTGATGACCTCAGAAGTTAAGTCGCATAGTGCTCAGAGCCATTTGAACCATCTGCGACGCTGGAACGTGCGAACACTCTCATTCGAGGTGATCGACGAATGACAATCAAACATCTCGCTGCACAATTGGACACGTCTGTTGGAAGTGCTGAGACACTCGCACATCAATTAGGATACTCAAGTTCAAATGGTTCAAATGGTTCAAATAGCTCTGAGCACTATGGGACTTAACTTCTGAGGTCATCAGTCCCCTAGAACTACTTAAACCTAACTAACCTAAGGACATCACACACACCCATGCCCGAGGCAGGATTAGAACCTGAGACCGTAACGGTCGCGTGGTTCCAGACTGTAGCCCCTAGGACCGCGCGGCCAACCCGGCCGGCTACTCAAGTTCCTCGCGACCTAACGACTTGAGAGTGTTCGGCGCCACAAAAATGCAAACGCACTTCATTTACATCTACGTGGATACTCCGCAAGCCACCATACGGTGCGTGATGGAAGGTATCCTGTACCACTACTAGTCATTTTCTTTCCTACTCTACGCACAAATAGAGCGAGAGAAAAATGACTAATATGCTCCATATTCTACTATCTTATCTTCGCGGTCCTTACGCGCAATGTATATTGGCGGCAGTACAATCGTTCGGCAGTCAGCTTTCAATCCCGGTTCTCTAAATTTTCTCAATAGTGTTTCTCGGAAAGAACGACGCCTTTCCTCCAGGGATTCCCACTTGAGTTCCCGAAGCATCTCCGTAACACCGAGCGAGGTGGCGCAGTGGTAGCACACTGGACTCGCATTCGGGAGGACGACGGTTCAATCCCGTCTCCAGCCATCCTGATTTAGGTTTTCCGTGATTTCCCTAAATCGTTTCAGGCAAATGCCGGGATGGTTCCTTTGAAAGGGCACGGCCGATTTCCTTCTCAATCCTTCCCTAACCCGAGCTTGCGCTCCGTCTCTAATGACCTCGTAGTCGACAGGACGTTAAAACACTAACCACCACCACCACCATCTCCGTAACACTTCACCTTCTCCATGACAACGCAAGGCCTCACAAAATTTCATTGGACTGTTCTTCCTCATCCACCCTACAGCTCGAGTCTCCATATGTTTGACCCAAAGAAGGATGCACTTAACGAGAAGCAGTACGTGGATGACGGCGAGGTTATTGATGCAGAAAGACGTTGACTCCGACATTGACCAATTGAGTGATACCACGCTAGCGTACGGGCCCTCCCAGTAAAGTGGCGTAAGGCCGTCGCATTGAACGGAGATTATGTTGACAAATATTGTTTTGTAGCCAAATGAAGGAGGAATAATTTGCTGTAAGAGAATCTTGAATAAAACTAACCTGTCTTCGGAAAGAAAAGTGTGTTGCATTACTTACTGAACGCCCCTCATATAATTTCACAGTTGTATGCATTGCGCCATCTCAGTCAGTTGTATCAAGTATTCATCTAGGGCTATGGAAGATAATTATAGTCTGACACAGATTCTACAAACCTGCAGAATGAAATAAAAAATAACTTGACTCTAATGTTGGAGCAGTGTATGGTAATAAAATCGAGCACAATCTGCCGAATACCCACAGGTAACAGTAAGGTTTTTTGAATGGCGACTAAGATTCTTTAGCTCTTGCATTTTTATCCGTCGTAATATAAAAGCAAGCTCCTGTCACAGAATGTGCCCTACAACTAAAATAAAATTTCGCTATATTGAATGCCAGCTAATGAATAAAACTAAAAAGGCAGGAAATAATAATGTGGATTAATTTGCCACAGTGGTTGTAGAAGTAATTTTTATCGTAGTTTAAGGTAACAGGATAGTTATCACCAGGCTCTTGATGCGCGTGACCTTAAATGTGGAAGCAGAATCTGGTACAAAATTGAGTCAGTAAATAAATGGAGTATAGTAAATGTTTGGATGAGCATTTTGTACGAAAAGCGAGAACTTATATCGGACGGCACATGCTTCTCACGAGCGTTGATACAGTTATCAATATTAATAGTGAACGTGTCAGTCATGTGTTAGGGTTAATCTCAGCAGTCATGCTCCAGGGCTTACAACAGTACTCGTATTCTGGACGAATGTGATCCTCATCCCAATCGGGTCTGTCTGATATGACCTTTCGTGGTCAAGGCAAATCGCTTTCTATGAATGTCAGTATGATTATCTAACCTAAACTACATCCTATACTTTCCCCAGCCTACTGAGTCAGTACTCTTATTTTGTTGATATCAATGGAAGGATTAATTCCACACTTCCTCCCTTGCGTGTTTCCCTACTCCTGCGCCATGTCTTCATCCTCTTCATAGCACGTCCATTAGTAGCAAATAATGGACACTTTCTGGCTGGCCAAACAGGGGGCAAGACACGTGTTCTTGCGCTCACTAATGACGTCATTGCGAAAGCATAAGTGACTACCATTAAGTGCTAAATGTTGCTATTACGTAAAAGTTCATCCAGCGGAAGCGATGTTTGCGTAATACCTTATGCTTTATAATGCTGAAAAAATCCTAATGGGGAAATAATTGGACTGGCCTTGAGTGAAACTGGCAATAGTCTCTAAAACAACGCAATTACACTTCTTGTCCCGTCTGCAATTTGCTGAAATCCTTAATTAATAGCAAACAGTTAAATTGCTTTTTTGCGAGGTGACGTATGTAATACAAATAAAAAATGTTACCGTATGGGAACAGAGTTTTAATACATGTGTTTGAAACATAAATGTATGTTAACTCTGTATCGATGCTCTCTTTGTAGCATGAAACAGACTTTTCGATTCGTCGTGTCAACACAATTTGTATACGACAATTTCTAGTAAATGTAAAAACCTACCTTCGTTTATCTGGTCAATGCATATGTTTCTTTGCCAGCCGTGGTGGTGCAGAGGTTAAGAAACTGGAATTGTGTTTGGAAAGAGACTGGTTCTAACATCCGCCCAACCACCCTACTTTAAGTTTTCCTCCGTTTTTGTAAGTTACTTCACTTGAACGCGGGTATGTAGTTTATATGCTGCAGCGGCTGTTTCAGTTATGCTGTACATATTTCGCTGAGAAGCCCTTACGCATCTTCAACACAGTCTCGATCTCTCCTCATGAGTTACCCATCTGTTTGGAACCCAGAAGAAACATTCTCATGACTGTCGATTTTCTTCTTCAGATGTAGAGGCGCAACCCTGGGTACAATCCTAGTTTCATGAACAACCGCATAAATTTTTCCATGAAGGCACATACCGTCTTGTCTCTCACTGGAATGATTGTGTTGACAGGTATGGCGATAACTTTTGAAGTAATAAACAGTTTACTTACATTCTTCCATTTGTCTTGTTTTCATTTGACTACTGCTTATATTTCATGTAAATTACATTGAAGCAGTATTTATTCAGGCTTCCCTATTACTCGGCAGTCGCAGAGAGCTCTTATCGGTGTAAGTGGATGTAAGGACCATGTTTAAGTGTACCATTCCCTCGACATAATCATCCAGGCACCATCGTAACCTTTTTTCTTTTTTTTTTTTTTACGCTTAGGAAAAACCACACACATGCATACGGTGGTATTTGATGGCAGACAACGTAGTGGAATGGAAGAAAATGGAAGAGGCTTTCATTCATCAATGGATGGATGATAGCCGAAGAAAAAGAAGATTTTCATAATTTGGTGGTCCTGTCGTTACAGCGGCACTGCCGCTTTCCTGTTCTCCACATCTGGAGCTGGATTTCGATAAAGGCATTTATCGCTGTAATTACTTGCATTGGGTGAAGAGTATCCAAACCAAGTATGAGCTCCTTCATCTATGTCCCCAATTTTGCTCGAACACACGTCGTCTTATGGAAGCTCTGCCAGCGTTCAGCGATTGCTGGTCTCGCGTCGAAGCGACCTGCGGAAGAAAGCGTCGCATCCATAAAGCGCGCCAGGAATTCCCATCTACCTGGAAACAAAGCACACAGCAGAATACATACGATTGGGTTTCCTCCAAGCTATGTATCGCTACCCACCGTGTCTTCACAGAAAATAATTCGAGTATCCACATGTTCTACCCCTATGTAGTGAATTTTTCGAGATCGTTTTATACGTCTTCGCTACATCTGAGAGTTGACTTTGCAGCAGCTAGTATGGCGATGAAATTGAGAAAAAAATGAAGTTCTGGTTTTAACGATCCAATCGACCAGAAGCATGAAGCTGTTCAAGCCTTCTCAGAATACTTATGCATTGGATACAAATTACAACTATGAAAAGCAAGCCAACGACAGATATTGAACAAAGAATTGGGCTGAATTAGAATGTATTAGCTAAAACTGAGTTCATCCTGTGTGCAATCCCTGTTTTCTATTAGTAATAAAAATGGTTCAAATGGCTCTGAGCACTATGGGACTTAACTTCTGAGGTCATCAGACCCCCAGAACTTCCGGTCGGCTATTAGTAATAAGTTACGATTTAGAAACATTGGATCCGACAGAGTCGAGCACCAGCCTCAGGGACAAGATCAGGCTGGAGATGCCCAGGTGGCAATGGCAGTAGCCAGGCTACATAGCGAGGCAAGACTCCAACAGATGGAGGTATAAGATGGTTCACCTTAAGGACACAAAGTGAACATTGGAAGACCACAAAAGGTATGCTGTAGCGACAACACTGAAATGTGGTGGTATTTCACGGCACACAACATAGTGGAATGGAAGAAAATGGAAGAGGCTTTCATTCGTCAATGGATGGATGATAGCCAAAGAAAAAGAAGAATATTTTCATAATTTCTCTTTTCTACAGTTCATCACTTTATAAAATTAGAACCAACAGATAGAAAAAAAGATATTTTCGATTTAAAACACATACAATAGTGTTGTGTACATAGTTCCGTGTAGTCAGCACGTACACAACTTTCCCACTAGAGCGCGCCCCGCTAAGCACAACAGCACAGGTGCAGCGCTCGTCCGTCTCTGCACTACGAGATGGCGCTGTCTTAGAGACGGACCAAATTCTGCTTCCGAAGATCCGCGTATTAATATGTAACGCAGCCAATGAGATTGCTGCTAACGTAGAACCTTTTCTCCTCACGGATAACACTCGCGCAGTGATACCTGAATGTGTGAGGTATTACAACGAGTGTACAGACCTCCGATTAGTCAGTCTGCATTAGTCTGCACCAGTCTGCGCCTAATAAGATTATCAAATTCCTGTACATAGTCATGAAGAGAAATGTATAGACACTTTGTCAAGTATCAGAGATATGTGAGAATAAGATTAACGTATCAAGACCAAAGGAACTTCAGATTGTCAATTGTAAACAGCATCCAGAATCAAGTTAAGTAATTTCTATGCTTTTTATTATTTTAATAAATATGTGTGAAAATTAATCAAGTTCTGTTTAAAGTTGGTCACCGTCAATCTGCTACTCTAAGCGTGCAAGTGGCATTGCTATCGTCTACCTAGAGCGACAAGTCAAATAATCTGATGGTGTGTGTACCGAAGGTCTTACAGTACGCACACCACAAATAGCGAATAGAAACGAAGGAAATTATAAGCAGGAGATAGTCGTGTCTGTTTCAAGGTGCGGAACACGAGCTGTGGACAGATTTCGAGAAGGAAATGCTCCGAACCGGACGCGCCCTCACTCCGCAACCCAGACCTCGCTCGGCGCTCGGCATTTGTATTCATTTGTCTACGTTTCGGGTCGACCGAACTTTTTCATCATCCGGAGGAATCGGTAGTTTGAAGCAGAAAAAGGGAAACTGTTTTATCGATCCTGGAAAAGAGTTTTTTCCCTCACCCAGAAGCAAAATAAAAAGAAAATAGCCAAATGGAGGGACGGGGAGTGAGGCGGCCAAAGGAGAAGAGGGAGAGAGAGAGAGGCGAGGGAGAGGTTTAGAGGAGGATGAGAAGCGGAGCCAAGAGAGCGAGTGAAAAGAAGGGCAGCGAGTGGTGGAAAACGAAATTTAAAGGCTTTCTCGTAGCCCGGCTGCGCTGCCGAAGTTAGGGCCGGAGTTGCGGTGGGGGCGTGGGGTGGCCAGGGCCCGGAGCACCCGCCGCAGATATCGCCAACACCTCGCTGCCTGCGCGTCTCCTGCCGTTTCTTTATTTATGAGAGTGCTCGCCGCTGACAGCCGTCCTGCCCAATGCCCGCACGGCTCCAGGCGGGACACCAGATGCTAAAGCGTGGACCATTCCACACGCACCGCGCTGTGCTGCCACCCAACCGCGCCGATTTATTTCTCATCTTTTTGCTTTACGAGGGCGCAGGGGAAGTCTCTCGGTTTCACACAGAGACGGCGTTTCTCATCAATAACGTTTTTTTTTTCTTTTTGCTCTATTAGTACACGATATGTAATAATATATGTCAAATTATACAGGGTGAAAATTATTTAAACCGACAAACTCTGGGAGGTTGTAGGGGACATTAAAACAAATATTTTTCCCTAATATCATTTTTTCCTATGAGGATTATTTAAACCGGTGGAGGCCGTATTATGCTCTTTAGTTGTTAGAGGCCGTATTACGATCTTCAGTTGTAGGCAACTGCTGTCCACCAGTGTAGTAGTGCATTGTCTCTGTTTACTAATGGAGCAATACACCTAGAGTGAGTACACTGATATGGTTGGTGCGTACTATGTAGCGCACCACAACGGACGAGCTTCACAGCGGGTTTATCAACAACAGTATCCTAATCGCCGTATCCCGCATCATACGACCTTTGCTGCTGTGTACCAGCGTATGCCTGAGACCCGGTCATTTAGCAGATTACCTGGACAGGGACGCCGTCGCACGGTAAGAACGCTGAAATTTGAGGAAGCTGTCTTGCGCCATGTGGAGCGTGATCCATCAATAAGTACTCGTGCAATTTCACGTAACATGGGTACGAATCAGACGAATGTAAGAACAGTCTATCGAGAGCAATTGTTACGTTCATTTCACTTACAGCGTGTCCACAACCTGGAACCAGTTTATTATCCACCCAGAGCACAGTTTTCGCAGTGTACCTGAAACAGTGTGAAATGCATCCTACATTTCCATCCTCTGTGTTGTATACCGATGAAGCAATGTTCGGGTGTGATGGAATCTTCAACATGCACAATTCGCATGTTTGGAGTGAGGATAACCCAAATGCCACAGTTACTAGCGCTCATCAAGTGCGGTTCTTCATTAACGTGTGGGTCGGTGTTGTTGGGGACTGTTTAATTGGGCCGTATCTGCTACCTAGGCCGTTAAATGGCAGGCACTATTACAATTTTCTCGCCAGAGCATTGACAGAATTGCTGGAAGACGTCCCGCTCCCTACAAGACAACGCATGTGGTTCCAACATGACAGGGCGCCAGCACATTTCAGTCGTCGTGTGCGTCGATTCCTGGACCGACGGTTCCCAGAAACGTGGATTGGCGGAGTTGGTCCTGTACCATGGCCTGCTCGATCCCCAGATATGTCACCTCTGGACTTTTTTTAATGTAGGGAGATTTGCAGAATCTTGTTTACGCAACTCCTGTTGCATCAGAAGAGGATCTGGTCGCCCGGATAGTAGCAGCAGCAGCAGGAACAATTCAGGATACTCCTGGGGTTTTTGCCCGTGTCAGACAGAACATGATCCGACGGTGTAACCTTTGTTTACGTGTCAATGGAGGCATTTTTGAAAATCTACTGTAAATGAAATTGGGTTGTCTTAATGTGTAGTCTCTTGGTCATAAAAAATTGGAAAAGTGTTTGTTGGTTTAATTAACTTGCCGCCAGAGAAACCTTCCTCTTCCGGTTTAAATACTCCTCATAGGAAAAAATGACATTAGGGAAAAATATTTGTTTTGATGTCCCCTACAACCTCCCAGAGTTTGTCGGTTTAAATACTTTTCACCCTGTATTTAATCTGCAGAATAGTTATGCATGGACAACTTCTCAATATATTCGTATACATCCACATTTGAAGGATGAGGGGTGGGACAATCTGGACCAAAAGTGCCTTCATGAGCTTGTGGATAGTATGCCACGACGAATATAGGCATGCACCAATGCAAGAGAACGTGCTACTGGGTATTAGAGGTACCGGTGTGTTCAGCAATCTGGACCACCTCCTCTGAAGGTCTCGCTGTATGGTGGTACAAAATGCAATGTGTGATTTTCACAAGCAATGAAAAGAGCGGAAATGATGTTTATGATGATCTCTATTCCAGCTTTCTGTACAGGTTCCCGAACTCTCGGAACCGAGGTTTGCATCACCTCGGTTCCGAGACTTCCGGAACCTGTACACAAAATTGGAATAGAGATCAACATTGCCCGTGTCCTTGTTCGATAAGTCGTCCCAGTATTCACACGAAAAATTGGAGAACTATAATTATATCGTGATGGCCTCTGGGAATGTAAACTGGCGCGTTTTTCTTGAAGGAAGAGACAAAGCTGCAAGAAGCAACTGAAATATTCTAGAGCCAGCTGAAATCAAGGTTCTTGTTTGGGGCGATTTATGGTGGGACTACAACATCAATCTGGTTATGCAGAAGACAGTGCCAGGTTGAAATTCATTGAAAGAGTATTCAGGTAATGAAATTCACCCTGAAGCGTGTCACTTCCAAAACTACAGTCTGACTAATTCTTAAATGTTGCTCCTCAGAGCGAATATGTTACATGTAATGTTCTAAATTATCCCTCAGTTTCGTGTGATCCGTCATCGCTACTGACTGTTATGGCCTCATGTTTATTACAAAAAAGTCAACAGAAGAACTTAAAGTGCTTCCTTAAGCAATGCTCTTATTTGATTCGGGTAAAGATCAGGAAGGCAATGGGCCATGTTCTATTCAAAGGAGCCATTCCGGCATTTGCCTGAAGTGATTTATGGAAACCATGGAAAACAAAAATTAGTACGGCTAATCTTGCTTTCCTGTTTCTAAATACATTTCGCACGAGACGAATAGGAACAGGTAGACCATCTCTCTGGCGTCCGAATCCATTAGACTTATATTTGTGGAGGCATCTGTCTATCGAACATTGGCACAAGATGCTGACCCTTCGTGCTCGTATCGTGTAAGGCCTCGAGACTGCACGCAATACCCCAGGGACACACCAGCGCTTTCGGGATTTAATGCAACGCTAGATGATGCAAACGGAGGACATTTTAAACATTTTATGCCTTAAAGAATTTCATGTATTATGTGGATACTTTGTGTTCCTGTGCGCTTGCCGTCATACTACGAGGGTGAGTCAAATGAAAACCTTAAATATATTTTTAAATATTATTTATTGTGCAGAAGTGTTACAAAGCTGTATCACTTTTCAACATAATCTCCCCCACGCTCAATGCAAGTCCTCCAGCGCTTACAAAGTGCATAAATTCCTTTAGAAGCAAATTCTTTTAGTAGTCCGCGCAACCACTCATGCACCGCGTGACGTACCTCTTCATCAGAACGGAACTTCTTTCCTCCCATTGCGTCTTTGAGTGGTCCAAACATATGGAAATCACTTGGGGCAAGGTCTGGTGAGTAGGGTGGATGAGGAAGACACTCAAAATGCAGGTCTGTGATTGTTGCAACTGTTGAACGGGCAGTGTGGGGCCGTGCATTGTCATGTTGCAAAAGGACACCTGCTGTAGGCTGTAGGCCGCAGATGATTTTTTAGGATATCTGTGTATGATGCACTGGTGACAATGGTCCCTCTAGGCATGTAATGCTCCAAGATGACGCCTTTTTCGTCCCAAAAGAGAGTCAACATAACCTTCCCTGCTGATGGTTCTGTTCGAAACTTCTTTGGTTTTGGTGATGAGGAATGGCGCCATTCCTTGCTCGCTCTCTTCGTTTCCGGTTGGTGGAAGTGAACCCAGGTTTCGTCCACAGTAACGATTCTTGCAAGGAAGCCATCACCTTCTCGTTCAAGCGCCGAAGAAGTTCTTCACAAGCATCAACACGTCGTTCTCTCATTTCAGGAGTCAGCCGCCGTGGCACCCATCTTGCAGACACTTTGTGAAACTGGAGCACATCATGCACAATGTGGTGTGCTGACCCATGACTAATCTGTAAACATGCTGCAATGTCATTCAGTGTCACTCGGCGGTTTTCCTTCACTGCTGCAATGTTCTGTGGAGTCACAACTCGTTGTGCCTGACCTGGACGAGGAGCATCCTCCACTGAAGTCACACCATTTGCGAACTTCCTACTCCATTCGTAGACTTGCTGCTGTGACAAACATGCATCACCGTACTGAACCTTCATTCGTCGACGGATTTCAATAGGTTTCAAACCTTCACTCTGCTAAAACCGAATAACAGAATGCTGTTCTTCCCTGGTGCAAGTCGCAAGTGGGGCGGCCATCTTTATACTGATACTGCGACGGTATGTGGGCATCTGCACTATGCTGCCACCTACAGGCCATTCTGCACGCTGTTTGTACCACGCTTACCAACTTAACAGGATAACGGCGCGAAGTTTCGAATTGTTATTACAAATTCAAGGTTTTCATTTGACTCATCCTCGTATAAATACTTGTAGAGAAATAGTTCTAACATGAAAATCAAACGTTTTCCGAGCCATGTTTGTGTTATATATTATCTTCCTCTGTGTGTGACGAGTCGGTCTCACAGTTTGAGCGCAACTTCTTTCTTACACGTTGTATGCCCTCCGACATACGGTGCAGGGAGGTTAGCAGAGTACAGACGTCCATTTAAATGTCGCCATTTCAAGTAAATACGTATAGATTAGGTGCAAAACGTGTCGCAAATGAGATATAATAATAAGCCTACCTGAATCATAACCGCAGACGATCCGACGAGTTGGCATCTGATGAAGTCTAAGAGCGGAGCTCCAGCACTTCAGAAAATCGTGCACTCAACACTCACAGCTTAAGTTACCAGGCATGAACGTTTTCGTTCTGCTTAAGACAGCGCGGCATTTAACGCGAGACTCATCATGCTAACTGCCTAACAGCGAGTAAGAGGTTTATACCGGACGGATTCGCAGAAGCTGGTGTCCTCAAGGGCCGTTTTTTCCAGCGGCCGGTCATTATTTTCACATCTTCCGTAACTCGTTTCCTGGTGCCGACTAACGGAAGCCGGGAGAGCAGTTGCGCCCGCCACAGCCGCTGCCGCAGCCGCCAGATGCCGGCGGCCGCCGGCCGGCGGTAAGCCGTGACGTCGTTAGCCCAGCTCCAGAGTCTTCGACCTCAGCCGTTCCCCTTGACACCTCGCGCGCTTTCTAGGCTGCCGAGTCCGCAGGCGCTATCGCCTTCTGTTGGCGTCCTTAGCTTCGCTCTGCCACCGCATATGACCAGAGGGAGGGGTCGACAACGGTGGAAACATGGGCAGCTGCCCACGTAACCAGAAAAAAAAAAAATCACCACTCAGAAAAAAGTATCAATTTTAAGAAATGCTGAACATTCACAGAAATCCCAACACCAAGAAACAATTAACGTAGAGTATTGAAATTCCAGAAATACTTTTGACTAGGTAACATACACAACTGGCCATTAAAATTGCTACACCACGAAGATGACGTGCTACGGACGCGAAATTTAGCCGACAGGAAGAAGATGCTGTGATATGCAAATGATTAGCTTTTCAGAGCATTCACACAAGGTTGGCGCCGGTGGCGACACCTATAACGTGCTGACATGAGGAAAGTTTCCAACCGATTTCTCATACAAGAAAACAGCAGTTGACCGGCGTTGCCTGGTGAAACGTTGTTGTGATGCCTCATGTAAGGAGGAAAATACGTACCATCACGTTTCTGACTTTGATAAAGGTCGGATTTTAGCCTACCGCATTTGCGGTTTATCGTATCGCGACATTGCTGCTCGCGTTGGTCGAGATCCAATGACTGTTAGCAGAATATGGAATCGGTGGGTTCAGGAGGGTAATACGGAACGCCGTGCTGGATCCCAACGGTCTCGTATCACTAGCAGTCGAAATGACAGGCATCTTATCCGCATGGCTGTAACGGATCCTGCAGCCACGTCTCGATCCCTGAGTCAACAGATGGGGACGTTTGCAAGACAACAACTATCTGCACGAACAGTTCGACGACGCTTGCAGCAGCTTGGCCTATCAGCTAGGAGACCATGGCTGCGGTTACCCTTGACGCTACATCACAGACAGGAGCGCCTGCGATGGTGTACTCAACGACGAACCTGGGTGCACGAATGACAAAACGTCATTTTTCGGATGAATCCAGGTTCTGTTTACAGCATCATGATGGTCGCATTCGTGTTTGGCGACATCGCGGTGAACGCACATTGGAAGCGAGTATTCGTCATCGCCATACTGGCGTATCACTCGGCGTGATGGTATTGGGTGCCATTGGTTACACGTCACGGTCACCTCTTGTTCGCATTGACAGCACTTTGAACAGTGGACGTTACATTTCAGATGTGTTACGACCTGTGGCTCTACCCTTCATTCGATCCCTGCGAAACCCTACATTTCAGCAGGATAATGCATGTTGCAGGCCCTGTACGGGCCTCTCTGGATGCAGAAAATGTTCGACTGCTGCCCTGGCCAGCACATTCTCCAGATCTCTCACCAATTGAAAACTTCTGGCCGGGCAACTGTCTCGTCACAATAAGCCAGTCACTACTCTTGATGAACTGTGGTATCGTGTTGAAGCTGAATGGGCAGCTGTACCTGTACACGCCATTCAAGCTCTGTTTGACTCAATGCCTAGGCGTATCAAGGCCGTTATTACGGCCAGAGGTTGTTGTTCTGGGTACTGATTTCTCAGGATTTATGCACCCAAATTGCGTGAAAATGTAACCACATGTCAGTTCTAGTATAATATATTTGTTCAATGGATACCCGTTTATCATCTGCATTTCTTCTTGGTGTAGCAATTTTAATGGCCAGTAGTGTATTGAAGTGATTAACGTTGGAACATCATAGGTTAATGAAAGGAAGATATAAGCCATTGCAAATGTGAAACCCTGCTACATTAATAACCGGTGCAGAATGTTGCATGCAAGAAACGTGCATGTATTGTGTCCTACAGGTGTCGCATGTCAGTTTGTAGGATGGAGTTCTATGCCTGTTGCACTTCCTCGATGAATACGGGGGTGATTAATGCTGGTTGTGGATGACGCTTGATTTGTCCGATGACGTTCCATACGTGCTCAACTGAGGACAGATCAGGTGATCGAGAAAATCAAGACAACTTGTTGACTCTCTGCAGAGCATACTGGGTTACAACAGCGGTATGTGAGCGAGCGTTATCCTGTTCTAAAACACCCACTGGAATGCTGTTCATGAATGGCAGCCCAACAGGAGGAATCACTCGATTGACGTTCAGATTTGCAGTCAGGGTGAGTTTAATAACCACGAGAGCGCTCTTGCTTTTGTACGAAATCGCACGCCCGACTACAATTCCACGTGTAGTCCAGTGTGTCTAGGCCGCAGACTGGTTGCTTGTAATCCCTCACATGGTGTTCTAACCGACACACGGGTATCCCGGCACCGATGCAGAGCCGGCTTTCATCTGAAAACACAATACACCTCCACTCCACCCTCCAGTGAGCTCTTGCTTGACATCATTGAAGTCGCAAACGGTGGTGGTTTGGCTTCAGAAAATGCACGCTACAGGGCGGCTTGCTCGGAGCTGTCCTTGAAGTAATCAGTTTGAAACTGTTCGTTGTGTCACTGTGGTGGCAACTGCTGCTCGAACTGCTGCTGCAGACCCAGTACGATGCGCCAGAGCCATAAGCCGAGCACTATGGTCTTCACTTTCGGTAGTACCACGTGGCCGCCCAGAGCCCAGTAATCTTGGGACCGAACATTCTCGTGACCACCGCTGCTAGCAATCATGTACAGTGGTTACATTCCTTCCAAACCTTTCTACAGTATCGTGCAAGGAACGCATAGCTTCTCGTAGCCCTGTTATACGATCTCGTCCAAACAAAAAAAGTGGTTCAAATGGCTCTGAGCACTATGGGACAACATCTGCCGGCCGGGGTGGCCGAGCGGTCCTAGGCGCTACAGTCTGGAGCCGCGCAACCGCTACAGTCGCAGGTTCGAATCCTGACTCGGGCGTGGATTTGTGTGATGTCCTTAGGTTAGTTAGGTTTAAGTAGTTCTAAGTTCTAGGGGACTGATGACCTCAGAAGTCAAGTCCCATAGTGCTCAGAGCCATTTGAACCATTTTTTGAACTTAACATCTGAGGTCATCAGTTCCCTAGAACTTAGAACTACTTAAACCTAACTAACCTAAGGACAGCACAGACATCCACGCCCGAGGCAGGATTCGAACCTGCGACCGTAGTGGTCGCGCGGTTCCAGACTGAAGCCCCTAGGACCGATCGGCCACACCGGCCGGCCTGATAATGGCGCCTTCGTCGTCTTAAACGTATTCTGGACTAACATCAACTCACTACGTCCAAACTCAAAGATAACTAACGCTCGCGACCGTTGCAGTACATATTTAAAGGAAACCTAATTTAGATCCTTATGGCGGCGTGACCAGCGTCACATTTATGCGACTGGTGCGAAATTAGAACAGACACCATCATTCTGATGTAGAAACATGCCTACCAACTTTCGTTTATCTTGCACAACTTCTTCTTGGTGTTTGAATGGTTTTCCCGTCAGTGTGTAATGGATTCTAAGTAGTATTAAATGACAACCGTCATGGAAACTCAAAACTATCCCCTTTCCCCTGCTCGGATCCTGGGTAAGCACTTTCCAATAAACATAGTAATTAACAGCTAAACATAAACATCCACACTTAAATTTACACATGTGCACGCCGAACGGCGTCTGGCGGAGCATACATAAGTACCGCGATCATCTTCCTTTTCCGTTGATGGCTGGTACGCATGTAGAACGTTTGTCGATACCTTTCTATTTATGTCCGTATTTTGCTTACATTTCACTCA
This sequence comes from Schistocerca nitens, assembly GCF_023898315.1. Classification (NCBI taxonomy): domain Eukaryota; kingdom Metazoa; phylum Arthropoda; class Insecta; order Orthoptera; family Acrididae; genus Schistocerca; species Schistocerca nitens. The sequence continues at coordinate 259,434,500 of NC_064616.1, forward strand.
TCGTAATTTACATCTACATCTACGCTCCTTAAACCATTGTACAGTGCATGGCGGAGGGTAAATCGTACCAATATTATCGATTTTCTTTCCTACTTCACTCACGTACTAGGAGGGGGAAAATGACTGTGTATATGCCCCTGCACGCAACCTAATCTCTCTTATCTTATTCTTATGATCTCTACACAAGATATATAAAGGACGATCAAAAAGTTTCAATTCGAGGGCGTTGCTGCAGCGTATATGCAACATAGTGCGAATCCGATTCGGGTACTTCAGCACCGAAGTGTAGACAACGGATTAGTATGGCAGTCGTGTCTCTCCGACGTGCTTCCGATAAATGCGGAAACGCGGCGACGTTATTACCTTATGGGACCTAATAGGATCAACGTGCTGTTACTTTTTTTTTTTACTGCCAAAGGACAAACACCGGTAGACATCCATCGGAGAATTAAGAATGTGTATAGGCAGCACGCCTGTCGAAAACTACCATTGTGGAACGGTGCGACAGTGGCGACTGTTGCTTGATGATAACGCACATCCCAACTTCGCAAACGTCGTAACGCAGACGTTCTGCCAACTCAAGTGGCACACTCTCTAACACCCGCCCTATAGTCCTGATATTTACCCAGGTGGTTATCTCTCCTTCGGTACCTTAAAAAAAGGCCTTCAAGGGTCGACGATTCCTGTCGGACGAGGAAGCATGGCATGGTTGCCTCAATGCTTACGGCGATTTTGCATGATTGGCATACCGATTCTGGACTGTACGACCTTCGAACGGAAAGTTTTTGATCGCCCCTTATCCGTTAGCTGCAGCATAATGGTTTAAAAGTCTTATTCGAATGCATGTTTTCTAAATTTACACTACTAAGTTTCGATAGAACTACGTTGGCTCTGTTCCAAGTGATCCCAGTTCATTTCGCCGAGCATTTCTATTACACTATTGCGACATGTTACGATGCCAGCAATGCGTCCCTGAGTTCGTTCGAGTCTGTTCTGAAGTCTACTTCTTAAGGACTACAAACACCAGAAGAATACTAAAAAATTGGTCGCACTAGTCTCTTGAATACGATTATTTTTACATTTTCCTTGAAACCTTGCAAAACATCTAAGACTTCTATTAGCCTTCGCTAATACTGGTTTTACGTGATCGTCCCAGTTCATATAGTTTCTTAGTATTACCCTTAAATACTTGTACGATGTGACGTGTTCAAGGTTTCCATCACTAATCTTGTAATCAGGTACTGTATTCTTTCGTTTTGTTACAGCTATTATTTTACAGCCGTCCACATATAAAGAGAGCTATCATTCATTACACAAACTGGAAATTTTGTCCAAGTGTTTCTGCAGTTTTCTGTAATCATCCAAGCTGGCCGGTGTGGCCGTGCGGTTCTAGGCGCTTCAGTCTGGAACCGCGTGACCACTACGGTCGCAGGCTCGGGCATGGATGTGTGTGATGTCCTTAGGTTAGTTAGGTTTAAGTAGTTCTAAGTTCTAGGGGACTCATGACCACAGATGTTAAGTCCCATAGTGCTCAGAGCCATTTGAACCATTTTCTTGTAATCACCCAAGGACGATACTTTCTTCTATATGTCAGCTTCGCCAGCAAACGAGCTTATAGTGTTGCTAATCCTATCTGATAATTTGTTGATGTACATCGAAAACATTAGATGTTCTAATACTTTTGTAGGGACACAGCTGATTTTACTTTAGTTTATGGGGAACATTCGACGCCCGGTACAACGTACTTGGTTCTATTAGGCAAATATTGCTCTAGGTAGTCACGTACTTGTGAAGATACTCCGAATGATTGCATCTAGGTTGTAGTAGTAGTAAAAGAAGTGGTAGAGTGTGGAATGCATTGAGAAAATCTAGGAAGTCGGAATCCACCTGTTGTTTGCAAGATGTCGTGTATGAATTACTGGAGTAGGTACTATACCTATTGTCCTGTGATGGAATGTGAGTTGTCGTAATTTTGTAAGAATGTCTTTCTGCGATGCACGTCGCCTTTCTTCTGTCCTTTCTCATTGTACTTCGTTGAGCATTTCTACGACGCTCCGGCCCTGACAAAACAAATGCTTGACAGGAAGACCACATTTTCTTTGAGTCTTTTGTATCTCACATGTTAACCACACTTGGTAGGGTCCCAGAGGTACGAACAACAAGAGTTGCCCGATCGAGGACATTGTAAGCGCCCATCTTCATGGATGAATTATGCTTCACGAGGATTCTTCCGATAAATTTGAGTCAGACTTCTGATTTCTCCAAGAATAAATTTATGTGGTCGTTAAACTGCAGGACAGAAGCTACTATATTCTTCATGGCTGTAATTAATTAAGTGACTGATCGCCATTCCATATTCAGATGATATTGCAAGTAAGCTGTGAACATTAACAACTTGAATAGAGACACGGGCCAAGCACTCAGTAACGCTTTGAACTCGGAGTTGGATGCCAAGAGACTACAGACGACTGTGGGCCACATTTGACGTTGCGATGAGAATAATTAAGAAGTCACGTGTCGTCATTGCTACCTGTGTATTCTTTGGTGACAGGAGGCACCGCTATTGCACTCACATTTGTGGATTCGTTTAATATGTTACAGTTGCCTGCAATTAGCATATAAGGGAATAAATTATTAAAAAAGTGGAGGTTTATGAAGATTTGACGTGGAAATATCTCGGAAAATATTTAAGCATGAAATATGTAGCGAGAAACTTTAGGTTTATTTTGTGTTATGACGAAATACACATTCGTTTCGTAAATATTACATGTTCTTAAGTCCGAAATTGAATCCTTTGTACGAAACCATGTTTTGAAATTTTATTTGTTCTGTTACAGGTGTTCTGCACTTTGATTACCTTTGATCCACGTCAGTGCACACATATATATCACCTTCCTGAATCCTTTTGCGTACAGTACCCGATGACACCACCCCATCAGTTACTACAACAAGGGCAGACCGTAGACGGGAAGAGCTGGCACGATATTACTGTTTGGAGTTAGTAACAGAGAGATTTGGTCACCATCACGCTTCGCATCCTTTAGCTGCTGTCGTGGGTTGAATCTTTCGGATGTAGAATCTAGGTTATAAGCTATTGTCATAATCTATGAATACCAGACGAAGGTACATACGATCACCTAGCCACATCACTCTGAGTGTGACAGCCTCTAGTCTTTCAAAGGTTCTCCGTCGATGTCTTGACATCATGACAGCTAGTTGGCTTATCCGCGATGTTTTTTTCACTGCCAGGCTCCCTCCACTATCTACTACTCTAAGTAGAGTTCATAAAATATGCGCAGAAAGTACCATCACACCTAGTCCTTCTAATTTTTAGGTGCACTTTTGCGAGATACTGAAATACTGTGTCATACCCGTCAGCAGTGGGATTGAAATTTTCACCCTCCAGATTGAGCTTTTCCAGGATTTCACTAAGTTCTTTCCACGCAGATACTGGAACGGTTCCTCAGACGAAGCATTGGCCGGCTATCTGTTCCTTGCTGTTTCTACGCATCTTCGAGTCAACAGTGCATTAAACTCCAAGCATCAGCTCCCTTCATTCACTCAGCTCTTTCATACGGCGCAACTTACGCCTCATAACGTCTTTCGGATGTAAAGATGGGCAGCACGTAGACACGTATGAGGTGTGGACAGTACGCTAAGAGGGAGGCTGAAGTATAGCTACAGGTGTTGCGCTGGCTAGAGAGGAGAGCGGGCGGTTTGCCGGCCGCTAACTGCTGCGCTCGTTACGCAAAAGGCTTCCACGCCTCACAGCTCAGACACTCGTGCTCACTTCTGCAGCATGCTTCTTGCTCTGCTGCTCGCAAGTTATCGCAGACTTCCTACGAGGGCAAGGTGAAAATTTCTCTCGCTTCCAGTGAAAGGAACCATTTCTTAAAGTCAAAATTGAGCTTGTTTTTTGATGTAGTCGCATTTCAGATTAAAGCAATTGGTCTAGTGCTTTTCCAGTGAGTAGACCAATTCCTATCTCTCTATAAAACAATTACCTACGTCTGCCATTTCCTCTTCATTGATTGAGAATGTATTCCAGGCACAATTTTCTTTATATCTGAATGAAAGTCAGAGACTACCAAATCTGGAGAAATCTATGTATTACCAACAACTGCTTTTTCTGCTTCTTTATTTTGTGTGTTTACAAGCACCATTATGAGTAGATCCATAGGCCTGATGCAAAAGTATTTTTTTCAAAAATGGTTCAAATGGCTCTGAGCACTATGGGACTCAACTGCTGTGGTCATCAGTCCCCTAGAACTTTGAACTACTTAAACCTAACTAACCTAAGGACATCACACACAGCCATGCCCGAGGCAGGATTCGAACCTGCGACCGTAGCAGTCGCACGGTTCCGGACTGCGCGCCTAGAACCGCGAGACCACCGCGGCCGGCAGTTTTTTTTTTTTTTTTTTCTTTTGCAGTCTAGGCCCTTCGAACGTATATTTAAACCAGCTTGTCCAAAAGACTAATGTAGTCATCACCATTTAGTGATTTATTCTTTGCAAGGTAATCCCTTTCTCATTGCAGACAACAGTGGTAATAGCCTACGAGGGATAATCAGAAAAATTTAATTATCAATTCGAAAAAAATAAGGTAACTTTTTTTTGCAGGTATATGTGTGCAGTCCTGCTACTCACTGAAATCCCTACGCCACAGCATCGTAGCATGCCCCGATTTTATTGAACCTGTTAACTGAGCATGCAGTAAAAGAAACCAAAGAAAAATTTCTAGCAGGGATTAAAGTTTAGGGAGAAGAAATAAAAACTTATAGATTAGCAGATGATATTATAATTCTGTTAGAGGCAACAAATGACTTGAAAGAGCAGTTAAACTGAATGGACAGTGTCTTGAAAGGAAGATATAAGATGATCATTAAGAAAAGCAAAACAAGGAAGTGGAATGTAGTCGAACTGTGTGTTGGTGGCAAGAGGGGGGAGGTGAAATCTTAAAGGGAGACCAAGAGATGAATACAGTAAGCAGATTCAGAAAGATGTAGGTTGATGGAAAGGATTGCACAGGATGTATCACAATAACAATAACAATTAAAATTTTAACTACATCACTTACAGGGCTGGCAGCTTTTAAACACTGCTTTGACAGATGGTTCGTTGTGGCAGGAAATGTTCGAATAAATACGTCCACGGAAACTAATCGGCTCAAAAAATCTGTACGATTATTTTAATAGCATCCCAATATTGCTTATAAATTAGTGTTCCCATTTGCTATTGCTCAACAAGTAACAAATGACGTAGCCATACGGAAAAAATCTTATTCGTTGCTATTTCTTTGTGTGAAAGGGACGTCCTCCACGCTGAATATATTCAAATACCCGTAGTGTGTGACTACGTTCGAACTTATGCACACATTTCTTAATTGCTGGAAACGAAAGAGCAGCCTCATAAACCTACACCAGTTTCGGATGAATTTAAATATTTGATAAACCGCCAAACTTTTACTGTATTCCAGTGTATCTATGCACGCGAAACACACACGAAACGATTAGTTTTAAAAATCCGTACAAAGAAAGCCATTACGCAGGACAAGCCGACACTTAACTTACGTTATCGCGCAACATGTATCAAAACAATAAAACAAAGTGAAATATCAGTGTCGAAGTGAAAACATTTCATCTTACCGACTACTACGCAGATACACGTGAAACTTAATTTGCTTTATAGCAACATAATACAACAAAATGTCACTGAATTCATCGAAACCACTGTGCCAAACCGATAATTTGTTTTTAATTTACCGTAGTACCCGTCGTCAAGGAGAGATCTCTAAATCAGTTGCTCATTGACGTACAAAGAGTTACCTTACAGGAAAAACAGTCTGCGTTAAGAGTGCATTTGCATGAAGTTGCGCGGAAAGCCAGTGAGTAGGCAGACAAGTAAAGGCGAGCCGGTAATCGAACCCGGCCGTTGGCGTCCAAGAGGCGTGCTTGGCGCGCAGCGGCGTAATGAAGTATTTAGAAGTTGTCGCGTTAGCGTGCGCCGGCTCAGATAAGCCGGCGTTTTGTTGTGCGGTGTCGGCGATAGCTGGCCGGCGCACGCACGCCTGTGCCTAGCGCCTAACGCCGCTTTTAAGAGGACGGCCACACCGTCGCACTACACAGCCGCCGCCGAGTTAAGGCTACTCTCCACCTAGACTGCTCACTGTCGCTCCACACACACACGTAGAACTGTTCACAGTCAGCTGCTACAGGAGCTGGTCAAAATAACGAAAGCACACGGCCAATATGATGTAGGGCCACACATCGAATCCAAAACAGTTTGGATAATTCTGGGTTGCAATTGATGTAAATCTTGAATGGTGATTACTGTATTTGTACTCTGTTACTCTCACAGAACTTTTTCCAGCTTCTTGATATTCTGGAAGAAGGTATAAAAGCAAGCTTCGCCATGCTACCGCCGTGTCATCCATCAGCCAATGGCGTCATTTGGATATTCAGCGGTGTGATGAAAAGTAATACGTCCGACATTTGTATGTAAAACTATTAAAGCTCTTTGAACGAAACAAACTTTATTAACTTTCTACATGTTTATTCTTCATGTCTACATAGTTATTTCTCAACCTAGTCACCCAGGTGATGAACACATTTCTCCCAACGAGAGACCAGTTTTTTTCAAACTGTCACTGTAGAATGTTTAACTTTGGCGATGGATCCACAACCTCATCTCTCCTAGCACAGCTTCATTACTATCAAAGTCAAGTCTTCGAATGTGTTCTTTGAGATTTGGAAACCGACGAAAATAAGGTGGGGCCAAGTCGGGGCTGTATGGAGGATGATCGATAACAGTGAACCCATGGCGTCGGATTGTTGCGGATGTGCAGCGCTCTTGTGTGGTTTGGCATTGGCATGCTGAAAGAGAGGTGCTCCTTGCGTGGACCAACTCTTCAAAATCGTGCTTTCAGTTTTATGATAGTCTCTGACGCACCGACGTAGTTACGTTACAAACCGCCATGTTACACGCTACAATTCGGAGCCCTCTAGCAGCAGAGAGTTGGAACTTGCGTCAGAGAAGGAAGAAAGTCGATTGAGTACAATAGATGACAGCTAAGACCTCAACCGATATTGAGGACAGAATAAAAATTTCGGAGGCATTACTTTTCAGTACTACCTAGTAATATGGAGGGGCCTGTTTTCAGCATACCACTCTTCCGGCCGTTGTCGGATTAGTAGCCGGCCAGGGTGGCCGAGCGGTTCTAGGCGCTACAGTCTCAAACCGCGCGACCGCTACTGTCGCAGGTTCGAATCCTGCCTCGGGCATGGATGTGTGTGATGTCCTTAGATTAGTTAGGTTTAAGTAGTTCTAAGTTCTAGTGGACTGATGACCTCAGAAGTTAAGTCCCATAGTGCTCAGAGCCATTTGACCCATTTGAGCCGTCCACATGGCAACCATCTACACTTAAAACTTTTTTTTTCTTTCTTCCTTTCGATCTGTTTCTTCGTCATCGTTTTGTTAGTAGTTCTACACGAATGTGGCATGGCATCTTTCAAATTCTATCGATGAGAACTTCACTCAGCTTTTCTATTATTTTTCTTTATCTTTTATTACAGAGTGTGACCAGTCCCCTGAGCGAACGCGCTGAACTACCGTACTGGTGACCACTCGGTTACAGAGATGGCTTAGCAACAGATTAGAGGCCGTTACTTACAATAAGTGACGAAAAGTCATGAGAAGGTACTTGGTGTTATGTCGGTAGTCGACTGTTGAAACCTATGCGGTGTATTTTCCTCCGTATAATCCTGGTAGGAATAGGTTTCTGACAGGCGATGATCTTACAGTTACATCTGAAATGATCTTCACCGTATGATGTTACTCGGAATCTTCCATATAGCGAAACATTTGCATTGGCACCTGTTTGCTTAAATCGCTGCAATGTAGAGTGGGTTGCGCCAACTGTTGTTTGCTGTTATCTTATTCGAATGACCTTTCTGATGCAGAGCTACAATTTCAGCACGTTTTTCATTTCCAATCTCTTGCTTACGTTCCATTAGGAGGTGATATGGCATGAACCTGATCAGGTATAAAAACACACTGCTAGATGCGCACTATGTAATGTAAACAAACACGAGATTTTTGGTACACAGACAGCAGAAGGAATGAGGCCTACTCGAATGAAACCGTCTTAGGTTGTGGACACTCATCAGCACCCCTCTAGCCGAACAACCACTGAAATGATCGATTATTCAAAACGAAATCCCTTTTTTAACTACAAATCCCCAGTTGTGGCCGGCCGAAGTGGCCGTGCGGTTAAAGGCGCTGCAGTCTGGAACCGCAAGACCGCTACGGTCGCAGGTTCGAATCCTGCCTCGGGCATGGATGTTTGTGATGTCCTTAGGTTAGTTAGGTTTAACTAGTTCTAAGTTCTAGGGGACTAATGACCTCAGCAGTTGAGTCCCATAGTGCTCAGAGCCATTTTGAACCCAGTTGTGATAGGTGATCACAAACTTTTGACCGGTAGTGTAATCAAGAAGCCTGATATAAAACTACAGTAGTGACGACAGGACGAAAGGCCTGTAGTACTCTGTAACCTACACGACATTATTTTGTATTCAGTAGGAAGCAGTGACTACCTGCTTTCACAAGCAGATGGCAGTGCAAGCGACAGCCTGCTACAGGGAGAAGTAAAGTTTATGAGTCTCACTGACTCAGTCAAACCGCTCCCTTTATTTCCCACAGCAAGTATGAGCCATTTGGCACAATTAACAGGCAGGGAACGCGGCAAAGCGGCGAGCCGTGTCGGCACACTATTTGCCCGCTGGCGCAGTAATGGCAATCATTATCCTTTCACCGTCAGAGAGGCCGCACGTAAAGTCGCCCGTGCCAATCCCACACGCGACCCTTGCCTTCCCAGAAGCCAAAGCGAGTCGATCGCCACCCCGATACCACAGCTTAATGATGATGACTGCGCTTTCCGTACAGATTTCTCCGCCTGTTCCGTCATTATTATTATTCCTTTTGTTCTTGTACTCCAGTGACATTCGCAGAAGTAGTGACAAACGAAAATGCAGCAACGTTTTTGGCGAGGAGAATATTATCTGATTAACGCTTTCCAAGCGTTTAGGTACCTGGTAAGCTATCATTTGACTAACGATCGGTGGTGGCACTTCTTTACTGGCAGCTGAAAACGGTGGCCAGTTTGCATTGTGCATTTCTGGCCGCTCGATAGATTCCCGATACAACCTTCGATCAACGTTTCGTAATAATAAGTGTATTATAAATGTAGCGCTAAGGAAAGTGCGACGTGACGTCAGCTAGAATTCCTGAAGGAAATTGATTGCAGAAGAAATGAGTTCCCAGTGTCTTGGACTAGCAAGCTATTGGTGACACGTATCTTATCCTTATAAGGGGATACTGGCAATCTAATGCGCCTCTTGATTTTTGCGACATATGCGGACAATTTTTTCTTCTTCTTCCTCTCTGCGTGCACTAAGTGATCAGTCTACCATATGAGTCACTTTAACGACTACTGATACATCCACAAACGGGAACATTATTAAGTCATTTCTTTTTATTGGCTTTCTGGAGGTGCCAATTCATCCAACTCAGCAGCGAAATGTCAGTTATGGTAATACGAACGTAAGGACAACAAAACACCCAGACCCGAGAGGAGAAAATCTCTGACCCGTCCGGAAATTGAACCCCGGCCCCTTCGCTCGGCAGTCCGCCGCGCGGGCAGCACAGCTACCGATGCGGAATTAAGCGGTTTCTCACATTCGTCTAAGAGAAGACTGATCATCTTCTTGATACTTTAATTAAATATTTTCCGACGAGCATTTATGCGAGGAGCAGATGATATAATACAAAACTACAGTAATTCGCTTACAGCAGTTGTTTTTAATTAGAAAGTACAGATGTAACCTACAGGTGCTTACTAATAAATAAAGAAAAAAATTAAATAACTGGAATGCACGGCCTATTACATATGTCCAGGTAATAAACTACACCACCACATGAATAAAATCGTAAAGAAAGTCGAAATTCGGCGCCGTTACACCGTAATCGCTCAACGATATTAAAAACTTGTGGAAGCAAACAGTGGATAGTTCCAATTCATGTGCTTGGTCAGGAGGACTGAAGACCCTCCCCTGACTACTACATTGAACACAGTACTTCTTTAGTAAAAGCTTTCCTTGAAAATGTTTACGTTTTGTGTGCGTTTGAAGTTCTCAGGCACTTTGGTCTAAAAGAAATCGACAGACATGTCCGTTTTGAAGTTGGTGACGCACACATGTAATTGGCTGTCCGACAAATATTCATGAAATCGCGTTCCATAATGACGAAGTTAATCCAAATATACGTTTCGTTCTCCCCCTTCCGCCCCCCCCCCCCCCCATTCACTGCCAAACAGCTTTCGAAGGACGGAGAATTACTTTCTTTGTTATCCTGGAGGGCAGCGAGATTAAACGAAGCATGTCCGATAGAATTAGGCACTATCCGAACACACCCACAAACGTCTGATCGTTCCTCGCCCTAATTAAAAGCATCACCCCAGTAAACAGACCACAAAAGAGAAGCGTGATTTGGCAGAACTGTTTAATAGCTGTATTCTCGTGGTTGAGCATACTTTAAACGTATTGGTTCGCATCGTTGCCAATTTTAACCACAGGTGACTACGCTTTCTGGCGATGAGCAGGCAACACATATGTTTAGGACGTGTCATATTCTCCTGTACTCTCAACGCCGCTTTAAAATAGGTGTACTCGTCTACATTACCTTCTTTTTTTTTTGTGCTGCAGATCTCTGAATGCTAGAAGGAAAATATATCGCAACAGAGTTATCGAAGATTCATTCCTTACATTAGGAAAATTTGAGTGTTTCCCAACTTTGTTCCCGCAGATACTTATGTAGCAAAACTCATGGCAGTACTACGTTCAGTGCTTTTGTTGCCTCTTACCAGTTAAAAACGGCAGCTGATACTTCTCTAGATATTCAGCACTGTAAAAGCGATTACAGCCAATTTCCTAGCCAGATGTCAACTGAAGAGCGTCATTTTCTTTTCGGAACAGTGTGATTACTCTCGCAATATTCGGGAATGACCCGGTCTAAGTGGCCTGAAACATAACTCATACTACCGTGACACTACACTGTTTATTAAAGCTTCCATTGTAAACAGAAACTTCCGTTTTCCTTAGATGCCTTCATAATGGCAGATACGAAGTGTGTTGAACGACAACTGCTAATGGAAGAAAGAAAAATGACTGGGAGCTAACAAGTCTGATTGCTGAATTTTCAGACTTCTACTAATGCATTTCTTATGACAAAAAATTCCTTATAGGAGCTCTTACTTCCTTGAAGTTCCTTCACGCTCTTTCTTTACTTGTTTGCTGTTTTGCTTCTTTCTCTGTTCATCTAAAACACGTTAAACAAACAGCGTGAAACTACAATTACTTTGCCAGAATCTTGAATCGCATGTCCACAGACTGCTTTTAGCTTCATTGAAATAATCAATAATAACGCTCAGCTTAAATGTCTCGAGTAAATTATGTGTATGAAGACCTCATTCCGGCCACAGAAACCTAACAGCAATTCTTAGATATAACCAAGGAACGCGAACGTAAACAAAATACGTGGCACACTTTTACCAGGGCTCGACTCAATTGCCTTACTCGTGTCTATCTGGAACCAAGTGACATTCATAAAGGAAAAAGTTTCACTAGAATTACGAAAATTGTATGTTTCTGTTCTCACGTAATAGCTACAGCATAGTTCCATTACTGAAATATTATGTTCTATGTATGGAGACTTTATTAAACAGTGGGATACTTAAACTCGATCGTTCTGGCGCTCATGGATATACTCCATCTCATATTTACAAACGTCCATGGTACACTGGAAAAGTTGAAAATACTGGTGCAAGCAGCGACTACAGAAACCGTGGACAGTAAGATAACAATCGTTAGTGTAAACTTCAAGGAAGAGAGAAGAGATGAAAAAGGAAAGTTCGAGGTAAAAATGAGCGGGAAGCTTATTCAAAAATTGTAAGTAAGGAAGGGACTGCAAGACAAATTGGAGTTATTTTGCAGAGTAAATTAAACACAAAAATGTGATAAGGGATGAAAACCGTAGTGAAAGAAGCAGATGAAATACTTCCTGGAGTATATATATATATATATATATATATATATATATATATATATCGTATTTTAATATCTTCAGATTTTTTACTACTAGGCAAGGAGATAGCGTGTCTGGTTTGGGCTAAAGAATCCCATTTATAATCTTGACAGGGGAAACCAGTCTTCTGTACTGCAATCGTATTTCCCCTTTGGTTCAGTTCATCTTACCACTGAAAAGAGCATCACGGCACACCTAAATGATCAAGGCAGCCGCTCGTCCGTGTATTAGTTATTCACATCATCTGTTGGAAATAGTGAATTCTTCCTCCAACCTATTGGCAGTAAGCAGTGCTTTGTGAATTGGAACCAATCTGCGTGCCTAAAAACAAGAAGTTTCACTGACAGCTGCCTTCGGCATCTTCCCCGTCTTGTAAAAGTTACATACTGCAATTATGTCTGTAAATGTGAAACAAAGTCTGCCTCAGATACTGTACAAATTTTACTAACTTTGCCACTCATGGAGATCATTATTCGGTGTTCCATAGCGCGTACACAATAAAATTAAAAAAAATAAACGTGACAGAAGGTTGTCCGTATGAGTGTAGGTGCAGCACGATTTGGGCTTCGTTCCGCATTTTACCAGTGATCCACAACGTTTCACGCCGAAATGCCTGTTCTCATCTTTATTCAACTAGTATCGTCAGCGGCTAAATACTGTGACATCGCTGATTAATATTCACTCTGTTTTAAGGTTAATAGGTGTAACATGTGTTGCAAAGGTCAGGGAAACCCGCAACCGCAAAATTACGTACTGCACCTGCAGTTTGCTTGGATCAGTTATCATAAATAGCATAAAATATGATCGGGTCTAGTGAAATAGCAACAGCAGCAGTATATTTCGCCCCACTCCAAACATTCCATAAACAGCGCGAGGTTTTCAACAATTAATACTAGACAAACGGGATGTATGGGTTAATGGTTAGTACCTGTGTGGGGTATCGGAAAACACGGATACTTGTATTTGGTTTTAAAATATTCTAAGTAACTTCCATGCTCTGTAAAATTATTAAATGGGAATAGAAAGGGTGGCAGCCGTTAATACATCGCTTGAATTTCTAGGATTCAGGGAAAACAGTACTTCGCGCAATTATTTACTTGAATTGAGCTTTGACCAAAACGGATAATATTGTAAAGGAAACATAAAGAATTATGTTTGGGAGATAACAGCACTTGAATTTTAATTAATAAATATTACACATTCCTGATAGATTTTCTCGGAATTCTGAAAAGATATTTTCAGTCCATGAAGACCGCGAGTGCTCTATCTAATGTGTAACGTAGTGTAGAATCTTTTTCCTTAAGATATTATTACCATCACACATCCCGATAAGCTAATTTGTTTTTTGGTGAGCTGCTTATCGTTGAAATTTGTATATTCTAGTGCGTATCATCGTTCGATCTTGATCATATGACACATTTGTTTCTTACAAGGGAACCTCCCCATCGCACCCCCCTCAGATTTAGTTATAAGTTGGCACAGTGGATAGGCCTTGAAAAACTGAACACAGATCAATCGAGAAAACAGGAAGACGTTGTGTGGAACTATGAAAAAACTAAGCAAAATATACAAACTGAGTAGTCCATGTGCAAGATAGGCAACATCTAGGAGAGTCCGAGTTCAGGAGCGCCGTGGTCCCGTGGTTAGCGTGAGCAACTGCGGAACGAGAGGTTCTTGGTTCAAATCTTCCCTAGAGTGAAAAGTTTATTTTCTTTATTTTTGCAAAGTTATGATCTGTCCGTCCGTTCATTGACGTCTCTGTTCAGTGTAATAAGTTTAGTGTCTGTGTTTTGCGACCGCACCGCAAAACCGTGCGATTAGTAGCCGAAAGGACGTGCCTGTCCAATGGAAACCGAAAACATTTGATTGCAAGGTCATAGGTCAACCGATTCCACCACAGGAAAACACGTCTGATATATTCTATACGACACTGGCGACGGTATGTGCGTCACATGACAGGAATATGTTGTCGACCCACCTAACTTGTACACTTGGTGAATGGGTAAAAAGATTCTTCTACCTTGACCAATTTAGGTTTTCTTGTGGATGTGATAATCACTCCCAAAAAAGTGTGAAAACGTAAGAGTTTGTCACATAAACTGCAACAAATGAATGCAACAGTCTCACAGTTTTGTCTGTGCTCTGTCAAAACATATGTTTTTAACGTTTTCAAATTTTTCCGTGTGTAGACCGTCAAATCCTGCATATGTCCAAGCAAATCTGAACATGTCCTGGAATTTTGGAGAGCGAAGTTGATTATTTGTGAGTGCCTGAACTTTGATAATTGTCTGAAAATAAAAAATTAAAAATTTCTCCCGAGGGAAGACTTGAACCAAGGACCTATCGTTCCGCAGCTGCACACGCCAACCACGAGACCACGGCGCTCATGGCTTTACACCCACCTGGTTGTTGCCTATCTTACACATGGACTACTCAGTTTGTATATTTTGCTTGTTTTTTCATAGTTCCACACAACTTCTTCCTGTTTTCTCGATTGATCTGTGTTCAGTTTTTCAAGGCCTATCCACTGTACCAACTTATAACTAATTCTGAGGGGAGTGCGATGGGGAGGTTTCCTTGTTAGTAGTAGTATATGTTTTAGGTGACATCTTTTACCGTTTGTTCTAAACTGTCAATAAAATGCGGTATGATCTCCATACTCATTGTCCTATCGTTCGAAAATGACTTTACAGTTCAGGCTCTGGAAAGTGGTTTTGAAATGATGTAGCTACTTTCCTTGTCAGGTTACATAAGACATGATTATATACTGTATGTCAAGCATGGACATCAGAGAGAAATTCATATTCTGGCAGATTACAATGAGAGCTCTTCTGCTGCACCGAGCACGCTTAGGTATCCAGTATTTTAGTCAAACGCAGTTCAGCCAATTTTGAATTAATCTTAAACCCGCGCCCGAGTTATTTCTACCAATTTTCGGCTCATTTACCAGCCCATGGATGAAGCGGCAAACTGACAACTATTTTGAAGCTGGCTTAAACGGACACACAATAATTTTGTTATGTAAATCTTAATCTATTTGACAACAGGAGCTACTTTGACTCACACTGCAAGGAGGCCAAATAAATCAACACTATTTTATGGAAGTCTGCATGCTTTCGGGACTGTTGTTATTGAAGGTACAACTTCTAGGTCATTATGCCGCGTCACAATCCTCTTCAATTTCTTCTAGACGATCGACATTTCGACCCACCTACTGGGAGCGTCTCAGGAATTTTTTTGTGTCCACCATTAGCTGATCACTATCGGAGACCAATGATGAATAATC
Organism: Schistocerca nitens; assembly: GCF_023898315.1. Classification (NCBI taxonomy): domain Eukaryota; kingdom Metazoa; phylum Arthropoda; class Insecta; order Orthoptera; family Acrididae; genus Schistocerca; species Schistocerca nitens. The sequence goes on from NC_064616.1 coordinate 259,449,923, forward strand.
TTATAAAAGGCAGTTTTCCCGCTCTTACGCCGAAGAAGTGCTGCTACTGGGTACAATTCTTCCGGCTTCTACTGGTAAGCCATCATCATTCGATAGAAAACGAAACAGGCAGAGCAAGAGAGGGCGGATGTTTATTAAAATCTTGTTGTCCTGGCTTAGAGATGGTTCCCTATCGTTGTTTGTATTCCTCGCGCACTGTGGCTGCGTATTTACTTCTTCGATGGCGAGAACGCACGTATTGGTGGCCTATAGCCGTCTTTTCTATTTAACTTACATTCCTTCTTGGAAATTTCAATGGCTTCTCGAACTTCCCCTCTAAAAATATTGGTTTCCTTGGCCAGAACACACTCGTTGTTGAAAATGTCTTGGTTGCAGTCTTTCTGATGTTCCGTTACCGCATATTCCACACTTCATTTAAAACGATCCTAGATGTGTTAGTCTTTAGAATGTCTGACAACACTCTAGGGACAGCGACGTACAGAAAGCCTACAAACATAAATAGGTTTTTAGATTCCACTTTCCACCACCGTCCAGCCCAGAAGCAAGCAACGCTTAACACTGTCTTCACTTCTCTTCCATATTAGTGACAATAACAACTTGTAGTCAGAGCTGGATTCCTTCAACAAGTCAATCAAAGCCAACGGTTACGACGATTTGTTCATAAACAGGGTTTTCCGAAGGAAATTTTGTTAAGTGTGTCAGTAAATAGGGCGATGGGTCGCCTTATGGCTGTTAGATTACTGTTCGTTTGCAGGGGTATTGGCCGCATCAGCAGAATTCTACGAAGGAATGGTATGCAGTTCACATTTTTGAGTCAGAGTAAAAAAATAATAAATTGCGACACGAAACGGACGACACCGATTACCTCCGTTCTCCTGGAGTCCACGAAGTGACGCGTGGGTGTGTCAGAGTGTATATATGCGAAACGGGAACGACTGTACAAGAACATATTAACAAGAACGAACGTCACACCGGCTAAATTAAAGCGTGAAATCCACAGTAGTGAAACAGCAGGGGAGCTGCACCTAAGACAGTGATTTCAACAATGTTCACGTGCGTGGTGGCTTCTTCCCGTCAAGGAAGCAAATATCCGGCCACTGCCCGCGGGACTGCTACGGTCGCAGGTTCGAATCCTGCCTCGGGCATGGGTGTGTGTGATGTCCTTAGGTTAGTTATGTTTAAGTAGTTCTAAGTTCTAGGGGACTTATGACCTAAGATGTTGAGTCCCATAGTGCTCAGAGCCATTTGAATCATTTGAACCGGCCACTGCGCGCGAGGAATACAAACGACGATTATGAAGTCACCTCTGCTGCGCGACAATAATAGTTTGAAAAACATTCCGTCTCTATTCCTCTGCCTGTTTCGCTTTCTATCCTATCTCTACAGCCTGCCAATAGTAGCTGGATGAATTTTACGCACTAAACCCACTTCATCATAAGAGTGGGAAAATTCCCTTTTATAAGTGAACACGACATTGATCTCTGCCAGTGATAAGCTAACTGTCTAAGTCTACACCAGAAGATTCTGGAGAAGATCCCAGGAGAGGCGTTGAAACGTCGATCGTGTAGAAGAAGCTGAAAAGAATGATGGCACGATATACAACCTAGAAGATTTGATCTTCAACAGTACTTCGTTAAATCATTCGACACGATAAAATGTATACACTTACCGATACAATACACACACTAAGTATTTTTGCATACTGTGCGCTTGCAAAACTGTGGCAACCATAAATTATGTAACAAGTTTATAGTAGCAGTTTTAGTGTTATACATTTGAGCAGCGCGAAACATGTGACAGGACCAAAAACTGACATTACTACACGTGTGTGGATAAAGACTGAACCAATTCGAGTATGTCTTCATTTGGCAGATACATCTACCTATTAAGAAGAATAAGAACCAAGAGAATTTGATTCATTTCCTTTGCAATACAGAACATGACACTTCTTCCGTTTTGGAACAAAACAAGTATCTAGGGCCAAAGTAAGCTCATTCTATAGTATTATGTACGTCACAGCATCTCGGAGGAAGGGAAGATACGAACACTGAAAAAAGACGGCTTGGCCTTTTGTTTTCCGCCGGCCGCGGTGGTCTAGCGGTTCTAGGCGCTCAGTCAGGAACCGCGCGACTGCTACGGTCGCAGGTTCGAATCCTGCCTCGGGCATGGATGTGTGTGATGTCCTTAGGTTAGTTAGGTTTAAGTAGTTCTAAGTTCTAGGGGACTTATGACCACAGATGTTGAGTCCCATAGTGCTCAGAGCCATTTTTGTTTTCCAATAGCTTTCGAAAATCTAATTACGATATTTTAACCATTTTGAAACATATTATGAATGGCTACATTATGTATGACAACTAGCATAAGACGAAGATAGCTTACAGACAAGCGCCATACTTGCTCGGTAATAACAGAAGGGTTTAACTGTCGAAAAATAGTTCCCGCATACGAGATCTGGCAGAAAAGCATCGGAAGAGAAGTACGCATCGGCCAGGAGCGGGACGGCAAACGTTTGTAAATAAAACAGCGAGATGGAAATCTGGTTTCGGAAACTGGATCACAACAGCTCTTCCGCTCAGGAGCCGGATGATATAACAGTGACAGAGACTAAGCCGAGATCAAACCGGCGCATTTAAAATGACCGGAGGGTGACTTTGTTGAGAGGTTTATTGAGCACAAAAGTTCCTCGAACCCCGCGTCACACGGTTTTAACGGACACTTAAATGTCTCATTGTAGGCAGAGATTAGTTTGATTGTGAAGGGATTAAGCGTGCGGCTCCGCATTGTTGTCAACATTACTGTTGACATTTGACGGGATTATGGAGAGGCGCTGTGGCAGGCGGGCTTCGCCGTTGCAAGGTCAGCAGACACCTCCAGACTTCCCCTCCCCAACCCCACTTCCTCCACCTCTTCAGCTCTGCCACACACACAACAGTAGCACGAAAATGTATCCGAGCTGCGAGATGCCGTCACTGATACCCCTGCTGTTTGTTCCCTTTGGCGCCTTGACTGATTGTTACAAATACACAGATTTCATGCATTGTCCGCAGAATCCCCTCTAGCTGTCGATGTTGACTTGCTTTGTACTTGCAGACAGTTTCCTCAAGGTCAATGTATACTGACGAAAATTAAATCCGTATCTCAGATCACCTCAAATTGTTCCACAAGCTACTCTTTCAAAGCACGAAATCGTTTCCAAAAAGGAAATGAATCAAACATATATCTACAGCGTGATCAAAAAGTCAGTATAAATTTCAAAACTTAATAAACCACGAAATAATGTAGATAGAGAGGTAAAAATTTACACACATGCTTAGAATGACATGGGGTTTTATTAGAACCAAAAAAAACAAAGTTCACAAAATGTCCTACAGATGGTGCGTGAAAGATCTCTTGCGCGCGTCGTTTGGTGATGATCGTGTGCTCAGCCGCCACTTTCGTTCTTTCTTGGCCTCTCAGGTCCCCAGACCTCAGTCCGTGCGATAATTCGCTTTGGGGTTACCTGAAGTCGCAAGTGCATCGTGATCGACCGACATTTCTAGGGATGCTGAAAGACAACATCCGACGCCAATGCCTCACAATAACTCCGGACATGCTTTACAGTGCTGTTCACAACATTATTCCTCGACTACAGCTATTGTTGAGGAATGATGGTGTACATATTGAGCATTTCCTGTAAAGAACATCATATTTGCTTTGTCTTACTTTGTTATGCTAATTATTGCTATTCTGATCAGGTGAAGCGCCATCTGTCGGACATTTTTTGAACTTTTGTATTTTTTTTTGGTTCTAATAAAACACCATGACATTCCAAGCATGTGTGTCAATTTGTACCTCTCTATCTAAATTATTCCGTGATTTATTCAGTTTTCAAAATTATACTGACTTTTTGATCACTCGGTACATATGTGTGTGTGTGTCTGTGTGTCTGTGTGTGTGTGTGTGTGTGTGTGTGTGTGTGTGTGTGTGTGTGTGAGTGAGTGTGCGTGCGACGAATGGTTTATGGGGCGAACAATTTTTCCCATTTGGACATTAGTTACCATGGCAAACTGAGCTCACACTGAGGTGACCGACCAGCTGTTAACTAAAGAGTAATCTGTTTGAAGGAGAGCTCTCTGTTTGAAGGAAGGAAAGTTAAAGAGGGGCGGGGGCGGGGGGGGGGGGGGGCTATGACTCTGACAGGCAAAGATGATGGAGGGAGTCGGCCGTGAATCTGGTTTAACCTCGAATTATTTATGGAAACGATGGCTCTATGCAGTGCCAAATGTGGCATAGTAGAAGAAAATCTGTTATGTGAGGCGCGAAACATGACGTGGGGAGCTTTGATTGCTTACCTTTCTCTTCTGGTGCGAAAGATCTCTTAAGTGGACAATTGGTTGACTGAGAAATGTCATACCCGTTATAATCTTGTACGATTTCATCTGTGGGTAATGGCTACCGCTACATGTAAATGTCATCATGTCGATTAACAACACCCTACCACACATTACCAACTGCTTCATCGTAATTTGTCATCTTGGCGAGTGCTGTTAGTAGGTCACAGCAGAGGCTAAAAAGAAAATCATAAAAACTGTAAAATGTTGATATTTTCAGACGAAGTATAATGTGAAAGTGTTCAAGTCCATCACTGAGTGAGTAATTGAACACAAGGGAGTGCGACAAATACAACAGTGCAGTCAGCTTTTGCTGTATTAGAAAGCAAACGAGTTTCTTGTAGTATATCCTTCGGCCATCAAGTTGATGTAAGTCTTTTCTTTTGCAATTTTTGTTTCTGTTTAGCATCACACTGAAGTTGGATTATAACAGATTATTTCTCAAACATAGGCTGGCTCCAATAATGTCTTCTTTTTATTCTGTGCTATAAATACAGATCTTGCTTGTTAGATAATTCGTAAACTGACTGATCTCTCTTCGAACGCAATCTTGGTTTCATATGTTCAAATTCTTTCTCAAATCTAAGGCCAGCTGTTATTTGTGGTTCTAGACTTTTGACGTAAGGAAACTCGTTCAGTCTGGTTACAACACAGCTCTCATTAAGGGATTGTTCCTCTTGAAAAAGATGGTGTATCTCGTTGTTTAATTTAACTTTCTCCCTCCTCATATTCTGAATCACCGTTATTAAGTACTTGGTCCACTGGTTGCTGATATGTATGTAGGTTTGGCTGCAGGCTTATAGAATGTAAATGTTAATTGCTGCAAAGGGACTTATGCACATTTTGCCCATTGTGATGTACACTTATTGTTGACAACAGAGGTAAAAGGGCGGATTCGGTGCTTATAGAGTTGCGAGAGTCTTACTATTATGTACCGAATCAACGTCTGTTACAATAAGTGCGTTAATATGGTATAGCTAGCCACGCGTACAAATGTACTCAAGAGTTCTTAAAAAGCAGAAGGCAGCACGTTAAGATTATTCAACGACGCAAATGTAACTTTCGGTCGGTCACAGGGAAACGTGGTGAAGCAATTAATGTTTGTGTTATCTGGCTGGGACTAATTGAACAGTGATACTTATAAGTTAAGGCTTTTCGAAGAATGATGCGCTTGTAAGTGAAAATGTGTTAGCTAAAAAAATATGGTGATGCAGATCAGATCTTCACGAAAAAATATTAGCCAGACGCAAATATTTGCTGCTAGTATTTCATGTAAGCAAATTTGGAGATGTGCCACTCACGAAATGTAGAGGTGTATTACTTTGATAACTAGAGTAATGTCTGATAACTGAAGTCTCCCAAGCTATATTACTGTCAGGGATATGGAACCAGGTTTTTCTGGGTGATACGTAAGAATTTTCTTCAGTCCCTTACATATAATCTGTCCAGAAAGGGAAAAGATAAAATTAGATTAATAATACCTAGCACAGTGACATAAGAACCCATTATTCCAACAATCCAACTGGAAATATGGCAGAAAGAAACAATAACATAGTGTAGAGTAACGATTATCGTTTGCCAAACAGTTTATAACGACTTATCTAGTACAGTGTTAGATATATCGGTAGCGTTCTACATCGAGTCTGGGGCCCTGCACGCTTCGTAACTTAACATGATCGTTTCTACTAACAGCTTTTTTTTTTTTTTTTTTTTTTTTTTTTTTTTTTTTTTTTTTGCTGTTGTGTAGATTGGAGCATAAGTTCGTAGCGTGTTTGTTTTGCATGTTAGTATTCCGGTCATTTTGTCATTTAGAAATACTGATTGGAGCTGTGGACGCTAGAAAGTGAAAAGCCAAGTGGAGAAATCGGAACATTTCTGACGTATTCTTCTGTTTGAGTTGAACAGAGGCAGCCAGAAACATTTGCACCGTGTATGGGGATAATGGTACAGGACAGAACATGGCAAGAAAATGGTTTTCTTCTTTTAAGGAGGCTCGTTTTGCCGCAAGTGAATCTTCACGTTCAGGAAGACCTTCGGAGTTCGATAAATTTCGTTTAAACTCATTAATCCACAATGACCGATGTAAATGTAATGAACTGTGATCGTTCTACCATTGTGCGACGCTTTCATCCAATGGGAAAGATTCAGAAATCTTTTATATGGGTACAGCATGCTCTAAGCCAAAATCACAAAACTCAGCGGGCGGCCATTTGTGCGTCTGTGCTTGCTCGTTATCAATTGGCTCGTGAACAGCACGGACAGTTCCTGTCATGTATCGTTACTGGTGACGGTAAATGGTTTCTTTATAGTAACATAAGGAAACGAAAGGAATGGTTGAGCCCAAACCAAGCAGCAACTCAGAGTACAAAGACCTGCTCGAATCCACAAAAGATAATGCTACGCATCTGGTGGAACAGCGGCGGTGTGGTGTACTACGAATTGCTTCACCGATGTGTAACCATCACTGCTGACACTTGTTGTCAACAACTGAAACGTCTTGTAGACGCAGTCCAACAACAACCACGAAGATTGAGTGATGTGATGCTACTTCACGATAAGGCCCGCCCGTCTGTTAGACTGACAAATAGCACTATGCAGGAGTTGGGTTGGGAAGTCATTCCGCACACACCTTATTCACCTGATATTGTGCCCTCAGATTTTTCCCTTTTCCACTGTCTACCGGAGAATGTTCAAGGAACTTCCTTTTCGGATGAAAATGCCCTCCGAACAAGGCTCGGCGAGTTCTTCGTCTCAAAACCACGTGACTTCTGCAGTCGCGGAATCGAAAAGTTAACCCAGATTTGGCAGACTGTTGTCAATAGTGAAGGAGAATATACTGACGACTAAATTCTCTGTTATGCGTATCTGTCGTGTTTATTAAACTTATGGAAAAATGCTACGAAATTATGCACCTACCTAATATTTTCGAGTATGACTCAGGTTCAGACAGATGTCTCAAATGCAGGTACGTAGACTGGTCACTAGTCCAAAAATAAAGTTAGTATGTATTGTGTCCAAGTCACATAGTGCACAAATAAACACAATACGACAGTGCGAGATAAAAACGACCGAACGTTCCTAAGGTACCAGACAGTTGGATTTGTTACTTGTTCCTTGTGTCCTCTGACTTGAATACCGCTTGTGCTTATTTTCATTTGATATTTGTCTGTGAATACGAGTAATAGTCGGAATTTCACTCGCAACAAATACATGTTGTTGTTGTTGTGGTCTTCAGTCCAGAGACTGGTTTGATGTAGCTCTCCAGGCTACTCTATCCTGTGCAAGGTTCTTCATCTCCCAGTGCCTACTGCTACCTACATCCTTCTGAGACTGTTTAGTGTATTCCTCTCATGCTCTACCTCTACGATTTTTACCCTCCACGCTGCCCTCCAATACTAAACTGGTGATCCCTTGATGCCTCAGAATATGCCCTACAAACCGATCCCTTCTTCTAGTCAAGTTGTGCCACAAACTCCTCTTCTCCCCAATTCTATTCAATACCTCCTCATTAGTTATGTGATCTACCCATCTAATCTTCAGCACTCTTCTGTAGCACCACATTTCGAAAGCTTCTATTCTCTTCTTGTCTAAACTATTTATCGTCCGCGTTTCACTTCCATACATGGCTACACTCCATACAAATACTTTCAGAAACGACTTCCTGACACTTAAATCTATAGCCGATGTTAACAAATTTCTCTTCTTCAGAAACGCTTCCCTTCGCATTGCCAGTCTACATTTTATATCCTCTACTTCGACCATCATCAGTTATTTTGCTCCTCAAATAGCAAAACTCCTTTATTACTTTAAGCTTCTCATTTCCTGATCTAATTCCCGCAGCATCACCCGCTTTAATTCGACTACATTCCATTATTCCATTATATAAAAAATAATATTTTTTGATGTCTGTTAGTGGGAAGTATTTAATAAATACACGAAGGCCGTGGATTAATCCTACATGAAGTTATAAAACTTCTGCTATTCCTTTTCTGAATATAAATACCTAACTCAGAAAGTGACTTGAGATTTTTTAAAATAATACTGTTTTCGCTGTGGCGTTTCAATAACGACAGTTCCCTCACGAGCAACAACAGTTAGCATTATCATGGAGACGGGCAGCGACCGACAGAAACGGATAGTCTCTAGAGGGTCTGCGAGTTCACGGCCCGTAAGAGAGTGAATTCATGACCAACAGCATCAGAGGCGCGTCGCCGTGTCTGTAATTGCGAGCAGTGTTAACAGCGGGTTCTGGCCATCAGGACAGCCGGGGGATTCGCTCAAAGCGCGGCGCGCCGTGTGCCGGTAATCATTTAACGGAATAAGCGGACAGCCCTCAGTCCTCAACCCTCGGGCCGCGAGTCGATCCGGAAACAGCCGAGGTAACCCGGCGCCCCGCGGCGATCAGTGCTGAGTGCTGCCACTTAGGGTTGAATGGGGCTGCCGCCGCTTGCAAGCGCCACGCGGCAGCCCACAGCCCAACTTTCGCTTACACGCTGCCCTAAGCAGCACGCGTCAAGCTGAATCTTCAAGGTTCTAACAGTCAAGAGAATGAAACTGCTTACATCGCCGATCGATTCAAAATGTTCTGTTTAGTCCTGCGTTCACACGTAACAACTACCGTAGTTCTAGCAGAAAAGCGAATCAGTCGTGGGTTTGCCTAGGAATACTTGTTTGTCCATTAGGTTTTGCCCGACAAAGTACCTTGTCGAGCAAGAATGTCTGTACCGTCGTTTACGTCCGAGGAAGAGAGCGCCCAAGCCCAGAATAGTGTACTGAGGTATTCCCGTAAACTGATCTGTACCGCACATCTGCAACTGAAGGTTGATTGTCACTTTTCTTCGTCGATACACTGAAACTGACACGGCATACAGGGTGAAAAGTATTTAAACCGACAACCTCTGGGAGGTTGTAGGGGACATCAAAACAAATATTTTTCCCTAATGTCATTTTTTCCTATGAGGAGTATTTAAACCGGTAGAGGAAGATTTCTCCCCGCGGAGGTTCGAGTCCTCCCTCGGGCATGGGTGTGTATGTTTGTCCTTAGGATAATTTAGGTTAAGTAGTGTGTAAGCTTAGGGACTGATGACCTTAGCAGTTAAGTCCCATAAGATTCCACACACATTTGAAAATATTTTGAATATTTCTCTGGCGGCAAATTAATTAAACCAACAAACACTTTTCCAACTAGGTAGCAGATACGGCCCAATTAAACAGTGTCCAGCAACACCGACCCACACATTAACAAAGAACCGCACTTGATGAGCGCTAGTAACCGTGGCACGCGGGTTATCCTCACTCCAAACATGCGAATTGTGCATCTTGAAGACTCCATCACGCCCGAACGTTGCTTCATCGGTAAACAACACAGAGGATGGAAATGTAGGATGCATTTCACACTGTTACAGGTACCACAGCGAAAACTGAGCTCTGGGTGGATAATGTCCGCAGCTCGTGGTCGTGCGGTAGCGTTCTCGCTTCCCACGCCCGGGTTCGATTCCCGGCGGGGGTCAGGGATTTTCTCTGCCTCGTGATGACTGGGTGTTGTGTGCTGTCCTTAGGTTAGGTAGGTTTAAGTAGTTCTAAGTTCTAGGGGACTGATGACCATAGATGGTAAGTCCCATAGTGCTCAGAGCCATTTGAACCAATTTTTTTTTTTTTTTTTTTTTTTTTTTTTTTGGGTGGATAATCAACTCTTCTAGGTTGTGGACACGCTGTAAGTGAAATGGACGTAACAATTGCTCTCGAAGGACTGTTCTTACATTCGTCTGATTCGTCCCCATGTGAGGTGCAGCTGCACGAGTGCTGATTGAAGGATCCCGCTCGATCCTCAAATTTCAGCGTTCTTACCGTGCGACGGCATCCCTGTCCAGGTAATCTGCTAAATGACCTGGTCTCACGCAGACATTGGTACACAGCATCAAAGGTGGTATGATGCGGGATACGGCGATTAGGATATTGTTGTTGATAAACCCGCTGTGAAGCTCGTCCGTTGTGGTGCGCTATGTAGTACGCACCAGCCATATCAGTGTACTCACTCCAGGTGTATCGCTCCATTATTAAACAGAGACAATGTACTACTACACTGGTGGACAGCAGTTGCCTACAACTGAAGGGCGTAATACGCCCTCTAACTAAAAAATGGTTCAAATGGCTCTGAGCACTATGGGACTCAACTGCTGTGGTCATCAGTCCCCTAGAACTTAGAACTACTTAAACCTAACTAACCTAAGGACATCACACACATCCATGCCCGAGGCAGGATTCGAACCTGCGACCGTAGCAGTCGCACGGTTCCGGACTGCGCGCCTAGAACCGCGAGACCACCGCGGCCGGCACGCCACCTAACTACTGAAGATCGTAATACGGCCTCTATCAACTGAGGAGCGTAATACGGCCTCCAACGGTTTAAATAATCCTCGTTGGAGAAAATGACAGTACGGAAAAATATTTATTTTGATGTCCCCTACAACCTCCCAGGGTTTGTCGGTTTAAATACTTTTCACCCTGTATATTCGCCGTGCTATGTGTGCGAATCAATGTCTCGTCTAAATAAACCGCTCGTCGTTTGAATTACTATGCCTCACCTTCTAGTATAATCCGATATAGTAAGCCCCTCTGCAGCTATGTTTTCTCCTTCACTCTTCTGGTGTGGTAGCTGTTGAGACCAAATCGTATAGACAGGACAATTTTTTGGAGCTTTCTTGCCGATCCAGAAGTCTACATCTGTGCAATAAAAGCTGTGAAGCTTTTCCAGTATTCGTATCTCCTTTGCTCTGCGTAGTATCGCAAAGACACTGTCCAGTGTCGCATTCACGCATATCATGAAGTAGCTGGTTCCTTCACTACCCTGGGCATCGTACCACTCCTCTGCCAATCGTCGAATAAACTCTAGTATTTTATAAACCCTCTCTGAGGCTGTCTTCGTTGCCACTGGAGTGTTTTCTCTTTACCAACGTCAATAAATAGAGCGATGTTAGTAGTAAGCTGTCGCACCTGTGCACAGAGACATTTCCTAGCGAACACTCCGATCTAACAATTTCCACTACTTTAAACTAGACGTGACTGTAACTAGTCACGCGAACAAGTTAACCTCCACTACGAAGAAAATTACAGTTCGTTTTTTCCAGTAAAAGATCTCAATCATCAACAGGCTGACCGTCAAACGGTGATACTTACTGTCGGTAAAAAAAAAAAAAAAAATCTGTACAATGTTGTATTGCTGGTGAAAGCTAATTTGTTTAAATATGTTCTACTGATGATGAAATACGAAGTTCATTATTACTACTTATATGTCGTCGATACGTGAAGTAAACAAAAAAAGATCACTAATAATATTACATTATTTGAAGCGAATGAAAAGACACAATAGAAGTATCCACTACGCACCATTGTACATAAGTAAAGCACGTATTTTAATGACAGCGTGACGTTCGCTTCAGTACTAAGAATTTCAGGATCTAAGATATGATGCCTCGTTCTATAGTGATGACGTATGGACTATTACTAAAACTTCCACCACAGTCTTCGAGGGATTGTAGAGACAGATCACTAAGTACCACTTTAAACAACAACTCATACCGGGCCATGAACTGTTTCTGTGCTACAAAAACAAACATGTAACAGAACGTATTCCACTAGACCGCTTTTGAGCAATCCTAGTTCACCTCGACTGTGGCAACGGTTGCATTTGTAACCAGCTCTGCTCAGTACCGGGCATTGTAACCACCGTCATTAGACGGTAATCAACTGCGGATCGTTCATTCAGCACCATAGGAGAAAAGGAATACTTTTCTTACATGTTTGTTCCTGTAGTATGAAACTGCTACACCTCAGAATCTGAATTACTATTTAAAATTATACTCACTCGCCCTCAACTTTAATCCCTTAACGCGTATGGCGTAAATTTAGAAACTCTTTCACGACAACTAAAAATAAATAAATAAATAAATAAAAAATAAAAAAAGCAATAATTGTGAACCCTTTCTCGTATCTAACGACGCCGCCGTTGACGAAATTTTCAATTTGGAATTAAATAAATTGCATCCAACTTTGTTGTATGGGAGCGAAAGCTGGGTGGACTCAGGTTACCTTATCAACAAGGTTGAGGTTACGGATATGAAAGTAGCTAGGATGATTGCAGGTACTAGTAGATGGGAACAATGGCAGGAGGGCGTCCACAATGAGGAAATCAAAGAAAAACTGGGAATGAACTCTATAGATGTAGCAGTCAGGGCGAACAGGCTTAGATGGTGGGGTCATGTTACACGCATGGGAGAAGCAAGGTTACCCAGGAGACTCATGTGTTCAGCAGTAGAGGGTAGGAGGAGTCGGGGCAGACCAAGGAGAAGGTACCTGGATTCGGTTCAGAATGATTTTGAAGTAATAGGTTTAACATCAGAACAGGCACCAATGTTAGCACTGAATAGGGGATCTTGGAGGAATTTTATAAGGGGGCTATGCTCCAGACTGAACGCTGAAAGGCATTATCAGTCTTAAATGATGATGATGATGATGATGATGATGAGATTCTTGCCGAATATGAGGAAGTGACTCACAGATGGAGAGTTAAGCCGTTAAGAATCAATCTATTTTCCATTCGAAATGAAGTTTATACTGCAAAGAACGATGGAATTTTCCGAACAGCAGAAGCGTTGGAAAGGAATCGGAAACTTTTCCAACGCTTTCGTTTCCGAGACGTTAATTGATTAGCATCTTCCTCTGAAGAAGTTTGAAGGATGTCATGTTAACTTGGAATTTGTCGCGATGTTAATGAAAAATGCTGCATCGCTTGCTTATCATCGTCGCCACAGATTATGATAGCATCTGCGCACGTAGAAATCAGTTTGATGTATGATGCAGCTGTCAACTGCTTATCGTATAAAGTTGTAAGAAGATACCATGACTTCACAAAAGAAACAGCTTTCACTAATGAGTTTTTCAGAGTACTTTTAGTCCAGTTTTCGAGAACTGACTAGTGCCTTCGTTAGTCTTACGACAACTTGTTCTTGGCAGGAGACGCATGCAGCTCAAAATGGTGGTATAGGCTGATCCTAATCACAGAGTGGCTATCAGGGTGTCCCATTGAGAGAAAGGTAAATAGGGAGTTCAATTCCTGTCGACGAAGATGCCACTGAGGTCAGTTTAGGGAAACGTAGGACAAACACGGGGAAACGAAATCTGTGGACAGGAGTCGAACCCCGCTTCTCCTAAAGGCAAGTCCAGTTCTTTATCCCCAGCGCCATCACGATAGAATTGCCAGGTTAGAACTGCAGACTCCATTGTAGACTGAAGAGCAGACCGGAACACCGAACATGATCTTGTTACGCATAAATGTGACTTCTTGTATGAAGCACAAACTGGAAGAAAGGGCACTATATCGTCCTCGAAAGGTCAGAGGGAACATAAGGGAACAACACGAGAGTAAATTATGGCATGCTTTGTAACTATTTTTCTCAGTTGACCGGTAACAATCATCATCTACACACATACTCGGCAAGCCACCGTGCGGTGCATGGCGGAGGGTACCACGTACCAATACTAGTCATTTCGTTTCCTGTTCCAATCGCAAAAAGAGCGAGAGAAAAACGACTGCCAGCCGCGGTGGCCGAGCGGTTCTAGGCGCTTCAGTCCGGAACCGCGCGACTGCTACGGTCGCAGGTTCGAATCCTGCCTCGGGCATGGATTTGTGTGATGTCCTTACATTAGTTAGGTTTAAGTAGTTCTAAGTTCTAGTGGGCTGACGACCTCCGATGTTAAGTCCCATAGTGCTCAGAGCCATTTAAACCATTTGAAAAACGACTGTTCAGAACCCTCCGTAAGAGGCCTAATTTCTTTCACCTTGTCTTCGTAGTCCTTGTACATCAGCGGCAGTAGGATCGATCAGCATTCTGCCTCAGATGCCGGTTCTCTAAATTTCCCCAATAGTGCCTCGCGAAATGAGCGTCGTCTTCCCTCCAGGGATTCCCAGTTTAGTTCACGAAGCATTTCCGTAATAGTTCTGTGATGATCGAATCTATCAGTAATAAGTCTAGCAGAACGCCGCTGGATTGCTTCGGTGGCTTCCTTTAATCCGATGTGGTGGTGATCCCAAAAACTAGAACACGGAACTAATACGTTTACTGTGATAAAGGTCAATATTATAACGATCAGTTATTTTCCAGAAATTTTACCCACATTTTGAATCAAGTGACGTCAGACATGAGATGCCACGCAGTATTGTTCTCATCTTGACAGCGAGCAGAAAGAGAAATTGAAATGCACGAAAACAATGCTTCCCAGGCTCTGTCAGAGAGTGGAACAAAAGCGGAGGCGGTGAAGCTGTCCTCAGCACTCACTGTGCTGAAAATTTTGAGTGAGCGTATACGGGCCTTAGTTGCTCAGTAGAATAAGCAAATGATATTAATATTTAACGTTCCCTTCCACTACTGACAGCTGATCGGTTTTCAAGCCTCAAGGAGAATCGGATGTGTTTTCCAACATCTCAGTGGCTGAAACGGCGGATATTGGCAAGAGTAGCTCAAACGAAACCTGAAGGATTAGTATCGGCAAAGATTCGTTTGCTGTCATTAACGACCAGGATATTAGTGTGCTTCCTACATGGACTGTCGCCCTAATTAGCACAGTAACAATTATAATAAACGTTCACTTTGAAGAGTGAGCAACTTGTACTCTACAAGTTAACTTTGGATGAGATACATAATGTGCCAGATTCATTTTGCCCCCTTCCTTTTTCCATTTTCGCCGGTAAGAAAGAAGACTGATTTTGAGCATCTGACTTAATAATCCCGAATTTATGCAAATTCACTCGATGGGTCATTAAGTACAATGTGTGTTGGAGAGATGACATGTTTCGTGACCTTTACTGGACACTTGTGGGTGAAGATACCTGCGATGCCCAACCTTTTCAGTCTTCCTCACCGGTGTTTGTTCATTGATTTTATGGCGCCCTCGTGCTATCTAAATCGACTAGTATTGAATCACGTAGCTCTTCTACAAATTCATTCTCTCTTTTCTGTATATCCAACTTGGTAGATGTACACAATACAGGAACAATGCTCCAGAAGACCGATGACCTCGCTGTCTGGTCTCCTCCCCCAAAAATCAAAAATCAATGCTCCAGAACTCGTCGAACAAGAACTGCGCAAGCGATCTCTATCATGAGCGAACTTCGCTTCCTTAGGATCATTGTGATAAATCGCTACCTGACATCTGTCATGCCGTTGGCCAACTTCATATGTTCGTTCGTTCTTGAATAGCTGTGAACTGTTACATCCGCCGTTAGACGCGGTACACAGCCATACACAGAGAGCATCCAACAGCGAGGCCAGTCTCCAGTGCTTCGCGACATACACTCCTGGAAATTGAAATAAGAACACCGGGAATTCATTGTCCCAGGAAGGGGAAACTTTATTGACACATTCCTGGGGTCAGATACATCACATGATCACACTGACAGAACCACAGGCACATAGACACAGGCAACAGAGCATGCACAATGTCGGCACTAGTACAGTGTATATCCACCTTTCGCAGCAATGCAGGCTGCTATTCTCCCATGGAGACGATCGTAGAGATGCTGGATGTAGTCCTGTGGAACGGCTTGCCATGCCATTTCCACCTGGCGCCTCAGTTGGACCAGCGTTCGTGCTGGACGTGCAGACCGCGTGAGACGACGCTTCATCCAGTCCCAAACATGCTCAATGGGGGACAGATCCGGAGATCTTGCTGGCCAGGGTAGTTGACTTACACCTTCTAGAGCACGTTGGGTGGCACGGGATACATGCGGACGTGCATTGTCCTGTTGGAACAGCAAGTTCCCTTGCCGGTCTAGGAATGGTAGAACGATGGGTTCGATGACGGTTTGGATGTACCGTGCACTATTCAGTGTCCCTTCGACGATCACCAGTGGTGTACGGCCAATGTAGGAGATCGCTCCCCACACCACGATGCCGGGTGATGGCCCTGTGTGCCTCGGTCGTATGCAGTCCTGATTGTGGCGCTCACCTGCACGGCGCCAAACACGCATACGACCATCATTGGCACCGAGGCAGAAGCGACTCTCATCGCTGAAGACGACACGTCTCCATTCGTCCCTCCATTCACGCCTGTCGCGACACCACTGGAGGCGGGCTGCACGATGTTGGGGCGTGAGCGGAAGACGGCCTAACGGTGTGCGGGACCGTAGCCCAGCTTCATGGAGACGGTTGCGAATGGTCCTCGCCGATACCCCAGGAGCAACAGTGTCCCTAATTTGCTGGGAAGTGGCGGTGCGGTCCCCTACGGCACTGCGTAGGATCCTACGGTCTAGGCGTGCATCCGTGCGTCGCTGCGGTCCGGTCCCAGGTCGACGGGCACGTGCACCTTCCGCCGACCACTGGCGACAACATCGATGTACTGTGGAGACCTCACGCCCCACGTGTTGAGCAATTCGGCGGTACGTCCACCCGGCCTCCCGCATGCCCACTATACGCCCTCGCTCAAAGTCCGTCAACTGCACATACGGTTCACGTCCACGCTGTCGCGGCATGCTACCAGTGTTAAAGACTGCGATGGAGCTCCGTATGCCACGGCAAACTGGCTGACACTGACGGCGGCGGTGCACAAATGCTGCGCAGCTAGCGCCATTCGACGGCCAACACCGCGGTTCCTGGTGTGTCCGCTGTGCCGTGCGTGTGATCATTGCTTGTACAGCCCTCTCTCAGTGTCCAGAGCAAGTATGGTGGGTCTGACACACCGGTGTCAATGTGTTCTCTTTTCCATTTCCAGGAGTGTAGTTATGGTCTGACGCCACAGAGAGCGCTAAAACACGGTCTGTATCATACTTCCACCTGAAGTCAAGCAAATAGTTGGCAAATGAACAATCGTCCGCCAGTCGCGGTTTAAAATCGACGCCCAGCTCAACTCGGCGTGTCCAGACCCGCTGAGTGTCTCAGTGTCCGTGCATCAACAGGCAGTCCTACGACTTGTACGTGGTTATCAGAAACAGTCCGAAAAGCTTGTAAAGGTGTTGCAGCATAGCTTGTGCTGAGAAATAATAATTGTTAAGAGAAAATTCGATGCGTTGCGTCGTTTCCGAGTTGTTGAACTTAGCCAGTAAGGCCGTTGACGGCGCATATTCAAGCGACCCGCCAGGTACAATTAATGTCAGTTTTCCTCGTAGCGTAGAAGACAGCGCGTGAGACTGCTCATCCTTTGGTTCGTATTCGATCCTTTCTATCGTCCAATGTCCAATTTTTGTATTGCTATCTTGTTCGGTTTTAGGAAACCAAACGAAGAATACGTTTTGCGACACCGTGTATGGCGGTCCGCTTGAATTTGCCCGCGCAACGGCGTGATTGGCTAACTCCAACGCTAATTTACTTGGAAACGGCGCGATGTATCTACATTTTTTGTTAGCGCCTTTTCTCAGCACAACCTACCCTGAAACACCCTTTCAAGCTTCTCAGATTGTTTGTGATCACCCTGTGTACTGTCAGTGCCAGCAATGGCAGACTGGACAAACCATTACTTGCGTTAAGTCGTCGTTCACTGGAATCAAAAGGTAGACTAATGTTCACAGTTATGTCTGTGATAGAACTGTTTAAAAAATTTCTGTGCATCATCCTAATCATAATACCAAAATTAAGAATTTACAAAGTTCTCCTAATAAATTATTGTTTATTATATCCCAATCCGTGTTGCCTTGTATTTCTGTTCATACCTAGTTTGCCCTGTGACGGAGCTGATTAGTTGCTACGTTCTCATCAAGCCACCTCAATAAAAGCAATTACTTTTTGTGGTAGGAGGTTCTCTTCCCGCCACCTTTATGTTGGATGCCAAGCTTACGTGGTGAACACAACACAGACAGATGCTCCTTGACACGTCACCATTGGTTGCAAGTCGTCCTGTATTTCTCTGCAGCCTTCTAAAAACGTCGTCTGCTTTGTGTACAACTTCACTGCCTGCGAACAATATCAGAAAGCAACACGGGTTGTCTACCAAGAATATATCATCAGCCACTGCTGGATAAAATCCTCTAGATATATGCACGCCATACGGTTTTCAAGTGTGTACATTAATGGTGCTCCTCCATGTTTTATAATGCTTTCCACTCGACTTTCCTTAGGTCATCTTATTGCACTTTCCCTATGTCGTTGAATATAGCAGAGAATATTATTGGTTCACTGACCGCCCATTCGTCAGACTCCATTCCCGCTCCTCTGTATTTTATTTTAATTACGGACATAATTAAGTGTTCTACTGATTTATGTACGCGCTAACTTTTGCTTTCTTTCAGTCTCTCCTAGTAATTCCCAACATAAATCTCTCCTTGAGAGTATTTTCGTTCTGTCGTTGCAAAGATAGAACGAAAATATCCTCAAGAATTGTAACGCAACTACGGACAAAATTCAAATTTGTGTGAATTCCTAAGGGACCAAACTGCTGAGGTCATCGGTCTCTAGACTTACACACTACTTAGATAAAGTTAAACTAACACTAAGAACAACCCCCCCCCCCCATGCCCGAGGGAGGACTCGAACATCCTGCAGGGGGGGGGGGGCGAGGGGGCGCAACTACGGATAATATGGTCACACAGATGAAGGATGAATTTCGCCATTAATTGCTGACCAACTCTCAGATTTTGAATAGTATTCGTAGAAAATGTGTATGTCCTATTATCATCATCATAAGTCAAATCTAATATTCTCTAATCGTAAACTTCCAATTTTAGAAATACCGGAACCTTTGTTTAGGAAACCCTATTTAGTTTAGCAAAAGCGCTCACAGCTGTTTCTTTACTCTTCTGTTTATTTATTTTACTGCTCATCCAGTTATTTTCAGAACACAAACTCTTCAGCCGCTTCTATGATATCGCTCTAATATGTTCATAGCACATTTTAAATTTATAATTATCGATTTACTAGCCAAGTTTAAAATATGCTCTGTTCCTTCACTCCTTCGCTGGTCCTTCAAGAGCGCATAACTGTCCGCGATTTGCTTACTACCAGAGTCCTCCACGTTGGGCTGACTTTTCAGCATCTAGGTTTTTTATAAATCTCCCAATGTTTCTTTCACAGTTCTTATTCTTGACTGAGACGTGTAAACTGACAGAAAAGAATTATGTCTGATGTCACCTATACCACAGGCGTTTGTGCAATAGTTGTGCAGTAGACCCACTCTTGTATCCGCCCAGTGACTATGTCATTTCTAACACGAAGTTTCTTTCCTCCTTTTGACAATACTTTATGTTGTAATAATGTTTCCATGCCATTCGTACAACGCTCGTTGAGGTAGCCTATCACTGTATACCTGGAGCCGGCCGCAGTGGACGAGCGGTTCTAGGCGCTTCGGTCTGGAACCGCGCGACCGCTACGGTCGTAGGTTCGAATCCTGCCTCGGGAATGGATGTGTGTGATGTCCTTAGGTTAGTTAGGTTTAAGTAGTTCTAAGTTCTAGGGGACTGATGACCTCGGATGTTAATTCCCATAGAGCCATTTGAACCATTTTTATACCTGGAAATCGAAAGCAATGTGTTATACAAAGTTCACACACAAACATACACGAGCACGTGTGGGGTGCGTTGCGGAGCAGCCCCTTGACATGCACCAGCGACCATCCAGCAGCAATCAACCACTCTGCTTGTGGAGTGGAGCGCCCTACCACAAGAGCTCGTTAACAACCTTCTGGTCAGCATGCGAGCACGCTGTAGAGCATGCATAGCCCTCCATGGTGATCACATCCCCTGTTGAGAACCTTGTCCCGCCGTTTTAGTGTCTAATGAATTGCCGTGTTTTCAGTGTAATTACTATCTTTGGATAAATTATCATCTCTGTTAGTGTCATTGCGTGTTTCTTTCAGTAAGTTTCTGTAGTATACTGTAGCAACTCTCTCTCTGTATGGTCCAAATATCTTTGAACTATGTTATTTGGCAGTGACACATCTCGGAAAAGTTACTTTCGTCCTTAAGTTCTGCACTCCAGTGTAAATGATTATAGAGTTTCACTTCTTTGAGGCAGATAGCACTGCCCCCAGATTCGATTACTGTTGTTCGTGTTTAGCATTGTTACCTGGCCCGGTAGGGTATATAACAGGCGTGAACAGGCCAGGGTTTGAGTGATCACTGTAAGGGACACGGAAAAATGCCACGTACTCGTGTGAGACAGCGTTATCAGAACATGATAGAATCTGAAAGTGGCCTCACTGTGGGTCTCCATTTGGCCGGCTGACCCAATCGTGCAACATCCAGGTTTTTGAGGCATTCGTATGAGACAGTGGCGCGATTTATGAAGGTATGGAAAAGGCAGGGCTTTCACAATCGTTAAGGTTCTGCTCGAGCACGTCTGACCACACAATTGAGGATCACCGTATGGTGTACTAAGTACATTTAACTCCTTCACATCTGCGCCTGGCGTGCTAGAACAGGTAACAGACTCCCTGCCACATTCTCTGTCACGAACCATTGGTCCAAGATTGGCAGGAATTAACATCACATGCAAAGGCTGGCATTAACATCCTAACACAAAGCTGTTTTTGGTGCCGTGCCGTGACCGGTAAGCATGACTGCCGATGAATACCGTCGGATTATGTTCAGATATGAACCGCTGTTCTGCACTATCCCCGGATGACCACCGTCGACGAATACGGCAGCGACCTGGGGAGAGGTCTCTTTCCTACAGTGTTCGGAGAGGCACAGCGGGGCTATCTCTGCCGTCATGGTGTGGACAACCATCTGGTATAGCTTCACTTCATGGATGGTACTGATTGTGGGAAATCTGACGGCACAATGGTACGTCACGCACATCCCGCATCCTCATATTTTACCCCTCATGCGTCAATATCTTGGTGCCATTTTTCGACAGGTCAATGTTCGTCCACATATGGCACGTTTCTTTATGAACTGTCTGCGAAAGGCTGAGGTACTCCCGTGGCCTGAAAGATTCTCAGACAGAACATGTGTGGGAGCAGCTCTGTCTTCAACTCCATCCCAGGCCCGCGGTGGCCGAGCGGTTCTAGGCGCTTCAGTCCGGAACCGCGCGTCTGCTACGGTCGCAGGTTCGAATCCTGCCTCGGGCATGGATGTGTGTGATGTCCTTAGATTAGTGAGGTTTAAGTAGTTCTAAGTTCTAGGGGACTGATGACCTCAGATGTTAAGTCCCATAGTGCTCAGAACCATTTGAACCATCCGAGGCCAGTACCCATATTAAGGACCAGTTACAACAGTTGTGGGCCAGCGTGGCTCAGAGGAGGATAAACCGGCTTTTGTGTCACCCTTTTCAACCCAATCTGTGCAGAACCAGGCCAGTAGGGGTGCAACATAACGCCGGTAAGTATTTTATAAATTAGACTCAATTTTTTAAACACTGAAATATCATTACATATCCTCTCAATCCGTGAAGTTTCATTTTGTTTCCTGCTGCCATTTTGGGCGCTTCACTTCATCTTTCAGGCAAGATACAACGCCAGGTCATTTGCTAACAAAAGTTTGACACTAGAAAGGTAACTGCTGTTCACATATCACCAGGAAGTGTAGCAAATTAGTTATGTTTTGCGATGACGAAGGGCAGCCGATGACGATATGGTTGACGTTCTCCTCAGCGCCTCCCTGGCACCGTATTTACTTTGTTTCTTTTGCCTGACCCTCGGAACTAAAGCAGTAGATCGTGTGAAGGTATTGACAAAAATTTTACGCACATTTAAACTTAAAGCACGTAGTTAGATGCTGTTAAAAATTACCTTACTCTTTCCTTAGAAATAATTTAATGTAGTACTATATTGATGAAAAAAATTACGTGCTTGCTGTCATAAAATACATATACATTATCAGTGCACGTCATGTCCCAAGTCCTACTAAATCAAACTCCACGAGACAAAAGAAAGCGGAGGAAACGTTTCTATCAGCAGAAAATATTTGGATTTGAATCATTCTAACATTTTCCGCTTTCTTATTCACGCTCGTCCTTCTCAGCCGAAGAAACTGTGGGTCAGCTACACTCAACGACATGGACAAATTAACGGCAAGAAGAAAAAAGTCAGCTAACAGCGGGTGAGTAAATGGCAGTAAATAATGCGAAGACTTGAGAGGCTTGTTACAAAAGATGACAGAGCACTGCAACCGCATGATCTCAGAGTAGCATGTGGCCACCTTCTGAATGTTGGATTTGAGTTCAGTCTCAAGTGTGGAGAGCATTTTTACCGGATGTAGTTTCACTCAGGTTAGTTCACGGATCGATTAGCCACACTGTCGGAATGAGTTTAGACGCTTAATTCATTTAGAAAGATCAAGGCAAGGTCTTGGCAGCTAGATAACCGTTCTACCGTCTCTCCATTGTTGGACGAGGCAGTCCAACTTCCCGCTGTCCATTCTGAGTGTAATTTAAGAAAATTTGTTTATTTCACTTTGTAACAAATATACTTCATGTTTCTAGTGACATAATAGTGCCAGAGCTCAAAGCTTTACAGCATTATTTTGTCCATTGGTCTCCGGAGGAGTTTCGGAAGTGTCCCGAAAGCCGAAAGGTTTGAAATTCTTCTTCAGTGTTGGGAGTAGGAACCTATCCTGCCGCTGCCGCTGAAATCATCTTATTTTTCGACTTTTGTGATTTAGATAAACTATGTGAGCCGTAAAGCCACCTTACTCAGGCCAGAAAAACTAGGTTGGATAATTAATTTTGTGATTATCTGTAGACCGATAATGTAAAATGAAACATTGATCTGTTCTGAAGCACCGATGAAGGTTACATCACTAAAACCTTTCCTCCACTTTTACTCTGGCAGCTAAACCTGTGTTTTAAAATTATTTCCGTCTTTCGTAGAATTTAGCTTATTTTAAACTATAATCCAGTTGGTCTTACAGCGTAGGAATCTGTCTTGCCCAATGTACAAGTATCTCCCTCTGATAGTTTATTATACGCAGTTATCTACATAACACTAAAACGAAATCTTACCAGGCTATAATGAAAACACAATGCCGATACTAAAGTCAACAGTGGCGCCGTACAGAATAGTCATATAAGACATTAACCATGTTAGCTTTTCCAGTTCTCGACTTGACACTCAACTCGACTGAGAGGTTACCTCGAATTCATGTATCACACCAACGGAACAATGCACAGAGTAATGTTCTGTCTGTTCAGCATAATTTATCTGTTAATTTTTTCTGCGTATATTCCAAGAGACTACGCATTGTCTCTCTGGTATGTCAGGAAGAACCAGTACTCTCACACGATAAAGTAGCGTTGATAGCACTGTCGACCTCAGCTTCAAGCCACTTACATTAATTCATCACTGAGCAAACAAGCTTCATCTGAATCGTGACTTGCCGTTTTATTATTGTACTGATGCTTCAAACCTCGGCCTGCAATGGTTGTGTGTTTCGAATGTCACCTGGTGCAATGCTACACACCTTCTTCCAGGAAGAGTTGGTTGGTTGGTTGGTTGTTTTGGGGAAGGAGACCAGACAGCGAGGTCATCGGTCTCATCGAATTAGGGAAGGACGGGGAAGGAAGTCGGCCGTGCCCTTTGAAAGGAACCATCCCGGCATTTGCCTGGAGCGATTTAGGGGAATCACGGAAAACCTAAATCAAGATGGCCGGACGCGGGATTGAACCGTCGTCCTCCCGAATGCCCAGGAAGAGTGAAATAGGTGACTTTTGCAGCTTCTCACGTTCCACTCTTACTGTCAAAGGATTTCTAATTCATACCCACATTACATAACGGGAAGGATATAATGTTTTATTTAAATACACAGGTGATATTTTAATTGCAACTTTTTTTTTGAGAGCTTGTGCGCGAAGCTGAAGCCAAGTTAATCCTAACGACACGAGATGAGCGCAATTTTCCATCCTTAAGGTGCAGTTTGGAGTGTCGAGATCCAATAGTCATGAAGGACTGCTGCAGGTAAGCTAACATTTTAGAAACGCTGTGGTATAATTTCGCTGGCCGCAGTGGCCGAGCGGTTGTAGGCGCTTCAGTCCGAAACCGCGCGACCGCTACGGTCGCAGGTTCGAATCCTGCCTCGGGCATGGATGTGTGTGATGTCCTTAGGTTAGTTAGGTTTAAGTAGTTCTAGGGGACTGATGACCTCAGATGTTAAGTCCCATAGTGCTCAGAGCCATTTGAAACATTTTTTGGTACAATTTCACCAAAACGACATAGATAAATTGACTTGCATTTGACTCACATACTGTGACACAGAAGGGGTATACATTGAGAGGCCAATGGCCATACACAAATACAAAATTATCTTCTCTTAAGGATCCAAAATATATTCTCTCTGTAACTCTTATGTTGGTAGGTAACTACAATACATCTGTAGATGAAATGCCAATAGCTCTGCCCTATGGTCGTATGAAAGCTATTTTAAGTTTTGTTCACTTTCGTGTCTCAAGTAATTTTTATAAAGACACTAAAACGTACTGCTTAAAACTTGACAACACAACCGTCTGCTAATTTGAAGACCAACAAACAGGAGAGAACCAGGTTAGCACCTGCAACAATATTTTGTATGGAACTAAACATGATAACTATATATGACGGTAGTATCTGTTCCCGAAAGAACACATACCGTGGATGACCATGCAGCTTTGCTAGAAATGAAATGATAATTTAATAGACACCCTAGCTGCAAACAGGCGTTGATATACTTCACTGGGGACATGTTGAAAATGTGTGCCCCGACCGGGTTCGAGTCCCGGTCGGGGCACACATTTTCAACATGTCCCCAGTGAAGTATATCAACGCCTGTTTGCAGCTAGGGTGTCTATTAAATTATCATTTCACTAAACATGATGATTCGCCACATTCATTCAGCTCTTGTACGCACCAAAAATTTTATTTTTATAATCACTCCTAAAATCCGCTCCACTGTAAAATTTATTTATTTCTTTAAAGGAAATCATAACCCGGTTTCAGGACATGTGTCCCATCTTCAGGCGCATATTGAAATGTGAGTCCACAAAGCATGCACAGCTGAGGTTAAAGTTGATTAAAAACTGTTATATATGTAAAAGTGTTCACCTATTTTAACTTCAGTTACGCAGCCTTTTTGGACTCACATTGCTATATGCCCCTGAAGATGGGACATGTACTGAAACCGGGCTGTGTTTTCCGTTTTCGAAATAAATAATTTTTAGAACTGTAGTGGATTTTATCACTGATGATCGATAACAGTTGTGAATATTCTGTCAAGAGAAACGTTTAATTCTTGTGACAGGCAGTAAGACCGGCCTGTCAAATGCTACAGTAGCCACCTGTTCCACTATTGCTGGAAGGAGGTGTATAACCGTGCACCAGGTGATAATCGAGTCGAACAAAAAGCGGCTCTTCAAGGTTCAGATGAAACACATTCGCCCAGTAATGAAGTACTATAAGAGGCTTGAAATGGAGGTACGACAATTTTTTTTTAATACACTGTTACAACATGTCACCAACAGCAAGATAAACTAGATATCTGAGTATAAGTTAATCATTACATGAAATATGAATGATGGGAGATCTAAATAATAATAATAATAATAATAATAATAATAATAATGGTATGTTCTGTCAGTCGTAAAAGGCGACGAAAAGAACAAACCACTCATAGGGCTAACCCCCCTTTTAGTGTGATGAGTTGGTTCAGGACAGAACTAAAGAAGCCTCGGACAAGCGCCTTCATGGTCGGGGACGACGCTTGAACCCTATGCCCGCCCACAATGGTAACGACACTGCTAGCCAACTGGAAAATGATTTAAATCCAAATAGAGGTGTTTTGCAGGATATGCTTCCTACAACCACCCTAGAAGGAAAACAAAGGCAGAGGATGAGATGGTCAGGTGAAGTTAATCGACACCTCATGTTCTGTTATTATCAAGCAACAAACCTAGGAACCAACACAACTGGATACAGATCACAAGCATACACAACATTTATTACCAGATACCCAGAATCAAAATTTTTAACAGAACAACGACTAGCTGATCAGATCCGTGTAATAATCAAAAATAACAGGATACTCCAGTCAGAATTAGAAAACATCAAACAACAAGTACAACAAATACTGGAACAAAATAATGTGCAAACAGAAGAAGAAGAAAATAGAGTAATGGGCTCAAACATCCCAGAGCAAACAAACAAAGAACAACACGCATCAATTAAACAATCAGAGGAAAACGGAATCTTGCGACAGCCACCAGAACAAGCACAAATAGAACACGAAGTGACACACATGTTAGATATAGAAGAAAAATTTCAGCTGACATATATAGAATACAAAGACACAAATACAGACATTAGACCATTCTTGCATAGACTGCCAAGTAACCCACAAGTCGAAACAACAATAAAAACTATCAACACAATCATACACAACAAAATAAATGAATATACAACTATGGAAGAGTTACAACTACTGGTTTATATAGGAGCACTCACTACACTAAATATACACACTAGGCAGAGATCAGAACCAACCAACACACAGAAGAAACCCACAAAACCAGCATGGCAACACAGGCTACAGATCAGAATAGAAAAACTGAGAAAGGACATCGGACAGCTAACACAGTTTATAAGAAATGAAATATCAGAAAAAAAACGAAAAACGTTAGGTAAAATCTCACAACAAGAAGCGATAGAGCAATTATATGAGAAGAAGCAGAAATTACAAGCATTGGCAAAACGACTTAGGAGATACAAAAAAAGTGAAAATAGAAGGAAACAAAACCAAACATTCAACGCAAACCAAAAGAAATTTTACCAGACAATAGATAACACACACATTAAAATAGACAATCCACCAAACATAACAGACATGGAACACTTCTGGAGCAACATATGGTCAAACCCGGTACAACATAACAGGCATGCACGGTGGATACAAGCAGAAACAGACACATACAAGATGATACCACAAATGCCTGAAGTTATAATTTTGCAACATGAAGTCACCCAAGCTATTAATGCTACTCACAATTGGAAAGCCCCTGGAAAAGATAAAATAGCAAATTTCTGGCTAAAGAAGTTCACCTCAACACATTCACATCTAACTAAATTATTTAACAGTTACATTGCAGACCCATACACATTCCCTGATACACTTACACATGGAATAACTTATCTGAAACCTAAAGATCAAGCAGACACACCAAACCCAGCTAAATATCGCCCCATAACATGCCTACCAACAATATACAAAATATTAACTTCAGTCATTACACAGAAATTAATGACACATACAACACAGAACAAAATTATAAATGAAGAACAAAAAGGCTGTTGCAAAGGAGCACGAAGATGTAAAGAGCAACTGATAAAAATGCAGAGGTGACATATCAAGCTAAAACTAAACAAAGGTCGCTACACTACGCATACATTGATTACCAAAAAGCTTTTGATAGTGTACCCCTCTCATGGTTACTACAAATATTGGAAATATACAAAGTAGATCCTAAATTGATACAGTTCCTAAACATAGTAATGAAAAATTGTAAAACCACACTTAATATCCAAACAAATTCAAATAATATCACATCACAGCCAATACAGATTAAGCGTGGAATATACCAAGGAGATTCATTAAGTCCTTTCTGGTTCTGCCTTGCTCTGAACCCACTATCCAACATGCTAAATAATACAAATTATGGATACAATATCACTGGAACATACCCACACAAAATCACACATTTGCTATACATGGATGATCTAAAACTACTCGCAGCAACAAATCAACAACTCAACCAATTACTAAAGATAACAGAAGTATTCAGCAATGATATAAATATGGCTTTTGGAACAGACAAATGTAAGAAAAATAGCATAGTCAAGGGAAAACACACTAAACAAGAAGATTACATATTGGATAACCACAGTGACTGCATAGAAGCGATGGAAAAAACAGATGCCTATAAATATCTAGGATACAGACAAAAAATAGGAATAGATAATACAAATATTAAAGAACAACTAAAAGAAAAATATAGACAAAGACTAACAAAAATACTGAAAACAGAATTGACAGCAGGAAACAAGACAAAAGAGGGGATTTATCGACATAAAAAACCTACATTATGGACAGGTAGACAATTTAAGAAAATTCTTTATTGAACG
Organism: Schistocerca nitens; assembly: GCF_023898315.1. Classification (NCBI taxonomy): domain Eukaryota; kingdom Metazoa; phylum Arthropoda; class Insecta; order Orthoptera; family Acrididae; genus Schistocerca; species Schistocerca nitens. The sequence goes on from NC_064616.1 coordinate 259,478,356, forward strand.
AGAAGAAATCAGCAAAATACACAAAGCAATCACTCATATAAATACATCTGCTACACCACTGCAATTTCATAACCACTTCTACAACCCTTTAGATCACATAACATCAACAGATACGAAGAAAGTAAATTGGAAAAAGAAAACACTACATGGCAAGCACCCGTATCATCTAACACAGCCACACATTGATCAAGACGCATCCAACACATGGCTAAGAAAAGGCAATATATACAGTGAGACGGAAGGATTCATGATTGCAATACAGGATCAAACAATAAACACGAGATATTACAGCAAGCATATTATTAAAGATCCCAATACCACAACAGATAAATGCAGACTTTGCAAACAACAAATAGAAACAGTAAATCACATCACAAGCGGATGTACAATACTAGCAAATACAGAATACTCCAGAAGACATGACAATGTTGCAAAAATAATTCATCAACAGCTTGCCTTACAACATAAACTTATAAAACAAAACGTTCCTACATACAAGTATGCACCACAAAATGTACAGGAGAATGATGAATACAAATTATACTGGAACAGAACCATTATAACAGATAAAACAACGCCACATAACAAACCTGACATCATACTCACCAATAAAAAGAAGAAATTAACACAACTAATCGAAATATCCATACCCAATACAACAAATATACAAAAGAAAACAGGAGAAAAAATTGAAAAATACATCCAACTGGCTGAGGAAGTCAAGGACATGTGGCATCAGGATAAAGTTGACATTATACCAGCCGGCCGCGGTGGTCTAGCGGTTCTGGCGCTGCAGTCCGGAACCGCGGGACTGCTACGGTCGCAGGTTCGAATCCTGCCTCGGGCATGGGTGTGTGTGATGTCCTTAGGTTAGTTAGGTTTAAGTAGTTCTAAGTTCTAGGGGACTTATGACCTAAGATGTTGAGTCCCATAGTGCTCAGAGCCATTTGAACCATTTAAACATTATACCAATTATACTATCAACTACAGGAGTCATACCACACAATATCCACCAGTACATCAATGCAATACAGCTACATCCAAACTTATATATACAACTACAGAAATCCGTAATTATTGATACATGTTCAATTACCCGAAAGTTCCTAAACGCAATGTAACATATACCGTACAGTTAAAAGGAAGTCACGCTTGATCAAGGTCCGCGTCACTTTCATTTCGAACCAGACCTAAGGTCTGAGAAAGGAAAGAAATAATAATAATAATAATATTAATAATAATAATAGTAATAATAATTATTATTATTCCATAAAGGAAGAAGATTATAAGCGTTATTAACTCGGTGCACAAAGTCAGAATCTCCCTGCATCCTGCGTAATGGGTTTAGGAAAACGGATTTGAACCCCGTTTCTCTGAAAGCGAGTCCATTGTGTCGAGCACAGAGCAACATCGCTTGGTATACTAGCGTCCGGCCTCGCTGCTACTTTTCTTTTTCCATTCGATTCTAAGTTTCGCACTTCGATTCCCTGATCCGCTTTCAGTTCTGCCACTGTCTCTTGATTCATTCACAAGGATTTTGCTTTCGAGGATCCTTTTTTTACAAAGTTATTATGCTGGATTAAGAGCTCAGTTATTCTTTTCTTTCCAAATGACTTAAATCAACATCTCTTTTGTTAATCTTTCTTAGTTCTTGGTATTGAATGTTCTTTCAAATCAGATTGTTTTCATGACTGTCGACCATAAACACATACCTGCTGCCTCTAACGTTGTCCTTTTTCGTCTCCCCAGATTCCATAATTCACAATAGAAGCTGGAGGTACACTTCTTGATGAAATTCTTCCTTGCTCCTACATTAAAGTTGTTATTTGTTAATAAATTACTTTTACGTCTGAAGCATTGTTTGGTCATTGCAATTCTTATTTTAAACTGAGAACGAAATTGTGACTCATTTTCTGTGCAGTTCAGGACCTTTGCAAAAGACAGGTTTGCAGTATACACGACTGAGAAAAATGCGTCAGAGTATCATAAAATAAATAATGCGGAAGTGATGTAGTAAGTGTGCAATCAACAGTAAATCGGTAGCTGGAGACGGTTTGAGGGGAACGGAACTAGGAGTTGTGCTAAGATACACGAACGAAAGTAACTCTACCGGACGCTGAAGAAACGGGGTTATGATGATTGGCAGCTCAAGAGTTTCTTAGGAAGTAATCTGATACAAAATCTTTTGTTGATTCTGTGCAGTCTATATTAATAATAACATTCAGTTGAGCCATAAATGGACGACTGTAAATTCTGAAATGACAGAAGCACAACGAGGCAATGTGTTTTCTCAGGACTAACTATTTTAATAGCTAAATTTTATCAATTGTGTAGTTACGAGCTGCCACTCTGATGCACGAAAAATGAGACTATAAATACAGTTGAAAATTATATAGTGATCATTGTGGAGGTTAATCGATGGTTAACAGAACTCTTCCTGCTTTTTGGATACATAGCCAAATCTACCGAAATCATTTTCCTGCTGCTGTTTATATAACGCGCGAGAAATTTCGTTGTGCTCTCGACTTCACTTCTTTGATTTGGTAGTAGCGGCAATGATCATCATCGTTTATGTGGAGGCATTCTCTTGAAAATGGTCGTAAACTAAGTGGGGGGAAAGCAGCATGTGAAAGCGCTCTTCAAAGCTGTGCTCTTGTGGCATTGTATATTTCGGACTTCCCGTTTGCCATTGTCTTCCGCTACCTTTTTCAGATCGTGGGGCACAGCTTTATGTAATAAACCAGAGAGCTCACGAGACATTTATATGGCAGGTGTGAATTGCCATGAGTTTCACCAGACCGCTTCACACGGCTGGTAGCTCCAACTCCTGTACTTTAGACCAGAAATAAATTAACAGTGAAATTGTTATCCACAAGAATAATCTTACATATTCTTATAGTCTGGATTGTTCTGGTTTCAACTCTTCTTCACTTGCCTTTTCCCCTTCAAACTCTTCCAGTGTAACATGGGACAACCTCTATATATTCTCTTCCTTGCCAAAATTTACACACCAAAATTTACTCACACTGAAAACCAGGAGGTGTGACTTTTAATCGTGCGTTCGAGGGATCTAATGGACCTGACAAACTACTATCGTCTTCTGCGTGTTATATATTTTTAACGCTTATTAGTATTATTCTTGTTAAGTGAAATGTCTGGCCATGTTACTCTAGATAGCATACAAAGGAAGATTTAGCACCTTGTTGACAGCAAGATCATTAGAGACGGAACTGAAGCTCGGAGTAGATAAGGACGGAAAAAGAACCAGCTGTGTCTTTTGTAACGGAAACATCCTCGTATTTGCCTTAAAAGATTCACGAAAACCACGGAAAATCTGTACCTCGAAGGACGGAAGGGAACTGGACCATAATCTTCCCGAACGAGAACTGAGTGTCTTAAACACTGAGACACCTCTGTCAGTTGGATTACCAGTTCAATGAGATTACGAAATACATATAGACCAAATAGTCGATCTTTTCAGCGATGATCTGTTAAGACATTGCGAGGAGTGACAGATCTGTTCGTTATGAAACGCACTGTGCCACTGAGACAATGAAACGAACGGAAATACTTCACGGTAGTCACAGTGAACGTTTCCTACCTTTCCCTTATCAGCATTTGTGGTGTGTCTTTTGTCATGAACTTCATTAACAAAACTGGAAAATACATCTTGCTCTGCCATCGAAACCCGTTTTTTCTAGAAACTTTCTATTTCTGTGCAATTAAAGGAGAACTTGGAATATCTGTGACATCCTGGATACTATCTAAACTTCGTCGAGCTGCAATTAAAGAGGCCTGACGAGAAATGTTACTCATACAGAATGGGCCGCTTCCCTTGTTGTTCCATCCGCGCGTCTGTTGCTGCCCAGCAAATGCCAATTACTTCTCCAATTATTTCCACCACTTGCTTCACTCATCTCTCTACGTTTTCCTCCTGCCCCCCCCCCCTCTCGCACCTCCCTTCACCCCCCCCCCTCCCTTTGTTGCTCTGCCACCCTACTCATGGCCTTACTTTTAGATTGGTAGATTCAGAGACGGAACGTCAGGTTCTCCGGAAAGCAACGAACTGGCTTGTAGTTTTTCGCTTGACGTGACTGCGACGTATTTGTGACGCAACCATGTTTTATTTGTGAAGTGCTGTTGGCCGGCGATTTTGTGAGCAGCGCAGCCGCGTGGCTTCCATAATTGAGGGAGACCGGCCGTGGAAATGGTTGCGTGGCCAAGTATTTAATAAGTGAAGCCTCCTTATGAGTGGCCACCTGCAGCCGCCATCTTTCTTTGATGAGAGACAAATGTCAGTGCTCTTCTCCTCTCAATTTGCTTTCATCAGCGCCAAATAATTAACTGCTCCGTATTCCACATTTGGTTCATCCAATAAATTCAGTTCATCCTGTAAGGTCATCTTGATTTTCGCAACATGTGGCGTCGTTAGATTCACGCCGCCGCTGAAATTGTGTAGGAGTGCAATGCAGCGATTTACGCCATTATACCTACACAGGATTTAATTAAGTCTTTGAGAACATTACTTCTATCGCCTTCCTCGTGCGAATGGTCAAACGCCTTCATATCCGTCTTACGCGCTACTCGGTATTGCGGCAACAAGAAAGCTGAGATCATTTCTGAGTCAAAATATTAAGGGATAATATGACTTAGCGAACCGAGAGAGGTTACTCAGTGGTTTAGGTGATGAATCAGCATTGGGAAGGTGCAAGTTTGAAACCCCGTCCATCCATCAAATTTCGGATTTCTGTAGCTGCCCTTAATCGCATAAGGCGAACGGCGGGACAGTTTCTTTGAGAAGGAACTGATTTGTTTTCATCTCGACCGTTGTCCCATTCGATTGCGTGCTTTGTCTCTCATCACACCACATTTGACAGGAAATTCACTCTAATGTTCTTTCTTTCGTTTTTTGATTTCTTAATTTTCATTATAGAAAGAGTTCAATGATTGCAAAGAATAAATGAGAGGTTATAAAGAATTCTGCTGATGTATAGAAATACATGGTAACGCAGGGAAATTTCAGGATACGTTATCAATGAAACGCCTACAAGCATGCCCATATCGTCTAAGTATTTAGCTGTGACAATGCCATGTAAATTCGTGCGTGTTGATCATATAAAGCAAATGTAGAAAATATGTCTTGTATGGTATGTATTATATTCGAAGTTCATAAAACTTTGTTTCATCAATTTCGCACTTTACAATGTCTGTCTAAAAGAAGAGAGCCATCGAATTCATACACTCGTACTGTATCTATGTTTATTAGTTCATAGACATCACGCATATGGTCTGCGGCCTTACGTGGGAAACACTAACAGTCGGAAGATATTTCTCTCATAAAAAGAATTTATGGTTAAGATTTTGAAATCCGTTCATCAAAATACATCCTGAAACTGTTTTTGCTACCATTCCATAACTGAAGTATACGAATAAACAATGAGGATAAAGGTACAGATTCAAGATTTCCGTAAAAATAACAAAATAAATTACATCTTTGTCATCAAAAATATATTAACTACAAGCATATGCTACCAAATTAGTCAGCCAGTAAGGGAAAAGACTGCAAAGAATTCAGAAATTAACTGACTAAAGAATAGTCTCGTTTTTGTTTGTACGGCTTCTTGTGACAAGCAGGAAGCTTGGTGTTAAGATTAAACTTCTACAAAAAAATGGTTCAAATGGCTCTGAGCACTATGGGACTTAACATCTATGGTCATCAGTCCCCTAGAACTTAGAACTACTTAAACCTAACTAACCTAAGGACAGCACACAACACCCAGCCATCACGAGGCAGAGAAAATCCCTGACCCCGCCGGGAATCGAACCCGGGAACCCGGGCGTGGGAAGCGAAAACTTCTACAGATCCGTGTATTTTCTAATTTTTTTTCTTAGATTTAAGTAATATCTGCATTAACAAATACTGAAATAGCATAGACGAAGAATACATACCGATATATATTTGTTGCTGAAAAGAAAGAAACTGCCGATCCGGGAGCGAGTTGAAGTTGATTATTCAAAATACTGCTCTCCACACCATATATTCTATGCAAGCTACTTCATCTCTACATAATTACTGAACTCAAATCTATTTGAACCTGCCTGCTGTATTCAAACCTTGGTCGCACTCAAATTTTTACCCACACACTTATCTCCCTTACCAAACTCTCAATTCGTTGATGTCTCAGAATACGTCCTGTCAACAGATCTCTTCATTTAGTCAACCTCTCCAATAAATTTATTTTCTTCCCAATTCGATTCAGTACCTCCCTGTTAGTTATGTGACGCACCTACCCAATCTTCGTCACTTTTCTGTGGCACCGCATTTCAAAATCTTGTATTCCTTTTTTGTCTGCACTACTTATGGTCACGTTTCACATCCGTACGACACACTCCAGACAACTGCCTTTAGGAAGACTTCCTAACACTAATTTATACTCGATGTTACCAAATTCCTCTTTTTCAGAAACTTCTTCCTTTCTGTAGCTAGTCTGCATTTAATACCTTCTCTACTTCGGTTTTCATCAGTTAGTCGTATTTTGCTGTCTAAATAGCAAACCTCGTCTTCTACTTTAAGTTTCTCATTTCCTAATCTAATTCTCTCAGCACAGCCTAATTTAATTCGACTACAGTCCGTTACCCCTATTTTACTTTTACTGATGTTCATCTTCTACCATGTTTTCAAGACACTTTCCATTCCGTTCAACTGATCTTCCAAGTCCTTCGCCGTCTACAGAATTACAATATCATGAGCAAACATGAAAGTTTTTATCTCTTCTCGCCGAACTGTAATTTCTTCTCCACACTATTCTTGGGTTTCCTTTACTGCTTGCTCGATGTACAGATCGAATAACGTCGGGAATAGATTACAATCCAGTTTTACTCCCTCTTCAATTTCTGCTTCCCTTTCATGACCTTTGACTATTGTAACTGCATCCCGTTTCTGTACAAGATTTTATACAGGGTGACCAGTGAAAGTTTGATAGATTGTGAAGGTGTCGCAAGGTAGGTTGTGCTGATAAATAAGTACGAGGTAAATTCGAAACGTTGCGCCCTTTCCGACTTAGCATCGAAGCTAGCCAATAAGGCCGCTGAGCGGGCAAATTCAGGCAGCCCTCGAGACACAAGCAGCGTAAGTTGTTGTCATAAAGTAGAAGATAGCGCACGAGACTGCTCAGCCTTTGGCTCGCGTTGGATCCTTACTACACTCCCTTGTCCAATATTTGTATCGCTCTGTTATTCGATCCTAGGAGACCAATCGAAGTACACGTTTAGCGACACCGTCTCTGGCGGCCCGCTTGAATTTGCCCGGGCAACGGCCTGATTGGCTAACGTCAATGCTAATTAACTCGGAAACGGTGCAACGTATCTAATTGTTTATTAATGGCTACTTCTTAGTACAGCCTACCTTGCAACACCCTTACAAGCTTTTCAGACTCTTTTGACCACCCTGTATAACCTGCCGCTCCCTATAATTTAACTATGGTACCTTCAGAATTTAGAAGATTATATTCCAGTCAGAATTATCAAAACTTTCTCTAAGCTTACAAAAACTCTAAACTTAGGTTTCCCTCTGTTTAACTGATCTTGTAAGGTAAGTTGTTGAATCAGCATTGCATAGCGTGGTCGTATATTTATCCAGAATTCAAACTGAACTTCCTCAAGGTCGGCTTCTACCAGTTATTTATTACACAGTTCGAATCTAACGTATAGCTCAAAGCTTTATCCGATACTACGCGCCAGTTTCAGATTTGGTTCAGGAGTGAGAATCACTCATGTGGATTCGCGGTAAAAAATTTGTGAGAGGAAATATTTCTTGACCTTAACGAAAAGGAATCAGTGGCAGCCAATGTCGTCTTTTTATTGCGTATAAAGTTCATTGGTGCCTTATTTATCTACCTGCAGCAACCATAGATTTCTTAACTGATAATATCTCGATTTTATGATTCACCACAATCCTTCAGTAAGTTATCGTACAACTTTCGGCGTTAACATTCGCGAGGGGGAACTCACAGATTAATTTAGTTTGTTATCTGGTCGCTTTTTCCAGGCGTTCAAAAGCTGGTTTCATAGAATTGAGAAGTTAGAGGTGCTCTATCAAAACCTGAAAAAACATTGATATGAAATAAAACAATGCGATTATTCTCATAGCAGATAATTATTACGAAGAATGATATTTTGGTTGATACTCTCCTATACTGCGTACTGCGACCGTCATATTTTTTCTCGAATACTATCTCGCTTTATTGATAAGAGCTATATTGCATCAGCGTTATCAACAGATAGGGCTGTTTTTGCATTTGATTCCTCATGTAGGAATTTTAATGTTTTAGTTTGTAAGTCTCAATGCAGTTTCGTTGCGCTACATGTATTTCGTCATATTATTACTAATAGAAATAAGTGCATCATGTTAACCGCGATTTTTTCTAAGTAGGCTTGAACCAGTACATATGTAGATTACGCACAGTATTTCCGCATACACCAGATACACATAAGCTCAAAATATCGGTAAATTCCTTTTTTTAGACTAACAACGGTCACGTGAATATTTAAAAATATGAATTGTCAGAAAGTTAATCCCCTCTAATTCTCCAGCCAAAGCAATCGGCTATTCGTTTCCGAGAAATACGTGAGAAAAGGGACTCCCCTTTTACTCGAGACCGTATGTAGTGTGCAATGTTAATAACCATAATAAGGCATTCTATGTGTCTCTAGTTTTCATTGGCTTACTGTAGAAGTTCGAACGTTCTGAGGATCAAAGGCTTAAGGAATGTTCTGGCTAACGACGTATATGGACACCAAGCAAGAGTTGCGTTCGTTAGAACAAAGTATGTCATATACCCTCAGAGCTTTACAAAGGGAATTCCGTATAAAAGCGCTTTTGTAAAATAAAATTCTAGCCACAACTGAAATTGGATGTTGTGATTTTGTATCAGATGGGACGATAAAGAAACAACTTATTACGTAGATGTGTCTTCAAGGTACGTGTTCATAATTTTAAAAGCTGCTTCGTTTTAAGGCAGTACAGTGTTGAACAATGTTCAAACACATACAAGCCAATGGACGGGCGAGGCCCAAATTTTCGACATCAACAATGTATCGTTAGTTTCAATAAGGCGTCTAACATAGACTCTCCGTTTATAGTTTTACCATTCGCTCCCTAAAGGCAGACACACAGGACGTGTATACTGAGTTTACAAAAGGAAAGAAGGAAAATTAGGGGTTAACGTCTTGTGTGTGACTACGTTACTAACGACGGAGTGCAAGCTCGAATTGTAAAAGGATGGGGAATGAATTTATCCGTGTCCCAATTCAGGCAACTCAGCACAGCATTTGCCATAAGCGATTAGGACAACCATAGAAAATATAACCTGGACGGCAGAACTGGGATGTGAACATTAGAGATAGACCATTATCTCACCATTACAACAACGCGATCGGTGTGTCAAAGAACAGATAGAACTGAATACTCGATAAGCTGCCTTGATATTGTTGAAAATCAATTCTATTTTCACTGGAACTATGGGTAACAGAAAGGAGGTAGAATACTACGGCCGGTAAGTGCATTTGGAACACGAGCGAAGTCAGTTGAGAAATTAGCGCGCGTGCCAGACGTAAGTCTGAGACTGCAACGCCGTCAAGAGGGGGCGACTGATAGAGACGTTTGAGGCAGACATGCTCCAGCGTTTCGCGAGTCCGACAGTATCGATAAGTGAGGTTGGAACTCATTCAATAAGCTTTTCTCACTTATTTAAATTCTGCTTTATGAAAAAACTACTCCACTTCCTGGCTAAACATAACAAATAGTAATTTTAGTCATTGCTTCCAATCGATATCCAGAGGCTTTCTTAAAGATAAATCGAACAGATTATTTCCTCGTTGTTATGAAATGTGGTAGCTTTATTAATAATATCGTAACTGAAATGACAAATAACCTAAATACTACAATAACTAATGTTTTTCCTTTATATTTCGCAGAACAAAACTTGTACTCGTCATGACTAAGCTCAGCTAGGTTGCACAAGTTTTAAGAAAGAAATGAAGTAAGCTTTCTAATCAACATACAGTTCATAATTCACTTCGTTCACCACCTTGTCATATTATCATACATAAACATTAGTAGACTGTATAATTTCTGTTATCATAGATATTCAAATATACATGACAGTTTCTTTTGACTTGGCCGCCGATTCCAAGCACATTTTGAGGCACACTACTTTTTATAGGCCCCGTTCGTATACCTGAAGTCCTATACAAAATATCCTCCTTATTGCCCAAAAATGTTAAGTAACGTCACCCTAACCGTTTTCTAAAGCTCCCTCCACTTTTCAGCCGCGAAACTCTCAAAGCTTAAACAGGGCTCAAATTTCAGCAGCCAATACGAAATTCGTACTATCCACACTCTCGGGAGCGTTCGAACATTGTCAATCAGGCCCGGCGTATTTATTCTAGGCATGGCTTCTAGTTTACGATGCACGCTTACGGATCCCTTCCAGATTCCCGTCTACTCCGATTTACGTATTCCATGCGTTCATAAATGTCATCAGAATGTAATATATTGTTCGTTATATTCTAAACTACCTTCATCTCCATCTTACATGCTAGTGTTTACGCCAAGACTGCGGTGCAAACACTCGCCTATGGAATAGCCTGCGTTGTGACAAAGAAGAAATTCTACATTTTCCCGTCTGTTGAAATAAGCTAACGGCTTATCTCAGTACAGTATAGCTTTAGTATTTTATAACTGTTGCCAAATGCACACGTTTTAACTCACTGCCTCCTACAGCTTTTTCTCAATTTCCTTTTTTCCAAAATTACCTTTCCTTCTCGACAGTTTCAGTTTTCCATTACAGTTATTGTACTACGAATTGATAACATACTTCGTCTATTGTTGTGTCAAAGTATACATGTTTACGTTGTAAAATGTACAATGTGTGGTCCAGCACAAGGGAAGTCTTGAAGGACATACTCTGACCAGGATAGATACAGAAAAAATAAATAGAAACAATAGCGAGAGTAAACAAATACTTCTGTTTGAGAAGATTGAAAATTTGATAATTCTCAAACGATATGAGCGAGTTCTGGCTCTTTGATCTAAAGTGAAACATCTACGACACGTCCAGTACCACCAAAAATTAGAAATATGGCGGACTTTTAGATTCAGCGACAAGTAAAAAGAAAAATCATAATTTCTAGCTGCTTTATTGCTTACAGCCTGTTTTCAAGCGATTAATCGCACATGGAGATTGCTACGTTGCAACTAAAAGTGATAGGTCACCAATTCAAACTCCACATAGGGTATAAATAGACAAAGATAAATAATTTAATATCTTTAACTTATTGCTGGACCGTCCGTTAGACGCGCTCCGTTGAATTCTAAATATTAAAGGAAGACACAGCGAGGAGAAGAAGGTATTGCAATATCACCATTACTATATAACACAGCTGCAGCTATACTGTTACACATGTTACTAAATAAGCACACTAAACTAAGAAGTGAAATACAAAGCCTCGTACATTGCACTAACCAAGCAGTGACCTTGTGAAATGCTATATTATAGGCAGCCACAGAAAATCCAGACCTCATCTGGCCCCAAAAATATATATAATACTTCAGATGAAAACTGCTATACTGAAGTGTAAAATATATATAAATCAGTCATAGTTTACTGTAGTCTGCAATGTGTTGACCAAAAGACTCGAGGATGGGGATATTAGAGAACAGACATTTTAAAAGAACATTCTGAGGTACATGAAGACAGCAATAAAATGGTTCAAATGGCTCTGAGCACTATGGGACTCAACTGCTGTGGTCATAAGTCCCCTAGAACTTAGAACTACTTAAACCTAACTAACCTAAGGACAGCACACAACACCCAGCCATCACGAGGCAGAGAAAATCCCTGACCCCGCCGGGAATCGAACCCGGGAACCCGGGCGTGGGAAGCGAGAACGCTACCGCACGACCACGAGAACAGCAATAAACTCCGTTCGTATTTGATAACAGGTTGCGATAGTAATACAATTTTTTCACCCAGAGAACGTAGAATCTCTCGGTCGGTAATCTGAGGTAAATCGGTTTCAGAACGCGAGTTATTTCCTACACCATATTCGTAAGGGCTGGGGGGCGGGGGAGGGGAGGGGGGACCACCTCGTTCCTGGCAGTCAACATTTGTCTCCCAGTCTGGAACCGCGCGACCACTACGGTCGCAGTTTCGAATCTTGCCTCGGGCATCGATGTGTGTGATGTCCTTAGGTTAGTTAGGTTTAAGTAGTTCTAAGTTCTAGGGGACTGATGACCTGAGATGTTAAGTCCCATAGTGCTCAGAGCCATTTGAACCATTTTTTGTCTCCTAATGATGACAGTGTTGAAAATAATCAAATAATCGAAAGCTGGAGCTCGAAACTTGTTTGATACAGCTCAGATTGTGTGAAGGTTTTATCCTGCATACGGCAGTGGCGCTAACGTCGTGTTGACCTTTGTGGCAACATCTTTAAAATAGTTCATGTAAACAGCGAATAAATAAGAAATATGTTTTGTTTCAAAAATATTTAAAAAAACGGACTTTAGGACTCATACTGCATACCCTTCACTTGTCTCGTGATTGATAATGTTCTTATTTCTGTCTCCAAGGGAAGCAGAAATGTAGTGAAGAATGGGACGTGGCGGTCACCCATTGGACACGGCGACGTCGCAGGCGCGGTCGTGGTATGTAATTCGTGGCGTTGATACGCGGCGTAACGCAGAGCCTTGAGCTACTAAATCTAGAAGAGCCGTTAATAATGCACCGCTATCGACGCGAACAACGCAAACAGTGGCGCCTGATTTGAGCGTGCGACGCGCTGCCAGCCGGTCTAAACAGTCGGCGTTACGTGACAATCGCCACCGCTGTTTCCGGCGAGCTGCTTTTTGTTTTATTGTCCAGAAATTGCACGAGTCTGAGTTATCGGGGACACCCTCGCGTACCGCGTCACGTCATTCAAAAGCGTACGATCACATTTCAGAATGAGTGCTGCTATTAGCATTGTCTTTAATGTCCCGACACTACGGACTGTCGAGAGAATAAAAAAAAAAGTGGAAATAAACTATGTCGCGTGACTTGCTATGCGCGCTACTACCAGAGCCGCGCGCGTCTACATTTTCTCATTACAACCTAACAACTGAATTTCCCGTTGATAAATCAATGTAAGAGCACACCACTTTTCCGACACGTTTTCGCCTGCCACATTATCCCCGCATCGCTATATGTTAGCAATGTTAACACTCATCTTCCATGTAACTCCAAGAATGACATTTTCGCACAAGTTAAAGTTTTCGGAACAGACAAACCTTCGCTGAGATATTGTTTACGAAATCTAACCAGGCAATAAAATATAGTCCAGCTAATCAAAATTTTTCGACACAGTTGAAACGCTTCTGCTATTTGCAGTTTACGTTACTGCTAATTTTGTAGCACCTATGAAAGAAATTGCATTTTCTTAATTATACAGGACAGTTTATTGGAATGCTCGTAGCATTACTTAGCTGTAAACATTTTATTCAGGTAATGAAGATCGATGCATTAATTTCACTTGAAAAGTCATACAAAATTTAGAGCAGCCAGACTGACTACCAGAGGTAGACAACTTTTAAGCCCTCTGTTCTAAGCAAAATATTTCGTGAACTATTTAAGTGACTGTTAGTTTAGTAAGTTATATCTTCGCGCCGGCCGCGGTGGCCGTGCGGTTCTAGGCGCTTCAGTCCGGAACCGCGTGACTGCTACGGTCGCAGGTTCGAATCCTGCCTTGGGCGTGGATGCGTGTGATGTGCTTAGGTTAGTTAGGTTTAAGTAGTTCTAAGTTCTAGGGGTCTGATGACCTCAGATGTTAAGTCCCATAGTGCTTAGAGCCATTTGAACCATTTTTTATATCTTCGCCGACAATAGTACTACGAATCGTTTTCGTAACCTTATTGTGAAATAGAATGCGTTCTGTGACGGGATGCTTTCAAACCCAGACATTTACCTTGTGTGTTACCTCTAGTTACGTTTCTTTGAAATTTATTCTACGGTAAGTAGTTGAAAAGTCAAGAATTTCTTTGCCTTTGTGTTATTTAATCACTGGAAGAGGCATGTCCTATTTCTGATAAGAGATATCGTCATTCGTTTGAGTCAACGCATAGACTTATTTATAATGAAAATTCTTATCGTGTGTAAGACAAGATGACTGAGGAAACTTCGCTTGAAATGGTAGATCACAGGACAAGGTACAGAGGAATTTAAGGCAGGGTTCCTGCCCCTCTACTGCAGTACGTTAAAGCTACACGAAAACCTCTGCTTTCGTTACTGACCAGGTTATGTAGTAGCGCTTCTGAAACAAAGAAGTATATAACAGTTAGTGCATCACACCAGGAAAGGAGCACTTTTATTGGGGCTGACATAAGTAACGAATAATGTGGATACATTTCTGTATTTGTTATTTGCATATCTACAAAGAAACAATTTTTTTTCCTTTTTGCGGGAAGATGTGTTTGAAAAGAGTATGCATTGTTAATTTGATTACATCTTTTGTGTCTTCGACTGTTCTAACTAAGAAAGAAAATCCTGTCTTAACAAACAATTTTTAACGTCCAGTAACGGTGAAATCAAATCACTGTGTCAGTGTATGCAAGCATCTCAGAAGCGATACGCTGCGGTGTCACTTTGAATGCTGGTATGTAATATGCTATGGAGAGCCAGTGGTTCGCAAAATTCCGACACAACCGTGTAGAAAGATTTTTGAGGTATTCGGCGGACTGCATTAGTAAAGGCGACGACACTGGAGAATCACATTAAACGCTGAGTAGCGAGTAATATATCCTTCTGAGGATCTTACATACCGCCAGTAACAACGTCATCGGAGATGTAGTGATTAACGACAGATATCTCAGAATTATCCACACGATAAATTGATCACGAATCACAGATTCAGAATTTGGTTATTGTAAACGGATGATCTCTAGAAGGAGAGAATTTTAGCGCTACTGAGCATGCTGAAAACTGCTGGCTGCTAGTTAGGAGATGAAGTATAAAGAAAAATAACTACTGAAGATGTCAGATCACACATTTGTAATGCTTCGTTTTCTTTTATTTGTTGTGGTTGACACGAGTCACTGTACATCTCACAGCTACTTATGAAAGCAATGAAAACATTTTGCTGGAACACAACGCAAATATAACACACATTTGTATTCACAGTTTTTGTCCTTATACAACAGAGAAATATTACGAAAAAATGATATTATCGCAGAGCATCCTTCCATACCGCCGCGTTTTCGAATATAGAAGTAATAAGACGAAGCAAAGCGTGCTTAAAACCATGTAGACAAGTATTTACACCTGTTTTTTATCCCTTAATAGCGCTAGGAAGCTCTGAGATAACAGTCTTAAAGCACTGAAAATGTATCGAAGGCTAGGGTACGTCGAGAATACAGCCGGGAAGCGTAACAGGAATGTGAATGTTCCCAGTATGTAAAAACCATTGACAACACGCAGGGTTAACCTTGAGATTATCATATTACTATATTATTGTTTGTAGGAGAGCGACATATCTAATTTACAGTAGGGTAATTCAGAATAACATCGATATAGCATTTACACTTGGCGTACAGAACGACCACTTTCACTAAACGTGGATATGTGTAAAATAATTCACTTAAGGAGAAAAATAATCAAGTAGCACTCAATTTTAGTTTGGGTGGTAAGCTTCTCGACGTATGACACTGATTAAAGATGTAGAACCAACATCACAAAGGAATACCAAGTGGAGGAAACACGTCAATCTGTTATAATCTGTTATATGAAAGCGACTGGAAGAAATCGATTTAAGATGTAGAACCAACATCACAAAGGAATACCAAGTGGAGGAAACACGTCAATCTGTTATAATCTGTTATATGAAAGCGACTGGAAGAAATCGATTTACTTAGACAATTCTGCAGAAGGTTTATTGCATCTACAAGAGGGAACACTTACAGGATTCTCGCACGAACAATTTTTGAGGAATAGTTTCCTCATAAAGGTAGCATAAACGGAGAGTCGGGAAAGTATTCCACGGTCTTCTTTGAAAGGGTTGTAACCAGTGCATGTAGTTAGTACAGAAATAATAAAGAGCTGAATTGTGAACATAAAAGGGAGCAATTGTAAGAAATGTCAAAGTTGTTCTCGCAAAAGGAATGTGGAAAATAGAGAAATAGTAGACTGAATAATTATTACATTGGGCTCGACGTGTTTACACTGTGTGTTCGATGTAACGAACAAACTTCAATTGATTCGTAAGTGGTTCAAAATATAGAAATAACGTTTCCAGTACTGGAAGGTTACTTTAAGGTGTTTGTAATTCTCTTAACGTTTTTACCAACCGAGATATCGAGGAAATGATGACTTTTTTTAATGAGACGATGTATTTTGTTAAATCGCATTCGACAGAACGTGAAAAAGCATACCGTGATTTAATACACGGTAATAATCGCAGGGAATCTCAATGCAAAATGGCTGAAAAACGTGCTGAATTTGAGCTAGAAATCGCCCGAAATAACACTGTTACATTTACTTGCCCATGAAAACATCGCATGATGAGCATCAATCTGCAGTGTGCAGGCAGATTTTGCTCTCACGTTTAGTACATTTCCTGTTTATTTTTGTGAAGACTTCACTTCGAAAAGATTTGCGTCCCTCATTTCTCGGAATATCGAATGACGTAAAGACAATAAAGCATTTGAAACTTCCTGGCAGATTAAAACTGTGTGCCCGACCGAGACTCGAACTCGGGACCTTTGCCTTTCGCGGGCAAGTGCTCTACCAACTGAGCTACCGAAGCACGACTCACTACCGGTTCTCACAGCATTACTTCTGCCAGTACCTCGTCTCCTACGTTCCAAACTTTACAGAAGCTCTCCTGCGAACCTTGCAGAACTAGCACTCCTGAAAGAAAGGATACTGCGGAGACATGGCTTAGCCACAGCCTGGGGGATGTTTCCAGAATGAGATTTTCACTCTGCAGCGGAGTGTGCGCTGATATGAAACTTCCTGGCAGATTAAAACTCCGCTGCAGAGTGAAAATCTCATTCTGGAAACATCCCCCAGGCTGTGGCTAAGCCATGTCTCTGCAGTATCCTTTCTTTCAGGAGTGCTAGTTCTGCAAGGTTCGGAGGAGAGCTTCTGTAAAGTTTGGAAGGTAGGAGACGAGGTACTGGCAGAAGTAAAGCTGTGAGAACTGGTCGTGAGTCGTGCTTCGGTAGCTCAGTTGGTAGAGCACTTGCCCGCGAAAGGCAAAGGTCCCGAGTTCGAGTCTCGGTCGGGCACACAGTTTTAATCTGCCAGGAAGTTTCATATCAGCGCACACTCCGCTGCAGAGTGAAAATCTCATTCAATAAAGTATTTGTTCAAAAAATTATTTCAGTATCTGAGTCAATAAAAATGTTACATTCATACACCAAAAACTGCAGAGTTCTTTGTTTCAGTTTCTTGAATATCTTATGAAACATCGGAGCGAGCACGTTTCTTGAGAAGCCTCGCAATTCCCGTAGAGACCACAAGAAAGTAACTGCAACGATACACAATCACTTTTACAATTGTGAATGGAGCAGCACGTGAACCTAGTAATACGAAGGATGCTGTGAAAATTCTCGTCCGAGAATAGAGATGCTACGCAGGTGACTAACATATAAGGATCTTTGCAAAATACAACTCTTTCAGTGGCACACAGTGAAGTTTCAATGATTTTTTTTACTTGCTTGTGACAGTCATAACAACTGAGTGTTAAGACATCAATGAAGATTGAGTCAAACTGAATTATGAACTATGATGAACTACATTCTGTTAATAAGTTAAAGCACAAGGATTATAAAAGGAGAGTTGTATTTATTATTAAAATATACTACTGAATTGAGGAGGGTTGTGCATCCAGTGATGATAAGTAGTAAGAATTACCTATTCCGTGCGATTAACAATATTTTGTTCGTATAATTTCACAGAGTCGTACCTAATGACTACTGACTCATGGTACGAGAGCTCGACAACATTGCAAAGGTGTTATACCGTAGCACATTTTTACAGAATTTTTTTCTATATTAAAGTACGCTTTGCTCAAGGGTGTTCGGACTTGTTTAAACACAATAGCGCTGAGTTCGTCTAACGTTTCATAATGACAGATGAAACACGGATTCATCATTATACACTGAAGACACGATGTGGTGATAAGAGCAAATGACAAGAGGGGGATCACCAAATAAATCAGAAACAGTTCCGTCTACATGAAAATTAATGGATATCGTTTTCTGAGATTCTCGTGACGTGGGGAACAAACCTCTCCCCCTCCCCCTTCGTGGGCGTGGAGTATTACGCTTCTGAACTAAACAAACTGAAAGATGCAGCTTGGTCTGACATTCGTCTCACAAAAGAAAAATGTTTCCTTCCTCTACGATAATGCACCTTCACACAGGCATTGGTCATTACTGCATAACGTTCCGAACGTCTTCCTGCTGCTTTCTATTCTGAGATTTGAATAAATGGCTAGGTGAACGTAGGTTCAAATCAAATGAATGAAAAAAAATCCTTTATACTTCGGTAGCTGATGAAGCGTACAGATTTAGAGATTTCCGATTGAACTAATTACCTAGGGGTACAGTTACGAACAACTTAAATTGGAACCAGCACATAGAAAATGCTGTGCGAAAGGCGAACCAAAGACTCAATTTGACTGGTAGAACACTTCGAAGGCCGGCTGGGGTGGCCGAAAGGTTCTAGGCGCTACAGTCTGGAACCGCGTGACCGCTACGGTCGCAGTTTCTAAACCTGCCTCGGGCATGGATGTGTGTGATGTCCTTAGGTTAGTTAGGTTTAAGTAGTTCTAAGCTCTAGGGGACTGATGACCTCAGAAGTTAAGTCCCATAGTGCTCAGAGCCATTTGCCAACACTTAGAAGATCGTACAAATCTATTAAACAGACTGGTTACCCTACAGTTCTCTGTTCTTGTAGAGTATTGCTGCGCGGCATGGGAGCCTTACCAGATAGGACTAACGGAAGAAATCGCAAAAGTTTAAAGAAGGGAAGCTCGTTTTGTATTATTGCGGGATGGAGGAAAAGGTGTAACGAAAATGATAATCGAATTGAGGCGATAATCATTAAAACAAAGGTGTTTTTCTTCGCGGGGAGAAATTTTCACGAAATTTCAACCTCCAGCTTTATCCAATGAATGCCAAAACATTTTGACTCCCAACTACTTAGCGAGAAATGACTATCGTAATAAAATAATAGAAACCAGGGTTCGCCCTCATTTTTTTTCCAAGTGCTGTTCGAGAGTGGAAAGATTACGAAGAAGTCTAAAAATGGTTCCACAAATCCGCTGTCAAACACTTAAGTGTGCAAAGTAGTCATGTAGATTTAAATGTAGACTTATTTTACACACGTAGGGAAACCTTCTTTTACTGCAAATTTTAAAAAGTCGGAAAGTTTTCGACTACATTTATTGATTTAGTAATTGATTATTTTACTAGTAAAAAACAAATTAATCTTTTAAATCCAGCGTTTTCTTTGTCAGGACGAGAAATTTTAAAATGTCCCAAGTATTACTATGAAATTCCGTCTAGTAAGAAATTCATAGTGGCCTGTAGTATTACGTAGGTGAAGAAATATGGAAACAGAGACGCGAGTGACATACGCTGCGCCGCTCGCGCCTACTCGACCACTGTTGAGTCCCGATTCATTTCAGCAAACGAGACGCGCTTAATAAGCGCCGGCGCTGCTGTAGTGGAGGGCTTAGAGCTCTGTGCTTTGCGCTGCCGCGGGGGTAGGGGGGGGGGGGGGGGGGGCTCGCCGGGTGAAGAACCCCATTTGTCGCTCGCAGTGGCCTAATGAGGGTTTTGATATCGGCACGATAGCGGTCAAATAGCCGCTGCGATATGGAGCGCGTAAAGTGCTTATATACATACGTACATGCGCCGATAAGGCTAAGAGCGGTTGCCTAGTTTTAAAGCTAGTTTCAAGCTGTTGAGAAAAACTGTTTGCACGTCTGCACATTTATCGAATTACTGATGAATTAACTTTCAGTTTCTAGTCGAGATTAGGGCCTGCTTCTTTCCTATAGATTCAACAACACCTCAGGCCTGTCCAGGAATCTTTTCCTCATTCCAAGGCCAAGATTTACAGGTAATCCAAAAGCAAATGTGTTCAGAACAAATAGCTGGCTTTGCACTGTTGAGTTAAGGACAACCAGAAGATGGTTTGTTCTACAGAATACCAGTAAAAACTTGAATTCTGGGCCCCGCATGGTATCTGACTCGTAAGTTCAAGACGGTGCCAGGAACTCTGTGACCAGCAAAAGAATTCCTGAAATTTTGGTAGGCATTCTCTTTGAAGCATCTTGCACGACGCGTGAATGTGTGGATGCGTAACTTTGTCGGCCTCCCTTCTTTTATGGAATGAAACTTCGTGAAACAATTCTCAATGACTAAAACGTTTTTAAACTGGGAGATATCACCTATATGTAATCAGAAGGTACAATTCTTTCCCTATCCCTACGGAATAACGCGAACTTTTACAATCACTAAAATGGTTTTACCATTAGCTATCGGTAGATAATTCCCTCTTGCAGATTAACGCAGACGGACGTGCTACGATGAGCCAACACATGGTGGACTGTCTATAATGAACATAAAGTGCGCTAAAACTCGAAAAACTAAATTTAAATAATTCCTGAGACAAATCCCTCGAGTTAATTAGTAGCATCGAGTTAATTATCGATGCTTGTTGACGTTAACCTCGACGTGAAAGACTGTCTCTACTTCCACTGTTTTCAAGATGAGGAGATTGTTGAAAATCTGAATCTAATTTATACAACAACGTTTCATTCATGTAGAAGAACTCCAAATCACGATCCCTTAACCGTTTCATTAAGAAAAATCGGTACAAGTTGCGAATGCTAAAGTAGCTGCAATACTTCTCCGTTTCAACACAAATATGATTTCTAAGACCAGAAAATCACAGGCTACTGGTTAATGACGACGATAAAAAAAGTAGATGATATACAAATTTGTAATCCGCACCGACCACGTAAGAGGCAAGAGAATGACAGATCATAATGCCCGCATCTCGTGGTCGTGCGGTAGCGTTCTCGCTTCCCACGCCCGGGTTCCCGAGTTCGATTCCCGGCGGGGTCAGGGATTTTCTCTGCCTCGTGATGGCTGGGTGTTGTGTGCTGTCCTTAGTTTAGTTAGGTTTAAGTAGTTCTAAGTTCTAGGGGACTGATGACCATAGCTGTTAAGTCCCATAGTGCTCAGAGCCATTTGAACCATTTGACAGATCATAATGCTGCCTCAGAAGACATTCGCTCTCCACTCTGCTCGAGTCCTCGTTGACTCCGTCAGCCATATACTGGTTAAAATGCTTGTTTTCAAAAACCTCAGCCTTTCACTGCCAAAAATCGGATGACTGTAAAAGTAGTTTAAATATTACTGGGCATTACTTGGCTGATGTGGCGCTCACCTGGCGCAGTTGTTGAAAGTCCTTTACGGTGATTAAGTCGGGTCGACGTCGCAGTAATTACGCAATAAACGGCCGTGTCCGCTTCCTGTGTTCCGTCGCGTGCTCTACTCTGTCATTCCGGAAGACAATGTTCAAAGCAAATAGGCCAATATGATTATATTTTTGTGTACACTGTAGGAAGTGTACATAAAAGCAGGCACTTTTCAACCTTTCATACACAATAAGTTCCAAAAAGATTATGAAATCGTTCTTGTCACGAAACCGCAAACGGGGGAACAAAAACTTTAATAAGGTAATGAGTCATGAAAGCTAGAATCCATTCTGACCGTTGTTCCCAAGAGTGCAGAAGTGTATAGCATAATGCAGTGAAGTAAAATGGGTATGTATTAAGTTCGAAAAATGAATTCGAGAACGATTGCGCAACAAGTTTTATCATTCCAAGCAGTGGGTAACGTAACGAAAAGGAAGTAGACGGATATCCCATTACGCAACGACATAAAACTGTTAGAATAATAATCTGACGTACAGCAAACGTAGGTAAACACGGTGTATGTTTGTAAATATATTAAGATAAGTAAGTTACAAATGATCGATGAACATAATACAGCGGTAATCTTCGAGTGCTTTTGTTGCCTTGGGCTCATTTTAACACCTTTTAAAAGCGCTCACCGTAATTTATTTTTTCTTGAAACAGCATTCAGTTTTTATCTAAGGCCTTCATGATTGCGACGGCACAGTAACGGCTTTTCGAAAGCGTATTTTGTATCAAACAGCTATTTTGCTTCTAAATATTATGTTCGGTTCTTTAAGAATGGCTACGACAATCAATGGTAATTAATTGCATAAAACGCTCTGACGTCCTGTGCTATCTGTATAGCAACATGTATCAGAGATAAATCTATACCCAAAAAAGACATGACTAGACATCTACTGCTGCTAAATACGTGTCTTTGGTTTTTCAGAAGACAATGGCGCTTCTCAGGGAGGATGGGGAAATATCCGTCAGAAGATGGCCGTGACGTAACAGGCTGATGGTAGGTGGAAGCAAGTCTGTCAACCCCGCTTCGCGAGCCGGTGATCCGTCTCTTTGACAGCACGTCACCTGCCAATATTCCGGCTTTGGGGTCAAAGCACGACACGTCTTGTAAAACTGCGAGTTGGATGAGAAATCTGTAGTCAGTGTGTACGAGAAATTCTCAGCATGGAAAACCATACCCTCCACACAGCCACGCAGTTGGCTGCGTAACCTTTTTTCCTGACTGCATAGAATTTAGTACTTTATCGAAAATTACGTATAAGACAAATATAGCTCATTGGAGGCTAAAACGTCTGACATTAGCATTGTTTGTGGCCTGTACTCGGTGTGCATAATACATTTTATCTCCCTTCGACCGTTTATTTCTTATCCGTGACAACAGTGAAAGCGAAAACCTGGCAGCACCAAATAGAGTTATGGTACTGCATAGTCCCAATACTGTAAACTAGTCACGTTCCACTTTACAACTTTCATAGCAATAAGGCATAGTTAAACGAAATTAGCGTTTCCGATTACATGTCCCTTATTGGTTTTCGTTTTGTTTCAGGAATG
The DNA here is from genome assembly GCF_023898315.1 of Schistocerca nitens. Classification (NCBI taxonomy): domain Eukaryota; kingdom Metazoa; phylum Arthropoda; class Insecta; order Orthoptera; family Acrididae; genus Schistocerca; species Schistocerca nitens. The sequence continues at coordinate 259,501,441 of NC_064616.1, forward strand.
CTGTTTCCGCATTCGGCAACATAAAAATTCTTTAGCTGTAACTGCCGGTAATTTCCATTGACTAAATGAAAGAAAAGAGACAATTCACACGTCATCACCACGGGCCGATAACGGAGAAATAACAAAAAACTTGCTTGTATTGACTCAGTGTGTACTATCCTTTCAAGCATTATTATAACTTACCTTAGGTGACACGCCAAAATATGACAACTATTTTTTCTTAAACTGGAACACTGAGAATGAGCCTAATGCCCGAAATATATACGACTGAAAAACGTAATACTAATAACAGACTCTGTGAATCCAACAGCTTGTACTTCACTTTTTTCAGACTTTTTCAAACTGCTCACTTTCTGAACAGAGTTTTTAGGTGCTCTGTTTCCGATATAAGGATACAGGGAAGTGTGAGGAGTTTTTTATTGTTGTAAACATTAGTTGTTGGTTGCGAATGTTTTAAACAAATAGCGATTTCACTATCTGCAACGTCTCCCTCACTTTTGTCCGGCCTCTTGTTACATAAAACACTCACATTCTGGATTGCCTCTCCATTTTTCAGTCCGAACCCCCACGAGAAAAAATATTTTGCTTTGTATCCTCTCAGGCGTTTCACATGCAGCGGCGTCAACTTTAATCATTTGGTCAAATTTAACATCGAATGGAAATTTAACACATCGTGATCTGATCGTAGGTGTGACACGGAAAGGGTGATAAACGTTTCGAACCGGACGGTAACGTTTAGCTGTCCATCCGACCGCAAAAATTATTCGGTATTCGTGCGAGTAATAATTTAAAAAATAATTAGCCCAAATTGGATACAATATTTCTGTAGTACGCACGACGACACCTTTTGTGCGCGGCCTTTAGCACGGATATTGTTTAATTTATCGCTCGTTTCATGAAATATGAAATGTATCAGCTCGATTAAGCGTCATTTGTCGCTCCGAGAGCATTTTGGAAGCTATTTAGCAAACGTCACATAGTGCGAGCCTGCCGTTTAAATATTTCATCGCGCACGTTTGATTCAATTACTGCTCTTTGTAACATTGCTAGCAAACACGTTATTCACACAGTTTTGCCCGAGGTACGATATAAGCGCAATACGTTTATAGAGCCCGACACATCGCTCTGTTTGGCTTTTGAATAATAAATGCGTGTATTGACTGGTGGCCGGCCATGATTCCTGTGTCAATATTCCCAATCATGGCACTCACTATTACGGCCGGCCCGCTTCTCACGAGGATCGAAGTTTCCACTGCGACACCGCGTTCAGAACGCCTCCCGTACTGCGCCGCGTAATTACGCTTTCTAATAACGGAAGGAATGGAAGGCGAACTACTCGTAATTCATGTCGACTCAATTACGTCCTCTCACAGCGATGGAGGAACGCAAATATCTCGAATTGCGCCTCTTATCGATTCGAATTACCTTTATACGAAGGGAAAAAACTAATGTTTAAACCAAGTAAATAACACTAAAAGCCGTTGGATAGGCTGCCGCATATGATATAAAACTGTTACGGCAAAGTACGAATATAACGTCCCCTTACCTTAACGGCGGTAGGTTTCTAATAATGTGATCTCCATAGTAAAAAAAAAAGAGAGAGAGAGAGAAATCACGCTATATTGCCGAAGCAAGGTATCCATAAACCACATACAATCTCAGTAAAAGGATATATCTTCATTAAGGGTACCTTTTAACGATCAGTTCCACATTAAAGTCATTAAACAAGGAGAAATAACTTAGTTGGATAGAATAATAGTAAGCTTTGACAGTCGTTTTGTTTGAGGAAGTATCCCGAACTTCACGTAAAGTGACTTAAGGGAATGACGGAAAATCAAAACAGGATGGGGATTTAAACGACGCTCATCGAAAATACGAGTCTGTTCTCTGCACTTTCTTGTCCAATGGTATCTGTATCAAATATTGATCTAATGTAATGCCAGAAAACTCTAAATTTACTGAAACTGAGACTCAATGAATGTGTTACATTTAGAGTTAGAGACATATAACATAAGGAAGGAACCTGCGAACGTTAAAAAAACTTAGAATCCCAGGAAATTTTAAAATTGTCAGTTGAAAGAAAAACAGACAATAAAGAGACGTTAGGCAGAATGAAGAAGTGTCAGTGGAAAAAGAGATAACATAATGAGTCAAGTGCCGTGACTTTCGGGGTTAACTAGCGTAGTACTAAGCGGATCAGCAGACTATAGGTTAAAACAGAGACGAGGATACTTCGCTTATATGTTGATGATGTTGTGGACGATAAATACTCAAAGAGGAGGGTGTTAGGCGACAAGCTGAAACAGAAGCTCGTATATAACTTCTTAGTAAGCTGGGGGACATTTTTTCAAGGAGGAATTTAGTTTAGCACTGTCATTCCATCTAATGCTATGCAACATCGGAGGTCACTGATAATGGAATCCACGTTTGGCAAATTACAACAAATGGAGAGACTGATTACCTTATATTAGAACAATCTGATAGCATAATAAACAAAAATCAAACTATTAATTCCATCACATGTACTGATGAACAAAAACAAAACCAGAAATTAGCAAACATACTATCCGAAAAAAACCTCTCGAATGGTTATTTTGAGGCGACAGCACTCATTCAGAAAATACAGAGAGAGTGTATTGTTAGAAGATTACAGACAGGAAAAAAAAAATAATTTTGCAGATTGCAGTATAAAAAAACTTAAATAGAGGAAACGAAGAACCGTAGGCAGCCATCGGGAAATTGATATAAGTTACTGGAGACGCTGCAGGGCTGAGAATATAAAACTACATCCATGGGACGCTTGTTAAAATGTCATATACCTCTAACCTGCACTGACAGAGTCAGTTTCAAAACGGACTTCATTTGCAACGTTAAAACATCAATTGAATAAACCAGAAAGTTGAGTTATCCAAGTAGGGAATAGGTTAACACCGCGCAATCATCAAAAAGGTGCTAACATACGTCCACTAAATATTTTTGTCAGTTCACACTATATGCTGCAAACGAAATGTAGAGTAAAGGATAAAGTTTCTGCAAACTTGTTTTAGTTATTATTACTAGTTTTCCCGACCATAAAAAAATTGTTTGCTATCATTATACGGTAGCAAAAAGGAAACGACAAATATCTTGAGCTTAAGAAAATACCATAAGGCTTTCATTTCTCCTTGAGCAGTACCACCATACGGCGAGCAATATTCTAGGTCTACTAGGATGATACCTGCTTCTCTAGCATTGTGGTCCCGTGCCTGAACTTTCCGATAACGTCTTGCTAACGTTTAGAAGTTCAAAAAATACTGTCGAAGAATAAGCATGCCGTAAAAAATTTCTTCAAATAGGTGCAGCTGCTGCAAAATTGTACGGTATTTGATAATTCAGTTCTTTATGATGATTTGGAAGAAATATTTATTACCATCGTATTATGAAACTGATAGTTAAGTCTAACATGTGTGTAACATTTTGGTACATGTACTCGTATTTCTCATGGGTTTTCAAGATAGATAAAGAATATCCACGATTATTGGAGTTAAAAATGATCAGCAGACATGAATAAAAGGCGGAGGAGAGATAAGATTTAACGCTCATTCAGCTACAAGGTCGTTAGAAACGGAGCATAAGTTCGGTTTGATCAAGAAGAGGGGAGGAAATTGGCTGCGTGCTTTTCAGAGGAACCAGAATGCAAACGCATAAATACGGAATGAATTTCAACGTTCCACATTTACTAATTTTTTTCTTACTATCTATTTGTGTGCGTGAACATATTGAAAACTTCCCCTACCGTCCCCAGAGTTGAAAGTCTGAGTTATTACGAGAAATCATGGCGCGAAGGGAAATTTCAGACATCTGTCGAGAAAGATGTAGGACAGATAGGCATTTGAGGTCCTGCCGATGACAAAGTGATTAAAAAAGGTCTACCGATGAAAGCTGGATGAATTGAGCAGTTTGACAATTCAGTTCTTTTTGAGGACTGGAAACGAAATACTTGTAGTCGTCTGACGAGAGGTTCATATTTTGTCGTACACACCACGGTTTCGTCTAGATACGGAAGCGAAAAACGTTAAGAGACAAAATATAGAAATGAAAACACGAAGAGGGAATGTTAAAAAAGAAAAGGCAGATTAAAATTTAATACCCGGTAGACTATAAGGTCATCGGGACGGAGCGTAACCTCGAACTGGGTAAGGATAGCATAGGTAACTGATAATTTTTTAATGAAAACATCCCAGCATTCGCCAGACGCGATATATGAGATACAAGAAAAAGTATGCTAGAAGTACTCTACATACTTCTGATTATACATCCATCCCGCAAGATCGTTGAAAGCATCGCTATGACTATTCTAGCATTAAAGATCTTACCGAGCGAGGTGGTGCAGTGGTTAGACACTGGACTCGCATTCGGGAGGACGACGGTTCTATCCCGCGTCCGGCCATCCTGATTTAGGTTTTCCGTGATTCCCCTCAATCACTCCAGGCAAATGCCGGGATGGTTCCTCTGAAAGGGCACGACCGACTTCCCTCCCCATCTTTCCCTTATCCAATGAGACCGATGGCCTCGCTGTCTGGTCCCCTTCCCCAAACAACCCAACCCCCATTAAAGATCTTAAACATTCTGTATAAATCTATGCGTGGGTGAAATTTTCAGTCACCTACAGAACACTATTAGATGGTAAGGAGACGTTCAGAGGAAAAGATATATCGGTAGCTACGGCAGCGACCGCACCTCATGGGTAAACCGAGCGTCATGGTTTCCGGGCGGCGTTTAGGCGACGGCGTAATCAGATCTGACATTTTGTACTAAGGAGCCCGAGTGGCCGCTGACCGCAGTAATTACTCGACCTTCTCCCTTGTATAATTCGCTCCTCCTTTCCCAGCACGCTGCAGGCTAACTCAACTGTAAAGCAAAATTTATTAACAGCCACTCGCTCCTCAACTAGTGGGCGAGGCAGGGGCGCAGCTCGGTAATTAATATATTATTCCGAAACTGCCTGACGAGATCCGTAGCTGTAGTTATCCGATTCACATCTGGATATAACTTCCTAGAACCGTTAATTACAAATTCTGTGTCTTAATTAAATGGAAGCGGCTAACATACGGCTGCTGCTTGAGGGCCTGTACGCGAAGGTGTGTTACGCTGCTTATAAGGTAACGGGTCACACACCCAGCCCAACGCACTCGACGATACGCCTACGAATAGATTTCAAACGACGATAATCCTGCGTCGTTCGCACGACACGCTAGGCCACGCCGCACCTGTTTAATAGAAAGGTAACGTGTCAGATAGGCCCCCGTGTACTTTCTTTGTTCATCGATAGGGAATTTCGCCATCGCTGCGACGATTACCTCGTCGCACCCGCGCTTGTTTTTGATATAAACGATCTTTATAGTCAGGAAACACGCGTGCGGCCGACAGAGAATTTTCTTAACGACTTGCGTGTTAAACTGAAAGCTGTTCAGGTTAACCGGATGGACGCCGAAAGTGTTTTAAGTGTTGTGTTGGTTTCGGGTAATGGGTCAGGGCCGATCGGAGAGATAAACGCCGTTGTGGGCACACACACACACACACACACACACACACACACACACACACACACACACAGCCGTGCAATCTGAGCACTTTTATAGCGCATAAAACATGTACATTACATTAGCGTCAAATTGTAGTCTTCGGGTCACGATCTCTTGACCTTTCCCGGAGAACTGCTGCTACAGTACTACAATATAACTTATCCTGAAAGCGACGCACTTGGAGATCTTGCTCTGGACTAACAGAAATAGTAAATCAGAAGTGTTCGGAGTACACAGGCGAAGTGTTATATATATAGTACCGCGTATAGTGCCCTGAGGAAGGCAGTCAGCATAGTATTGGTAACTCAGTGTCGTGTGGAGATGAATACGTCGTATTCTTAGAAGTTAAAAAGCTGATCACTTATCTACACGAACACTGATTTGAACACCGGAAGGCTGTATTGGCCTTGTCGTACTTTGCGAACTGATTCATCCGTTCATATAGAGGAGTATCTGCAGCTCAACCAGAAATCCGAACGATTCTGCAAATTCACACAGACATATTGATTTTCTAGAAGAAAAAGTCACATCAATTGCCACAAAAAAGCTGTAGGACTAGCCAGAGATCAGGCCATGAATCTATGTAACTGCAGTTTTTTTTAATTTAAATTTATTGGCTTTCGGGACGTGCCCATACAGTCAACTTAATAGTGTAATGTCAATTATGACGATACGAATGCAAGGACACAACACTCACTTCCTGAGCGGAGGAAATCTCCGACCCGCCCGAGGATCTTACACGGTTTCCTTCAGTTAGTAATCCGCTGCTCTGATCACTCAGCTACCGAGGCGGATAACTTTAGTCTTACATCTTAGGTACTACAAATGTCTAATTTATCACAGTTTTACCTTTTGTTGCAAGCGCGGCCGAGATATTACTACACAATATATCAAATCTAATAGAATATCCAGATTTAATTTCCGTAGTGGATAGAAACGGTTTCAATACTTTACGTGTGGGGAGAGCATTTACGAATAACTGTACTGATCGGGAATGCATAAACGGTCTTAAAAATATAATGTTGCCCCCGAAAGACTCGACATGTATCACCGTGTAGTTATTACCTCTTTCAGCCCACAGGTACAAATATTAAACAATCAAGGTCAACATTCTGGCGGTACTATATATCTCTAAGCGTAGTTTGTCAAAAACAGGAGTTCACCATATGAATTCCTTGACATATAGAGCATAAAATTTAATACTCGGGAAGAAGAGATTTTCTTTATGGCTAATTAAAACGAGACTAGTGTACTACAGCACAAGTGAAGCGTACAGAAAGCACAGGTGAAGCACATAAGCTTTATTTAAATTAAACAATACGGCACGAGAACAAACTGACGCCATATGCAGGCTAAGTGCGCGTCAGTCACCACGCTACAGGACAGAACATTATTTACATTCCTTACTGCTCGCCTGAAACTAGTGCTACGGATATGCACCTGCAGATATCGGAAAACTAATTTGAAACTGTCGTTTTACGAGTAATCTACAATTAATATTGCAGACCAAGCGATTTTTGCTTGGGGGAAAAATACAGTGAGCCGACTTTCGTCAACAATAACATCTAGCAAAAATACACACAACAATCTTTGTTTGAATTGTTTTCGTGTAGAGTACCCGCGCATCTCACATTCGGTGTAAAATCATTATGACGGTAGCTGTCGGACTGAATCGTGTGCTGCGAACATAGTGCTTTTCAATTTTTGGGAAAAGGTCAAGCAACTAAATTCATCCTTCCAACTATCTAAAACACTAGTCGACGTCTAAAGGCTACCTTGTAAAGACATGCAAATGTTACTGCTTGTACACAAAATGCTGCACATACACAAACTCTTTCTATAACTTGGAAAGGGCTTCGTTGTACATGAAGGCCTAAGAAGGTGTTCACAGAAATAGTCACGCTGATGTCTACTTTACGGATAATAATAACCTATTTAGAACAACATATTATCAACATTTTTGCTACCAATTTTTGAGACATACAGTACAGAAAGTTTCTATTATTTTTGGGCGTCCCCCGCTGTGTGTTACACTGCGAACACTTTCGGTAGCCGACGAGGAGAAACTTCCGAGGCAAAGGATTACTATAAACGCTTAAACTAATGGCAGTTTTGTTAGTGTTGCGACCCCATTTTGAGACAGATGTACCAACGTATCACACTGCATCTTCTCAAACACTGGCGTCTAAATGAAATCTTCTGAAATACTATTAGACTGCTTCTAGTACAGTTGTACACATGGTTTTGTAACGTTGTATTTGATAATATGACATCATTCAACACTGTCATTGTGCAGTTGCTCACACTTCAATTAAATTAGTAATTACATTCACAACAACAATAATAAAATGACGTAGCAATGAATTACAGGGTACAGCATGGTACAGACATGCGCCAAATTTGTGAAACATTCCAGACAGCATAGACTCGTACGTGTGCATGACCGCGTGGTACCATGAGAAATTAATATACCACGTCAGGTCCCGTGTGCACCACCCACACAACACATCCAATCACGATTTAGAACAAATTTTAGTTTTCGTCCTCAATTACAATTGTGTCATAATTTGGTGCTTATTTTTCACAAGGGTTTTATAGTAAATCAGCCATACTACAGTTTCGCACGGATTCACAACAGTAATATATCACGAAACAAAATTCACACTCACTGAAAGGAAAATAAGAATATTCAAAACATGTCCCATGACGACAAAAAATACTGAAGAATAGAACTGAAAGCGAGTGAGAAATGGATTCCTCGTTATAAAATACTGATACTGAAAAGATTGCTACTACAGTTGTGAAAAAGTTCTGCAGTATAACATCGAAACAGAATTGGAAGTGCGAATCAGGAGGCTCATCACTGATGCAAACAAAAATATTTAATGGCTGAAAGAGTATTAAAAACTGAAGTAGATACCACGCTAGAACTGGACTGAATGGAATTTTAACTCTGAAACACGCCGAAACTCGTAAAAACAACAAACATAAACTATCGGAATGCGATTTAATGCTTATATGAAGGAGTTATAGTTGCGTTATGCCAACTGATACAAAAGTGGCAGTTAATAATACGGAAGGACGAACAAGAACTGGGAAGGCAAGAGTCCTCGTGTGGGAAGGGAACGAATGAAATGCTCCTATGGCGATGATTGCCAAGGACACATGACGCGAGAAGGAAAAAGCATTACGCTGTTCCTATTCGGAACAATTACTTAGAAAAATGGTGCGATAGCGTAGCGTACAGATTAAACAAGCCGTTCAGTCAGCTCCCTGGAATGGGCTAGCCGTAGCAGCGCTGATTTTTATAGGTGACCGTCAGCTTTTTATCTGAGCTTCTCCCTTGTCGCGGGCGGCACACGGAGGTGTGAGAAGTCGAGGCGCGCTGTAACACGGTACGGAGCGCCAGTCTTAATGGACGGCGGGCTTCGGCTTTACTAATAAAGAAATAAAGGACGGCGGTGCTTAGTTTGCTGTCGAAGCCAGAGGACTCTAACGAGCTATTACGCGACGACAAACAACCAGCCGGCGCGACTGGTTTCCCCGGTAATCGCTGCGTGTAAAAACGCCAGTTGCAGCCAACAGGGCGCGATTCAGTCTTCCTGTCAACTCGGCAGGAGCGGCAACAGGACGCTGCCCACTGACTGCGTATCTCATATCATTTCTATCGCTGCGGGCACTGTCCCAGTAACTTCCACGACGTTCGATGCCAAAGGTGAGAACACTTCCGAGATGAAGGCCGCTACTGCTAAGCAGATTAGATACTGTACAACCTTATCTACCGGCTTCCTGACGTGTATCGCCGATGGATGAGAGAATACCCTGCACGATAGTTTTGCTCCCGGTTAACGGAAACTAGTGCTACACCGCCAGTAAAACTGTTAAATTACTCTCAGCTATCGCAACTGCATAGATAAAGGCAGTGTCTAAACGAGCCAACAAAAACAGTTGCTGTAGACAAACGTATATTGTGGCACTATGGTACCGAGATTAGGACAAATATGAACATCGTAAATAGCACCGAAGCATTTACCACCTGCGCTAAGCAGTCATTCTAGACCTGACTGTTATTAAACGCACTTTCAGCCTTCGTAATGATGCTGTCAGAAGATAATATATTTTTGGTGCGGCACTTCACATGGAATTAGTGAGACACAATTCAAAGTGCGTTACAACAAATGTCGGTGACAGGTTACCCAACAATTTATTTTTACCAAGAATCAAACTCGTTAAAATGTGTACAAAAATAACTTATGTGGAATGACTAACAATGCGGGCATACCCTAAGATTAGCGATAATTTCTGGAAGATAGTGACAGTACGAAGATCAGTTGTGAAACTGGCAAATAATGCGATGGAATCTCAGGGTAATTTGTACAACAGCTGACGAAGTAAAGGTTACGAAATTTCGGCTGTCAAACAGTCCAGACATTACAGCAATGGTCATTTTGCTACCATTTCTGCTAGAACTGTAATGTTCCACTACAGACGACTGTGTAACGGTGCAGTATGTGTCCTCAGAAGGGTGTTTCGGTCGACACAGCGCGGGCATGCGGTGCACACGTGTACTAACCATTGGAGCAGACGGAGTGCGAGTCGGCGGCGAGGCCGGAGTCGGTGCCGCTCTCGTGGCCGTCGCTGAGGTCGGCGTCGGGCGGCGCGGGGGGCGCGCCGTGGGCGGCGTGGGCGGCGCGGCAGCGCAGCGACAGGTCGCGCGGGCCCTCAGATCCCGAGCCGGGCGACGAGCAGGGTGACGCCGAGCTCGCGCCGTGCACGGGGCCCGAACCCGCGACCCCGCCTCCGCCGCCGCTGGCGCCGGACCCCGGGCTCGACAGGATGTCGGTGATCATGAAGCGGGAGCGCGTCGCCTGCTGCTGCTGCTGGCTCACCATGGCTGCGGGCGCCAGCTTGTCGCTCACCGTCATCTCGTCCACGGTCATGCCCCGCTGCGTCGCCAGCCTCACGACGGCGTCCACGACGGTGACGTCCGCTGGCTAGGGGCGGCCGCGCGCGACTGCGGGTCGCGCCGCCCGGCGCGCGCCGCGGCCCGGCCCAGCGGCCATCTTGCTCCGCCCCCACCCCCCTCCACTCGGCGTTGGCCATCCTCCGGCCAATCGCGGAGCGCGCTCTGCCACGCCTCCCGCCCGCCGGCCCGACCCCGCCACTGACTTTCACCCGCGATCTCCTCCGCGGGATCGATAGCGTCTCCGTCGAGGTCGACGGACGGAAGGAAGGGAAGGAAGCCTACAACAGATTTACAGGCCGCCTAGACACACGGCTAATAAGCCTCTCCCCTAGCCGCTAAACGACGGCCACGTGCCGCCTGTCCTCCCGCCGCGACGCGTGTGACAACGCGGACACTTCACGGCCCCCGTGTCTGTGGATCGCGGATTCTACTGCCGGTGGTCGCTTAAACGTTTTCCAAACGTTTCGCCGGTGCTACGATGGACGCTCTCCATCTATCTTCTCTGTTTCTGGCAACCTTGTCCGATCATATCACGAAGCTGTGTTCAACGCTATTGTGCGATTTGCCACCAGCTTCTGGGCGCATCACTTTCGACTGGAGTGGAACAGAACAATTCTGCGACGAATATAGTGGAGCGTATTCCTGAGGGACACCGGTGCCTTTCGCACACCTCTCGAGCACTCTTTTAAAGTGAACAAAACTGAGAATTTTAACGTGTGCCATTAACATCATTTTCGACTCACAAGGGGAGGCCGCCAATTGTGAAATTCAGATTCGATTCATACTGCGCATAATAAAAGCTAATGGCCAGAGGTGTAATGTGGCAAAGCACCAAGATGCACTTCTCAGGCGTTGTCGAGAAAATCGACAGTTAAAAAAAGCCGTTGCGGTGAAATACTCTCTACGATTAATAGTCTTCTACAGCGTTGTGGCGCAGCGGTAAACGCTCGGGTTTGTAGTCCGAAGGTCGCGGGATCGAATCTCGTACGATGCAACTATTTTTTTTAGTATTTGTTTTTTGTAATTCAAATGTGTACACACACACACACACACACACACACACACACCGGCAATCAGTTGCAACAATTATGCATATAATAAGTTGTTGAAAGTCGTTTGTCGTGGAAAAACTGGCGACTTCGAACATCATTGTGTTTCCCGCAAACAGAGTTGTATTTCACAAATGTTATTAATTGTCTGCATAATGTTAACCACGTATAGTTAACGGAAGACGTAGAAACGATATTCCGAAACGAATACGTATAGCGTAAGTCAAACGTTCGAATTAGAATAGAGACCCGACGAACACAAATTTGCTGTGGCAGGTATGAAATATAAACTCCGTTGCTCACTCGTTACACTTGAAGGACAGATGTTGAATGGGCTGAAACGAGCCGCCGCATATATATATATATATATATATATATATATATATATATATATATATATATATATATATATATATTTGAATTACAAAAAACTAATAATAAAAAAAATTGCATGGCGCGAGATTCGATCCGGCGACCTTCGGATTACGAACCCGAGCGCTTACCGCTGCGCCTCGACGCTGTAGAAGACTATTAATCGTAGAGAGTATTTCACCGCAACGGCTTCTTTTAACTGTCGATTTTCTCGACAACGGCTGAGAAGTGCATCTTGGTGCTTTGCCACATTACACCTCTGGCCATGAGCTTTTATTATGTGCAGTATGAATCGAATCTGAATTTCACAATTGGCGGCCTCCCCTTGTCAGTGAGAAACACTAAACTATGAGACGCATAAAACACAGTTAACATTATAGCTAATCATCTTTACCTTTGTGAAGCCTTGAGTAAACCTTACATCATATGTCATTAAAATTGGTTTTCACTTTCACTTTCCTTCTTTTTAGGCGATGGTACTTCATTAGTTTTGCTGACGGCGAATCACGGTGTAAAAATGTTTCGCCAACCGTAACAATAACTAGGTGTTTCGATGGATGTCTGACTCGTTGCTGAAGTTGACGTAAGCTAGTCGACCTCAACCCCTGACCTCACACGCCGCCACCACGCGGGGTGAACAAGCCATAGCTGCTTCTGCAAGCAGAAGTCAGAGGTGAAAATCAATTAAATGATGTTCGCAGTTGAAACTAAAACCGTCATAGATATTGATAGTCTAATAAAGATCGTAATTACAACGCTTTCGTATACTTACACGAGGTAACACTCGAAATGAGTGAAAAACAGCACACAATTACAAAGCACACGGTGGCTACCTCACGCCGAATTGTCAGCTATGAGGGCAACGTTGGCTGCAGCAAAAGCATATGTCTGTCAACCGAAACTTGTCGACTTCTGCCGATTGAGGACTTTTTTTTTTGTCATAAGCTGGCATATAGGTTACAGCCATTCAGGTTTAGGGGGCTGACCGGCCAACTTACAGACTCTGAATGGCTTTTGAATGCAAGTCTTTTAGGACTGAAAGCTGCATTTTTAAGTTCAGTTATATATACAAGAGTGCCTCTTACCTCACATAAGAAACAGACCGTATTGTATGAAATATTATTCGTTCCGGTGCAATGGGAATTTTTTATGTTTTTTTTTTTAAGTTTTAATTGGAAGTCGGGTTTTCTACAGGAAAAATCGGGAGAATCCCGCCCAAATCGGGATTCTTGGCAACTCTGTTGTCGAGAGTTTACTAGTGATTCTCGGGATACGTTCGCTGGATATCGTATTATGTTAGAGGGCAGCGTACTATTTTGTGTGGTGTGAACAATACGATCGTATACACGAAATCATAGGAGCCTGTATATCTAATAGAAGACGTGTACGAGCCTGCAGATTAGACCAATGTCAGTCAGACTGGGACATTAGAAGCACGAGTAGACAGCATTTTCCGAAGCATTTAAAAAGGCCCAGAATGCATTGGCAGACTCAAGAAATGGGTATCTATTCACACGTCGTGGTCAATACCACAGACATTACATCGAGTGGGATGTAGTAATACACCACTCTGTGAATGTGAAGAAGAAGTTTCAGCTGATCATGTCGTCTTCAGGTGCTTCTGCTTCCAGGTAGAAAGGGAATGCAGAGATTTACATTGCGATTGAAAAAAGTTGTAAAATATAACAATCTATGGACCACTGTTAATTTCGTTGCTCACCGTACGTAAAAAAAAGCAAGTCCTTAAGATCGAATGTACGCTCTGAGTATCAAACTAAAGTCAATAAACTGTAAGGTTAAGATAGAATAATAGCAATAATGGTTCAAAAATGGCTCTGAGCACTATGGGACTCAACTGCTGTGGTCATCAGTCCCCTAGAACTTAGAACTACTTAAACCTAACTAACCTAAGGACATCACACACAGCCATGCCCGAGGCAGGATTCGAACCAGCAATAATGGTTATATGTATTGTAGCAAATTACAGGTACGACTAAAATGTAAGTGAAGAAATGCAGTGGCCACTTACATGGGTGTATCTAGAATAAGGGATTGCCGACAGACGCACATACCAGTGGGTGCAATGTAGAATAATTTAGAAATAATAGGTCTAGATGTGGAGTTAGCTGTAGCTAGTTAGTCGGTGAACCATGAGCTGAACTATGAGGCTGCGAGTAACAGTTGTAGTAAATAAAATTGAAAGTTACTCACTTTTACTAGATGTTGTTTTATTTAATTATATTTTCAACATTTTCTTTTGTATCTTCCTCACATATTTACAACAGTTGCTATGATATACTATATTACTAGACCTAATCTAAATCTTTGTATTTTGTCATGAGCACTGAATTTGTACGACTCGTGTTAGAATTTCCACATAACAGGTACAGAAGTTTATGGTACTGAACTGAACCGAAAAACTGAAATCAGTGAGATCGGTCAGCATTTCTCTTTCTACATATAGGTCTACGTCTGTAGTCCGGAAGCCACAATATAGTGCATGGCGGAAGGTATATTGTTCTAGTATTATATCGATTTTCTATCCTATTCCACTCGCGTACTTAGCGAGGGAATGACTGTCAATAAGCTCTGTAAATGCCCTCATCTCTCGTATCTTATTCTCATGATACATACGTCGGCGGCAGCATAATGGCCGCACAGCCATCTTCGAGCGCATTTCTGTTATACTTCCGTAAGGCAAATATCGACCTATTACCATCCTAGCAGCGCGTCTCTGACTAAGTTCGATGTCTGTTCTGTCCGCAGCTCGTGGTCGTGCTGTAGCGTTCTCGCTTCCCGCGATGGGTTCCCGGGTTCGATTCCCGGCGGGGTCAGGGATTTTCTCTGCCTCGTGGTGACTGGGTGTTATGTGCTGTCCTTAGGTTAGTTAGGTTTAAGTAGTTCTAAGTTCTAGGGGACTGATGACCATAGATGTTAAGTCCCATAGTGCTCAGAGCCATTTGAACCATTTTGATGTCTGTTCTCGTGACTGTTTGGTAAGGACTCCAAAAACTGCAACAGTAACCTGGAATTGGTCTCACTTGCGTCTTGTTTACGATCTCCTTTACGGACACATTGCATTTTCCCAGAACTTTTTTCATAAATGTAGGTCAAATTCTCGCACTTTGACTACTGTCTTAATGAGTCTATAGCTACGAAGTGGAATGATCACATAGATTCACTGGTAGGTAAATTTAGTACCAGGAGAATCTGAAAAGTTCGGTGAATGGTTTCATAAACAAAGCAAATAAGCTTTACAGACAAAGCACCTTTACTAGCCTTTAGAGAAATCATGATTAGCAACAAGAGACTACGACATCGCTTGTAGAGCAGTTGGAAACGTTTCTTGTGGAACTGCTCGAGCCACCGTGGCCAGGCGCTGTTGGATGTCCGCATCATTACAGGTGACAAGACCTGGAGATTCCAATAAGATCCGGCGACCCGCTAAAAATGTCGACTGGCAAAATAAGACAACGTTGGTCGCCTGTTTCGACAGTAAGGACTTGATATTTTATGCATGTCTACCTGAAAGAGGCGGGGAAGACTATGAACGCCACGCTATTGACTGTCGCTTGGTCTCCGCATGGTGTTGATTACGTCAGGTCTCATCTATAACGATGCGGATATCCAACAACGCGTGACCACGGTGCTTCGAGCAAAGTGTTCGCTGACAGCTTCCAACAATTTTACAAACGATTTCAGAAGTGTGTTGCAGGAAACTGATTTCTTTGAAGGTCAGTAAAGATATTGTGTTTGTAACTCGTGTTTCCTTTATTTTCTGGAATCATTCAAAGAACTTTTCTGACGCACCTTGTAACATTTTGCGATGCATTAGAACGATAGAGGGAAAAAACGAGTTTTCTACAATGTTGAACACTTAGAAGACAATAGTTGGGTTCGTATTTCTAGATTTCCGGAAAGCTTTTGACACCGTTCCTCGCAAGCGACTTCTAATAAAGCTGCGGGCCTATGGGGTATCGTCTCAGTTGTGCGACTGGATTCGTGATTTCCTGTCAGGAAGGTCGCAGTTCGTAGTAATAGACGGCAAATCATCGAGTAAAACTGAAGTGATATCAGGTGTTCCCCAGGGAAGCGTCCTGGGACCTCTGCTGTTCCTGATCTATATAAATGGCCTGGATGACAATCTGAGCAGTTCTCTTAGGTTGTTCGCAAATGATGCTGTAATTTACCGTATAGTAAGGTCATCCGAAGACCAGTATCAGTTGCAAAGCGATTTAGAAAAGATTTCTGTATGGTGTAGCAGATGGCAGTTGACGCTAAATAACGAAAAGTGTGAGGTGATCCACATGAGCTCCAAAAGAAATCCGTTGGAATTCTATTACTCGATAAATAGTACAATTCTCAAGGCTGTCAATTCAACCAAGCACCTGGGTGTTAAAATTAAGAACAACTTCAGTTGGAAAGACCACATAGATAATATTGTGGGGAAGGCGAGCCAAAGGTTGCGTTTCATTGGCAGGACACTTAGAAGATGCAACAAGTCCACTAAAGAGACAGCTTACACTACACTCCTTCGTCCTCTGTTAGAATATTGCTGCGCGGTGTGGGATCCTTACCAGGTGGGATTGACGGAGGACATCGAAAGGGTGCAAAGAAGGGCAGCTCGTTTTGTATTATCACGTCATAGGGGAGAGAGTGTGGCAGATATGATACGCGAGTTGGGATGGAAGTCATTAAAGCAAAGACGTTTTTCGTTGCGGTGAGATCTATTTACGAAATTTCAGTCACCAACTTTCTCTTCCGAATGCGAAAATATTTTGTTGAGCCCAACCTACATAGGTAGGAATGATCATCAAAATAAAATAAGAGAAATCAGAGCTCGAACAGAAAGGTTTAGGTGTTCGTTTTTCTCGCGCGCTGTTCGGGAGTGGAATGGTAGAGAGATAGTATGATTGTGGTTCGATGAACCCTCTGCCAAGCACTTAAATGTGAATTGCAGAGTAATCATGTAGATGTAGATGTACTGGAACACTGATGAAGTGTTCAGGATTCAGTAAGGGCACTAGCTGGATATATAGAGCGTATACAACGAAGATTGGCGCAGACGGTTACACGCGAGTTTGTCTGGCGGGAGAGAGGACAAAAAATGTAAATTGGCAGACACTTGACTGAAGATCCTGCACATCTCACAAAGACAGGAAAAAGAAGAGACAATCTGATTAGAGAATTTTATGTAACCCCACTCTCCGCCGACACTTTACAGAACCCACAAACATCGTCAAGATAGACTAATAGTAGCTCTCACAGATGCGTACTGTTCCTATTGTAGAACCTGCCGGGGTGGCCGAGCGGTTCTAGGCGCTACAATCTGGAACCGCGCGACCGCTACGGTCGCAGGTTTGAATCCTGCCTCGGGCATGGATGTGTGTGATGTCCATAGGTTAGTTAGGTTAAAGTAGTTCTAAGTTCTGGGGGAGTGATGAACTCAGGAGTTAAGTGCCATAGCGCTCAGAGCCATTTGAACCATTTGAACCTATAATAGAAGCTTGAGTGGGGCGTGGAGAAACTATGTGTGGTATAATAAAATGTACCCTCTGCCACATATTTAGCAGCGACTCGCAGATGTAGATCAAGATGTACCGAGAGATGGGGAGTTTCCACGAAACTTCTAAGAGTATTTGATAGATAGTGATTTGAATGAGAATTCATATTATCCGGAGACATAGTGTTTACGATTTAAAGAAACGAGAAAGCTAAATTTTGCGCTCCTACTGCTGCGTTTGCCATATGAAAGAACGACATAATTTTCAAAAATACGACCTGTCTTAACCTTTAGGTGGAAGGTCACACGTAAATGGCAACAAACAAATAAAACAAAAATATTTTGACTACTATAACTAGTCTCACCAACTAGCAAATTTTTATAACACTGCCTAGTGCTAACCTCGTTCATAGTAGCGGAAAAGGATACGGATCGTACCAAACGGATGAAGATCAAGATAACTGCGAACGCATTGTGTTGTCTACAACTCGCAGCAGTGCGCGCCGCGGAGCTTTCATGTATTATGTTCTCATTCATGGAGGAAGTGCAGGAGAAATGAGAGTTGATACACCATTTCTATTTCTGTCAATAGACTTTTTTCACGTTCCCCATGCATGGATATTGCCAGGTATTTGTATGGACTGACTGATTCCATTTTTGAGTAATTAATCGTGCTCTCAAAAGCTACTGCATTCTTACATCTCCGGAGGAGCACAAAGCTAAGTTACCCGAAATTCGGAGCTAGTTACCAGTCTGTGCACTAGGCTGGTATTTTGTTCTGTATTTGACGACATACTACCACAACTTTTCTCTGCACAACATTTTCTTATTTTTAACCACCTCATTTCTGGAAAGTCTGACAGACCAACTAGTTTATGTCCAAGAAATAATTAACGTGAACTGTAGTGGCCCCATATCGTTTTCCCGAGGCGTACAAGAAATCACTTCTTTGTCACTGGATGGATCTACATACCAGGACGTTCTACAGCGTTGGAGACGTCTATAGTGACTTGGTTATTTTTCAGAAACGTTAATTTAACTGGTAAAATCACGATTATTAAATTGAATTACCGATTTCAGTTATCAAAGCAATCGTCTTCAGGTTACTTCCATGGCGGGTGCATGTTGCATATTCAACTACATGCAGTGTCTAATTTAATCCGTCGATGACTCTCCAGCCAGAGTAATGTTATGCATTATACCTCCGCTCAATTGAGTCGTAAGCCTACTTAGATACGAACGAACGCATTTGTCATATGGTACTGAACCCACGTTTGACGAAAATCGACAAAAAGATTATCGAACACATTGTTACCTTCTCTGATGCACGTATCTACATCTACATCTATACTCCGCAAGCCACAAAAATGGCTCTGAGGACTATGGGACTTAACTTCTAAGGTCATCAGTCCCCTAGAACTTAGAACTACTTAAACCTAACTAACCTAAGGACATCACACACATCCATGCCCGAGGCAGCATTCGAACCTGCGACCGTAGCGGTCTCGCGGTTCCAAACTGAAGCGCCTAGAACCGCTCGGCCACACTGGCCGGCCCGCAAGCCACAGTACGGTGTGTGGTGGAGGGTACTTCTGTTCCATCACCTTCAAACTCCTTTCCTGTTCCACTCGCGACTGGCGTATGGGAAGAATGATTGTCGGTAAAGCTCTATATAACATTTGTTTTCTCTGATTTTCTATCCGTGATCTTTTAGCGTTACATGGTGGAGGAAATCATATGTTGTTCGATTCTTTTTGATATGTACGCTCTCAAAAGTCCAATGGTAAACCTCACAGTTACGCACAACGCCTCTCTTTTGCTTCTGCCACTGGAGTTTGTTGAGCATCTCCGGTAACGAAACGCGCCACTCTTCGTTCGATGTTCTGTATCTATTCTACTAATCCTTCTTCGTAAAGGTTCCAAACTAATGAGCAATACTGAAGAATCGGTTGAAAAAGTCCACTTCTCTCGTGGATGAATAGCAAATGGTTCAGATTAAGGAACGGCGCTTGGTAGGCGCCCCTTAAGCTAAGATGGGTAGAAAATTTTATTGTTCTTTTTCAATAAGGTATATCTGCATGAAACAGTTGCTTGAACATTGGTTTTTGTTTAAATGGTGAAAAAGAATTTCTAACCAAAACGACACAAAGCAAGAAAAGATTTTCCAGAACATAATTCGAGGTGTTAAGATTCAAATGGTTCAAATGGCTCCAAGCACTATGGCACTTAACATCTGAGCTCATCAGTCCACTAGACTTAGAGCTACTTAAACCTAACTAACCAAAGGACAGCACACACATCCATACCCGAGGCAGGATTCGAACCTGCGACCGTAGCAGCAGCGCGGTTCCGGACTGAAGCGCCTAGAACCGCTCGGAAGGTGTTAAGAGAAGTGTCGGATAATATAGGCCATACAACAAAATACAGGTTGTTAATTAAAAAAGGTGTTTTGACTTTAAAAAACAAAATAATCTGTTTATGTATCAAAAGTACAAGATTATAAAGAAAACAGATGTTTAAAAAGCTTTCAACTTGCGGTCCATTGAAACTTCCCCTTACAACCGCCGTTCCTTAAGCCTGCTTTTCCTACTGTTTGTTTTATGTGGTCATTCTACTTGAAGTCGCAGCCCGGTATAGCCGCGCGGGCTTAGGCGCCTTGCCACGGTTCGGGCGATTTCCCCCGTCGTAGGTTCGAGTCCTCCCTCGAGCATGGGTGTGTGTGTGTTGTCCTTAGTGTAAGTTAGTTTAAGTTTGATTAATTAGTGTGTAGACCTAGGGACCGATGACCTCAGCAGTTTGGTTCCATAGGTACTTACCACAAATTTACAGTTTTTTTTTCCATTTGAAGTCGTCGCAGGTAGTTACGGTATTTACTGTTTCCAGTGATTCCTGTAATACTGTAATCCAACAGTAGTGGATCTTTTCGGCCGTTTAGAGTGCACTGGTAGTGTATGAACCAATCGTCGATCCTCTGCATTCCGCTACAGTGGTCTACATCTACATCTACATTTTACTCCGCAAACCACCCAACGGTGTGTGGCGGAGGGCACTTTACGTGCCACTGTCATTACCTCCCTTTCCTGTTCCAGTCGCGTATGGTTCGCGGGAAGAACGACTGTCTGAAAGCCTCCGTGCGCGCTCTAATCTCTCTCATTTTACATTCGTGATCTCATCGGGAGGTATAAGTAGGGGGAAGCAATATACTCGATACCTCATCCAGAAACGCATCCTCTCGAAACCTGGCGAGCAAGCTACACCGCGATGCAGAGCGAGCCGGCCGAAGTGGCCGTGCGGTTAAAGGCGCTGCAGTCTGGAACCGCAAGACCGCTACGGTCGCGGGTTCGAATCCTGCCTCGGGCATGGATGTTTGTGATGTCCTTAGGTTAGTTAGGTTTAACTAGTTCTAAGTTCTAGGGGACTAATGACCTCAGCAGTTGAGTCCCATAGTGCTCAGAGCCATTTGATGCAGAGCGCCTCTCTTGCAGAGTCTGTCACTTGAGTGTATTAAAGATCTCCGTAACGCTATCACGGTTACCAAATAACCCTGTGACGAAACGCGCCGCTCTTCTTTGGATCTTCTCTATCTCCTCCGTCAACCCGATCTGGTACGGATCCCACACTGATGAGCAATACTCAAGTATAGGTCGAACGAGTGTTTTGTAAGCCACCTCCTTTGTTGATGGACTACATTTTCTAAGCACTCTCCCAATGAATCTCAACCTGGTACCCGCCTTACCAACAATTAATTTTATATGATCATTCGACTTCAAATCGTTCCGCACGCATACTCCCAGATATTTTACAGAAGTAACTGCTACCAGTGTTTGTTCCGCTATCATATAATCATACAATAAAGGATCCTTCTTTCTATGTATTCGCAATACATTACATTTGTCTATGTTAAGGGACAGTTGCCACTCCCTGCACCAAGTGCCTATCCAAAATGTTTCGAGACTGGTTTAATAAAAATAGAGAAAAGTTAAGATGGTGGTTTTAATGCTGCAGATGTTCTAAATAGTCTCCGTCCAGTTGAGTACAGCGCGCAGAACATCCGAACAACCATGTGAAACTGTCACAGTAGTGTTATTAAGAAATACGATACAATGTTAACAGAGGCACTGCTATTTCGTATTTATTCGCTAATACCAAGCCCTCGACTCTCAGTAAATTTGTCCTTCCTGGACGAGAATATAAGTATCGCACGAGTACAGCTCTTGACACGTGGACGACGACATATGGAAGTTTGTGTCTGGCCGCGAGTCCTACACGGGTAGCCGAAGCGGTTAAGGCGACCGCTCGCGTGAAGCAGGAAATCAGGGTTCGAGCAGAATTTTTCACTGCCGTCATTCTAATATACAGCCGAATATAGTTGAGTTCGAAACTGCGAATAAATTTCCTGTCAGAAAAGTCCTTTAAGATTTTCGATTCACGCGTCACATTCGCATCTTCTTCGCTCTTGGCGAAACATAAGAGTCCTTTCTGAACTTTGTCGTTTTGTGGTAGACTCGTACTGAGAGCATCAAGTCTCGTCATCAGTGAGCTTTCTTCGATAAAAGAACTGTCCGAATTCGTTAACTGAATCAAGTCGCGGCAGGCGTACACGCGTCTTTTTTTTTTTTTTTTTGTTCGGGAGTCAAGGTTGCGGGACGAACTTTGCACATGTTATTTTGTTCTTCAAAACAGTCTGGAGAATATCTTGCACACTTGATTTAGAGATGTTCAGTTCGTTGCTCAATTGCGATTTGTGACTCAACAACACTGACACACTACAAGCCTGCTCACAACTGACTCGTCAGTACACGTCTGTCGTTTACAGGCGTTAATTTGAGCTGACACCGTAGTTACTGGGATGGTGTCACTTACACGCCAGGACTTTAAGGACGGATGGTGTAGATATAAGAGTCACTAAAGAATGCAGCCAGAGGCCCCAATACCTCCGAAACTCGCTCAAAACTGCCGTTACCCTCTGTACTCGTATCCAGCAACTAGGATCACATCTCTGATTTGTGTCTTCACCACTCTGCGGAACACATCAGGAAGCCATATTATAAGACTGTATCAAGACTAATATTACAGTGCTACTACGGAGTGGGAATTTATTGACTTAAATACCACACATGACATAACAATAACCGAAAAGTGTTTAACGGAATGAAACTCTAATCAGCTTGTTGGGGTTGGAAACGCCTGTTGAGGTTTCTTTTTCTCCGAGTTTGGGGAATAGTTATGGGTTTTTAAACTCCGCTTCCTGCAAAATACAATGTTCCGACACTTACGTTTCACCTTCAGTGGCTCAAGTCTTATTTCTGTAACTATATTAATTGTAAAGATAGAACCGTATAGAGTGATAGTGACATGCTTTTATGCGTTTTTATACTAATCAGGATGTCACGTTTTCTGTTGTGTTATTGTAACATCATTGAATTTTTTTAATGATAGGCACTGTTTTTCATGCCTTTTTCACTTCACTGTCTCCTGGAATCACACATTTTCATACAAAAAGAAACTTATGTCACCACAATTATTCTCCACCTCTTTCTGAATTGTGAAGTTCGTGACTGCCAATAATCACGAGATAGCTACAGAAATCTCAAGCTGATTAATATTTCTAGATTTCTAGACGGCGTTTGTCACGGTTCCACACAAGTTCCTTCTAATAAAACTACGTTCCTATGAAGTATTGCCTCAGCTGTGCGACTGGATTCGTGGTTTCCTGTTAGAAAACTCACAGTTCGTAGTAACTGACGGGAAGCCACCTTGTCGAACAGTTCTGAAGCGAATGCCTTCGTCTTCGGAATCAAATCAAAGTCACAAGGACTTAAGTATGGTGAATGGTACAGTACTTCCCAGTCCCATCCACCGAACAGAGCAGCCACAGCTTGCGCTGAATGCGCCCGCGCATTGTCGCGCAAAATGATGGGTGGGTTGCGCAGAAAGTGCCGAAGCTTCTTTCGCAAAGCTGGTCGCAGGTGTTGCTTCAAAAACGAACAGTAATACTGTACACTGACGGTCTGCCGTGGAGGAACGTAATGCGTTAGGATAACACCATCACAGTGGTACACGAGAATCACTATAGCTTTCACCATACTGGGGCTCTGACGCACTTTCGACTTTCGCAGCGACCCTTAATGACGCCATTCGTTGGATTGGCGTTTCAGTTTAGGCTTCGTGGCATTCGCTTCAGAACTGTTCCAGAGACAGGCAGTAGACCGCTCCATACGCACCATAAACAGAACAGGCTCTGCTGACGGTATACTACGCTTCCACATCTCTGGCAACGGGTTCTACACAACGCAGGTGACTACTTTGAAGGACAGTAACAGGTGCAAACATGTAACTCTTTTGTGTCGGTTGTGAATAAATAGTTGACACTATTTAAGTTCCAAAACTCAGGTAACCAATTTCACATTCAGTAATGAACTACCACCAACATCGGTGTTATTACTACAGCTATAATTTGAGAACTTGAAGGATAAGATACAGATGAATGACTGAATTTTTCCGGTTCCTCTTCGTTTAGCCGTCTTCGCCTTGTTGCGAGGAGTCCCCAAGAACACATTATTCTGCATTTTCATGTTAGACAGGGTGGCGAGAAGCAGTCTGGAAAGTTTGTAAGGGTTTACAGGATAAACTGTGCTGAGAAATAAGTGTTAAGAAAAAAATTCGATATGTTGCACCATTTTCTACTCCATTAGTATTGAAGGTAGCTAATCATGCTGTTGCTTTCGGAAACTCAAGCGGCCCGCCAAATACAATTAATATCCGTTGTACTCATAGCGTAAATGATAGCGCACGAGAATGCTCAGCCTTTAGCTCGGGTTCGATTCTTAATACCGTCCCATCGACAATTTTTGTATCACCCTTTCGTTCGGTTTTAGGAAATCAAACAAAGAATACGTTTGGCGACACCGTCTCTGGCGGGCAGTTTGAATTTGCTCGTGCAACGGCCTGACTGACTAACTTCAATGCTAATTAACTCGGTGACGGCGCAACGTATCGAATTTTTTTTCTTAACAGTTATTTACCACCACAACCTTCCCTGCAACAAAACTTACAAGCCGTTCAGACCGTTCCTAATTACCCTGTATGATTGCTTTATCGAAGCACTAAGTGCCGTACTTTCGATAACAAAAAATGTTAACTGCTCAGATCACGAAGTGATCAAGTGTATCTTGCACACTGAATTTCTTACGCACGAATTTTTTCCTAGTGCCTTTTTAAACACTGCAAGTGATTAATGTCTTAAATTACCCAAACATGTCGCATGTCCTTTTCGTTTCTATGACGCCTAAGCTGCGATAGCGATTCCGGATCTTAATTTTCGTGCTTCTTTCAATTATGTACCCTACCAAAATGAATTTGTTATCCCACAACTACCACGCCTGTCATGATTATCTGTGCAACGATTGCAGTACAGTCCACAGTAAATGTTTCACCTGGTGATGAACTTTCTAAGGCTCGAAACCCAACTATCAAAAAATAAACATATCGAGAGGTGATAATTGCGACTGGTTCTTGTTTTGTTAGACGTGCCGTCAACCACAGTCGGACAACACAAGTAACTTAAATTAGGAATCGTTCACGAAAAGAAGATTAAGTGAATGAAGAAGAACATAAAACTGTAGTAGGTCACCATCGGCAAAACACCTAGCAGTATGGCAGGAAATTTTTACTGTTGCTGTCTGGGGATTGGCAGCGTTAAAGGATCAGGAGTAGAACGATGGTATCATCTACATCTACGTCTACATCTACATGGTTACTCTGCAATTCACACTTAAGTGCTCGGTAGAGGGTTCATCGAACCATTTTCATACACTTCTCTACCATTCCACTCTCGAATGGCGCGTGGGAAAAAGGAACACCTAAATCTTTCCGTTCGAGCGCTGATTTCTCTTATTTTATTATGATGATCATTTCTCCCTGCGTAGGTGGGTGTTAACAAAATATTTACGCATTCGGAAGAGAAATTTGGTGATTGAAATTTCGTAAATAGATCTCACTGCAAAGAAAACCGCCATTGTTTTCGTGACTGCCGCGCAAACTCTCATATCCTATCAGTGACACTCTCACCCCTATTGCGCGATAACACGAAACGAACTCCCCTTCTTTGCACTTTTTCGATGTCCTCCGTCATTTCTACCTGGTAAGGATCCGATACCGTGCAGCAATATTCCAGCAGAGGACGGACAAGTGTAATGTAGGCTGTCTCTTTAGCGGGTTTGTCGCATCTTCTAAGTGTTCTGCCAACAAAGCGCAGTCTTTGTTTCGCCTTCCCCACAATATTATTTATGTGGTATTTCCAATTTAAGTTGCTCGTAATTGTAATTCCTAGGTATTTAGTAGAACCGGCAGCCCTTTGATTTGTGCGATTTATCGTATACCCAAAATTTATCGGATTTCTTTTAGTACCCTTGTCGCTGACCTGATTAGTGTTAGTTTAATCATGGATTGCTCGTATCATGTTAGTTCCGAGTTTCGGCCCTATCTGTGGTGGTCGCTATTGGGAACGCCAACGCCGGTTTCCTGGCTTTTGTAGGATGTGGACAATTCTCCAGACCGCAGACAATGGGCTAGCCCCCCACTAAACCTGTTAAATAGTCATAGTCTGGCCCGTAACTCCTATTCTTAAGAAAGTGATTTATTTTTATTTTTAATAAGAACCACAAACAAAGAACATCATCGGGTGACAATATAAACAGTCTTCGTAACAAATTCTCACTGTATTGTGCCGATATCATGACTCAAGAAGTCTAAATAGTCTCGTAATACTATCGGCACGACTCTGTGAGAATTTGTTACGAAGACTGTTGGCAGTGTCACCTCATGTTCATTGAACGAAACCAATCGCGACATAATAAATGTATCTTAAAAATGGTTCAAATGGCTCTGAGCACTATGGGACTTAACATCCATGCCCGAGGCAGGATTCGAACCTGCGACTGTAGCAGTATTTATGTTCATTAGTAGTAAACCTAGGTATTTTATTAATTTAATAATTATTAAAAAATTATGTCAATTATGATTGATAAAATAAACTTAAATTTAAAAAAATACTATGTTAACTATTCTTTTTTACCACTTGCAGATTTTGCCGTGAACAGCTGGGCGCCAGAACAAAATGCAAACAATCTTATTGTTCAGTTTTATCGTGTTGCGACAAGTCAAATGACGATTTGTATCTCGCATGAAATGAAGAGAAACTCTCAGTAGAAATGTTGGTATTCAAGTGAACAGTGCTATTGTTTCTGTCTAGTCATGGCTGCAAGAGGTTGTGTTACTTCCCCAAACAATTTTTGTTATATCTGTGGTGAATACACTATTAAAAGTGATTCTGTGAGGAAAGTTTATTTTGCTACTTTAAACTTGGTGATCAAGATAAACCATGGGCCCCGCATAAGGTGTGTAGAAGATGTGAAGATCTTCGTTTGTGGTTTAAGGGTAAGAAAAATGCATTTCGATTTGAAAGTCCTATGATATGGCGTGAGCAGAAAAACCATACCACTGATTGCTACTCCTGTTCAGTTGACGCAAAGGGATTCAATTCAAAAAACAAAAGAAGCATAAGTTATCCTAACCTTGACTCAGCGACACGTCCAGTGCCCCATAGCTCCGAAATACCTATCCCACAACCACCTTCCAGTTTGGATGAATACCCGAGTGAGTTGGAGGATGAAGTTACATTACCTCAGCTCAGATTTTTCTTCAGACGAAGATGAAAGGCCTCAAGTATTTTCTCAAAGTGAGCTCAATGATCAATAAGAGATTTAGGTCTTTCAAAAGATGCAGCCGAACTGTTAGGTTCCAGATTAAAAAAATAAAAACCTTTTACCATCTGGCATCTCATTTTCATGGTACAGACACCGAGAAAAAGAATGTACCCAGTTTTTCTCAAAAGAAGGAAATTTAGTGTTTTGCAATGATGTGCAGTATGACTCATCTGAATGGCGCCTATTCATCGATTCATCCAAAACTAGTCTTAAAGTAGTATTATTGCACAATGGAAATAAATTTGCATCGCTTCCGATGAGATATTCTGTGCATATGGATGAAAATTACAACGATTTGGCCTTTATCCTGGAAAAAATCAAATATCAGGAAGATCAATGGATGGTTTGAGTGGACTTCAAAATACTCACGATGCTTTTGGATCAGCAGGCAGGCTATACTAAATAACCATGCTTCTTATGCTTGTGTGATAGTATAGAGCCAGAGAATAGCACTGGGCTAAACTTGATTGGCCACTCCGAGAAACTTTAAAACCTGGAGAGAAAAATGTTATCAACACTACTTTGGTACCACCAGAAAAGATTTTGTTGCCCCCTCTCCATATCAAATTGGGGTTGATGAAACAATTTGTAAAGTAGCTGCAAAAGGATAGGGACTGTTTTAAATATCTATGTACAAAATTCTCGAAGCTGTCAGAAGCAAAGTGGAAAGAGGGAAATTTCACTAGCCCCGACGTAAGAAAACGTTTGACCGCCACCCTCTTTGTGGAACGTATGAATGAGAAGGAAAAAGAAGCTTGGGTATTGTTCAAGGATGTAGTGCGGAAGTTTTTGGGAAATACTAAAGATCCTGACTACAAAACCATTGTCCAACGGATGCTAGCAGCATACGAAGCTCAAGGCTGCAAGATGAGCTTGAATGTCCATTTTTTACACTCCTACAGAGACAGTTTTCCTGAAAACCTGGGAGCTTACAGTGAAGAACAGGGGGAGTGGTTTCACCAGGATGTCCGTGATATCGAGAAACGGTACCAAGGAAGATGGGATGTCACTGTGCTTGCTGGCTACTGCTGCATGCTTAAGCGGGAAACTAAAAATGGAAATCGGAAAAGGACTCGGCGAAGTATCAAGGAAAAGAAGAAAAATTTTCATAAAAAACATGAAAAAGTATAATATTGTTACTACATGTCTCAAATAATGTTTCATCGGTTGTAAAAAAATATTACGTTTGATAATTTTGAATAAACGAGTGCTTTTACCAATTTTTTGTGTTTGAATTTGCGAAAAAACCTTACAATATAGAAAAAATGGACATCATTTCTGAAATCAGCGCATTCTAAAACATATAATTCAGTAAAAATATCTCATGCAGCTGACAAAAAAAAATTTTTTTTCAGACCTGTGTAACCGGCTCCGGCCAAGAAACGTTTGCTAGGCAGTCTGAGGAGTACTATTTCGTGTAATTTATCTCGCCCAATTCACAGCACTAAAGCCTTTTCTACACAAACGACTTTCTGGTCAAAATACACTACTCGTTGACTCGTTGAGGATGTGCGTCAGGTGCCTGCGAGTAAATCAGCTGCCAATCATGTCGGGAGTGATCAGTGACATAATAATCTGTTGGCTGTGCCGAAAATGGAGTTCTAAAACCTTGAGTACGCATGTTGGAGACTGCGCATGTACAGAAACAAGGGACGGTGTCATCGTCTGCTAACATAGGTAGCCAACCTTTCTCGCTGAACTCATTTCGGTCATAGCTTCTATTTTGCTGTCAGTTTCGTTTTCGTGATACGGAGCGATGGCTGCTCAGTGCTAAGGTGGCTCAATGTTTCTCCTGTTAATGTTCTTCTTCAAGAGAGAAAATCTGAAAATAAAAATTGTTTTTACGTTTTACAGTACCTAGATAAACAAAAAAGGCTACACTATGCATAAATAAAAATGTAAATGGATAAAAAATTTAATGAAAATTGTTTCAACAGTGAAAAAGTAAGACCTATTTAGCGCCGGCAGCTGTGGCCGAGCGGTTCTAGGCGCTTCAGTCTGGAACCACGCGGCTGCTACGGTCGCAGGTTCGAATTCTGCCTCGGGCATGGATGTGTGTGATGTCCTTAGGTTGGTTAGGTTTAAGTAGTTCTAAGTCTACGGGACTGATGACCTCAGATGTTAAGTCCTATAGTGCTCAGAGCCTTTTGAACCATTTTTTGAACCTATTAAGCGGGGAAAATAATTTTCAATTTTGACACTTAGAAAGACAAGAAAATAGAAAGGATAAATTAAAAAGGCGCTATTTTACGCCATCTATATGTTGCTTGATGTGTTTGCAAATATACAGGGTGATCAAAAAGTCAGTATAAATTTGAAAACGTAATAAACCACGGAATAATGTAGATAGAGAGGTAAAAATTGACACACATGCTTGGAATGACATGGGGTTTTATTAGAACCAAAAAAAAACAGAGTTCACAAAATGTCCGACAGATGGCGATGGATAGCAAAACGTCAGTAACTGCTACGTGACGGGTGAGAGGTATGCCGATATGTTACAGAATCGCATCATCCCCAGCCTGGCTGATAAACACCTGCTGGAACGTACGATGTTTCTGCAGAATGGCGCTCCACCCCATATTGCTAGACGCGTGAAAGATCTCTTGCGCGCGTCGTGTGGTGATGATCGTGTGCTCAGCCGCCACTTTCGTCATGCTTGGCCTCCCAGGTCCCCAGACCTCAGTCCGTGCGATTATTGGCTTTGGGGTTACCTGAAGTCGCAAGTGTATCGTGATCAACCGACATCTCTAGGGATGCCTAAAGACAACATCCTACCCCATTGCCTCACCATAACTCCGGACATGCTTTACAGTGCTGTTCACAACATTATTCCTCGACTACAGCTATTGTTGAGGAATGATGGTGGACATATTGAGCATTTTCTGTTAAGAACATCATCTTTGCTTTGTCTTACTTTGTTATGCTAATTATTGCTATTCTGATCAGATGAAGCGCCATCTGTCGGACATTTTTGAACTTTTGTATTTTTTCGGTTCTAATAAAACCCCATGTAATTCCAAGCATGTGTGTCAATTTGTACCTCTCTATCTACATTATCCCGTGATATATTCAGTTTTCAAATTTATACTCACTTTTTGATCACCCGGTATATCTTCTTGACCAAATATATTTAGATAATTTGAAAAGTTTGGGTGATACTTTTCCTATTCTTTCATTTCTCAGGAGAATTGACCATACGACATTTGTAAAGAACATCCTCTAAGTATTTTGCTTTTGTCATTAGGAAACTCTATCTCTAGCAATCTGTTACCGGTACTACACTTCGATTGTTTTCGTAAAAAAGATGGTCCTTCCTAACTTAACTGTTTCCGTTCAGGTGCCAAACTGTACAGCAGACAACTCTGACGACAAACTCAATTTTGGCGCATTTGTTTAATCGCAAGTCCGCAGCTCGTGGTCGTGCGGTATCGTTCTCGCTTCCCGCGCCCAGGTTCCCGGGTTCGATTCCCGGCGGGGTCAGGGATTTTCTCTGCTTCGAGATGACTGGGTGTTGTGTGATGTCCTTAGGTTAGTTAGGTTTAAGTAGTTCCAAGTTCTAGGGGACTGATGACCATAGATGTTAAGGCCCATAGTGCTCAGAGCCATTTTTGTAATCGCAAACGACCACTCATGACAGATGAGACGGAATAAAACGCCAGGGGTGCTGCAGTACTCGCAGAGTAACTTATAACGAGTGGTCAACGATGACAAGAATGTTGCTCGTGTAAAAGGGGTTCAAGGGTGCGTGGATTATGGCGTGGCCGAGAGCGGATCTTCGTCAGAGGCAACGGAAGCTCCGAAATGACAGATGAGAAGGAGCATTTGATGCTGACACAGGACAGCAGAATTTCATTTAGAATGTCGATCTGCACTCCGCATCATTATATGAACAGCCGCCTTCATTAATTCTCGATAGAAAATTGTCGTCGGGCGCCGACTGGAGCATCGCGTCCATAATTCGGGGAAAGGCCACGGGAGGCAAGGCGCAGAGTCCGCCCACAGCTCTGTAATTACGCCACCGCCTCCTCACGTGCTTCAGCTTTAGAGTATCGCCGCTGGACGCATTTCACTGCCTTCGCGTTTCAATGGGCGCGCTCCGCCCTTCGCCGGAGTAAATTCTGTTGCGGTTACACGTGGCACCGGCCGCTGTCTGGACAGTGAGGCTGCCTTCGGGTATAAGGCCCACGAGAAACACCGGCTCCGCAACGAACTTCTGACGTCACACTAGTCGCCTTCTCTGCCACAATTCGCGAACGCTAGACTCCGTGCAGGGCCCACGGGAAATCAGTATGCCGATGATACAAGTATAGCTATCACACCAAACAGACAAGAATTAACTGGTGAAATTGTAAACGATGTTTTTCAGAAAATCATTAAGTGGTCCTCTTGAAATGGGCTCTCATTAAACTTTGACAAAACACAGTATATACAGTATAATAGAATGACACCATTAATAAATATAGACTCCGATCAGAAATCTATAGCTAAGGTAGAATATTCAAAATTTATAGGTGTATGCATTGATGAAGGGTTGAACTGAAAAAAACACACTGAGTATCTGCTGAAACGTTTGAGTTCAGCTACTTATGCTATTGGGGTCATTTCAAATTTTGGCAATATACATCTGAGTAAATTAGCTTACCACGCCTATTTTCATTCTCTGCT
The DNA here is from genome assembly GCF_023898315.1 of Schistocerca nitens. Lineage (NCBI taxonomy): Eukaryota > Metazoa > Arthropoda > Insecta > Orthoptera > Acrididae > Schistocerca > Schistocerca nitens. Next base: position 259,533,330 of record NC_064616.1, read on the forward strand.
TTCGTATGACATCATATTCTGGGGTAACTCACCATTGAGTAAAAGAGTGTTCATTGCACAAAAGCGTGTAATCAGAATAATTGCTGAAGCTCATCCAAGATCATCCTGCAGACATTTAAAGAGCTAGAGAACTTCACTGTAGCCTCACAATATATACACTCCTGGAAATGGAAAAAAGAACACATTGACACTGGTGTGTCAGACCCACCATACTTGCTCCGGACACTGCGAGAGGGCTGTACAAGCAATGACCACACGCACGGCACAGCGGACACACCAGGAACCGCGGTGTTGGCCGTCGAATGGCGCTAGCTGCGCAGCATTTGTGCACCGCCGCCGTCAGTGTCAGCCAGTTTACCGTGGCATACGGAGCTCCATCGCAGTCTTTAACACTGGTAGCATGTCGCGACAGCGTGGACGTGAACCGTATGTGCAGTTGACGGACTTTGAGCGAGGGCGTATAGTGGGCATGCGGGAGGCCGGGTGGACGTACCGCCGAATTGCTCAACACGTGGGGCGTGAGGTCTCCACAGTACATCGATGTTGTCGCCAGTGGTCGGCGGAAGGTGCACGTGCCCGTCGACCTGGGACCGGACCGTAGCGACGCACGGATGCACGCCAAGACCGTAGGATCCTACGCAGTGCCGTAGGGGACCGCACCGCCACTTCCCAGCAAATTAGGGACACTGTTGCTCCTGGGGTATCGGCGAGGACCATTCGCAACCGTCTCCATGAAGCTGGGCTACGGTCCCGCACACCGTTAGGCCGTCTTCCGCTCACGCCCCAACATCGTGCAGCCCGCCTCCAGTGGTGTCGCGACAGGCGTGAATGGAGGGACGAATGGTGACGTGTCGTCTTCAGCGATGAGAGTCGCTTCTGCCTTGGTGCCAATGATGGTCGTATGCGTGTTTGGCGCCGTGCAGGTGAGCGCCACAATCAGGACTGCATACGACCGAGGCACACAGGGCCAACACCCGGCATCATGGTGTGGGGAGCGATCTCCTACACTGGCCGTACACCACTGGTGATCGTCGAGGGGACACTGAATAGTGCACGGTACATCCAAACCGTCATCGAACCCATCGTTCTACCATTCCTAGACCGGCAAGGGAACTTGCTGTTCCAACAGGACAATGCACGTCCGCATGTATCCCGTGCCACCCAACGTGCTCTAGAAGGTGTAAGTCAACTACCCTGGCCAGCAAGATCTCCGGATCTGTCCCCCATTGAGCATGTTTGGGACTGGATGAAGCGTCGTCTCACGCGGTCTGCACGTCCAGCACGAACGCTGGTCCAACTGAGGCGCCAGGTGGAAATGGCATGGCAAGCCGTTCCACAGGACTACATCCAGCATCTCTACGATGGTCTCCATGGGAGAATAGCAGCCTGCATTGCTGCGAAAGGTGGATATACACTGTACTAGTGCCGACATTGTGCATGCTCTGTTGCCTGTGTCTATGTGCCTGTGGTTCTGTCAGTGTGATCATGTGATGTATCTGACCCCAGGAATGTGTCAATAAAGTTTCCCCTTCCTGGGACAATGAATTCACGGTGTTATTATTTCAATTTACAGGAGTGTATATTCACTTATGAAATTTGTTATTAACAATCCGAACGAATTCAAAAGTAATAGCAGTGTACATGGCTACAACACTAGGAGAAAGGATGATCTTCACTTCTCAAGGTTAAATCTAACTTTGCTCTACTAAGCCACCTTATATGCACAGAGTCTTTGTACCGGGGCAAAAGTTATTTAGAGACGTCTGACATTTAAGAAAAAAAGGAAATGTGAAATTAACAGTAGAATATTATTCCTTGTGTACAGGAAGATGATTTAGTGCATTTACAGCTATGTAGATGCCAAATTATTCTTCCAGATTAATAAAGGAATGACCAAACACTAATGCAACCATATCTGGAATAGAAAATTTTGGTTCCTCACATTACTTTGTGCTGCGACGGAAAATCTGCAACAAAATTTAGAGTAGCTCCTGTAACATACTTCGGAAGGATACTTGAGTGTTGGACAAACCAGAAATCCGTGCGTACAACCCTCTGAACACGGTTCTCGTCATCTTAGAAGAGGGGGGCGTCCATAGCATACTCAACAAGAAGATGGTGAAGAATGGGCAACACTCGGTCAGAGTGTGATTTCATACCGTAAAAGACATCCGAATATAGATGGAATATTAGACTGCATTTTACCTTAGAACACTAATTGTTGGAAGTGGGATGATTCACAAAGGGTACAGCGAGAATAAAACTTCTCACGTTTAGTTTGCTGTTAGGACTGGGTTTAACAAAACTCCGCGCTGAACTTGAATCTGCGCTTTGTTGCCTGTCAAATTTACTGTCAAGATGAAATCAGGTGCAAATATCGCTGCAGGAGAGCGATAATTTAGGTGATGGCGGACGGTGTTAATATGCACTAGAATGCGATAAAATTCACTGAAGTTCCAAAGAAACTATTATAGACACGCGTACTCAAATACAGAGATATGTAAACAGGTATAGTACGGCGCTGCGGTCGGCAACGCCTATATAAGACAATAAGTTCAAAAATGGCTCTGAGCACTATGGGACATAACATCTGAGGTCATCAGTCCCCTAGAACTTAGAACTGCTTAAACCTAACTAACCTAAGGACATCACACACATCCATGCTCGAGGCAGGATTCGAACCTGCGACCGTAGCTGTCGCGCAGTTCCGTATTGAAGCGCCTAGAACCGCTCGGCCACACCGGCCGGCAGACAATAAGTGTCTGGCGCAGTTATTAGATCGGTTACTGCTGCTACAATGGCACGTTATCAAGATTTAAGTGAGTTTCAACGTGGTGTTATAGCTGGCGCACTAGCGATGGAGCACAGCATCTCCGAGGTAGCAATGAAGTGGGGATTTTCCCGTACGATCATTTCACGAGTGTACCGTATCAGGAATCTGGTAGAACATCAAGTCTCTGACATCGCTGCAGCCGGAAAAAGATCCTGCAAGAAAGAGACCAATGACGACTGCAGAGAATCGTTCAGCGTGACAGAAGTGCAACCCTTCCGCAAATTGCTGCAAATTTCAATGCTGAGCCATCAACAAGTGTCAACGTGTGAACCACTCAACGAAACATCATCGATATGAGCTTTCGGAGCCGTAGTCTCACTCGTGTACCCTTGGTGACTGCACGACACAAAGCTTTACGCCTCGCCTGGACCCATCAACACCGACATTGGACTGTTGATGACTGGAAGCATATTCCCTGGTCGGACGAGTCTCGTTTCAAATTGTATCAAGCAGATGGACGTGTACGGATATGGAGACAACCTCATGAATCCATGGACCCTGCATATCAGCAGGGGACTGTTCAAGCTGGTGGAGGCGCTGTAATGGAGTGGGGCGTGTGCAGTTCGAGTGATATGGGACCTCTGATATGTCTAGGTACGACTATGACACGTGACACGTATGTAATGTAACCATCATGTCTGATCACCTAAATCTATTCATGTCCTTTGTGCATTCCGACGGACTTGGGCAATTCCAGCAGGACAATGCGACATCCCACACGCCCAGAATTGCTACAGAGTGGCTCCAGCAATGCTCTTCTGAGTTTAAACACTTCCACTGGCCACAAAACTCCCCAGGAAGGAACATTATTGAGCGTATCTGGGATGCCTTGCAACGTGCCGTTGAGATCTCCAACGCCCCGTACTCTTACGGATTTATGGACAGCCCTGCAGATTTCATGGTGTCAGTTCCCTCCAGCACTACTTCAGACATTAGTCGAGTCCATGCCACGTCGTGTTGCAGCACTTCTTTGTGCTCCCGAGGGCCCTACACGATATTACGCAGGTGTACCAGTTTCTTTGGCTCTCCAGTGTGCGTCACAGTGTACAGCAAGAATGGTCATACTTCATGTACAAAATGAATTAGATTTCAGTTTCAAACAGGAAGGACGCAAATATGCATGTGATACCACGCAGATGTTGCGTAATTCTTGCATCATCAGACGTCCGCTTCCCATAAGAATTAAGATGTTGAACCATAAAATAAATCTCGACAGATAATTAAGACTCATGTTCAAAACTTAGTAACTCATTTTAATCCAATATTAACATTATTACTCACAATTAACTTACATGTACAAAATGTCCTTCTTACGTTTCTAGAGTCAGTACGAGAAGTGGATGCAAGGACTCTAAAAGAGCCTCCTTTGATTTATACAAAATACCAACGTAATAAACTCTAAGAGAGCCGCCTTTGATGTATACAAAATGACAACGTAATAAACTCTAAGAGAGCCTCCTTTGATTTATACAAAATAACAACGTAATAATTCCATCGAGTGTAACAAATACAGTGCAAAGATGCACATAATTCTCAGAATTCTACTTCATTAAACTTCAAAATTTAATTTGTTATAACAGCGAGTGTTGAAATAGGCATCTCGTATCATGTTCACGGTAACCTGCTCTACATCCTCCAGACAAAAATGTTCAAATCTGTCTGAATTTCTAAGGGACCAAACTGCTGAGGTCATCGTTCCCTGTACTTACACAATACTTAAACTAGCTTAAACTAACTTATGCTAAGAACAACACACACATCCATGCCCGAAGGAGGACTCGAACCTCCGGCGCGGGGGGTCCTCCAGACACTACGGGTGAAACGCCACGTTGGCTCGTCGGTATCTCGAAGCCTTGTATCGTTTGAAAAGAGTAAAATCTCGACACGTCGGTCCATGCGACACGCCTCTAGTCAGCTACAGTCCAGTCTCTGTGTTTTTTGTGCCGTCGAAGACGTGGAACCTCTTGTGCCACTGTGAACAAAGGCCTTCTACAGGGTGTTTCAAAAATGACCGGTATATTTGAAACGGCAATAAAAACTAAACGAGCAGCGATAGAAATACACCGTTTGTTGCAATATGCTTGGGACAACAGTACATTTTCAGGCGGACAAACTTTCGAAATTGCAGTAGTTACAAATTTCAACAACAGATGGCGCTGCAAGTGATGTGAAAGATATAGAAGACAACGCAGTCTGTGGGTGTGCCATTCTGTACGTCGTCTTTCTGCTGTAAGCGTGTGCTGTTCGCAACGTGCAAGTGTGCTGTAGACAACATGGTTTATTCCTTAGAACAGAGGATTTTTCTGGTGTTGGAATTCCACCGCCTAGAACACAGTGTTGTTGCAACAAGACGAAGTTTTCAACGGAGGTTTAATGTAACCAAAGGACCGAAAAGCGATACAATAAAGGATCTGTTCGAACAATTTCAACGGACTGGGAACGTGACGCATGAACGTGCTGGAAAGGTAGGGCGACCGTGTACGGCAACCACAGAGGGCAACGCGCAGCTAGTGCAGCAGGTGATCCAACAGCGGCCTCGGGTTTCCGTTCGCCGTTTTGCAGCTGCGGTCCAAATGACGCCAACGTCCACGTATCGTCTCATGCGCCAGAGTTTACACCTCTATCCATACAAAATTCAAACGCGGCAACCCCTCAGCGCCGCTACCATTGATGCACGAGAGACATTCACTAACGATATAGTGCACAGGATTGATGACGGCGATATGCATGTGGGCAGCATTTGGTTTACTGACGAAGCTTATTTTTACCTGGACGGCTTCGTCAATAAACAGAACTGGCGCATATGGGGAACCGAAAAGCCCCATGTTGCAGTCCCATCGTCCCTGCATCCTCAAAAAGTACTGGTCTGGGCCGCCATGTCTTCCAAAGGAATGATTGGCCCATTTTTCAGATCCGAAACGATTACTGCATCACGCTATCTGGACATTCTTCGTGAATTTGTGGCGGTACAAACTGCCTTAGACGACACTGCGAACACCTCGTGGTTTATGCAAGATGGTACCCGGCCACATCGCACGGCCGACGTCTTTAATTTCCTGAATGAATATTTCGATGATCGTGTGATTGCTTTGGGCTATCCGAAACATACAGGAGGCGGCGTGGATTGGCCTCCCTATTCGCCGGACATGAACCCCTGTGACTTCTTTCTGTGGGGACACTTGAAAGACCAGGTGTACCGCCAGAATCCGGATACAATTGAACAGCTGAAGCAGTACATCTCATCTGCATGTGAAGCCATTCCGCCAGACACGTTGTCGAAGGTTTCGGGTAATTTCGTTCAGAGACTACGCCATATTATTGCTACGCATGGTGGATATGTGGAAAATATCGTACTATAGAGTTTTCCAGACCGCAGCGCCATCTGTTGTTGAAAATTGTAACTACTGTAATTTCGAAAGTTTGTCTGCCTGCAAATGTACTGTTGTCCCAAGCATATTGCAACAACCGTGTATTTCTATCGCTGCTCGTTTAGTTTTTATTGCCGTTTCAAATATACCGGTCATTTTTGAAACACCCTGTATAAGTTACCCGACTCAGGATGTCCATTACATGCAGTTTCGTTCACAATATTCGCTCGGAAACCGATTGAGACGAACCTGCATCCAGTGGCAGCAGTAATTCTTCCAGGGTTTGAAACGGATTTTCATTGACCAGGTGCGGCACCCGTCTTTCGGTCTTTTAAGGTTAGGATCGCACTACTCTCACACCGTTTTAGATGGCTGCAAGCGCTACACCACTCGTTGTAGGCTCGTTGGACAGTTCGTGCCTGAACACTAACAAATCGAGCAAAGTCATTCATTTGGAGATCATCAGCACGTCCAGTCACAATAGTTCCTTTCTGCCATTCTGTTACGTGGTTCCACATTACCGTGCTGCTTCCATCATACCGACTGGCACGTACTCATCACTTCACTACTATGACTTACGTCACAGAGGGTTACATGACTGCCTGAGACCAGTTATACACATTATACGGCACTCCAAAGCGTTTTTCTTTTTTTGAGAGTATGACTAATACTTTTCCTAATGAACTTATATAGCAACTTAAAGGGGTATCAAGGATAATTCAATTAATAATTTTTGTACCTGAATAAAAAAATAAAAGAGAACAATAACTGAAGTTGAAATGTAGGATGGGAAAACAGAACTGGCCTGGAAAATATTTCATGCACCGTAATATGGGCAATCCTACTTACATCATCCACACCTGGGGCACACGATGTAATTTGGCTTGCCTATTTTAAGATGTATGAAATACAGAGTGTTTCAAAAAGAATATACGTGTTACAAAGTATTATGTTGTCAAAACTATCGATCGACGCATCACGGCTTGGTTATTGAAGGAACCAATACGCTGTCTAGTTTATATTCATTGCCGCTAAATGTCGGTTGCCTTCCGTTTGCTTGGTTACCGTCATATTTTGCAAAATGGATACTCTGCAGCAGAAAATGATTCCCCATTTTGCGTTCTCTTGTTTGCGAATAGTAATTCCGTGATTACAGTGCAAAGACGTTTCAGGCTGACATACCAAACGGATCCTCCGAATGGACGGAACATTCGCAGGTGGTATCGAAAGTTTGTAGACGCAGGGTGTGTATGTAAGAAAAAAAAGTCCCTGCCGGCCTCGAGCTTGTGACGAAAATATAGCGCGAATTCAAACCGCTTTGCGCCGGCCGCGGTGGTCTAGCGGTTCTAGGCGCTCAGTCCGGAACCGCGCGACCGCTACGGTCGCAGGTTCGAATCCTGCCTCGGGCATGGATGTGTGTGATGTCCTTAGGTTAGTTAGGTTTAAGTAGTTCTAAGTTCTAGGGGACTTATGACCACAGATGTTGAGTCCCATAGTGCTCAGAGCCATTTGAACCATCTGAACCAATCAAACCGCTTTCCAACGTAGTCCTACAAAAACTACTCGTCGTGCCAGTCGGGAGTTACAATTACCTGCGACAACAATTTGTCGTCTTTTGAGAGGTCGGTTGGTTGTGAAGCCATACAAGTTACAGCTGCTACAGGCTCTACGTCATGACAAACGCAGACGTGTGGCATTTGCTGACGAGCATCAGAATGCTACTGATATAACACTTTCGTACAGCGCATCGTGTTCAGTGATGAAGCAACTTTCCGCCTACAATAATGGGAAAGGAAACACACACAATGTTTTTGGGGCCTACAGGACCCTTATGCAAACAATGAACATGTAACTCATCAGGCTTTCCCGGCGATCTGATGACATCTTGGGTTGTCGGGTGTTCTGCCGGATATCAGCGTCGTACTTGCACGATATTTCGGTCACGTAGCTCGTAACCTTCATCAGGTGCGACCTGAGACTGCTCCTCGAGTGGACCTGGTCCAGTATTTATGCCTATGGCCTTCCCCCTCCACCAACGGCTGCAGGCGCTTCCTCTGTGGTCCGCGCCCATTCCCTGCGACCTGCTGGAGCGTTGCTGCTCCGTTTTCCGTCCGCTGCGGTTCTAAGTGTTCCCTCTGCGGTCCGCGCCCACCAACCCCGCTCCTGGGGGTTTCATCTACGGTCTGGGGTACCAAGCGTTCCCCCTGCGGACCGCAGAGGGAACACCTAGAACCGCAGCGGACGGAAAACGGAGCAGCAACGCTCCAGCAGGTCGCAGGGAATGGGCGCGGACCACAGAGGAAGTGCCTGCAGCCGTTGGTGGAGGGGGAAGGCCATAGGCATAAATACTGGACCAGGTCCACTCGAGGAGCAGTCTCAGGTCGCACCTGATGAAGGTTACGAGCTACGTGACCAAAATATCGTGCAAGTACGACGCTGATATCCGGCAGAACACCCAACAACCCAAGATGTCAATGAACATGTACTAAATTCACCCAAAGTCAATGTGTTTTGAGCGATATACCACTCATCTGTTTACAGCCCAATCTTCTTTGATGGAAACACGGTTAACAGTCAGCTGTCTTGCCACGTTAGAAAACTGGTTCTTTCTGGGCCTGAACGAGAAAAGCTTCATTTTTCAAAAAGATGCGGCACCCCCACACTGTAGTCACCAAGTGCGTAAGTATCTCAGTAAAACTCTACCGAGCCATTGGATTGGTCGTCAAATAGCCGGAAGGTTGGTGCTTCTCAGCTGGCCTCCACGGCCACCGGATTTGACGCCCTGCGACTTCTTCCTGTGGGATTTCATTAAGGGCAACGTTTATGCACCAAAACTACCATAGAACGTAGAAGAGTTGAAAAACCCGGTCCGTACTGCTACAGCACCAGCGTCGATGGACATGCTTACCCAAGTGTGGGAGTAATTCGAGTATTGATGTATTGCTGTTCAAATCGCTGGTGGAGGAGGTATCTGTAATCTAAATGGTTCAAATGGCTCTGAGCACAATGGGACTTAACATCTGAGGTCATCAGTCCCCTAGAACTTAGAACTACTTAAACATAACTAACACACACATCCATGCCCGAGGCAGGATTCGAACCTGCGACCGTGGCGGTCGCGCGGTTTCAGACTGAAGTGTCTAGAACCGCTCGGCCACAACGGCCGGCTGTAATCTAAACTTGAGAGATTCGTAAATACGTCTCCCAAGTTTCATAGTTGTATGTCTTACAGTTTAATAAATACATACATTCGAAATAAGTAAATTTTTTTAAACACCCTGTATTTTGCAGGTCAGCTTTCTTTTTCCAGCCCTGTGCAACCAACTGAGACAGTTATTTTATGACATGGATTACATCCTCATTACCATATAGGAGATCATTCAGAGTGAACGTGTCCGAAGTTAGAGGGTAACTATGTAACTGCAGAGGTGGTTGTTCTTGTCCACATTTGTGAATGCACCCAGCTGAACGAATAATTCTCTCAGGCAGCTCCATAAACGAAGTTTTCTGGATAATTTTATCATTCCGCGTACGATAGAATCGATTCTAAATTTACTAATTTCCCACCTGGCCACGAGATGAGAGCAATAACCTCGCAAGTTCTGTTTGGCTCATTTAAGTTTCCAGAACAGTTTTCTCTAGCGCATTATAAACGGATAACGTTTGTGACAGCTATAAACATGACTCTAGGTCTGAATATTCGACTAGAACGTTTATCATCAAATGAAGACTGAGCCTCATAACACTTCAGTACCACCCTTGTTGAGAACTATCAGCCACCTAAGAAACGTGGAGCTATTCTGTCCAGACCATTCAGTTTATCACTGGGTGTCACTCTGGGTTTGGTGACGACCTGACAAAGGGACGATCGCTTAGACAGTAGGTGATTAGGGTAACTGACATGTAAACTGTCAAATAACCTCTCAGAACGGTAGAACCGCCAGATTTTTGCTCATCTGCATTCCAGACTCACTCGTTCGTTCGTCATGCAATAATGACTTTATACCTCCAGCAGTCAACCGATTTTTTAATGTATTTGAACAGAACGCTGTTTAATTAATAATACGATAAATTTATGTTCAGGATCGCTGAACATCGCCTTGCTAAACGCCAGTTTACGAATACGGCGGATTTTCAGAGACGTAAGGCACTTTGATTCAGTTCACTGTTGAATGCAATTCGCTTTAGTACCGGTATCCGGACTTCCCCTTTAGGAACTTTTACCACCTACGAAGGAGTATCGAATGTAAACAAATCTGCCGCAAGAAGAATCGCGTTTCCTGCTGTAATAACCCGCATCGTGAGCGAATCGCAACGAACTGAGAAATTACGGAGAAACATCAGTGAAACTGTTGCACGCGTTGTGAGCACGGTAAGAGATGGTCGCAGAAAAAGCGACCACCTCCGAGGTCATACGCGCAGCAAACTCTCGCTGGCAATTTCACGCTACGCGGGGCGGCCCTCGCTATTCCAGCGGGCGCGCTGCCGGTCGCTGGCGCGCCATTACTAGACCTGTCGCTAACTCCCTTCTCTCCTTTGTCTTGAAGTACAGAATGAAGCTGATCATTTAAATAGGAAAAGTATGTGAATCTTCGTCGTTTTCTTTCTTTGTCTGCTCTTACCTAGCGAGGGTCGCAGATAGGACAGTGCCCTCTCATGCTGCCTTGTCGAAAGCAGTCTCTGGTGCAATTTCGAAACTGTGTAAGTATTCACGAATTCGTCGAGTCTCCTCTTAAGCGTCGTTCAGGATCTTCCGGAGCTCTTCGGATAGCAGTGTGTGTCTACTCGCTGACTATTTCGGTAGGACATTATCGTTCAGCATCTGTATATGCTCTGAATACATATGCTTCTCTTTGACATAGTTTCTTGCCCTGTGATGTATTCATTTTTTCCCTATTGAGAAAAAGAATTCCCATCAAACTCCTCTCGGCTGTTAGCTGCACTTCCTCACAATTTTTCATTGCTGCCTACCATCAAAAATGGTTCAAATGGCTCTGAGCACTATGGGACTTAACATCTACGGTCATCAGTCCCCTAGAACTTAGAACTACTTTAACCTAACTAACCTAAGGACATCACACAACACCCAGTCATCACGAGGCAGAGAAAATCTCTGACCCCGCCGGGAATCGAACCCGGCCTACCATCCTCAGATACATATCATACACGATGTAGCCGCATTTTTGTAAATGTTTTCCTTTAACTGTTTAGTAATTTTCCTGCCTACTAACACTGCAGACATTTTCCTGAACGTTATTGAGATGAATCTGCTGTATTTTCATATATTTTTCACAGATACTGCACGCTTCTAGAATATCACAGAAATACTTGAACTTTTCCACCGAGGCAATTATTTTGCTACGAGCAACCTATTGTGTTTTACCTCTTAACCACATGTCCTTCCGCTTCCAGGACCTAAAAATACTCAGTTATCTTATCTTATGTGCCTTCTCCAGTATTCCCCATCAGCTCGGCGTACGACATATTCAGAAAACGGAGTGTTAAGACTTAAAGTAATCCAGTACTTACACTGTTTGCAGGTGATGCTACCATTTTCCGTCTCGTAAAGTCATCAGAAGATCAAAACCAATTGCAAAATAATTGAGATAAAGTATATGTATGATGGAAAAAGTGGCAATTGGCCCCAAATAATGAAATGTCTTAGGTCTTTCACATGAGTCGTAACAGGAATCTGTTCAATTTCGGTTACATACAAATCACAAAAATCTAAAGGCTGTTAGTTCAATTACATACTTAGGGGTTACAATTACGAACAACGTAAACGGGAAAGATCGCATTGATACGGTTGTAAGGAATGCTAACCAAAGACTGTGTTTCATTGGTAGAACGCTTATAAGAGGCAACAGGTCTACTAAACAGACTCCCTACACCACGCTTGCCCGTCGTCTTTTAAAGTACTGCTGCGCCGTGTGGGATCCGTACCAGATAGCACTGACGGCGGACTCTGAAAAAGTTCCAAGAAGGGCAACTCGTTTTTTTACTATCGCCAAACAGGTGGGGAGTATCACGGAATGTTACACGAATTGTCGTGGCAATCATTAAAACAAAGGCATTTTTCGTTGCGGCGTATCCCTGATAAATGTCAGAGATTTTCTCGGTGGAGTACGAGTTCACCCTGAAGACACTCATCCCTATTTTAGAGTCCCATATAAGCTCTGTAAGTATTCTCTTAGATTTTTCTGGTGAACGAAAACATAATGTACGCGGTTTTAGATCTTTGCATCTCTTGTAAAGATCGGACGACAAAGCCATGTCTCTGGGGCCTTTTCCTTTCATGAACCCATGATTTTCTATAATTTATTAGTAAAGTAGTTCTAGAGGTTTATTTTACACGTACTCCTCCACCTAGATTCCATCGTGGTTCATCAGTTTAATAGGGTGGAAGATTCTGGTAAGATTCTGCCAGCCGTTACGTGAGGAATCTGTCCCCAGTATCTTTGCAGCTACTGTAAGCGAATTATCCGATCCAGTCGTCTGTCAGCTCCGTATCTCTTCCAGTGCCTTTCGACTAAACCCTCAGAAAAATATCGCACCAGCATAAGGTAATTTGCAAATTCCTTCTTTTTATATTCTTGTGAAAGAGCAAATGAGATCCACAACATCAACAGCTTTCCTTTTCTTTGACATCTGCCAAAATTCGTGGGATGAGTTTCTTCAATATAACAGGAATTCATCTCATTGGAGCACTGTTTCAAACACTGTAACATTAGCGTCATGACGCAATGCTATTCACATAAACACGCAATGTACTGGGGCGTCTCCAACCAGCAGATCATACACTGTTTTTCTGTAGTAGCTTTGTTAGCTATTTAGCTTGGCCGGCCGGTGTGGCCGAGCGGTTCTAGGCGCTTCAATCTGGAACCGTACGACCGCTACGGTCGCAGGTTCGAATCCTGCCTCCGGCATGGATGTGTGTGATGTTCTTAAGTTAGTTAGGTTTAAGTAGTTCTAAGTTCTATGGGACTGATGACCTCAGATGTTAAGTCCCATTGTTCTCAGAGCTATTTGAACCATTTATTTAGCTTGCAGCAAATCTCTGTTAAGTCAAAACAACAATAGCATGAACCGCAGAATACAATACACTTAGTTATGAGAGTTCGACGGGTTTCTAGAGGAACTCCAGATTTATAAACGGAGATCACTTTTGCTTGTACAATATATTTAAGTTTCCTCTAGCTCTGTTCATGATTCTAGCGTACAAAGAATGACTGTTTGTATACCCATGCTTAAGATTTTATTGCCTCTATTTTTGTAGGAACAATATGAAGGGTGCGTATAAGTATTTGAAGATGCCACTGTCAAAACAATATCTTTGTGATTTCTATGTGAGCGTTACGTGAGATATGAGGCGTCGTTCCTCAAGTGATTGTCACTTCGGATATTGGAGAGTTTCTGTTACACTTTCATGCTACTCATACACCTTATGAATATTTTTGTTTTGGTTTATTATACAGGCTCAATGTTCTGTGCTGCTGCGAACTAATATAGTTGTAGATCCTTCATACTTACGTTGTATTCCAATACAGACCGCATACATACAGGGTGGGGCAAATAAAAGTGGCCCGGACGAGTGGATACGATTACACGTGGATGTATGCATATAACCATGCGTCAGACAGAATCTGTTTTGAACAACTTAAAAAAATATTCCGAAACGTGCCCGCACAACAGGAAATGTGGCTGCATTTAGTCAGAAGATGCTTCAGAGTCCTACCAAATAACCCGACCCTGTCGCAAGAAACCGGTGTATCCCGTCGATCAAGCAGACGAATACTCCATCTGAACGTGCACATGCGTCCCTTCCGAGTGTCGGTTGTTCATGCATTAAAACCAGCAGATGCTCCGCAGTGCCTCCAAGTTCTTTGAGGTAGCAATGACTGGCTTGGACATGGATCTCTTCATCATATCTGGTTTCACCTGAGTTGTTAGGTCAACTTACAGAATCACAGGTTCTGGGTTGCGGAGAATCCACATAACTTCCATGAAACACAATTGCGTGGTCGGAAGGTTGGGGCTTGGTGAGCATTGTCTGCATGCCGCATTATTGGTCCCATTTTCTTTCATTAATCACTGACTTCGGCACGTTACATTGTCAATGTTTTGAAACCATTTATGCAGCATTAACGGAGAAGAAAAGGCCTATAAATACTTCCAACAGGATGGACCAACTGCCCATAGCCGGCCGAATCTTGGAGCACATTTTTACAATTTTCACGACTGACAGAGTTGTCAGTAGAGGTCAGTCTGGTCACCTGATCTGACAGTGTGCGATTACTTTGTGTTGGGAGCCCTGAAGTCACAGATGTATCGCAACAACCTTCATAGTCTTCAAGAACTCCAGGAGAACATTTCAGATGAGACTGCAGCAATTCCAGGAGTCCAGCCTCGATCCGCCTTCAGCAACTTGCTGACCAGGTCCCAAAACTGCTAAGAGGTGAGTGGTGGTCACTGACAACATGTGCTATAGTCAGGTTAGTACAGTATTTCCTTTGCTCTGCTGTGTTTCTTTGTATGGTTCAAAATGGTTCCATTGGCTCTAAGGACTATGGGACTTAACATTTGAAGTCATCAGTCCCCTAGACTTAGACCTACTTAAACCTAACTAACCCAAGGACATCACACACATCCATGCCCGAGACAGGATTCGAACCTGCGACCGTAACAGCAGCGCGGTTCCGGATTTATGTGCCTAGAACCGCTCGGCCACAGCGGCAGGCTGTGTTTCTTTGTACCCTGGAACTTTGTTCTTCGGTCCACTTTTATTTGCCCTGCCCTGTATTATAAGCCTTCACTGTATTGTAAGGCTTCTGTAGACAAACTTCATTTTCCGGCTCCTTGTAATGATTCTATCGAGCCTGCCCCGATTCGAATCCGCCTCCCGGATTCGCGACGAGAGCTGGAGGTGGCTTTCAGGCCATCTAGATAAAACCGGGGTGATACCACGTCCCGCCTAATCAACCCGCTACGCAGTACGCAGACATTGAGAAAACGTTCTCACATTTGTACATGAGATTTACGCAAGACGTAGAGAGGGAGGGATGGGGCAGATGTGAGGGGTGGGGGGAGGAAGGGGGAGGAGTGGTGGCATCAGAAGGTCAACCTATCATCCACTGTCACTGAAACTGCTCCAACATGTACAACGATGCCGAGAAACCAGGACAACGTTGGGAAAAGGACAGGGCTGCGGTAATGCAGGAAGACTTTACATTCAACTAAGAAAAAGATTAATCATCAACTGTAATTTTGAAGAGATTTTGGTTTTAGATTGATCGAAGTGGCATCGATGACATGTAAGTTCGACTGCCAACATTTAGTGTAGAAGATTGTGAAAAATATACGTCCAGTGTAGTGTTATCTTCGTCTCATTAATGTTGAAAGCGGGAAAGTAACGGGTCAAACTCCATACCTGCCTAATATCTCTCCATAAGCACGCCCGTGGACACCAGAGGCATCAAGCCCATCCGACGCACAAATAGTCGTCAACAGAATCAAGTACCATCGATGCGTGAGAGTTTGCAGAAAGAAGTAGAATATACTCAGCGTATTAGTTCACAATCTGGCCGTTATTAATTATAGGCTACCTCATCCACACTCCTAACTAGTAAAATTCTAGTAACGAAAGTTTCTTCCTCCACCAGCATTTGAAGGAACCATCTATGGTCTCGGTATCACAGTGATTCACCACTCACGCATGTTCAGTGGAATCAGTATTATTTAACTACACTCTCCAGTGGGTGAAAAACTAAATGTAATATAAGCAATGAGAGGAAAATACTTATTATTGGGTTGGTTCGTAGCATTTTCCCATAAGTTTAATAAACACAGAGACTTTATTCAGCAATAATATATTCTCCTTCACAATTTACAACAGTTTGCCAACGCAGGGGTAACTTTTCCATCCCGCGACTGCAGAAATCGTGTGGTTTCGAGGCGAAGAACTTGTCGCACCATGTTCGGAGCGCATTTTCATCCGGAAAGCAAATTCATTGAATGTTGTTGTTTCTTGAAGGTTGGTCGCAAGAGAGCGGGAAAGGTGAAAATCTGATGGCACAAGACAGGTAAATAAGGTGGGTGTGGAATGCCTTCCCAACCCAACTCCTGTATTGTGTTTCAGACAGTCTAGCAAAATGCGGGCAGGCGTTCTCGTGGTGTAAAATCACTTCACACGGTCTTCCTAGTCGTTTTTCTTAGATTGCGTCTGCAAGCTGTCTCGGTTGTTGACAACAAGTATCAGCAATGATGGTTGCACCTCGGATAAGCAACTCATAGTACACCACACCGTCACTTTCCCATCAGATGAGTAACATTATCTTTTGCGGAAGCGCGCAGATGTTCCGTACGAGGTGTTGCTGCTTTCTTTGAGCTCATCTGTTCCTTTCTTTTCCTTATGTTATCCTAAATATGCCATTTCTAGTCACCAGTAACGATACAGGATGGGAATGGTCGTGTTTTTCACGAGCCAATTGATGACGAGCAAGCAGAGATACACATACAGCAACCCGATGATTTTTTTTTTTGTGATTTTGGCTTAGAGCATGCGGTACGCATAAATCGATTTTTGAACTTTCCTCATCACTTGAAAATGCCGAACTAAGGTGGAATGATCACAGTTCACCACAAATGCCAGTTCTCGAGTACTCTTGACGTTGATCGTTGTGGATTAATGCGTTTAAGCGATCTTCATCCAAACGCCAAAGGGGTTCCTGGACATGGTGGGGTACTAATGTCAAATTGATCCTCCTTAAAACGAGAAATCAATTTTCTTGCCGCGCGGGATTAGACGAGCGGTCTCAGGCGCTGCAGTCATGGACTGTGCGGCTGGTCTCGGCGGAGGTTCGAGTCCTCCCTCGGACATGGGTGTGTGTGTTTATCCTTAGGGTAATTTAGGTTAAGTAGTGTGTAAGCTTAGGGACTGAAGACCTTAGCAGTTAAGTCCCATAAGATTTCACACACATTTCATCTCATGTTCATGTTACAATTTTCTTGCTATTCTCTGTGTAATGTCCTTATCACCATGCACGGGGCAAATGTTTTTGGCTGCCTCTACTGCCGTCACCCCTTCATTCATCTCCACTTTTCTAACGTCCACAGCTCCACTAACTACGTATTTCCGAATGAAAAAAAAAATCAAATAGCAACAGTGAACTACTAATAAAAAGTAACAGTCATGACAATCAGTAAATAAACCCACAACAACCGGAATACCAACGTGCAAAACAAAAACGGTGGGAACTTATGCACGAACCTGATAATTTACCATTTTCGCCCAGTTGCTCACATTTTTGCTCCATACTTCAAAATGGCTCTGAGCACTCTGGGGCTCAACTGCTGTGGTCATAAGTCCCCTAGAACTTAGAACAACTTAAACCTAACTAACCTAAGGACATCACACACATCCATGCCCGAGGCAGGATTCGAACCTGCGACCGGAGTAGTCGCACGGTTCCGGACTGCGCGCCTAGAACCACGAGACCACCGCGGCCGGCGCTCCATACTTCGCCTCCATGATTTCCGGTCAGTGGCTTCATCATCCGTTAATTTTTAACAGTGCCATCTTTTGTGTCGTTATCACTGTTGTCCATATTCGGGGTAATTACACCTCCCACCTTTTTCACAATTCTGGGTTGCGAATACTGATATTCATCAAATACTTGTTTAACAATCTATAGCTCTGGAAATTTCTAGATTTATTACAAGCCGAAAGATTCAACTTTATACACTGATGGATAAAAATCGCAACATAAAAAAATAATTAGTGTCGATTAATGAAATTTCGAGAATATACACTACTGGCCATTAAAATTGAACATCACGAAGATGACCTGCTACAGACGTGAAATTTAACCGACAGGAAGATGATGCTGTGATATGCAAATGATTAGCTTTTCATAGTATTCACACAAGGTTGGCGCCGGTGGCGACACCTACAACGTGCTGACATGAGGAAAGTTTCCAATCGATTTCTCGTACACAAACAGCAGTTGACCGGCGTTGCCAGGTGAAACGTTGTTGTGATGCCTCGTGTAAGGAGGAGAAATGCGTACCATGACGTTTCCGACTTTGATAAAGGTCGGATTGTAGCCTATCGCGATTGAGGTTTATCGTATCACGACATTGCTGCTCGCGTTGGTCGAGATCCAATGACTGCTAGCAGAATATGGAATCGGTGGGTTCAGGAGGGTAATACGGAACGCCGTGCTGAATCCCAACGGCCTCGTATCACTAGCAGTCGAGATGACAGGCATCTTATCCACGTGGGTGTAACGGATCGTGCAGCCACGTCTCGATCCCTGTGTCAACGGATGGGGACGTTTGCATACATGGCTGCGGTTACCCTTGACGCTGCATCACAGACAGGAGCACCAGCGATGGTGTACTCAACGACGAACCTGGATGCACGAATGGCAAAACGTCATTTTCTTCGGATGAATCCAGGTTCTGTTTACAGCATCATGATGGTCGCATCCGTGTTTGGCGACATCGCGATGAACGAACATTGGAAGCGTGTATTCGTCATCGCCATACTGGCGTATCACCCGGTGTGATGGTATGGGGTGCCATTGGTTACACGTTTCGGTCACCTCTTGTTCTCATTGACGGCACTTTGAACAGTGGACGTTACATTTCAGATGTGTTACAACCCGTGGCTCTACCCTTCATTCGAACCCTGCGAAACCCTACATTTCAGCAGGATAATGCACGACCGCATGTTGCATGTCCTGTACGGACCTCTCTGGATACAGAAAATGTTCGACTGCTGCCCTGGCCAGCACAATCTCCAGATCTCGCACGAATTGAAAACGTCTGGTCAATAGTGGCCGAGCAACTGGCTTGTCACAATACGCGAGTCACTACTTTTGATGAACTGTGGTATCGTGTTGAAGCTGCATGGGCAGCTGTACCTGTACACGCCATTCAAGCTCTGTTTGACTCAATGCCCAGGCGTATCAAGGCCGTTATTACGGCCAGAGGTGGTTGTTCTGGGTACTTATTTCTCAGGATCTATGCACCCAAATAGCGTGAAAATGTAATCACATGTCAGTTCTAGTATAATATATTTGACCAATGAATACCCGTTTATCATCTTCATTTCTTCTTGGTGTAGCAATTTTAATGGCCAGTAGGGTATCTGTCTAGGTAACATGTATAGGAGATTAACATTGCAAGATCACAGGTTAATGTACGCTCGAGGAATGCCATTTGCAAATGTGAAATGCTGGTACTTTTATAACAGTGTAACAGCCAGACTGTTGAGTGCAAGCATGCAAACATGCAGTGACGGTTAATGCTGTCTAAGGCGCTGCAGTCATGGACTGTGTGGCTGGTCCCGGCGGAGGTTCGAGTCCTCCCTCGAGCATGGGTGTGTGTGTTTGTCCTTAGGATAATTTAGGCTAAGTAGTGTGTAAGCTTAGGGACTGATGACCTTGGCAGTTAAGTCCCATAAGATTTCACACACATTTGAACACTTTTTTTTTTATTAATGCTGTTAGTGGATGGCGCGGGAGTTGTCGCCCCATGATGTCCCTTACGTGCTCGACGGGAGACAGATCTGTGATCGAGCAGGCCAAGGAAGCATGTCGACACTCTGTAGATCAATGCTGAGTTACAACAGCGGTATGTGGGCTAGCGTTATCCTCTTGTAAAACACCCCCTGGAATGCTGCTCATGAACGGCCGCACAGCAGGTCGAATCACTAGATTGACGTACAAAATGGCTCTGAGCACTATGGGACTTAACTTATGAGGTCATCAGTCCCCTAGAACTTAGAACTACTTAAACCTAACCAACCTAATGACATCACACACATCCATGCCCGAGGCAGGATTCGAACCTGCGACCGTAGCTGTCGCGCGGCTCCAGACTGAAGCGCCTAGAACCGCTCGGCCACTCCGGCCGGCTATTGATTAAAGTTTAAACCTTATGTGAACTAATTTTCAGTATCAAAAAATATACATGTCAGAATATCATAGCTGTAATATTCATCTAACGTTACCAGAACATTTCAAGTGGAGATCGCTACACAGTATGCTCACTTGCAGCTTGTTCCGTATTTAGCAATTTGAGAAAGGTCGAATAATTGGCGTTAGGGACATTTAAGTACTCCACCGACAGACTGAATAGACAGTTGGTTGTTAAGCAGTGGCTGACAGGAGGGAAAAGGGACAACAGTATGGCCAGAAGAGTAGGTATGGGTCCTTCCAGAAGGACTACACCAAGAAAAGATTGTAGGATTGTCCGAAAATCTCTAAAGAATATTCGGATGACCACAGCTGCAATCCAGGGCGATGTTAGAGTGTGTCACCACAGTAATAATAACTTCGTGTGGTTGAACGGCCTGGTCAAAGTCTTTTAACTGGTCACCACTTCGGTGACTTGTGTGTCCCTATCCTACACCAGCATTCCTAACGGGGAAAGGGCACCTACAGTTTAACGTGAAATCCGACCCTGAAGTTTCGGTAACAGATTACAAGAAACTTGGTTGAGATCTCGAGTTTTAATTCATTGTTTACCGCTAACACTATAGACAACAGGGAATTTCGTGGTTGTCCGCAGCTCGTGGTCGTGCGGTAGCGTTCTCGCTTCCCACGCCCGGGTTCCCGGGTTCGATTCCCGGCGGGGTCAGGGATTTTCTCTGCCTCGTGATGACTGGGTGTCGTGTGCTGTCCTTAGGTTAGTTAGGTTTAAGTAGTTCTGAGTTCTAGGGGACTGATGACCATAGATGTTAAGTCCCATAGTGCTCAGAGCCATTTGAATTTCGTGGTGTAGAACCAAAGTCGCATGGGGCATTGAGTGACATTCTGCGGCGTTCAGTGACGAGTCTCGCTTCTATTACTAGCGGTCCAGTCGCTTAGAGCTTGCCCTTAGACGTCCTGGAGAAACACGAAATAGCGGTAACTGTGTTATTAAGAAGTAAGTTCCTTCGAACATGCATGCATGTACTTCTTGATAACACAGGCACTGCTGTTTAGTATTATGTCCGTCCTGGAAGGTAATATGCGTAACGTCCACGTTGTAACGCATGGACGACGACATATGGAAGTGTGGGTTTCACCGCGATTCGTTCACAGATGGCCGAAGCGGTTAAGGCGACCGCTCGCGTAAAGCGGTAAATCCGGTTTCGTGTCCCAATCCGGCACAAATTTGCGTTGTCGTCATTCCAATATACAGCCGATGGCGGTTCATATTCGGAATTGCGAATACATTTACTGTAGTCCTGGAGAAACGTCACAAGGAGCAGCAATTCTTGGCAACCATAGCTCTCCGACCCTAGAACCATAGGGGGGGGGGGGGGAGCTTTTTGATATCACAACATGCCTGATTTGGTAATTATTGAAGGGTTGTTGAATGGTCATCTGTCTGTGGCATGAATGGTAAATCGCATTGTCAGGCTGTTTATGATATGGGTAACAAATGGAATATTCCAGAAGGTCAATGCAAGACCCCACAATGAAATTTACATCACAAACGCACTGAAGAATTTAAGGATCCATTACTGACCTGTCCGGTTCACTGATATGACAGTTATATAACATATCTGAGATGTAATGGGAAGACGTACTGTATAATTTAATACCAGTCTCCAGCCAGCAATCTTCATGAACTAGTCCATCATGGTTTTTAGTCATGCAAGATATTCCTGAAGATGACAATCGAGGGACGTTCCCTCGCGTGCCACAACGAGTGTAAGAGTGTATTCGTGCCCGTGGTTGCCACACTGATACTGACGTTAGTCTGTGCAGCTGGTTCCGGCGGAGGTTCGAGTCCTCCCTCGGGCATGGGTATGTGTGTTTATCATTAGGATAATTTGGGTTAAGTAGTGTGTAAGCTTAGGGACTGATGACCTTAGCACTTACGTCCCATAAGATTTCACACACATTTGAACATTTTTTTGACGTTAGTGATGAGGATGAGTTACGATTGGAATGTAAGTTTAATCATTTAACAACCATTATTTGAGGAACATCTTCATAAAGATTGGAAAAATAGTGTACTGTTGTTTCATGGTGTAACACTTTACATTTCCTTCAGTATAGCTAGAGCAAGGCTTGTGAAGTATTCCTCTTTCGGAGTTCGCGGATTACCAACACTCCAGAGTCCAATGTGTGTCACACTACACTGAGAGTAATTGTTATCAAGCCCGCCCGGTTAGCCGATCGGTCTAAAGAACGGCTTTCAGGAGCGGGAAAGAGCACCTGGTCCCCGGCACGAATCCGCCCGGCGGACATGTGTCGAGGTCCGGTGAGCCGGCCAGTCTGTGGATGGTTTTTAGGCGATTTTCCATCTGCCTCGGCAAATGCGGGCTGGTTCCCCTTATTCCGCCTCAGCTGCACTATTTCGGCGATTGCTGCGCAAACTTCTCCACGTACGCGTACACCACCATTACTCTACCACGGAAACATAGGGGTTACACTCGTCTGGTGTGAGACGTTCCCTGGGGAGGGGGGGGGGTCCACCGAGGTCCGAACCGCACAATAACCCCGGGTTCGGTGTGGGGTGGCGGAGGGGTGAAGTGGACTGCGGTAGTCGTCGCGGGGTTGTGGACCACTGCGGCTGCGGCGTGGACGGAGCCTCTCCGTCGTTTCTAGGTCCCCGGTTAACATACAGCATACATACAATTGTTATCAACATGAACAACATAGCGGTCGAGCACACATAGTTAAAATGTAATAATACTGTAGCCGGCCGGTGTGGCCGTGCGGTTCTAAGCGCTTCAGTTTGGAACCGCGTGACCGCTACGGTCGCAGGTTCGAATCCTGCCTTGGGCATGGATGTGTGTGATGTCCTTAGGTTAGTTAGGTTTAAGTAGTTCCAAGTTCTAGGGGACTGATGACCTCCGATGTTAAGTCCCATAGTGCTCAGAGCCATTAATAATACTGTACCAACAGCCGTTATTTTGATATTGTGTTATTAGGTAACCAATTTCGACGTTTCAGTAACGTCACCTTCAGACCTTTCACATGAATGACACCAAGTACCACCCGCGCATGTGTAAGACAAGGCACCAATTGTCGTCACTGGTTCCATAGCTATCCGAACTTCATGAGCTTGTGTGCTCTTCACACATAAGACAGCGACTGTTGAACTATAATGTATAATCACCCAGCACAATTACACAGGATAAAATTGGCTTTTGTAAACGTAATATTGAATGGAAAATAGAAGTCACTCTTAGTGACAGGTGGTGTAGAAAAGGATTTCTACTTCTGATAAGAAGATCACTGTCGCGAAAGTGACTTCTGAGCTTACAGTGCATCAAGAGATTACAGTGTCATACAATGCCAAGGTAAACGGTGAGAAGGGAACTGTGTCAGCAAAGTATGGCAGAGATGACATAGACAAACATCTTGTAATGCAGATGAATGTAAAGGGAAGTTTTCATTGGTGCAGAGAATTCAGAAGGTAGCTACAAATCATTGAACTGATGGGGACATATTAAGCGCACTTGAGCACACGTTTACAAGTGGAGGACTCCATGAGAAACATAAATCTAGAAATGGTTCAAATCGCTCTGAGCATCATGGGCCTTAACATCTGAGGTCATCAGTCTCCTAGAACTTAAAACTACTTAAACCTAACTAACGTAACGACATCACACACATCCATTCCCGAGGCAGGATTCGAACCTGCGACCGTAGTGGTCACGCGGTACCAGACTTAAGCGCCTAGAACCGCTCGGCCCATTAATCTAGACCTTCTACGAACAACAGTGAAATGTCTGTAGTGATTTGGTAGCTAGTGATATTAAGTTGGTCCCATAATAACACTGAAATGCAAGGTACCTGCTTGAGACTTCTAAATGTTGTTAGATAAACTTTTACATTCAATGATGAATTACTGTCGTCAAGGGAACGGAATTTCCAACATGATAATGTTCCTATTCATATTTCATGTCGAAGGCTGATATGTAGGAACATTAGTCTCAAATAATATATCTTCTCAGACGTATTCAATTCCCAAATTTGAACGCTCTGCCAAATTTGATTATTGTCGAGGCATTGGTTGTCTTGGAGAAATAATCAGGAACCTATAATCTATCACAGCTCGCAAGGGACTAGAACGGTTTGTTTCCGAGAAATGGTATATTCAGGATGGCAAAATTGTTTCTACACCACATTACACTGGTGTTCATGTTATACCCCCCAATACCTATATATTCCAGAATTGTCGATGAGCACGTAAAAGGGGCTTTCAATGAGTAATGCAACACACTTTTTCCTCAATCAGTTTCGATTGAAAAAATGCAGAATTTGTTGTGGGACGTCGTGGAATATTCCCAATTCAGCCCCTATAATTCCGTGAAGTTCTGATTGGTAGCGGCGCTATACGTAGCCTTCAAAATGGCATCTGAACGGAGTTGCTTTACAAGCAGAGAGCAGTCTTTGAGTTTCTTTGACGGAAGACCAGAGAATCGCAGATATTCAGAAGCACTTGCAGAATGTCTACGGTGACCTGCCACTGAAAAAAGCACGGTCAGTCGTCAGACGAGGCTTCTGTCATCATCGCAACAAGGTCGGCCCAAACCTGTCCCAGTGCCGGTCGGCCGCACACAGCTGTGACTCCTGCAATGTTAGAACGTAAAGTGCGAACACCCTCATTCGAGGTGATCGATGGATCCAACTCCTCGCTGCTCAACTGGACGTCTCTGTTGGTAGTGCTGACACACTCGTCCACCAGTTGGAAAATGGTTCAAATGGCTCTTAGCACTATGGGACTTAACATCTGAGGTCATCAGTCCCCTAAACTTAGAACTACTTAAACCTAACTAACCTAAGGACATCACACACATCCATGCCAGAGTCAGAATTCGAACCTGCGACCGTAGCAGCAGAGCAGTTCCGCACTGAAGGGCCTAGAACCGCTCGGCTACAACGGCCGGCTTCCACCAGTTGGAGTTGTCTAAGTTGTGTGCTCCCTGGGTTCCTCCCTATAGCCCGGAACCCGCACCTACCAAGTTCCATCTGTTTGGCCCAATGAAGGATGCACTCCACGGGAAGCAGTACGCGGATTGTGGGGAGGTTATGGATTCAACACGATACTGGCTCCGACGTCGACCAGTAGAGTGGTACCAGGCGGGCATACAGGCCCTCCCATTATGTTGGCGTAAGGCCGTCGCATTGAACGGAGATTATGCTGAAATACAGGATTTTGTAGCCAATGATGACGATGATGATGCAGTCCCATACTCCTCGACAGAGCGTAGGGGACGATGCGGGAGACCCGCACCGGTGTATTAGGCAAGGTCCTAGCTGAGGTGGTTAGCCACTGCCTTCCTCCGACCATAATGCCGATGAATGACGTTGATGAAGATGACACAACAACACCCAGTCATTTCGAGGCAGGTGAAAATCCCTGACCCCGCCGGGAATCGAACCCGGGACCCTGTACTCGGGAAGCGAGAACGCTACCGCGAGAACCCGAGCTGCGGACTTGTAGCCAAAGGAATCGGAAATAATATGGTGTACTGAAACTCTGGATAAAAAAAACCTATTTTCAAAAAAAAAAAAGTGGTGCATTACTTATTGACGGCTCATCGTTTACACTTCAGTAGGACACACATTGACCAGGCAGATACCAGTACTCTCTCAGCCGGAAGTCTTGGCAGACCATCTTAAATAAACTTACTACCGACAAGTTGCAAACAGTCGAAGTTAAAAAATGGATTTCTCGGGAAAAAAGAAGATCACCTCCAGTCGTTTACGTTTGGGCATAGTTCAACGTGAAGCGGTAGACGGTTGCCGGCAGTTTGGAAGTATGTGAGGCGAGCGGCCGTTAGCCGCAGGAGGCAGGACTGTGGGAACCGAGAGGAATGTGGCTGCGGTTTGCCGCCGTTTCGCGCCAACAGCCTACCGGCTCTGGTTACTGGCTGGCGGAGGCGACACGCTAGTCCCATGCCCGCCTGTTATACCACCTCTAGGCTCACTATTGCCCAAGTAATTAACGCTGATACACTCAACACTGACGCCACTTGAACCTCTGCTTACATCAGGTTAGCTGTTCTTGCGCATGGGATACGGTAAAGGGAATTTGCAGAGACTCAAGCGTTGCTTTTGAGATACACGGCATGAGAATTTCTGGAGATTTACTGTTCTGTAAGATTGGGCAATAAGATGAAGAAATGGTAGTATCAGACTGAAACTGATAGTACAGAAGTAAATGATGAAAGTGTAAGACCCATACGATAACTTCTCTCGAACACTTATAATGATGTCAGACTAAAGAGGAGCTTCTTTTATACGTGTTCGAAGTATTTTTATTTTTACTGATTTTTCTTGTGCGTGTGTTCGTGTGTGTGTGTGTCGGGGGGGGGGGGGGGGGGAGGGAAAGTTGCATGTTATGGTGAGCCAGGATATTCCCCACTCTCCTACCTCCCTCCCCCCCCCCGAAAAACCCCTCCTCGACTCGAATGGCAATTTTTGCGAGTAAAGCATTTCGCAATGTACAACCCCATCTTGTAAGTCCCATTAAAGTTAGTTGAGCATTCCTGCGATGTTCCCTCGTTGACTGAACAAACCTGTGACGAATCGCACAACATTAAATATTCTTTCCCTTTGTGTGTCTTTCTCTCCCTCTCCCTCTCTCTCTCTGTCTCTCTCTCTCTCTCTCTCTCTCTCTCCTCTCTTGCTATGGGTGCCAGACCAACGAAAAACACTCAAGATTACCCAAATGACGGTTTTTCTAAGGGAATTACAGTTAAGCTGTCAATCTTGGTGCGAACTGTACAGGCCAAACAATATCCAAATGAATTTTCAGTCTGAAGACTTCGAAGTGAACTATTTGAGTCACATGGTGTATTTCACGAATGACATGGGCCTTGTGAACCAACGTGCGAAGTACCCCTTAACGCCGAGCCGGATGGTGACAACTATCAGCCTGTAAATACGAGACAATGTGAGTGTGGGTTTCCTATAAACGGCATGTCCCAACAAAACATCAACCTTCCTCCTGCTCAACACATCAGGAAATGGTAGGCAGCCATCCTTTCCCACCTCCATCATGAAATTAATATACGGGTGCATTGAATTCAGGTGTTCTAAAAAGTCGTTCAAATTCTCATTGCCATGAGGCCGGAAACAAAATTATTGTCTACTTATCTGAAAAGACACGCAGGTTTCAAAGCCACCGACTTCGAGACACGTTCCTCGATGTCCTCCATAAACCAATTGGCAATAATAGGTGACAACCGAGTTATTATCGCAACTCCATCTGTTTGCTCAGAGTACTGGTCATTGAATAAAAAGTAAGAGGATGTCAACACTTGTCGAAATAGGTTCGTTAATTCTTGACCAAACCTAACCTCATTTAACCGTAATATATCAGATAGAGGAATGCGAGTGAAGGGAGAAGCTACATGAAAACTTAGCAACTAGTATTCCTTGCAGTTGTGGCATGTCATATATGAAGATTATGTCTTGCACTTCCAGGTACGGGGATAGCGTCATTAAGGAAGCAGTTGAAATTAAATTAGAAAGTAAAAAATGGTTCAAATGGCTCTGAGCACTATGGGACTTAACATCTGTGGTCATCAGTCCCCTAGAACTTAGAACTACTTAAACCTAACTAACCTAAGGACATCACACACATCCATGCCCGAGGCAGGATTCGAACCTGCGACCGTAGCAGTCGCGCGGTTCCGGACTGAGCGCCTAGAACCTCATGACCACCGCGAAATTAGAAGGTAATCATATAAATAGAGATGGAGGTTTTTGCTTAAATTATGAGTGGTATCCTGCTGTCTCCTTTGTCGTAAAGCAGAGAGTTGGAGTTAATGCTACCACACTCATTGCTTAATACTGTTCGGTATCGATAACTCCTGACATCGGTCATCTTTGGTCAGGAGGTGGCGCATGTATTTAGAGCGTGTGTGTGTATCTTTCCGAAATTTCTCTGCAAACCGAGGTTTTCAATTCATTCTCTGTAGTTTTGCCTTGAAAACGACTGCGTGTGCACCTGTCGAAATATCGCCAGTTGTCGACGATAGCACCCAACCGTATTCTCGTAAGTTATTTGGATACTTACCAACTTAGCTATCAATGTTCTGATAAGAGTTTCAGAAACTGTCATGGATGAAATAAGTAGTTATACTATTATTTTATAAAGCTCAAGATAACATACTGAAGAGAATGTATCCGGCAGGTTGCCCAACATGCAGAGCGACCTCTCGAAGCCGTTGACAAGTAACTTCAAAAAGATGTGCAACCAAGAGGCCACCGCGAGCTCATTTCCACTAGAAATATACTGTTTCTAACACGAAACCTAAAAAGTATTAATTTTTCTACCCATTTCCAGGCAACCTGTTTCCCTGTTGGATGACTGTGGCTACAGCTCACGAAAGAACACGCTTATAGGGGAGTGAAATCGTTTTTGAATACATGAATTCTTCCCATTCGATAAACCATGGAAATGTCCTCCGATTCTTCTAGAGGTAACGCTTATAGAGAGCTCACTGGAATTACAAAATATCAGCTGCCTTCTCCTTTCATTCATGTATTAAACATACTACTGCTGAGTTTCTGACAGTTTCCTTCGTCAGCACTCCACTAATGTTAATCCTTGTTGTGTTAGATATTACAGTAAGCCACTTGCTGAAATCAGCTGAAGGTGCACAAGCGAATAATGTAATAAACATACATACATATAGAAAAGATTAAATAGCCAAAAGTGGCAAAATGTTTGTGATACCAAATTTATTTTACTAAGAAGCTAAGCTAAAAATTAAAAAAAAGGCCTTCCGATTTTCTGTAGGTGATCTTGGTGAGAACGATAAAGAAATTACTCAAGATTATCGTCTATTTAGAGGAGTGATTTTGAATCAA
Source organism: Schistocerca nitens (assembly GCF_023898315.1). Lineage (NCBI taxonomy): Eukaryota > Metazoa > Arthropoda > Insecta > Orthoptera > Acrididae > Schistocerca > Schistocerca nitens. The sequence continues at coordinate 259,562,366 of NC_064616.1, forward strand.
ATTAATTTTGAGGCAACGCCTTTCAAGCTGTAGTTATTGGTGGTGACCAAGATGGCGGTGACGGCTCGAGAAGCTCCTTGGTTTGAAGAAGGACGCGAAGAGCGCTGGGATACTTTCATGGGAGGGTGCTGGCGGGTAGGACCAGCCAGGTAACGGCAACGAGACAGATTTAGAGACTTCCCTCAGAACTCACTGAGACAGACAAAGCTTTTTGTAAAAACAGTCGCTTCGGGTAGCAGTATAAAATAGTGCCTACCCTGTCAGTCTTCTGTTTTCTTGCTGGAACTGTGTTTTTCAGGCGCTGTCGCCACAACATGGCGAGATACTGCGGCCAACGGGCTGGATACAATACCATTATGTTCCACAGTTGCTCCTCATTGTAGAATTTATGTTCCGCCGTCGTTTCAAGGCTCTCCAGACATTAAATTTTACAGGGTATTCACTGTAGTATTTTTGTAAGTTTTATCTTAACTAAAGTTTGATATCATGTGACCTTGATACAGAACACTAGTGCACTCTTCCCTTCCGGTACCAGTGCTTGATATTCGTCTTCTGTAAATCTTTGTAAATCTTGAATGCTGAATATATGGTAGGTAAAGAGTCGAACTGGGTTTCTTCTTCTTATTCTTTTTCTTCTTCTTATTATTATTATTATTAATATTGTGATTGTGATTCCTGTTCACCTATATCCCCGCTATTAGATTCGATTAATCAATGCTCAAAGTGGCTCCTTGATTTATAACTCCAAGTAGGGAACGGTCAGCTGCTTCCAAGGCATAACCTTCATTTACTACTGAAATATCTCAATATCTCGTGAAATAATTAACTTAGTAATTCAAGGGAATTCAGAGGTGCGCTGCTAGGTTGGTATTGCTGATACGAATGTGTAGCAGAGATATTCGGGAAACAACAGTAGGGATCCTTGCAGGAAATGTGATATTATTCTCACTACACACAGTTTAGTGAATTTGAAGATGTAGTATCCCTGGTATATCTAGCGTAATGCCCGTTAGAATATAACAAGAGAGGTGGGGATGCATGCAAGGCCACCTGAAAGCCATATTTCCCTCGTTACATAAGCAAACAAAATATTGCGTAAATTGGAACAAAGTCCATTCACTGTGCACTGTGTGCAGAGCATGTGTGGACGTGGAAATAACAACTTTTCCCGTGTTCTTGTAACCATTTGTGAACTCTTACACCTACGCGAAGATAAATGGAAATGCCGTGTGGCTAGGACCTCCCGTCGGGTAGACCGTGCGCCTGCTGCAAGTCTTTCGAGTTGGCGCCAGTTCGGCGACTTGCGTGTCGATGGGGATGAAACGATGATGATAAGGACGACACAACACCCAGTCCCTGAGCGGAGAAAATCTCCTACCCAGCCGGGAATCGAACCCGAGCCTTTAGGTATGACATTCCGTCGCGCTGACCACTCAGCTACCAGGGGCGGACTACGTGAATATGGGAATTAATGTTTCTCCTCGGGCATTTTTCACCAGGTACATGTTATAGTAAACGTTTAAACGAAAATTCATTTGGTCAGTAAAAAATCGCCTGAGACCACTGGGTCTAAATTTCAAAACATTCGGGTGACAAGCCTGCCTAACGTCAGTTTTCCCTAAGGTTCACGGAATGTATGTTGCATAGAGTATTAAAATTCCGAATGTTTTGAGGAGACGTAATACTAAAAAAATAAAAAATTAATAAAAAATAAAAAAATAAAAAATAAAAAATATCATGTACAATAGCCACGGGTCCGGCAACGCATACTATTTGAGCTCTGAACCCTTATCCACAGCTCGACCTCAAAGTGACGCCCATTCATGGCAGTGCATCCATCTGGACCTAAGGAATCACGAAATCTTTGAAATTGATCAAGTTGTCGTACGCGCTGGCATGCTTTGAAGATGCAGTCCTGCAATGTCTGCACAACGCTGACTGAAGTGACGTTAACTAATTGTTTCCAGCGTTCCGATAGTCAAATTTTAGCGGACCGGTGTCTAGGGAACAATATGGACGAAATGTGGAGCCTCCTGAATCAATCCAGTGGTTATGAAATGTCAGCCTCAGAGGATCAGGCACATTGCTTCTAGATTGTGCCGCAGCGCCATTGTGTGATATAATTAAACTTTCGCTACTTGACAGGGCCCCCATGAAAACGAGTCATCGTAGGACAACGAAACTTTGTCGACACATTTGTGAGGATAAACCATTGAACGAAACACATTTCAACTCCCACATGAGAGGATAACATTTGTAATTGCTTAAAATGTTTACGTTCCAGGTTGCAAAGGTTGCTCCATGTGACGACCATCTGCATCCACGACAGCCTGGAGCCGCATTGGAGATACTGTTTCGCAATTGTTCGCAGCACTGTTCGAACGGTGGACCATGGAATATTCAGCTATGGTGACACATATCGTGCACTACTTGAAGACAGCACATTGCGTCCAGCATTCTCAGCCAGGACAACAGTAACTTCTTCGACAGTTTGTGGCGCAATTGTCCGTCGGACTCTCCCAGGAGCAATTCTCGAATCGCCACTTCAAATGGTTCAAATGGCTCTGAGCACTATGGGACTTAACATCTGAGGTCATCAGTCCCCTAGAACTTAGAACTACTTAAACCTAACTAACCTAAGGACATCACACACATCCAGGATTCGAACCTGCGACCGTAGCGGTCGCTCGGTTCCAGACTGAAGCGCCTAGAACCGCTCGGCCACTCTGGCCGGCGAATCGCCACTTAATTCGAACATACGAATCATGTCCTTCAACCCCAGTGCGGAAAGAGAACCTTCCGTGTTCCATTAATGCGTAGATTCTCGCAAAGAGCAGTAGCACTATTGCTGTTGTTTTTATAAAACAGCTTTACGAGTAAAGCCCTTATCACCTCGTCCAGACCCATGTTGACTGTCTGCAGCTGTAATGCACACTGATGCTTGTGTTTCAGTCCTACACCGCCGCACCAGTACCGGAGCTTAATGGCAAGCCATGACACGAACATTAGTAACAACGCAAATCCTGCAGCGCACAGATTGAACGTTATTCCAACAAAGCTGGTTACCCATAAGTTAAATAGTGTTCCGACTGCACTGGCTCAAGTAGGAAATATAATGATAACAATCCTGTACGTGAACCACGACTTTATTCTTTGTTGACATGGCTGATTGTCCAGCAAGGGAGGCATTACGTATACGAGAAAGTCCTGAAAAAAGGCCCATTTAATCTCTTTGGTAACACACATGGCCGTCTTAATCTATCTCCAAGAAGAACTGTCCACTCATTGATAGAGAAAGGGTAGTGATACGGTTTTTCTTCAACTGCATAGAACTTTTCATCAGCCCATACTTTTGCAAGAGCTACTGACATACTGGAATTTGCCACTGTGGCCTTGTGGTATTAGGGCATGGAGGAGTTGAATATGGTACGAGAATGTTCGTGTAATACAGCGCAGACAACAGACTGACTCGCGCCTTCCGCTGTGGTTAATCGACGCACCGATTTATAAGGATTTTGGTTCACAAACTTACAATACTCTCTTCCATGTCAGGCGTGTGGACTGAACGAGGTATTTCACGATTTGCCTTTTGGAATGCTACAGGACCCGTGTCCCTGCCAACGTGGGTAATTTTACCGTAGAGGTCACGGGCTCGTATTACTTCCATTTCCTAAACCATAGCAGAAAACCATATCCGACACGTTGGTAAGAAAAGTACTCAACCATTCGGACTTACAAGTAGTACAGTCCCCCAAAGAGTAAACACACAAGTGAAGTAAATTTTATATGTAGATAAGAAATCACGATAAATATTTAGATTTGCGAGTTATTTACTGCACAGTAAGACAGACTAAAACCACTCAAACAACAGTACCTCATAACTCGAACCACACTTCGGAGTGCAGACTAGCTATTACTCAGGCTAATGAGTACTTATAATGTGTATGTGTGTGTCTGTGTGTTGCTTTAAGGTGCAAAACCGCTGAGACCACAAGCGCCCCAGTCATAACTTTAAATGGTGAATTACCGGATGATGTTGAAGCTGAGAATACTCAGAGCCCAATCGACTGGAGTAGAGTGATAGCTAAGAACGATCACTTCCCCTTTTAGGAAGTTGCTCAAAAGGTTGAAAATTAAATTTCCTTAGCCACATTACTACGACGAATAAAAAGTAAAACACCGCGATCTACAGCTCGTGCTGTATCTGATAAAATATACGATAATTCAGATGGAAAACATAAATTAAAACGTAAACAGTTGTAAAATCGGCATTGAGTCAAAAAAATGGCGCACTGCCAATGCTTGGTTGCAGTAAGCACCGAGAGATGCAGGGTCTCCACTTAACAAATGACGGTGACTGTAACGACAGTGAGGAATACGCAGCCGAGCTAAAAGTATCTCCTCACGACGAGAAGGGCGAGAGGAAGTCATCCAAGCCTTTGGGAGATGTTTTATTTCGCGGAGTTCTTTCCCATGTAGAGAAAACCCGTGATCATGTCAGAGGGGCATAGTTCAGATGGTTCAAATGGCTCTGAGCACTATGCGACTTAACATCTAAGGTCATTAGTTCCCTAGAACTTAGAACTACTTAAACCTAACTAACCTAAGGACATCACACACATCCATGCCCGAAGAAGGGTTCGAACCTGCGACCGTAGCGGTCGCGCGGTTCCAAACTGAGGCGCCTAGAACCGCTCGGCCACTTCGGCCGGCAGGGGCACAGTCTTCCTACGTGCAGTAACACAGATCATCTGAAGGGACAGAACAGGTAAAAGGCTTACGTAGTTGGCCTGCAGCCTTGGCAACAGCATCGGCAGCTTCGTTCCCCAGCACTCCAAAGTGACCTCCGGTTCTTCAACTCTTCCAGGTTCTGTGGGAGTGGTGGTACATAAACATTGTCTTTAACGAAACCCCACAGGAAGAAGTCAGAGGGTGTTAAACCCCGTGACCGTGGAGCCCAGCTGATAACATGCTATGTCGCTAGCTCCTTGGTGACCAATCCAACGGTTCGCTAGAGTTTCATTCAGATATTCACGCACTTGGCGACTCCAGAGAGCGGGTGCCCAGTCTTGTTGAAAAATGAAGTTGTGTTCGTGCAGCCTCGGAAACAATAAGTTTTATAACATAGCGAGATACTGCTGAGCGTTAACCGTGTTTCCATCAAAGAAGAATGGGCCGTAAACAGATGATCGGGATATCGCACAAAACACATTGACTTTGGGCGAATATAGTGCATGTTCAATGGCTGCATGTGGGTTCTGTACGCCCCAAATTCGAACATTGTGTTTGTTTACCTGACGACTAACATGGAAAGTCGCTTCATCACTGAACACGATGCGTTGTGTGCAAGTGTTATCATTGTCAATAGCATAAGAATCTCGTTACAAAATGCCACAAGTTTGCGTTTGTCATCAGGACGCAGAGCTTGTAACAGCTGTAACTTGTACGGCTTCATAACCAACCGCCGTCTCAAAACACGCCAACTTGTTGTTGTAGGCAGTTGTAGCTCCCGACTGGCACGACGAGTTGATTTTGAAGGACTAAGTTGGAAAGCAGTTTCAATTCTTACGACATTTTCTTCAGGAACACGTGGGCGGCCAGGATTCTCTCATTTACATACACATCTTGTGTGGTGTCACCGCCAGACACCACACTTGCTAGGTGGTAGCTTTAAATCGGCCGCGGTCCATTAGCGGACTAGCACTCGCCCCAGTTGTACGGACGACGTAGCTAGCGATGCACACTGACGAAGCCTCGCTCATTTGCAGAGCAGATAGTTAGAATAGCCTTCAGCTAAGTCAATGGCTACGACCTAGCAAGGTGCCATTAGCCTTACATAGCTTGTATCTAAAGAGTCTCACTTGTATCGTCAAGAGCGATGTAACACAAGGATGGATTAAAGTTAAGTATTCCAGGAGCTACGTACTTTTCTTTATAGCATTCATTACGTATCCTGTTTCAGACCTATCTACTAGCCTGCGTGAGTTAACGCGTGCCTTTCGGCTACTTCCGAGTGGCGTGGCTGTCCTGTTACGCCACAACATCTTGTATCTAGAAACTGTCGATACCATCTGAGAATGTTCCACCCATTCGGAGGATCGATTTCGTACCTCAACCTGAAACGTCTTTGCACTTTAATCAAAGAATTGCACTTCTCAAACTCGAGAACACAAAATGATTTCTGCTGCGGAGTAGCTATTTTAAACATATGACGGTTACCAAGCAAAACAGAAAACAACTGACATCTAGCGGCTGTTAATATAAGCTAGACTCTATTCGTTTCTCTATGACTGAGCCGTGGCGCAGGGATCGATAGTTTCGAAGGTTTCCGTTCTACGAGGGTTTCAGTTCAAATGTTTCACTCATCCTCTTCTGCTTGAGGAACTGAATTAGTCGTGACACGGTACAGTTCTTAGATATCATTTCGAAAGGAAACATAACGAAACATCCATTTATCACTTAAGCATATTTGTTTGTATTAACACTTAAACATTACGTGTTTACTTGATCCTATAGCAAAAAAGAACCCAGCATACCTTATGTACAGATCGTAACCAGCATACTGTATGTAAAGAACGTTATGTTTAAGTGTAAGCATAAACAAATATGCTTAAGTGATGAATGGATGTTTCGTCATGTTTCCTTTCAGGCTGTTATCTAATGATTGTACTGCGTCACGCCTAATTCAATTCCTCTAGCAGAAGTGTATGAGTTAAACGTCTGAATTGATACCGTCGTAGAACAGAAACGGTACGCTACCGGACATGGATTACTGTTCAAAATATTATGTACTCACTCCCCTCTGAAAGTTCTAGATGTTTTTAATGGGAATTTCTGAACACCCTTTATGGACATTAGAAATGAAGATGTAGAATGTTAGTACAGTTCGTTTTCTTTAAAATGATTATAATTTTCACGTACACACTTAAGGTTTTCGGTCACACGGATCTTTACGTACAATGATAGTGGCTTGATAAGATAAAACAGTGCCAAAGAATGTGTCTGTCACACAGTGACGGTTTCGTCATGTCAGTTTTCGACAAAAGAACAAGATAAAATTAGCCTCTACCTGTTCAGTTCCGCAACATCTTACACTTCTCCTTCGGGGAACAGAAATTCCCACGAACTGGTTACGTGAAACGTTCTCACTTGTGGAAAATACGCTTTTCTGCAGAAAGGACAGAGAGTCGACAAAGCGTTACGCACGAAGATAGCAACGCAGACACGGGAGGGATGCCGGCTCGAGGCGTGACCGCTGCGCGTACCGCTGTTGGCGTGCGTGCGCGATTTCTGCGTGGAGGTCGTTGAGAACGGTGGCTGAATAAATTATCGGTTTCAGCGCCGCAGCTCAAAGTGGGTGTAATGCATTCATGTTGCAGGAAGGCGGCACGCAAATGGGTCCGGATCAACCGCCGTAATGATTTGGTCGCTTGGCCACAGGCTGTTGCCGGCGCGGCTGGCGCTGCTCAATATGCAGCCCGGGGCTTGTTAGCCGCTGCTCCGGGGATCATCTCCGGCCAATTAAGTGCCGGCGCTCGGCGTGCGCTAATTCTTTTAGCTCGTTCCCCGCGAGCGTTGCGTGCTCGCTACGCTCCATCGCAGATACGCAGTCGTGTGAGCGCTAAACGAGCTCCATGAGGCGACCGCGTCAAACGCGCTGTGACACCGCCGTCACTGGAGTTCCCGTTCGGGCGTGGGAGTTTTGCCCCGCCGCTGCATGCCAATTACGTCCGGTGGTAGCATCTCTGCTGGTACGCCAGAGTCCGTCACGCGATTTTCTGTTCTGCGCTTCTCCCAGACAATTGCATTCCTCAACAACTGTCGTGGGAACTGGGTTTTAGTACCTACTAGATAGGTCGTGCCACTGTCTTCGTGGAGAATCCTTACTTTTCCCAATAATAATATTTTAGTTCTTAGTTTAGCGTGTGTAATGCAGCGCGTTAGCGTGGTATTGATGTAAAGTGAGCTCAGGATCGATGCTTACTGTTGTAAACTGGTTACCTAAGTTATTCATGTCTAGCAATGTTTACCACTCACATTTATGCAGAAAACGAGCTACTTCTACATCTACATCTACATGGTTACTCTGCAATTCACACTTAAGTGCTCGGTAGAGGGTTCATCGAACCATTTTCATACACTTCTCTACCATTCCACTCTCGAATGGCGCGTGGGAAAAAGGAACACCTAAATCTTTTCGTTAGAGCTCCGAGTTCTCTTATTTTATTATGATGATCATTTCTCCCTACGTAGGTGGGTGTCAAAAAAATATTTACGCATTCGGAAGAGAAAGTTGGTGATTTAAATTTCGTAAATAGATCTCACCGCATAGAAAACCCCCTTTGTTTCAGTGACTGCCACCCCAACTCGCGTATCATATCAGTGACACTCTGACCCCCATTGCGTGATTACACGAAACGAGCTCCCCTTCTTTGCACTTTTTCGATGTCTTCCGTCAAACCTACCTGGTAGGATCCCATACTGCGCAGCTATATCCCAGCAGAGGACGGACAAGTGTAATGTAGGCTGTCTCTTTAGTGGGTTTGTCACATCTTCTAAGTGATCTGCCAACAAAGCACAGTTTTTGTTTCGCCTTCATCACAATATTATCTACTTGACTTCCCAATTTAAGTTGCTCGTCATTATAATTCCTAGGTATTTAGTCGAACTGACAGCCCTTAGATTTATGCGATTTATTGTATACCCAAAATTTATCGGATTTTTTTAGTACCCATATGGATGACGTCACACTTTTCTTTGTTTAGTGCTAATTGCCACTTTTCGCACCATACATAAATTCTCTCTAGATCATTTTGTAATTGGGATTGATCATCTGATGATTTTACTAGACGGTCAATTACAGCGTCTTCTGCAAACAATCTAAGGGGACTGCTCAGATTATCACCTAGATCATTTATATACATCAGGAACAGCAGAGGGCCTATGACACTACCTTGTAGAGGGCCAGATATCACTTCTGTTCTACTCTATGGTTTACCGTCTATCACTACGAACTGTGACCTCTCTGAGAGGAAATCACGAATCCAGTCACACAACTGAGGCGATACTCGATATGCACGCAATTTGATTAATAGTCGCTTGTGAGGAACGGTATCAAAAGTCTTCTGGAAATCTAGGAATATGGAATCGATCTGAGAGCCCTTGTCGACAGCACTCATTACTTCATTGGAATAAAGAGCTAGCTGTGTTGCACTAGAACGATATTTTCTGAATCCGTGTTGGTTATGTATCAATAAGTCATTTTCTTCAAGGTGTTTCATAATGTTCGAGTACAGTATATGCTCTGTTTTAAATATTCGATGAAAATTATGTGAACAATTAAATTATCGCCGGCCGCGGTGGTCTAGCGGTTCTAGGCGCGCAGTCCGGAACCGCGCGACTGCTACGGTCGCAGGTTCGAATCCTGCCTCGGGCATGGATGTGTGTGATGTCCTTAGGTTAGTTAGGTTTAAGTAGTTCTAAGTTCTAGGGGACTGATGACCACTGATGTTAAGTCCCATAGTGCTCAGAACCATTTTGACCCAATTAAATTATCAATTTTTAATATACGAAAACATGAAAATAGTAACGATTTGCCGGTAGGAGTAATCCAAGTCGGACTGTAAAAAATGGCTCTGAGCACTATGGGACTCAACTGCTGAGGTTATTAGTCCCCTAGAACTTAGAACTAGTTAAACCTAACTAACCTAAGGACATCACAAACATCCATGCCCGAGGCAGGATTCGAACCTGCGACCGTAGCGGTCTTACGGTTCCAGACTGCAGCGCCTTTAACCGCACGGCCACTTCGGCCGGCGGACTGTAGTTGTGCCTGCAGATACTATGTAAAAATTGAAAAAAGTGTCAGTTGTATCCCGATTCAAATAACGCATGCACTCCAATTACAGGAAGACATAGAAAAAACTATAAAATCGTATGAATTGTTAGGACATAAGGTAATGAGGGCACATCAAAATATTAGATATTATAGCTTGACCCAATAGTGTGGTGTAGATCCGACCTGATAGAGTTGTAAAAGGGAATCGGAGAACTGCATTTCTATTTAGTCTAAACCATCACATACATCATGCGAATGTTATACAAGTACTGTAAGAATTCCAAATCTGGTGCTGGGGTACAGCAAGGCAGAATATTATGTATCTGTTTGTTTCAACAACATTAGCGTGATTTCAGGGGATTTACAACTGAAGGAGGCCACGGAAACAGTCGCCATAGCACTTAGGACTCCGCAATGCGATTTAACTTCTCAATTCCGAGAGCTCTGGTGAACAAATAAAACCGTTCTGATTCTCTAACAACTGTAAATATGCTTTTCCTGGTGCACGACTGTTACTTCTGCTGAGTAGAATGACGTTCCTAAAGAAATTATCAGAAGTAGCAGCAGTGCTTCAGGCTGATGCACTGGGAAACTAAGGCTGTGGTCTGCGCCAAAGGGCGCAAGGTATTGAAACAGTTGCGTCGTGGTGGGTTAGAAGAGATAAGAAGAAAGCCAGTGGCTTCCTCAATAGCGGAGGTTCTATAGTGCAAGTCGCCTTCGTGTCACGGGTGGTGCAAAATATAACTGACTGCCGACCTCCAGTCTCATCTTTAACAATGTTGACAATTTCGACATTACTCTTTGGAACATCCCGTACACAAAAAGAAGTGAAACTATTAAACATTTTTTTACATCACCATACTACTCACAAGTAGAGCAAAACGTTCCTTCAACCCTTTTTTACACAGAAGATCAGATACAAAAGGAAAAAAAAACTACACCTACGCTTACATGTATTGTTCCAGAACTTTAAAAAAAGTGTTCTTTTGCCATGCTACTGGTGACGAACAGAAGCTAACACTTTTCTTTTAACAACAAAGGTTAACAGTAGTCAAATATTCTTGTGAAAACTCCAATGGCTAGACTGGTTGCAACCGAAAAATCAGTTTCTAATAACTCGAGGGTATTTCATGGTCTATGGCTTTGTCAAAATATTCGAAGAGCAACCATTAGTATCAGGTTACCAGTACGTAGAGAGCAGCTGTGATTTTAGGAGGTTTCTAATTACATCTGCCCTCTACAAACACGGAAGACCTTTAAAAGATTATACAAGAAGGGTGCTGTGTTAAGGTGCGCTAAACATTCTGATGTGACACATACTTTACTATCCTTGCCGATTCTGTATTGTTGGTTAAAGGAGGGAAGAGTGACATTGTATCCTAATTTTTGTGAATCGTGTATTCGAAAGTGAATTTAGTACTGTGATGTGTAAATATGATTCGTTAACGCAAGTATTACTTCATCCTTCAAGACGATAATTCCTTCCAAAAACATTACGTTGTTCGAGTATATGATCTATAGTATATCGCACGACTATTTTAATAAGGGATGTGGCTGAATTGCAACGCTGTTTGCGTAGAGGAAAGCAAACTGGAATACCACTGGAGAAAAGAATTTGTATTAATACATTGCTGGCAGGGAAATAGGGGAGGTGGATACCAGTTACTAATCAGTATCTTGATTAAAATTAAGTACGTTTTGCGGTGTCCTGTAAACAGGAAGTATACGAACGCCATGATGATAGTTCCTCCAAGATCAACACTTCATTTTCTTTTTATGCGTAGTTTGCTGATTTACGTGGGACTTCGTGACTTTTTCTCGGTCCATTTCCTGTCCCATCTATTGGTCAAGTATATTCATTACAGTCATGAGAGCTATACATTTACATATAAGCATGAGAGGAAAAAATAGCGGCAAGTCAGCGGCAGATCATTTGCTCTAGCATCCTTCTTAGCGTAACTACAAACTATTTGCTCAAAAGTACCTGGTCACCTAATAGTGGACATTAAAATGGTGTGGGTCAACCCTTCCGTGTGATGGCTTGAACTCTGCTGGGGGCACTGTCAGTGAGTTGTCTGAGTGTTTTGGAGGAATTGCAGTCCATTCTTCCTCAAGAGCCGAAAAGAGAGAAGATCGTGATGTTGAGCGCTGGGTTTGGTCTGATGTCGATGTTCTAACTCATCCAAATGAGATCCACTGGGTTCAGGTCGGGACTCTGGGCAGACCAGTCCATTTCACAAATATTATTTCCCATAAACCATTGCCTCACAGTCGCTATTTTATGATAGGGTGTATTGCCATGTTGATACCAACAGTCGTCATGTTGGAACAGCTTCTCTACGGTACGCAGTACATAGTGCTGTAAACTATGTTCAAATCCTTCCGCATTTAGTGTTTGCTTAATGGCAATAAGGGACCACACCCTAACCACGAGAGACGTCCCCATACCATAACACCACCTCGTCAGTGCTTCACTGTCGCCATTATAAATCCATTCGCCAATCCCAAACCCTTTTTTTGGGTGCCAAAGGGCGTATCGTGATTTACCACTCCAAATCACTCGTTTCCAGCCAGAAGTTTCTCGACCAATGCACCTGCTCACAGTCATCGTACTAATTAGAATTACTAGTGCTTCCTTCTGCTGATCGCTGATTTCATGCGATTTTTTGTAAGCACCCTCTGCAATGCTCGACGATCCCTGTCCGTAAGTAGATAAGATCTGTCTGGTCTTGGTTTAGGCATGGTTGTTCCTTCATGTTTCCATTTGACAATCAAATCACCAACAGTCGACTTGAGCAGTTTTAGAAGGGTTGCAATGTCCCTGATGGATTTTTTACTAGGTGACATCCAATGATTAGTTCATGTTCGAAGTAACTGAACTCACCTGACCAACCCATCAGCTATAACTATCTGCTTCACTCCTGGCAAAACAACCCCCGCCCCCCCCCCCTCCCTCCCGCTCGGCAGGGGCGGGTCCACCTCTCGCGACATCTGGCGGTCAATTCCGCATTACATGGGGGTGTAAGGATACTTTTATCACATAGTACACATGGCGATTCTTAATATGCAGAGTTCACTTTACAGACGGTTAGGAAAGACCATAACAGACACTGAAATCTGTAGCAAAAATGATCTCATTTTACTTTGTATTTGATTTATGATGAATGCTGAACAACAGCTTGAAAAGTGTGTCTAGAGTCGGAATGATGAAATGACGTTATCTCTTCTATCTATCACATCTCTCCAAGAAAACTCTTAATATAAGGCGGTCGTAGGCTCAATACTTCGCAAAAAACAAGCCTCATCTGTTCCGCCAGCTACAGCACCAACAACAGTATGTGAACTACCACGTTGTTGGCTAATTGTATGTCAAAATCCTGATGCTATGGAAACAGCGCGGACTTCTGAAAGGTTTCCATCAAAGTTTCAAGTGGTTTATTCTGAACATCTTCATTAATGATCAGCAGTTCCATCATTACTGGAACAAAAATTCCGAAACGAGGCAGAATGAATGAAAAACTTTCACAGACTTTTCTGTTTGTTTTGATGTTTCAGTTCTGCTGATGATGAGGATCCGCCGTAATAAGACTCTACAGAGCTGCCGCATTGATATGCAACACGCGGTGAAAATCATAGTACCACTGACATGAAACTGTTATTTATCTTTACAACGTGCAAAGTGATGCGGTGGTTAATGTTCTGGATTCGTACTTCCAAGGAATGAAGTTCAGATCCTCGTCCAGCCATCCAGATTTAGGTTTCACGTGATTTCCCTGTATACCTGGCGTGATTTATCAAAATCCCTGGAAGAGAATGCTCGAAGAATTCCTTAATTAAGGTCACGATCTTTTTGTTCGTATCGATCTTAGCTTCTGTTCCGTATGTAATGACTTAGACGCCGAATAGATATTAAACTTAATATTTGTTCATTATCATAACGAAGTAACAAGCAACCAGTTGTCTAAAAGAAATTTAATATCTTATCGGTTTCGAGCTGTTAGTGTCCTTCTTCAGGAGGTTATACCTACTGCATTATTTGGGAGTGTCAACAGTAAGATGCATACAGTGAAATGCCATGGTCATGTGGTTCATAGTGCCTGTACAAAATTAGTGTAATACTAGTCTTCTACAGACAATATGAACCACATGGACATGGCATTTTGCTGTACGCATCTTATTGCTGACATTCGCGAATAATGCGATAGTTATAACCTTCTGAAGAAGAGATTATTGCCCGAAATCGATAAAGAAATTGAATTTCCTTTATGCAACTGGTTGCTTATTATTCAGTTATATGCGACTACAGTTGGTGAGGATGGATCAAATACTAAATGTTCATTTTTGTTTATCTAGCGATGTAGCTAGTTCTTGAGTATAATGGTGTGTCGTATTTCAAATAACGTGTAAGAAAACACTGCTTCCCAAATAAACGTAATCATTTTGTCTTGTTCTGTGAGCGCTTGTCACATCGGCTATGCCTCCGCCAGTCATCCATATGCGTTGTTTCGTAAGAGATATAATGCTTTCCACATATTATGAAGGTACCAGTTTGAATTTACAATCCGTTTTTCGTAATTTATGAAGTCTGAGAAAATTGGATACAAAGATAGATTCTTCAACATTTCTTACCTAAACACGAAGCGACGATTTTTTTCTTTTCCAGATATTGTAGCCCTCACCTGGCTTCAGTTGAATCCGAATTTTTTTAGTGTCGAGTAATGGTAAGATTACGGTTTCGAAGATGAGCGCATGACGCCTGTAATGGCGTACTTCCAAAAATCTGGTAATCGGATGATAAAATGCGGAACGGCAGATGTATTCGAATATCGCTTCCTCCTCAGATTTATTACCATAATGCTCGCTGGGTATCGTTCCTGTGGCCGTAAAACGTTCTGTATCGAGAGTTTTCTAGAATTGCGCAATGGATGAATTATATTCGTAATAACAGCATGAATATTTCATAAGCACGCTGGTTCTCACTACTGGTAATGACAGGGCTCCTACGCCGCTAGCCCGGATTGTTTCAGGCATCCACGTGCATATATAAGAGGGCCAACAGACCTCGCACAGTGCTCTGCCTTTTATATTCACGGGAAGTAGAAGGTCAAGGACACAAGGATGTGTCATCTTAAGCACTATTTGTTATCATTCACATAGTATTGGTTTCTCTCTTCAAGGTAGCTCCTTTTAACATGGGCCTGATAATGAATTCCTCACCTATGCGCTAGAGTGATAAGCACAAGATACTGTTGATCCAAGATATAACAGGAACGGTAGCTTCTTGTGGGTTATTGTATCACTAAGCAGCTGCGGTAAAAACGATTCTAACAAAACTATGAACTTCTTTTTAATACTGCAGGAATTACACACGTCCCTGCCTTAATGTTATAACAACTGTATACTAGCGGACAATATGCAGAAATGTTAAAACAAAATTTCAGAAAGACATTGGGAATTGGAAATGTGAAACAAGAAAGGAAAATTAGAATTCGCCATTTCATCCATAGGTATCTCAATGAAAACGATTCCAACTGAGATGGAAACTGCTTTAGAATTTTCGTAGTAAGCAGCCTCGCATTAATTTGAAGTGTTTAGCGAATCGAAAATCAAGATTGGTAGACGTCACAGCGGAAACGTGATTCGAATACCCTTAGTACTGCAGCATATCTCTCTGTGGATGTGTCGCAAAACATTAAAATTTCTTGGAACACGTCCAGTATCACTATGCGTAAATTTAATAGCATGGAAAAGATTTTAGCATCCTGTCGGCATAAAATAGTTTCTCCCGATTCCATTTGCGTATGCTGTGCAAGTTGAATTACTGTTGTAAGTACCTCTGTACACAGTATAATTGGCCTTATCTTGTCTTCACCGACTTTACGGGAGTGGTACGTATTGGGCTGTTGTATATGACTACATTTTTGCTCAATAGTAGTTGTTGAAACTTCGTAAGTAGGCTTTCACAGGACAGGTGACGTCTTTCTTCAAGGATCCACCGGTTCAGCTTTTTTCAGCAATTCTGTGACGCACTCCCATGAGTCAGAAGCCTGTTTTTCTTTGTATACATTCAGTATTGCCTGTTACTTATATGTGGTATTCATTCTACACAGTTGAGCAGTATTACAAGACTGTTCGCGAGTATTTTGTAAGCAGTCTCCTTTGTACACTGACTGAATTTTCTCATTATTCTACCTATGAACTAAACCTACGTTTATTCAGCATTTAAATTCGCTCCATCCGAATATAAACTTCACAATTGATGTTTTGGTACGAAGGGAAGCGGATGGAATCTTACAAGGGAATCTCCCCATCGCACCCCCCTCAGATTTAGTTATAAGTTGGCACAGTGGATAGGCCTTGAAAAACTGAACACAGATCAATTGAGAAAACAGGAAGAAGTTGTGTGGAACTGTGAAAAAATAAGCAAAATATAAAAACTGAGTAGTTCATGGGAAGATAGGCAACATCAAGGACACTGGGACCGCAGGAGCGCTGTTGTCTCGTGGTAACGTGAGCAGCTGCGGAGCGAAAGGTCCTTGGTTCAAATCTTCCCTCGGGTGAAAACTTTAATTTTTTATTTTCAGTTTATGTGACAAACTCTTATGTTTTCATCACTTTTTTGGGAGTGATTATCACATCCACAAGAAAACCTAAGTCGGGCAAGGTAGAAGAATCTTTTTACCCATTCGCCAAATGTACAAGTTAGGTGGGTCGACAAAATATTCCTGTCATGTCACGCACATGCCGTCACCAGTGTCGTATAGAATATATCAGATGTGTTTTCCTGTGGAGGAATCGGTTGACCTATGACCTTGCGATCAAATGTTTTCGGTTCCGATTGGAGAGGCACGTCCTTTCGTCTACTAATCGCAGACACAGACACTAAACTTATTACAGTGAACAGAGACGTCAGTGAACGAACGGACAGATAATAACTATGCAAAAAGAAAGAAAGTAAAATTTTCACTTGTGGGAAGACCTGAACCAAGGACCTCTCTTTCTGCAGCTGCTCACGCTACCACGGGACCACAGCGCTCCTAAGCTCACGTTCTCCTTGATGTTGCCTATGTGGCCCATGGACTACTCAGTTTGTATATTTTGCTTATTTTTTCACAGTTCCACACAACTTCTTCCTGTTTTCTCAATCGATCTGTGTTCAGTTTATCAAGGCCTATCCGCTGTGCCAAGTTATAGCTAAATCTGAGGGGGGTGCGATGGGGAGGTTCCCTTGTTAGAACACAGCGTCTACCGCAAGCCAACGCATACAGATATATACTTGCGGGCCACAAGTTGCCATCATCCTGCACGACGCGGTAGTGCATTACGTGCGTTAGTTCATAGAGCACAAGTGGTATCTGATCCTGAGAGCCTGCCGAGTTAAATGCAACATTTGAAGACAGTGTTCCTACAAAACGGTTATTCTGAGAGACAGATACGAAATGCATTCAGGCCCAAGCTAGCTCAATCTATGGAGCAGAATGAAGATACGAAGACACCCACCACTTTGGCCTATTTGCAGTATTTTGGTGTCATGTCGTCATGAATAGGAAGAGTCCTCGGAAGATACGAAATTAAGTGTGTTTTTCGACCATCTGCAAAACCGAGGAACCTGTTGGGTTCGGTTAAGGATGATCTTGGCCTAAGGAAATGTGGCGTGTGCAAGATTCCTTGTCGGTGTGCGGCGGCATATGTATAGGCCAGACATGTCGCATCGAACGCTGCGATGAATATCAGCGTCATACACGCCTACGTCAACCGGAAAATTGCAGAACACTGTCTGAATACACGACATCATTTGATTTATGAACAAACTGGAGTTTTATCCCCGGCATAATATTTCTAGGATTGCGTCATTAAGGAAGCAATACATATCCGTACAGCTCATAATCTCATCGACAGAGATGCGGGACTTCAACTAAGAACAGCCTGATTCAAATGGCTCTGAGCACTATGGGACTCAACTGCTGTGGTCATTAGTCCCCTAGACTTAGAACTACTTAAACCTAACTAACCTAAGGACATCACACACATCCATGCCCGAGGCAGGATTCGAACCTGCGACCGCAGCAGTCGCACGGTTCCGGACTGCGCGCCTAGAACCGCCAAGAACAGCCTGGAGCCCTGCACTGACTGCTGTTAAATCACAACGAGAAAAGCAAGATTTTTCGATAAAAGACCCGTCATAAATGGGTCTAGTATGGCTTTTTAGTGAGTGACGTCTGGCTGTACTGTAGGTAAACACAGCGTACAGCGCACCCACGGGAGGGCCGCTGTGCGATTTTCGGCAGAGGGCGTTGGAGTATGGTGCCACCTATCTGTAAATCATTGCACATGCGTAATTTCCGCGCCTGCGCTTTCTTCCCGTGCGTGTTCTATATACTCGTACAGGGGCGTCGAAGTGAGGTTACAGTCAGTCGTAACTGGCCACCAGCAAGGTTCAGCCACCTGAAGATGTCGGACAGTTGCTCTGAAGAAATATTGTGGAATTTGCACAATGTCATCTGACGGCAAACCCGCTAAGACTGTTTACAACATAGCTGTCGGGAAAGCTTGAAGAGTCACAACTGTAAATTGTTCTCAGTATGTTGTATTACAGTTTGTAAATGCATTAAGCCTAATGCCAAAACTGCAATGGCAAAATATAATTCTAACACCTGAAAGCAAGATTAACTAATTTAAAAAAAAATTTAGAAGTTCTGCACCCATACTAAAAGAAAATAACTGACATGAGTTCTATGTTGGCATTATCTTCTCAGAGGTTTGTGAGTCTTTTGTTGACTTGAAATGCTTGTGAATTAGCTCTTGTATGTACAAGTATGTTCTGTTTATTCCAACCATATCATGTTGCAATATTTGTATACTGTTTAGTGAAAAAATGTGAAATTTCTGTTGAAGAGCTGTTTTGTTGTGTCATTTAAGTCATTTTTCAAGTTGCTAATGTGAAAACCATGCAAATACCCACTAACGAGTCATGATGGTATTGTTACTACAAATAAAACTCATCATACTTCCCAGACAATGAGCAACATTTCAATGGAAGTCTACAAAAGAAGATTAGTATAGTATCATTCAGATAATAACTCATTTGAAGCATCTCTCTTAACGATAAATGTAATGTGTGTTACATCAGCATATACATTGCTAGAAGGGTGCATTAAAAAGTCAGACATTTTCTAACTTCCTTATTTTAACAAAAGATTAATTTTCATATTTACAATGAATTGCACAAGGCATGATTTTGATTCTTTGATTTGTCTGGGATATTATATCTCTGATGGTTTTCTGTATAAATGCTCTGCCAAAGAACATAAAGTTGCAGATTAAAACACAAATACTTCTGATGTTTTTCAGCAGTACACATAAAATGAGTGTAACTAAACGAACAAGAGTAAAAGCAGAAGAGTTAATAAATGGAAATAATAAATAACAATGTAAAAGGATCGTTGCTGGAAGCAGATTTTGGAAGAAAAAATGACACGTGAAAACAAAAAGAACTGAAGAGCATGTCCTGCCTGTACTCTATACAGAAAACAAAGATAAGTGCAATATGCCTTCTTTTATTTACTTTGAAATTTTTACTCACATTGTAAGTGAACTTTAAAAGTTAACAACATGAAAACAACTGAAAATAGAGATAAAAATAGTGAAACAATTGAAGAATTGAACCAGACTGTGAACAGTGTAGAAGATGAAAAACTCTGGAATTAGCAGAAATATTTATAGCATATAGCATAAAATAAATGAACTCAGACAAACAAATTTTGTTACATTAACTGAACAGTTACAAGAAACTTATGAAAAGCTAGTGTGATTTTAAAACCATATTTACTGTTACTGTTGTTATTGTTTTTGTTTCCTTGCTTTGCTGAACTCATCTGTTTACATCTTAACCACAGCTGTTCATTAGTCTTGCTTACAATAGCAATACTAATGAACAGCTGAGGTTAAGATGTAAACAGTTGAGTTCAGCAAAGCAAGGAAACAGAAACAACAACAACAGTAACAGTAAAAATGGTTTTAAAATTTTTACATGGCTGGAGAAGCCACTGTAGGATGAAATCTTCATGAAGAAATAATAAATAGCTAATCTTCTGCAAAATGGAATATTCAAGCATTTATAAATAGGTCTTCTTCATAAGGGAAAAAGTGACAACTAAACAGATTAACAGTGAATACATGTTAGGCTATATGCGTAGGAAGAATAAGAACTTTTTACAGGTACAAAAATTATTCAAACCTACTGAGTTACATGTTGTAGTGGAGGTATATTCAAAAATAGGCAAAAGGTGTAAAATATAAAATTTCACCTTCGTAATATTTGAAAACATGCGCAAAATGATGCTTGTCATTGAATAGCACCTCACCATTGTACAGCTAATGCGCTAGCGTCATGTAGATAACATCTGGATGAAGGAAAACTTCTGGTGAGAGATGGCACTAGTAGTATGTGACAGGAGGGTGTGCGATAGTGAATTAACATTACTATGAAAAACTTGCTTAGAATGTTAAAATTAAAGTTATGACATTAAAAACCAAATCATAATTTAGCTATGTGCACCAGTAAAATTAATGAAATGTCAACAAATAATAAGTTACCATCAAGAAATGGTTATTTTGGTACTATGAAGTTATATAAACAGGAAGATAGTGTATGTAAATAATAAGCAATACAATAAGACAAGGGGGAAAGGGCGAGGAGAGGGACATAAAATCAGGGTGGAGAGAAGGGGAGAGGATAGAAAAAGATGTATATAACTAAAAAAAATTGAGAAATTGTGAACATGAAAATCTCCATTAACGTCATAACAAGACGAAACAGAGTACCACCAGCATTACCAGACGAAGAAAATGGCATATTCAACAGTCATCTGGAAGACAATGCTGCTTCCTTGTTACATTAAAGAAAAGTAGGGGTCTGAAACTGTATAGAAACTTTATATTCTATAGTTGCACCTTAGAACTTTTACATAAATAATAGGGCTGTTGGAAGAAGTAGAAATTTTTAAACATTTTGCTCATAAAGATGAATCAGTTTTAAATGAACAGATATAACTCAAAAACAAAAATTTTCTAGATATTTTCAGACCCCTAATTTCGTTAACATAACCGTGAAGTGGCTATACCTTCCACATGACTATTGAACATGTCATTTTCCTCATGTGTTAATCCTGGTAGTACTCTGTTTCTTCTTGCTATGATGTTAATGTATTTCTTGAGGTTTTCATGTTCACATCTTCTAAGATATGATGTATTTTTTAGTTATAAACGTTTCTACCATCTACCACCTTCTCCCCCCTCTCTTATGCACCTTTCTTCTCCCTTTATGCTGGTGTTATTGTATTGTTTATTACTTACACTATCTCACAGTTTAGGTAATTTGATTTTACTACAATAACGTTTTTCACTGTACCTTGTTGCCATTGTATCAATTTTACTTATTTACAAAGCTATGTTATTATCTGATTTAATGTCATAATTTTAATTTTAACGTTTCAAGTAAGTTTAGTATAGTAATGTTCATTCACTATTGCACACCCTCCTCACCCATACTCCTTGTGCCCTCTCTCAGCAGAAGCTTTCCTTGGCCCAAGTGTTATGTCTATGATGCTCGTGCATTAGTT
The DNA here is from genome assembly GCF_023898315.1 of Schistocerca nitens. NCBI lineage: Eukaryota > Metazoa > Arthropoda > Insecta > Orthoptera > Acrididae > Schistocerca > Schistocerca nitens. The sequence goes on from NC_064616.1 coordinate 259,583,825, forward strand.
GTACATGGGTGAGATACTATCCAGTGACAAGAACGATGTTTTGTATGTTTTTAATATATGGAGGTGAAATTTTATATTTTACTGACAAATTTTGGCTATTTTTTAATGTGTCTCTCCTACAACATGTGATCCAGCTAGTCAGCCAGTAAGTATGAATAGTTCTTGTATATATGTATACAAGATTGTCACTATTTTCCTTCTGAAAAAGATGTATCTATAAATGTTGAAACCATAGTCAATGGGTATAAACAAAACTTCTCTTTTGCAACTGACTTGCTGTTTACTATTTCTTCACGAAAAGTGGTATTGTTGAAAGAGAAAATTCATTTGAGGAAGCTACTTGTGCTCTTGCTGCACAAATCAAAATTTTGAACTATAGGATGCTATTAACAATGAACAAGAGCAATACTGACTTAATGCCACTTAATAGCGAATATCCTGTTTATACAAATAACAAAGTGGTGAATAAATTTAGAAAACTATTGCAGAAAAAATTTTTATTAACAAGTGTGAGAGATTGGTAGAGTTACATATTGAAAATAGCTGTATGGCGAATGATGAAATTGTTTTTATGTTCACACAGTCCAGAAAAATCACAGTTGTGGCTGAATTAAGTAATTTTGGAAACAGTTGTTTTGATGATAGCTTGAAAAGATAAGACTTAGCTGTGGGCGAAAGTATTCAAAGACAGTGTTGTTAATAATAACTTCATATTCAGATTTACAAAGAATATGATAACAAGAAAATTGAAGTTTGTGTCTCCATTATATATATTATATACATATATATATATTAAGTTCTATGTAAGGAAGTTTCACAGCTAACATCTTCTATCAGAATCAAGAAAGTTATTGAAACAAATATTATAACAAGCAGTGAAGTTTTAGAAGGAACTTTAAAATATGTGTCCCCAGAGGCTCATGAACTATTTTCATGTTTTGTGCAATGTGAACAAAGGGCCTCGAGCTAATGCAGCAGTAGTTCTGAAACCTTCATTCTTCTGTACTGCATTATTTCTCTAATGTATACGTCAGTCCTCACATTTTGTGTTCAACTGTTAATCAGTCTTCTCTCCATTAGATAAGAATTATTTCTCCTAAAGGTTAAGTCTGGTTAGGGCTAAAGTGTAGTCTTACAATACAGGGAAGGCATAATTTTCATTTTTTGTGTTCAATAAGAAATGTTTCTGGCAATTTTTAATGGAGGTGGATTTCTTATTATTTATATATGAAAAGCATTTAGGCATTAAGCAAGAATTTTTATATTTCGATGAATATATGCAGATTGAAGCGATGAGTGAAGATTTGTGCCAAGGTTGGGATTCAAGCCTGGGTCTCCCACTCACTAGGCAGATGCGCTAACCACTACACCACCCTGGCACAGTGACTTCGCACAACTACACAGACTACCCTAGCATGTCTATCTCCTCAATCGAAATTCCCATTCATGCTTCTGCCGTCTTGGTATACCGTTCAACTCTAACAGCATTGCAGAGGCCCTCCAACTGTTTTGGAATAGCACCTCATCATCGAATGAAAGAAGGGTCCTGCCTGAAAGCCAGGTGTAGGTGCTTTTATCAGCTGAAACTATATGTTTCCATGGACCTTTCCAAGTCTCAAAGATCTATGATGTGTGTATGCAGACTGAAGCAACAAATGAAAATTTGTTTGAAGGCTGGGATTTGAACATGGGTCTCCTGCTCTCTAGGCAGGTGCAGTCTTTGTACAAGTTTTCATTTGTCACTTCAGTCTCCACGTATACATCCTAGATGTTTAACGCTTGAAAGGGTCTCTTTAACCATATAGTTTTATTTGAATAAGGCACTTATACCTGGGTTTCATTCAGGATATCTCGTTTTGTTCGATGCTGAGGTGCTATTCAAGTACAGCTGGAGAGCCGGCCGGTGTGGCCGTACAGTTCTAGGCGCTTCAGTCTGGAACCGCGTGACCGCTACGGTCGCAGGTTCGAATCCTGCCTCGGGCATGGATGTGTGTGATGTCCTTAGGCTAGATAGGTTTAAGTAGTTCGAAGTTCTAGGGGACTGATGACCACAGATGTTAAGGCCCATAGTGCTCAGTGCCATTTGAACCATTTTTTACAGCTGGAGAGCCTCTTTAATGCTGTTCAAGTTTAGGAAGAATAAGAAGTGGTCTGAGATGTGAACGGAAATTTGGATTGAGAAGGGAGACATACTAGCATAGTCCATGCAGTTGTCCAAAGCCATAGTGCCAGGGTGGCATAGTGGTTAATGCATATGCCTAGTGAGCAGGAGACCTGGGTTCAAATCCAGCTTTAGTACGTATTCTTATTCATAGCTTCAGTCTGCATATATACATCATATATGTTTGAGACTTGAAAAGGTCTCTTGAACCACCCAGTTTCATTTTATATTTTGGTATGACTGAAACCAAGAAAGTAGATATGATAATGTATTTGCTATAATTGAAAATTAAAATGCTGTACTGATGAAAATTTTGCTATGTCAGGGAATATTCGTATTTTATTAATAAAATGTTGCTAGTTTTGGAGAAAAATTGTACTTTTGAAGAAGATTTTAGGTCTGTTATGAAAAACTTTCATGAAGAGTCGATATTGTGTCCTTTTGATTTGGTTGAGTTCATAAGGGCAAATACATATAAGCTTCAGGCTTTTTAGGTTGCTGTTATACATTTTACAAGTAAATTTTGATCTTTGCTAAATCATTTATTACAAGATGGGAAATCAGACGTGTTTAAGTTTTACAGTAACATTGATGGTATAGTCAGCTGTTGAATTATTGGTATTGGGAGAACAGCTGAGTCATTAGTAAAAAAACTTATAGAGAATGGATATATTTTACCTGTGTTTTATATATTTTGTCAACTCTGTTTATTAATGCTATGGGAATTTGGGATGAAGGTTCATTAGATGAGAGCATTTGTTTTCCAGATCATATCAGTAAAGAGAACATGAAACCAATGTGTTACATTAGTACTTGTGTGAGAAATTCCAAAAAGTGTCGAAAGAAAGTAAGGCAAGAGAACATTTTTTTTGGATGTGTATACTTTAGGGTCGTGAACTGAGTATAAATAGTGTAGTCAGAAAACTTTTGTGACTGAGTTATTACACCAAAGTTTATGGAGTACTGTAGAAGTTATGTGGAAATATTTTAGGGTTTTCATAGATATTTATAATGAGATTTAAGGTGATATGCTGTAATGATGATTTTGATGGAAATGATTATGATGATGGTATAGCATGTTGTATGATGATGGCTTACCGATTTCTTCTGTTATGAATTGTAGCGTTTGATATTCATTTTGTCTCTGTGGGATCTGTTTTGAATAAAGAGTAACTCGCTGTGGAAGTATCTGCTCTGGTAATTTTGTCTGTCGGTGCTATAATGATTTTGTGTCATTCTAATTGTGTGTGTGATGGTTCTAAAGTATGTGGATTTCAGTTAATAGCTTCATAATGATGACTTGTTGTTGACATAATGAAGTGAAGATGGTTAACTGTGAACAATATCAAACAAAGTAATGCTGTTGCTGACTGTGGATAAATACCACCATCAAAAAAGTCTTCTGTATTTAAGGTAAAGCTAAACTAAAATTAAATGTAAGAGGAAATGGGATTCATTAAAAGGATGAAAAGGTATAGGGGTTGGGGGATGGTTTTTGCTACTGGAAAAATGTTAAGAAATCATGCTGTTGAAACTCACATTAGAAAAGTTTACTTCTGTGAAATTTGGCTTTTGGTAAGCATAGATTTCAACCATACTTTTGAAATTACTATGATATTATCCTTGAGAATTGATATAAATAGTAACAGTGAGAGGAATATTTTTTTTATTTTGTGTTATGCAATGTGAAATGTTTTCTAAGTTTGTGTAAATTTGATGAGAACTCTCATCTCATAATTTTGGGAAATGAAATAAATATTTTGTCCTGAGAGTAATAACACCATTGGGGTAGCCAGAACTGAAATGTTTTTGTACTACCATTCCATTTATGCTGTTATAGGAACGAAGGGCAACTTGGTAGGGTTAACACTGGAAAGAAATTCCAGGAATATATGTATTACCTTTTATAGCCAAATATGCTGTCTACATTCAGCTAAACTTTCTATGTAATTAATTTTTTTGATCATTTGTGAACTTAGATATTGAGAGAAATGATTAGAAAGTAACCAAGAGGTGAAAGGTTGGAAACATCAGTTGTATATGATATGCAAATTTTGAAGATGTGCATGTATAGCAGCAACTTTTATCATTTTTGTTTATTTTCAACTATCTGATTATTAGTCAGTTTAGTAATTTTTAAATAAATGTATGCAAGTATGTTTTCTTGCTCCATATTTCTTTGGATTTTAGTTATCCTTGAACTAATCCTTACATGTTTACAAAATTTTGATGAAAGTTACTTATGAAAATGTTTGATTTTGGCTCAGTGTGGTCCTTGAAGATAATAACTTAATAATTTTGTCAGCAATCAGTAATATGCAGTGTTTGTTGTGAGAGTTTCATAATTTTTGCAAAAAGACTTTCATTAGGAATTGTTATGAAATTTGTAAAACTTTCATCATTTATAGTCAAGATTTGTATGCATAATACATTTTTTTGTATAGTTCACTTCCATTTCAAGATAATTTTTGTTGTACCCCATATTTTCACATCTTTTTTATTAACAGCAGCTTCCTATTTAGTGCTGCTTTAATCAAAATGATGTGTATGGATTATAATTTTGTAATTGCACTAGCTCAGAATGTCTCTCCTGCCAATGGAAATTTTTGGAAGATATTTGTTTAAATTCATATTTGCATTTTGATTCATAAAATTTCTACTAAATTGTTATCTTTATCAATTGGCACATATAGCTCTCACTTTTCACAATATCATAAAATAACTTACTGGAAGACCATCAACTGCTTGCTTTGGAAGAATATGGTAGGTAACATTTTGTCCATAATACATTTATTTGCAAGAATTGGAATGTATAATTTTTAGGAATTGTACATTTGACAGGGGTATAAATGAACAGGTGCTGTAACAAACCAGTATAAAATAAAATATTTTATACTTATTTTATATGCAAATTGTTTTAAAATGCTGTTTCCATCTCAAAACATGTGATGCACAATTTTAAATGAAGTCCATGATACCAAAACATTTTCAGCAATTATATTTCCCTTACACATTAATTAATGATAAGAACGGTTTTCCAAGCGATTATTCATAAAAAGTAAGGTCCCAGAAAGATATTCATCCTAACAGCTTCACTTTAAATTAGAGAAAAGTTACAGAAACAAAATTTTGAAAAGAAATTATCTGGAAATATTGTAATTTGCCTACATATAAGTCACTTAATCGACAACCAATGCCATATATACTTACAAAATCTTCAAATGTTTTTTCTTAATAGTTCCACAATGTAATTAACTTCATAATAAACAATTTCTTTTTATAGAAAATGACAGTATTAAAAAGTGTAAATGAAACTTTTACACATGTCACCTTATGGAAACCTTAATTTTTCATCTGTGATTATTTAACATGTCTTTCATAACTATTTAGACACTCAGATATTTCTACTCATAAAATCAAACAATTTATATAAATTCCTGTTAAGAAAACTACATGTTAATATAATAATTAATCTGACAGTGAAGGTCTATATAATATTCTGTTAAGAAAATTGCATGTTAATATAATAATTAATCAGACAATGAAGGTCTCTATAATATTCTGGCCCACACTCATATATTATAAATAGTAGTCAAAAACACACCAGAACTTAGTTATATGTAGTTTGTTCTAGACTACAGTTTATAATTTTCATTACACACAGGCACATCAGTAATAAGTTAACATAATCTTCTCAAGCAGTTTACAGATCCTTTGTTGACTGGAAATGCATATGAATTAGCTCATCTATGTACAAGTACATTCTCCTTATCCCTGGAATGTCATTGTGAGATATTTACATACTGTGTAGTGGGGAAATGTGAAGTTAGTGTTAATGTGGTCTTCTGTTGTGACATTTAAATAATTTTGCAAGTTATTAATTTGAAAATCATGCAACTAATGATTAATAGGACATGAGGGTCGCTTCATCATTTGCAGTCGAGACATTGTATCCTTTCGACACATAAAACCCACTTTACTTCCTGGACAGTGTGCACCATTTCAGCGGAGCTCCTCGCGAAGGATGAATATATTGTCATTCAGATAGTAACTGAAATGAACCACCATAAATGCAACACCCTGAAGGAAGCATCCGAATCAAGTGAAATTTACACCATGGGTTTGCAGCGATGAGATATGCAACTGATTAGAATTTCAGCGCAGACGCACATCACGCGCGCCTGTGGCGCCACCTCATAGCGCCATTTAAGGCTTGGCGATTTCGACGAGTGTACGTTCGGCACGTGTGTTTACCTTGTGGTTGTTTCACAAGACGATCAGTTATGCCTCGTAGACAACAGCGAACATCGTTTGATCAAGTATCCGAGTTCGACAGAGGAAGGATAGTGGCTTACCGAGATTGTGGATTATCATACAGAGAAATCGCTAGTCGTGTTGGACGAAACCAAACAACTGTAATGCGGATATGTGACCGTTGGATGCAGGAGGGTACGACGGACCGACGTGGTCGATCGCATTCACCTCGGTGCACCACTGCACGTGCTGATAGGCAAATTGTGCGCATGGCAGTGACGGATCGCTCAGTGACATCCCGAACCATAGCACAGCACATTGCGTCTGTAACGCATCATCCAGTGTCTGCGCGTACCATTCGACGCCGTTTACAGCAGAGTGGTCTGTCCGCAAGACGTCCATTGCTTCGTCTACCATTGACGCAGAACCACAGACGTCTCCGTCGCCAATGGTGTGATGACAGACGGATGTGGACGGCAGAATGGAATGACGTTGTCTTTACTGACGAGGCACGCTTCTGTCTGCAGCACCACGATGGTCGGATTCGACTGTGGAAACACCGTGGAGAGAGGATGCTGGACAGCTGCATTATGCACCGCCACACTGGTCTTGCACCGGGTATTATGGTATGGGGCGGTATTGGATATTACTCTCGCACGCCTCTAGTACGCATTGCCGGTACTTTAAATAGCCGGCGCTACATATCCGAGGTGCTGGAGCCAGTTGTCCTTCCTTACCTTCAGGGCTCGGCCACAGCCATATTTCAACAGGATAATGCGCGGCCACACGTGGCACGCATTGTCCAAAGGTTCTTCGTCAATAACCAGATTGAATTGCTTCCCTGGCCGGCTCGCTCTCCGGATCTTTCGCCGATAGAAAACATGTGGTCCATGGTTGCTCAACGAGTGACCCAGATTACATCCCCAGCTGCCACACCAGATGATCTTTGGCAACGTGTGGAAGCTGCTTGGGCTGCTGTACCCCAGGAACACATCCAACGTCTCTTTGACTCAATGCCGAGACGTGTGGCAGCGGTGATCTCCAACAATGGCGGCTACTCTGGCTACTGATTCTGGCAGGAACCACATGTCACAGACGTCTGTAAACGTAATCATTTGATACTTGGTCAACATGTTATCTACAAAATAAATCTTGTTGTGCTACCTCTTGTCTTTCTTGGTGTTGCATTTACGGTGGCCAGCAGTGTACATCAGACGCATTATATCAGCATGCAAACTGCTACGTGAGTGTGTAAAAGTCATAGACTTTTCCAATTTGTTCGTTTCAACAAAAGTTTAAACTTTATATTTACATTGATGAGAAGAGGTTGGTTTCAATTATTTAGTTCATCAGGAATATTATGTATTTGATGGTTTTAATATGACTGGATATTTGTGCAGCTTTCTTTACGTATTACTTTGTCTCAGATAATTGCATAACCTACAAAAAGTATGTGAGTGGTATTAATCTATTGTGCCTGGTCATTAATACGCAACATGAACGGAAAGATTCCGAACATGCTTTCCAGGGGGAATGCCGGAAGTTACATCTAACTCTGGTGACTCTCCCTCAAAGACAGCATGCTTCATGTTGTCTGTCAAGAAAACCTGAATCCACACGCAATTTGCGTTGGATCAGACATTTAATAGCTCTTCTGTTACTAACCGTTGGAGCGGAATAAATCAAATACGTTTCATGAAGTCAAGAAATGCTGCATTCAACTGATTACTTTGATCCACAGTTTGTCCACTGTTTTCGGGATGTCTTGCGAGTAAAGCGTGATTGGGCTTCATATAACGAGCGTTTTTGGAATCAATGCTAGTTGGCATGGAGTTCATGCTGTTAGAGATCCATCACCGTTTGTGACAAAGCACGAGCTGAGACGAGCAGCAGTGAGATAAGAAATTGATGGTTGCCTTAGTCAAGAAAGTGCCACAGGGAAACAACGAAAACCCGGAATCTGGATGGTAGGCATGTGATTTGAGTCTGTTTTTCCGGATTACGATTCCAGCGTCTTAAATTTTGCCCTGTCTCGATCCGAAAAAAAAGTCCATAAATCCGTAAGAGTACGAGAAATTGTCTTCTGAATAGCACGCTGCAAAGCATCCCAGATACGCCCAATAATGTTCATGTCTGGGGAGCGTGGTGGCAAGCGGAAGGGTTTAAACTCAAAGAGGGCTTCCTGGGGCTACTCTGTAGCAATTCTGGACATGCGTGGTGTCGCATTGTGCTATCGGAATTGCCCGAGTCTTTCGGAATGCACAATAGACATGAATGGATCCAGGTGATTAGACAGGACAGGTGTGTCAGAGTCGTACCTAGATGCATCAGGGGTCCCATATCACTCCAACTGCACACGCCCCACACCACTACAGAGCCTCCACCAGCTTGAACAGTCCCCTGCTGACAAAAAATGGTTCAAATATCTCTGAGCACTATGGGCCTTTACATCTGAGGTCATCAGTCCCCTAGAACTTAGAACTACTTAAACCTAACTAACCTAAGGACATCACACACATCCATGCCCGAGGCAGGATTCGAACCTGCGACCGTAGCGGTCGCACGGCTCCAGACTGAACCGCCTAGAACCGCTCGGCCACACCGGCCGGCCCCTGCTAACATGCAGGGTCCATGGAATCATGTGGTTGTCTCCATACCCGTACATGTCCATCCACTCGATACAATTTGAAATGAGACTCGTCTGACATGGCAACATATTTCCAGCCGTCAACAGTGCAATGTTGATGTTGACGGGCCCAGGCGCGGTATAACGCTTTACGTCTTGCAGTCATCAAACCCAGATCGATGATGTTTCTTTGAATGGTTCGCACACTGACACTTGTTGATGACCCGGCAGCAATTTGCGGAAGGGCTGCATTTCTGTTACGTTGATAGATTCCCTTCAGTCGTCGTTGGTCCCGTTCTTGCAGAACCTTTTTCCGGACGCAGTGACGTCGGAGATATGATGTTTTATCTGATTCTTGATATTCACGGTACACTCGTGAAATGGTCTTATGTGATAATCCCCACTTCATCGTTACCTCGGAGATGCTGAGTCACATCGCTAGTACGCCGACTATAACACCACGTTTAAACGCACTTACATCTTGATAGCATGCCATTGTAGCAGCAGTAACCGACCTAACAATTGCGCCAGACACTTACTGTCTTATATAGGCGTTGCCGACCGCAGCGCCGTATTCTGCCTGTTTACGTATCTGTGTATTTGAATACGCTTGGCTATATCAGTTTCTTCGGAGCTTCAGTTTAAATAACGGTCCATTGTGCACAGAAAGAAAATACCGAGAGTTTGGCGGAGGTGTCAGAGATAGACTGTGAAAGTTAGTGAAACAGATCTGTGGCGTTGTCGTTCGTTATATAAAACCACAATTCCGGCTAGTGTTACAGACAACCTGAATCATGCTGACTTCCTCTTGCAGTACTACGGCTTAATTACAGTAGCTAAGAACCACTTCAGAGCGATGTAGAGAGAGTACTTTCGAGAAAATTATGACCACACAGTACAAGATCGAAAGAAGTAAATATGAATAGCAGTCGCAAACTGCATGCTGTTCACACTTTCTAGACATCCGTGAAAGCATGGGAACGATGTTTAGACGGGTAAGGATCGAGCCATTACATAATCGCAAGAATAGAACCACTAAGGACTCCTTCGATAAGTCTGAAGCTTCAACTAAGTGGTTAGCTTCAAATGCAAACTGGTTTACACTGAAGAGTCCGGACGACCAATAAACAAACGTGAAGGTGAATATCGTCCCAAGAATTTGGTCGATGAGCTGATACGATGTAAAGGTCATTCACTTAACGATTACTAGAGATTGCGTCAGCGATAGGGATGTAATGATTTTATTCAAAACCACTTCACAGCGTATTGTAGTGTGGGGAAGTAGGATGACTTTATGGTGGCCTTTATCACCGATGGGGTGCCACACTTTTCAGTATCCTTAGTGCTATTTTAGGTGTGCAGCACATCTGTCCAAGCACCCGATAATCGTTAACACTGTACCCTTTCTCACGCGACGCATCTGTCCCAGATTTTAGGAAGGCGATCATTAACCACAGTCCCTAAGTCCTCACAAAAATGTCCAACATACCAGTATAAATACAAAGCTCGTTAGAGTTTAGAATTCCCAAATGAAAAGTGCGAAATTCTGAAACGAAGACTTCAGTTGATGAACAACCATCTTGTGACAAAACGAAAAGGAAAGGAAGATCGTAGTGTCCCTTCGACGTCTAAAGGTTTCCTTAAATCTCTTAACAAAAATTCCATAATGATTTATTTGACAAGCTCAACAAGGTTTTATTCTATTCTTTCTCAAACGCTGCAGTGCTTCGTCTTCAAGGATCACCTTGTCTATGTTACTACTTTTCCAAACATGATCATACTGTGTGTAGCGGAGGGTGTAAAGTACATCAGAATTACTTCAACCCTACCTCCCACTGTCCTGGTTCCTGCTCTACCGGTAGGTGATACATGGTCAGGGGAAAAAACCGCAATCGGTACGACTTGTGAAGATCACTATGCACAAGCAAGTAAAATGTTTCACGATTCACCCTGGAAGCCAGCCCTATCGATATGTTACTCTTAAATCCTTGTGCGGTGTATTACTTAATTCCTGCAACTGTAGGCAGGAGAGCTCTATGGTGCTGTCAAGAATCTCGGGTTGAACGGCCGTACTCTTCGCTATTTTTGTGTTAGCTCAAAAATGGTTCAAATGGCTCTGAGCATTGTGGGACTCAACATCTGAGGTCATCAGTCCCCTAGAACTTAGAACTACTTAAACCTAACTAACCTAAGGACATCACACACATCCGTGCCCGAGGCAGGATTCCAACCTACGACCGTAGCGGTCGCACGGTTCCAGACTGAAGCGCCTATGACCGCTGGGCCACAGCGGCCGGCTGTGTTAGTTAAATTTGCTAATGTTCCTAAAAGTGCTAAACAATGTGTCAGATGAGAGCTTTATGACTGACCTCCTTCATCGGTAAATAATACTCTAATAGTAATTTCCAGTACATCTGCCTTTCCTACAATTGGATTTACATGGTCGTTTAACTTCAGATCACTCGGGAGGGTCTGCTACCTGTCTTTGAAACACGCCTTAATCATCTGCAGTTTTTCACGTTGCGAATTGGATGTTACACTCTTAATACGCCTTTCTTCGTCGACCTTTAGTTCTACATCTACATACGTATTTCAAAGGCCACCGTACGGTTCGTGGAGGAGGCTACATTGTACCACTACTTGACATATTCTTTCCCGTTCCACTCACAAACAGGATGAGGGAAAAACGACTATCTATATGCCTGCATACGAGCCTTAATTTCTCTTATTTTTGCGATATTTTCGTGAACTTTGGTGTCATTAGACTCATTCCCCGACGAGCTTCAAATACTGATTCCCTAAATTTCATCAACAGCCTTCGTTGGAAAAGAGGGAATCCCATTTGAGTTCCCGAAGTATCTGCGTAGTATCTGCGTGTTGACCGAACCTACCGGTAACAAATCTAACAGCCTGCCTCTGAATTCCTTCGGTATCTTCCTTTAATTGTATCTGGTGGCGATCCCAAACAGGTGAGCAGTACACAAGTGTGGGTCGCATTAGTGTTCTACACACGGTCTCCTTTACAGATGAACCACACTGTCCTAAGTTTCTCCCAACAAATCGAAGTCGGCCATTCGCCTTGCCTCCTACAGTCCTTACATGTTCGTTCCACTTTATATTGCTTTGTAGCGTTATGCCCAGATACTTAATCGACCTGAAAGTGTCAAGCAGCACATTACTAATGCTGCGTTCGAACATTATGGCATTGTTTTTCCCGCTCATCTGCATAAACTTACATATTTCCTGTATTTAAATCTAGCTGCCATTCATCACGTGAACTGGAAATTTCGTCAAGTCATCCTGTATCCTCATAAAGTCACTCAACGATGACTCCTTTCGGTACGCCACAGTAAGGCAATGCTTTCGCTTCTACACCTTCCGGAGCAAATCAAAAATTGTTCAATTGGCTCTGAGTACTTAACATCTGAGGTCATCAGTCCCCTAGAACTTAGAACTACTTAAACCTAACTAACCTAAGGACATCACACACATCCATGCCCGAGGCAGGATTCGAACCTGCGACCGTAGCGGTCATGCGGTTCCAGACTGCAGCGCCTAGAACCACTCGGGTGGAGCAAATCAAAGTGCCCACCGTTGTGCCAGCGAGTGTACTTTCGTACGCCACAACAAGTTCAAATTCCGGTCAAGCCATCCAGATGTAGTTTTCTCGCTACTATCCGAAATCGCTTAAGGTGAATGCGGGGATGGTTCCTTTGAAGAGGGCACGCCCGATTTCCTTCTCAGCTCTTATCCAGTCCGTGTCTGTGCTCCATGTCTACTGGCTTCATCATCGATGTGACATTAAACACTAACCTTTATTTCACACTACCCAAAGGAAACGTAATGAAATTCAAAAACAAAGTTTTTATGAAAATATGTATTTAAACCATACTACAACCATCTTAGTTATGTTCAGAATGAAAACATTAGAAATTAATTAAGCTATACACAAAGTTGTATTAAAACTGTTAAATAACATCCTATACTATACTGTACGATTAAAATCCGCCAGGTTAGCCGAGAGTCCTAATGCGCTGCTTCCTGGACTCGGGTAGGTGTGCAGGCCCTGGATCGAATCCGCCCAGCTGATTAACGGCGAGGGACGGTGTGCTGGCCAGCCTGAATGTGGGTTTTTGGCGGTTTTCCACATCCCACTAAGTGACTACCGGGCTAGTCCCCACGTCCCGCCTTAGTTACACGACTCGTAGGCATTTGAAACACGTTCGCACTATTTCATAATTTATACTAGACGCAGACAGATGGGGTACACTGATTCCGTCCTGGGGGGTTCGAGTTGACGACAGGAAAGGTATCTGGCCACCCCTTCAAATTAACCTTGTCAAATCCGATGGTAACCATGGCGACCCTGGGCAAACTATGGGACAAGGCACAAGCAAAAGAAGAAGAAGACTATACTGTAAGATTAAACAGAAACGAAAATTTAATGTCAAATAGAATGCATAGTCCTGTTATGAAACGTGTGTACTTAGCGACTCAATTTTTGGTCTTAAATGAGTTTTCCTAACTTCTGTATCTGCTAAATATACTGTTATTTTAGACAAATCAATCCATTGTGCTCTTTTGTTCTCTGTGATGGTATTGCCACGCCAGATAATAATTCCTGGCTCATTAAAAACGTGAGCAGGTTTTTAATAATTTTAGTTGAAAGAAAGCTTAGTTTTTGCAACACTCACAAGTACTGTTAGATACATTAGGACGGCTACGCATACGTCAGCGTAAGCTGATACCAGTGAGCTATGTTTTACTAACAATAAATCTGATGAGCCTTGCATACCAAACATTTGTGTTTTAAATGGTGTTATAGACATCATCTGCACTGGAAACAGAGGACAAACTTTATTTAAAAAATGCTACTGAATTGAGCGTTTCATTTTGAAGGCACTACAAAATGTTCAACTGTGTGTGAAATCTTATGGGACTTAATTGCTAAGATCATCAGTCCCTAAATTATCCTAACGACAAACACACACACCCATGCCCGAGGGAGGACTCGAACCTCCGCCGGGACCAGCCGCACAGTCCATGACTGCAGCGGCTAGACCGCTCGGCTAATCTCGCGCGAAGGCACTGCATATGCACAAACGTTGTGTTACTCTGTAGGCGTCTATGACTTTCTACACTTCTTTAAACTGCGTACTCAGTTGCAGGTATGTGATGTCAGTTATTGGATAGCAATAGGTAGTTACTAGATCCATCAAATTTTCGCCTTAGTGAGACACATCGAAGTTCTTCTTTGGTATTTTTATTCGTTTGTTGGAGAATTTACACTTGACGCTCCATCTTCGACAGATATTGAAAGTTTCGTCAAACAGTTTGTCGACTTATACTCCGACGTTAGCTGTTTCTCACAGCATTGATCAACTACAGCCACCGTATTGTTAAATTGAAAGACTTCAGATGCTAATACATTTTTATAGTAATTTGATTTGAGTCACGCATAGGACAATGCCTGAAAATTTTCATTTTCTACTTAAGACCTATTGATACTTTCCGTTTATTAACTATGTTACTAGTAAGAACACTTAATAAAGCCAAAAATATCTTTTCATAAATGACGGATGGCGTAGTACCTCTTAGCCTATGGCGCTAGATTTACTGTCTTTCGAATAGCCGTAGAAGTACTCGCGGGACAAAGTTTTAACTCCTGCCACCATAAAATGCGGCCGTCAAAATATTTGGAGGTCTCGCCTATGGGACACTATTAAAACGCTACTTCATTCGATCCGCATCATTCTGAATAGTACGTTTCTTTGCACTCGAAGTGCGACGCTATTCTCTTCTCCGCATTATTATGTGCGGGAAAGAACGTACACAGGCCCACCTCGTATTTCAGATTTTCTCCACTTTTGTTTCGGTTAATTTTTTTTATTGGGGGGGGGGGGGTTGGAGCTTAGGGGGCCTCTTAAACTTGGGACCCCAGGGGTTGCCCCAGTTTAGTTACGACCCTGCTGTAACCTCTGCCCTAATTTCAGCTGTCGTAAACTGTCCCTTCGTTAAAGCCAGTGGAACAATCCTACGATCTTCTCATGATGTAGTTCCGGTGCAAGGTCCCGTTTCTACACTTCCTGACACACTGTTGTATCACATCATCACTCGTTTTGCAGTCATTAATTACAATCAGATGTGCGTGAGAGCAGCGGGTCTGGTACTCCTGTGCCCCTGATATTGATTCAGCCTTTCTCAAAGTCCTAAAGATGGCGATAAGCTGAACGTGCACGTCTTCTGCGAATTCTACGTTGCAATCTCCAGCTGGAAAGTTACGTTATTTTTATACACACCCAATAACCATCATACACGCACGCCATGAACCTGTAGAATTGTCATTTTTATGTACTGCAGATGCTGAGAATAAGCTCGTGTAAGGATGAAAGTTTAGTCGACATAACCCACAGGGATAGAATTGATGTTCATTAGCGTTCGGTCAGGTGTTCTGTTGTGCCCCTTTGGACGAAAGTATGGCGTGCGTGGTGCAATCAGGATGTTGACGACAATTGGGGCTGTGGTCTGTTAAATTACCTTTAACAGAGTGAGAGGGAGAAAGTTTCCTGGGGTGCATATCACAGGTGATTTTGGAACGGAGAGGAGAAGTTGTTGGCTTCGTAGGAAGCGAATGAGGGTGTAACCACTTAAGATCAATTTAAGATATAACGGAAACGAAAGCTCCAAAACTAGTTGCAATAAGGCAATATATCTGTAATATTTTACATGACGAGCATGTTTTGGCTTATTGCCATTGTCAGGTGCCTTTTGAAAATGACTTTGGTCAGATTATCTATACGTAAATCGTGACTGTTTTATGTTTACATTTTCATTCGTACTTACGTCTAGTCGGAAGTTACGTCCATATTGTGTCTATAATAAATTTTTTTCTGTCAGGTCTTGGTAAGTATAACAATTTTTGTTGTTACGAAACATAAAAATACGTTTTTGTCAGATATTTTGACATTTCAGTATTTTGACAGTTCTTCATTACGACGCTTTATGTCTACAAAAAATGTTCAAATGTGTGTGAGATCTTATGGGACTTAACTGATAAGGTCATCAGTCCCTAAGCTTACACACTACTTAACCTAAATTATCCTAAGGACAGACACACACATCCATGCCCGAGGGAGGACTCGAACCTCCGCCGGGACCAGCCGTATATGTCTGCAGAGTATATACAGCTTACCAGAGATGATATTACATTTCGTTGTCCTTATATTCTTCTAAATTTTATCTACGGATTGTGGAAGATTCGTTTACCATAAGACTATCTCTTTTCGTATTTCTCTATTATGTCAATAAAAGTTTCGAGGTAGTACTTATGATAAAAATCTGTGCGTTCGTTTAAAATTCCGTGTGCGTATTTTATTGTATGAATATAAATTTCCAGTTCTCCTAGAATGTTCATAGTAAGTACTTTAGGCATTTTGCGTAATATCTCTAGCGCCGTTTCCGTTTTCTCGGCTTTGTAGTTTTCAGTTTTGAAACGCAAATAGAAGCTAGACGGATTATTATCATGGTTTCTTGTATGGTCTTTAAATCTGATGATCAGATTTCGTCAGGTTTAGTCAATACAGAAATTGCTGCAATCGTCACAGGTGACTTTGGCAGAAAAAATTACTATAGGTGCAATATGGTCGTCATTTCCAATTAGACGTACGTACCAACGCAAATGTAAACATAAAACAGCCACGATTTACTTATTGATAATCTGACAAATGTTATTTTTGCAGGTAACTTGATAATGACAGTAAGTCGAAACAAGCCTTTAGTGTAAAATATTAAAATATGTTACATTACTGCAGGAAATTTTGGAACTTTCGTTTTCATTGCGTCTTATACTGACGTATACTATGCTGCGGACCCAACGGAAAGTAATATAAGATCAGTTTATTTAACAACAATTAACATTTATTCGAAGAGGCGTCTTCAACGGCTTTATATCTTTGCAAATCAGTGAGTACAACCTACCACTCTACGCGGTGTAATAAAAAAGTATGGCCAAACATTCAGGAAACATCCCTCACACAGGAAGAAAATATGTTATATGGACACAGGTGTGAAAACGCTTTTTTCCACGTTACAAATCAGTTTCTACAATTCTGCAACACACTAATTATTGAAAACACGCAGGAAAAGAAACACTTTCCTAAATGAAGTTCACAGAAGTGTACCCGTGCAGAAAAGCAGTTGCTGACGGTGCCTGCACATGTTGTAGGTGGTACGGACACAGCTGGTTCTCATGTAGCACTTTTCAGACAGTCACGTACTCAACATTACTTGCCGATATTAATCTTCCACTGGCACTAACGTTGTCGTTAACCGAACGAACAAGTTCCTCCTCCAGCTGAAGTGTCCTCGTTCTTCTTGGTCTCAACTAGTCTCAAGTAGTGGGCTTAAACGTCCCATGCTTTCTGAGACGAAGATCAATTGCTACAATCGTCACCTGCGAGGCACCGTCATTACAGAACTCACTACAAACGTTGAGCGCCGCGGCCATTATCACCTGCTAATCTGGGCATCTGCCAAAACCACATATGAGTACACTTCCGGAAACCAAGTCCGTGGTGAACACTAAACAGTTGATTCTACGTGCCTGCACAGTTCGTGATGACCCCTATAACTGTTAGCTCTAAATGTTTGATGCTAGTAGAGCAGTGATGTTAGTCGCATGTCAACACATGTCAGCATTACCTTAGTTCCACTGGAACAACGAATACAGACGGTGAACCTAAGAATTACAGATTTTCGTACATTCTAACCAAACGTAACCAAAAGAGTATATGAAACATTTCATGTAGGAAAACGTTTCATGTAATGCTGGTATGTTATGTTTCTGAATGTTTGTCATGATTAATGTGATTATAGAAAGAAGTAGAAAATGAACTCTAGCAAGGAAATAAAATGTTTCTAGACTCGTGTCCAGATAACATATTTTGTACCTCTATGTGTCGGGAATGTTTGCTGGACGTTTGGCCAAACCTTTTTGTTACACTCTATGTAAATTATGTTTGTCCTTTCCATAAACTCGGAGCTCCTGAGTTCTACGTTTCGACGTCAGAGATGAGCGCTCTGTTTGCAACTCATTCCAACAGTACGCAATCAAGCGCGAGACAGCTTTTGTTTCCCTTTATATTCTGACACATAGAAAATACATGGTGTCCAGCGAAGAAGTCCCTGATTCCAAAATTAAATATCTCGAAAACTAAGATCGGTAGACAAGTGCAACAAACGGTACGTTCATTGTGAAAGTCATAAGAATTTGATACTGAAGTTATATAGAGTTTTCGAAACAGGTAGAAAAGCTGCTAACAGATGGTGGTGTAATCGCAATATGTAGTGCCTATAAATAGAACACCGCAGCTCAGAGCGATCAGTTTCACCACTGGATCATGAAAGGAGGTCAGTGTACCAGAGGATGCGGTTGAAATCACGTGTTCCACCGAATAACGTGTTTTTCTGGTACTGGAATACCACAGGTTAGAACACATTCGTGCGGCAACAAGGCGCAGTTTTCAAACACAGTTTCATTTTCTAAAAGGATCCGATGAGAAAACCATTCGCAAGCTCTTCGCCAGATTTCAACGGACAGGCAGTGTGGTTCATGATCTGGCAAGGAATGTTGGCACCAGGCAAGCTGTTGTTACTCCTGAAAAACGTATCCATGATTTCTGGAATTATTCAGAAAAATCCAGCGAAATACGTCCGAAGAATTGCAGCAGAAACTGGTTTGAAGCGTTCGAGCACACAGGAAATGAGACAGAACATACACATGTTTCCATTCCAAATCCAAACGGCATGGATATATGTGATGTTCTTAGGTTAGTTAGGTTTAAGTAGTTCTAAGTCTAGGGGGCTGGTGATCTCAGATGTTAAGTCCCACAGTGCTCAGAGCCATTAGAATCATTTTGAACCAAATCTAAAGCCACCAAGAGATACCTGTGCTAGTTGTGTGACAGGGGTTTGACTTTGTGGAACAGAGTCTCATAATCATTAATAATGAAAGATTTGATGTTGTCTGCACCTGGTCCACAGATGAAGCACGCTTCCACCTCGATGGAGTCGTGAATAACCAAAACTGGCGATTTTGGACTTCCTAATGCCCCCTTTTTGTGAAGCGAAACCACTGTATTCTCCCAAAGTTACTGTTTGGGCTGCGATATGCAGCAGAGGCGTTATTGGCCGTCTTCAAGTGACAGACTGTCACTATTGAACGTTACGGTGCAATTTTGGAACAATTTGTCGACACACAGCTAGCCCTGGAGAATCGTCTAGGCCGTGAGTGGTTCATGCAAGCTGAGGCCAGACCAAATCGCACCTAACAGCTGTTTCAGTTTCTTGATGAATACTTCGGGAACACAGTCATTGCGTTGGACTCTTGCAAATTTACTGATACAGGGATGGATTGGCCTCCATATTAGCCCGATATGACTCATTGTGATTACTTTTTATGGGGCACATTGAAATACACTGTCTACGAGAACCATCTCACCATGCTGGACGAGCTTGAATCGGTGATCTGTGTGGCATGTGAATCAGTTTCCGTTGAGACAATACAGGATGTATTGGAAAATTTCGTTGTTCGTTTGCGCCTCATCTGTACTGCTACTGGATGTGACGTGATTGTGAAGGCTGTTTGCAGACGTGTTTGGTCACGCACACTGATACTGTACGATCCGCACAGCGTAAAGGTACAGCTCCAGCTGTTTCTGTACAAATTTCTTACAGCTTTTGGTATGAACATCCAGTTTGTTGCACTCGTCTGCCGATCATAGTTTTCGAGATATTTAATTTTGAAATCAAGGACTCCTTTGCTGGAAATCCTGTGTCAATTATTACCCGTTGCGACTACCAGAGACAAATTCTGAAGAGCTTGTTTTTTTTACTAACAGGCAGAAAACTCAAGATAATTATAGTTGCGGGAAACTCATCGGAAACTTAGTTATCCTCCCTCGAATGTGAACAGCCTCTCGTAATTCCTACTGCAGCATCATCGAAGTGTCAATCTACAGTGACTCTGAGGCCTGGCTGTAGTACTTCTAGCTGATTCTTGGTAATCACTGTCTTGGCCCCTGCACTGGAAGTTTACATATTGCTTTTTCAAGGACTTTTGAGCGAGTTTTTTCCGTAGAGATGTTTTCCCAGTTCCGAGAGTCTTCGTAAGCATTCTTTCAGAACCTTTCAGAAGATTCTCGAACGTTTTGGTTGTATGCAAATGTCTGCTAAGTCGCCTTGGTAGTCGAGGGTATTGTACTCACCTAGCCATTGCAGCAACGCCACTTCTTCGGCCGGTTATCAACGGGTCTGACTTCAGACGGAGCATTTGGCCACGTTCTGATGTCTGCCTGGCACCATGGCTTGTGTTTTGTGTTAAATATTACTAATAATAAAGTTTCCTCTTTTCCTCGGAACCATGTCACTTCTCGCATTAATAAAATTCGATAGCCTTGAAAGAGCATAGTGTAAAACATTACATTTCCGTCATACATTTCCCGAAGTGAGACGTGTGGAAGGTAAATGAAATAAGTAAAAATCGCTGTCTGCTTCAGAAAACTTTTTCATGGTAGAAACAAAACTAAACTCATGGTCGTGTTTAAAGTAGCATCCCAGCGAATTCCTGACTAATTTAACCAGTCCATAGCAGCTCAGATCACGAAAATGAATATAACACTTACCGAAAGCTAATGTAGTGTCTTAGTAGTGTCCCAGATCACTCGAAGCTCGATACTAAGTTGACAGAGACGTGCTGAAGCATCACTGAACTGCGTAAGATGAAACATCGCTACAGATAAGGGAAGGAGGCTTTCGAACCACACAGTCAATAACCTCAGAGCCCAGCTTTCCAGAAATTTAATCGTCCAAATCGCGCCTTGCCCAGACGGCGGCGGCTGTCCGAATCTCGAATTACTGCGGCCGGGAAGGGGCATGCCTCGGCTCGTGTGACCGCAGGAGGCCAGGAAAGTCGCCGCTAAGCGTTTCGTGACAGCCATTAGTCTGCTCGCCAACACATATAGCGTGCGATATACTTTCTCCTCGGCGAAAGCGTGACTACTTTCCATCTTGAGATCACACACCGTTGCTCCACGTGAAAATTAAACGCTCCTCATACGTAAGACATGCGCTGTAAGTCATTTTACGAGCCAGCGACTTAACGAGACTCCATTCTACCACACTAACGCTGCCGTTACGTTTAACATGAACTGTATTACAGCTTTAACATTCTTCGTTAGCTCGATTGTCAACTTAATTGTAGGTATCTTTGAAACAGCATCTTATATACTTTGCTCGTTGCTCGTACAACGAATGCTCACGTATATACAGGGTATTACATAATTAATAGTGAAAACAGATTCGTGAGTAAGTATACTATATTGCAATAGAAGCCAAAACGTTCCAGTGAACATGGTTCTGCAAAAGAACTATCTGCGGTATAATTGCAATGTGAGGCTACGCTACGAGCTACCACTGACTTCAGCATGAAGTATCGTCCTATTTAGTACAAATGAATTTGAAATGCAAACATTTAGAGTAAGTCCTCATCTAACTGAGGTCAAATTTCACCCATGACCAAACTTAACAAGAACTACAACGCTGACGCAGCACGTTAAATGTTACACTTTTTTGTACATTCGTAAATGTTAAAGAAGGTATTCTACGTGTCTTCCGCGTATTATGATGCAATACTGCAAATGGCTCTGAGCACTATGAGACTTAACATCAGAGGTCATCAGTCCCCTAGAACTTAGAACTACTTAAACATAACTGACCTAAAGACATCACACACATCCATGCCCGAGGCAGGATTCGAACCTGCGACCGTAGCGGTCGCGCGGTTCCAGACTGAAGCGCCTAGAACCGCTCGGCCACAGCAGTCGGCTGCAATACTGCATTCGTCTCTGCAGACAGTTACGTATTCTTTCAAACAACAGTTCGCTGTTGCGGTTCTTAAACCGTATCTACATCTACGTACAGACTCTGCAAACCATCGTATGATGCATGGCGGAGGTACTTTATATCGCTTCTAGCCGTTTCTTTTCCTGTTCCATTCGCTTTCGCATAAGAACCGAGGCGAAAGACGACTGTCAATACGTCCCCACACGAGCCCTAATTTATTTTATCTTATCTTTGTCGTCCTTGGCGGCAGTAGAATTTTTCTGCAGTCATCCTCAACAGCAACTTCTCTGAAGTTTCTCAATAGTGCCTCGCGGAAACAAAATCGTCTTCCGTACAGGGATTCCCATTTCAGTTCCCGAAGTACTTCCGTAATGCTTGTGTGCTTATCGAAACTACCGGTAACAAATTCAGTAGCACGCCTCTGATGTGTTTAGAAGTTCTGCTTCAATCTGACCTGGTGGGCATCCCACATACTCGAGATGCACTCAAGAATAGGTCGCTCTAGTATTCCATACAAGGTCCCCTCTGTAGATGAACTTCACTTTCCTAAAATTCTGCCAATGAAGCAAAGTCGATCATTCGCCCTCCCTACTATCCTCCTTAATCGCTCGTTCAGTTTCATATCGCGCTGCAACTCTCCTACTTTTTTAATCGACGTGACTGTCACACTACCAATGCTGTATTCGAACTTTAAAGGATTGTTTTTCCTACTCATCTGCATTAACTTACGTTTTTCTACATTTAGAGCAAGCTGCCATTCGCGACATCAACTAGAAATACTGTCCAAGTCACCTCTTATTTTCTTACAGTCACTTACCAACGGCGCCTTCCCCAAAAACCACAGCGTCTCCAGCCGCTGTGACCGAGCGATTCTAGGCGCGTCAGTCCGGAATCGCGCTGCTGCTACGGTCGCAGGTTCGAATCCTGCCGCGGGCATGGAAGTGTGTAATGTCCTTAGGTTAAGTTAGGTTTAAGTAGTTCTAAGTCTAGGGGACTGATGACCTCAGATGTTAAGTCCCATAGTGCTTAGAGCCATTTGAACCACAGCGTCATAAGCAAACAGCCGCAAATTGATGTTCAGCTATTCCTTTAGATTATTTATGTGCATAGAGACTAGGAGTGGTCCTATCACACTTCCTTGAGGCACTCCTTACGATGATCTTACCTATGGTGAACACTCGCCTTCGAGGACAACGTACTGGGTTCTATTACTTGGGAAGTGTTCGAGCCACTCACATATCTGGGAACTTAATCCGTATGCTCGGTTCTTCGATAACAGTCTGCAGTGGGGCACCGTGTCAAACGCTTTCCGGAAATCAAGAAATATGGAATGCTCTTGTCGCCCCTCACCTGTGGTTTGCGGAATATCATGTAAGAAAACAGCAACATGAGTTTCTCACTAGCGGTGTCTTCAAAATCCATGCTGACTTGTGGACACAACCTTTTCTGTCACGAAATTTAAAACTTCAGCTTTCCTTTTGCTGTCTTCTATTGCCACACCCGCTTAGGAATTTTACGTAGGACCATAACTTTCTAGGGTTCTTGGCAATATTTTTCACTAAGGTGTGGCAATGGGAGTCTTTGTATGCTTCGCGCATCCATTATCTTACAGGCGCAAGAATTTCTATTGACTTGGGCCCGTCGACATTTACACGTTCTCTTTGAATTCTGCTTCCTCGGCATTTTTCGAATTTTATTATTAAACCGCTGTCGGTCTTTTCCGTCCTTAATTCATTTACTCAGAACATATTTATCCGTGGCGCGATTTACAATCAGTTTAAACTTTGACTCTAATTCCTCTACGTCCATCATACTGGAATTAAATAATGTCCGTTCATTGTCTAACAAGGGAACCTCCCCATCGCACCCCCCTCAGATTTAGTTATAAGTTGGCACAGTGGATAGGCCTTGAAAAACTGAACACAGATCAATCGAGAAAACAGGAAGAAGCTGTGTGGAACTATGAAAAAAATTAATAAAATATACAAACTGAGTAGTCCATGCGAACATAGGCAACATCAAGGAGAACGTAAGTCCAGAAGCGTCGTGGTCCCGTGGTTAGCGTGAATAGCTGCCGAACGTGAGGTCCTTGGTTCAAGCCCTCCCTCGACCGAAAATTTTACTTGCTTTATTTTCGCAAAGTTATGATCTGTCCGTTCGTTCATTGACGTCTCTGTTAACTGTAATAAGTTAAGTGCCGGCCGCGGTGGTCTAGCGGTTCTGGCGCTGCAGTCCGGAACCGCGGGACTGCTACGGTCGCAGGTTCGAATCCTGCCTCGGGCATGGGTGTGTGTGATGTCCTTAGGTTAGTTAGGTTTAAGTAGTTCTAAGTTCTAGGGGACTTATGACCTAAGATGTTGAGTCCCATAGCGCTCAGAGCCATTTGAATAATAAGTTAAGTGTCTGTGTTTTGCGACCGCACCGCAAAACCGTGCGATTAGTAGACGAAAGGACGTGCCTTTCCAATGGGAACCGAAAAATTTGATCGCAAGGTCATAGGTCAACCGATTCCTCCACAGGAAAACACGTCTGATATATTCTATACGACACTGGTGACGGCATGTGCGTCACATGACAGGAATATGTTTTCGGCCCACCTAACTTGCACACTTAGCGAATGGGTAAAAAGATTCTTCTACCTTGCCCGATTTAGGTTTTCTTGTGGATGTAATAATCACTCCCAAAAAAGTGATGAAAACATAAGAGTTTGTCACATAAACTGAAAATAAAAAATTAAACTTTTCACTCGAGGGAAGACTTGAACCTAGGACCTCTCATTCTATAGCTGCTCTCGCTAACCACGGGACCACGGCGCTCCTAGACTCCCATTCACCTTGATGTTGCCTATCTTCGAATGGACTACTCAGTTTGTATATTTTACTAATTTTTTTCATAGTTCCACACAACTTCTTCCTGTTTTTTCGATTGATCTGTGTTCAGGTTTTCAAGGCCTATCCACTGTGCCAACTTATAACTAAATCTGAGGGGGGTGCGGTGGGGAGGTTCCCTTGTAAGTGGGTTGCTAACAACTGCTTATCTGCCCTTTCTAGTATAAATACTCTTCTAGTCTTCTTGGTGGATTTATTAAGTTCTGTAACGATTGTCGCTATCATATCATGATCACTGATCCCTATATCTGTACTGACACTGTTCATAAAGTCAGGACTGTTTCTAGCTACGAGATATAAAATATTTCCACTGCGTATGGGTTGTCGAACTAGCAGATCAAGACAGTTTCCGGAAAACATGTTCAAAAATGCTACCTGTCTGTACCACCTGCAATGAGTCCATAGACATTCCAGTCTATATTCGGTAGATTAAAGTCACCTTCAACTGTACTGCATGATCTGGGTATTTCCGCGTAGTGTTTCTTTGTATGACACCACAGCTGTTACGGTGGAATCGGGTGGACGGTAAAAACATCACATAATTAACATATGAAATGACACAATCTCAGAGACGTTATTGGCCTCATACACATATGATTTTATTTATATAGGCTGAAATGGGGAGTGAAAATGTGTACCAAGACAGGGAATCGAACCCATGTCTCCTGCTTACTAGCCAGGTGCGTTAGCCACTAAGTCACCTTGGCATAGTGGTTCACACAACTGCACGGATTACGCTGCGACGCCTTCCTCCTCGATTCAAATTCTCATTGTCACCCCAGCCTACTTTTCAATTTCCCCTTTATACACGAAAAGTACTCTGGTGGGCGGCTGTGAGAATCTGGATCGAGGAGGAAGGCATACCAGGGAAATCTGTGCAGTTCGATGAACCGCTGTACCAAAGTGGCTAGTAAGCAAGAGACCCTGGTTCGACTGCCGGCCTTGGTACAAATTTTCACTCTTCGCTTCAGTGTATATACATAAAATCACATAATTAACTTCAGTTCACCTACGCCTGCTATTCCCATCCAGATAACTTCACAGACAGACTCAATTTAGACCTCAATAAACTCAATGTTTCTGTTGATTGCAGCCGGCCGGTGTGGCCGAGCGGTTCCAGGTGTTTCAGTCCGGAATCGCGCTGCTGCTACGGTCGCAGGTTCGAATCCTGCCTCGGGCATGGAAGTGTGTAATGTCCTTAGGTTAAATTAGGTTTAAGTAGTTCTAAGTTCTAGGGCACTGATGACCTCAGCTGATAAGTCACATAGTGCTCAGAGCTATTTGAACCATTTGAAACATCTGTTGACTGCGATGAAAAGTGTACCTCCCACGGTGTCTAATGTGTTTTTCGATATACGTTACATGCTTTGCTAAATATGTCGGAACTTCTACGTTGGGTTTCAGCCAGCTCTCGGTTCAGAGAATAATTTGTGTGTGACAACTCTCACGGAGGTCAGTAAATTCAGCCACTTTGTTATAAATACTTCGACAGTTTACTGTTAAAATTTTTACAGTTGAAGTGTCTTTACTTTGTACGTCGTCTGATTTTGCCCTCTGCGTATTGACTGGCGAGCGTTCATCAGAGTCACTCCAAAATGGGAGTGCTGTAACATCACTTCTGAGATGACCGAAGACAGGAAAGACATGAAATGTATTCGCAGTTGCGAATATGAAGCACCTGTAAGTGCGCAATGGAATTATGGCATTGAAAACTTGTGTCGGCAAGGTTTCGATTCCTGATTTCCAGCTTTACTCGAGCGGTCGCCTTAACCACTTCGACTGTCCGAGTACGACTCACGGATAGACCCAAACTTCCACATGTCGTCGTCCTCGTGTCGTTTCTAAATTTGTTCAACCCGTTAATGTTATTTCCGTATAGGGGAGACATTTCATTTGTGAATTGCAGGCCCTGTATCGGCAGATAAACACGATATTGCAATGCCTGTGTTGTGAAGAATTACGATGCATCGTTCCTCCGGAAATGCCTCGACCTATCCATCTTGGGCCATGTTCGTGCATTAGACGTCATCCTAAATTATCAGCAAAATACACCCATTCCATCATAAATCTATAACGTTCCAAAACATTGACCACGGGTGAAATTTGAGTGAAATGAGAGGGGTCTTAATGCATAGGTTTACATTTCCAATACATTTCTAGCATCTAGAGCAATATTTCTTATTGATGTCAATAGTGGCTCGTCATCACACATTCGCCCATCTCCCTCCCTCCCTCCCCCCTCTCCGCATACACACGCACTTACATCCCGCTTCAGTTTTTGAATTTTTTCTATCACTTACCAGTTCTTTTACATCTAGCACTGATTTGCAAATGTGGGAACGCAAACATACAGGGTGTTTCAGATAAAATGTATGTCTTTGTAACTTACAGAACAATACGGGAATGGAATACTTATTTTGATAGATAATGAGTGAAGATTTTGGAATGAATGAAAAATACTGTACATAATTCGCTGCGCTCGGATGGATGTTCTGATGATAGTTCAAACAAATGGTGCTCAAAAAGGCCAAACAGCAGAAAGTGGAAAAAATAAAAAAATGGGACTTTTTGGTTTTTCGCTTGTAACTCCGAAACGACGTTATTTTTGGAAAGGTTAACTTTTTATGAAAACAAAGACAATAAAATTTCCCATAAAATAGGTCTCAGTGACGTTTTTTGTCAGGCCAACCGTATGGTGTGTAGCGCGTGTTGACATTAGCGCGACTTCAAAGCTGAAAAGATGGACCACGTCTGGACCTACCCCCGGCGTCCTTACTATACTTTCATCTTTTGGATTTACAGCTCTTGCATTTTTTCCACGTTTGCAGTTAAAACTATTAATTATAGATTCGTCTTTATGCAAAACACTGTTTTTTCTTGTTTCCCAACACGTTTAGGCATCTCTGTGCCATCATTAGTGGGTTTTGTTTATTGAAAAGCTGTAGAAAGTAAACGTATTTTACATTTTACGTTGTAACTGATCTAACTAAATGATGCCTAAAGACAGTTTTCGTTCGTTTTTTTACCTTGCCATAATTTTAAATTATACGGTGCTGCAGGACTATCAGTATTGTGTCCTGCAATGATAACTTGTCAGCTACAAACCAAACAATACAAATGTGAATTTTATCAACTAGTTAACATCTCCCTTGATTTTTAAAAACGTGATTTTGGTGCAGCAAAATGTTTTGCATATGTATTTGTTAATTATTTAATAAGTCACGTGTGCAAAACACTAACACCAATTCTTTACAGACGAATGGAAAAACTGGTACAATCCGATCTCGGAGAAGATCAGTTTGATTCCGTAGATATGTTGGAATACGTGAGGCAATACTGACCTTTAATTTATCTTAGAAGATAGATTAAGGAAAGGCAAACGTACGTTTCTAGCATTTGTAGACTTAGAGAAAGCTTTTGACAATGTTGACTGGAATACTTTCTTTCAAATTCTGAAGTTGGCAGGGGTAAAATACAGGGAGAAAAGGGCTATTTACAATTTGTACAGAAAGCAGATGGCAGTTATAAGAGTCGAGGGGTATGAAAGGGAAGCAGTGGTTGGGAATGGAGTGAGACAGGGTTGTAGCCTATCCACGATGTTATTCAATCTGTATATTGAGAAAGCAGTAAAGGAAACAGAAGAAAAATTCGGAGTAGGAATTAAAATCCATGGAGAAGGAATAAAAACTTTGTGATTCGCCGATGCCAGTGTGATTCTGTCAGAGACAGCAAAGGACCTTCAAGAGCAGCTGAACGGAATGGACAGTGTGTTGAAAGGAGGGTATAAGACGAACATCGACAAAAGCAAAACGAGGATAATGGAATGTAGTAGAATTAAATCGGGTGATGCTGAGGGAATAGATTAGGAAATGAGACACTTAAAGTAGTAAATGAGTTTTGCTGTTTGGGGAGGAAAATAACTGATGTTGGTCGAAGTAGAGAGGATATAAAATGTATACTGTCAATGACAAGGAAAGCGTTTCTGAAGAAGAGAAATTTGTTAACATCGAGCCATGGAGTGTAGCCATGTATTGAAGTGAAAAGTGGACGACAAATAGTTTCGACAAGAAGAGAATAGAAGCTTTCGACATGTGGTGCTACAGAAGAATGCTGAACATCAGATGGGTACATCACATAACTAATGAGGAGGTATTGAATAGATTTGGGGAGAAGATAAATTTGTGGCACAACTAGACTAGAAGAAGGGATCGGTTGGTATGACATGTTCTGAGGCATCAAGGGATCACCAATTTCGCATTGGAGGGCAGCGTGGAGGGTAAAAATCGTAGAGGGAGACCAAGAGACGAATACACTAAGCAGATTCAAAAGGATGTAGGTTGTAGTAGGTACTGGGAGATGAAGAAGCTTGCACAGGATAGAGTAGCATGGAGAGCTGCATCACACCAGTCTCTGGACTGAAGACCACAACAACAACAACGTGGTACTTATTACATCTGTTACGAAACGCAAACTGAAACATAATTATTATGTCATTTACATAAGTTACTTGAACACCTTTTAATTGTAGGAGTGGTGAAAGCTTTCGTTTTCCCGTTTTAATGAGCATCACAGCATACTGAAAGACGAGAAGTTGGGTTTTGATGATGGCGCCTGAAATTACGCTAATTACAAAATGCTTTACATATCGTTTGGTTAATTTCACGAAAAAAGACATTGCAACCTATTTTGAGAGAAATTTTATGCTCTTTACTTTCGTAAATAGTCAACCTTGCCTAAAATTGAGTCGTTTCCGAGTTATAAACAACAAACCCAAAAATGTCCTATTTTTTCGTATCTTTTTCTATTTTTGACCTAGTTTGGAGCCGAAATTTTGGTGGGACTTCGAAAATTCGGATTCAGCACCACAGGAAACATAAAGAAAGCTTGTCAAAAAAACTTCCACAAAACTTTTCTCTAAGAATTACCATTTGACTTGACTATGACGAAATGTTCATTTAAATGTGGTGTTCAAACGAATGCTCAATCTCCTAAATGTACAACTCAGTGCGCCTTCTAAATGACCTGTGGACGAGATGTAAGGTTGCTGACGTCTTGGAGCTACAAGCTTTCTAAGATTGATTAGTAAGTAGTATCGCGATCACAAGGTATAAAAGGGCACTGCACTGGCAGAGTTTTCATTTGTACTCAAGTGATTCATGTTAAAAGCTTGCAGACGTGACTATAGTCGCACGACGGGAATTAGCAGACTTTGAACGCGGAGTGATAGTTGTAGCTAGAGACATCGGACATTTCGTTTCGGAAATTGTTAGGGAATTGAGTATTCCGAGATCCACAGTGTCAAGAGGGTGCCGAGAATACCAAATATGAGACCTTACCTCTCACCACAGACAACGCAGTGGCCGATGGCCTTCACTTAACGACCGAGAGCAGTGGTGTTTGTGTAGAGCTGTCGGAGCTGACGGATAAGCAACACTTCGTGAAATAAACGCAGAAATCAATGAACGACGAACGTATCCGTTAGGACAGTGCGACGAAAATTGGCGTTTGCAGGCAGCGGTAGCAGACGATCGAAGCGGGTGCCTTTGCTAACAGCACGACAACGCCTGCAGCGCCGCTCCTTGGCTCGTGACCGTATCGCTTGGACCCTAGACGACTGGAAAACTACGACCATGTCAGATGAGTCTCAATTTCAGTTTGTAGGTTTCGAGTGTGGTGCTGATCCCACGAAGCCATGGACCCAAGTTGTCAACAAGGCACTGTGCAAGCTGGTGTTGCTCCATGATGATGTGGGATGTGTTTACATGGAATGGACTGGGTCCCATGGTCCAACTAAACCGATCATTGACCGGAAATGTATATGTACGGATACTTGGAGACCAAACAACGTAGGGTCCTCAGCAGTTTGGTCCCATAGGAACCTACCACGAATTTCCAAAAAAACTTTCTGCCAAACAACAATGGAATATTTGTGGATGAAAATGGGCCATGTCTCGGCCCAGAATTGTTTGCGAATTGTTTGAAAAACATTATGGACAGTTAAAAAGTGTGTGAATTCCTAAGTGACTAAACTGCTGAGGTCATCGGTCCCTAGACTTACACACTACTTAAAATAACTTAACACTAAGGACAACACTCACTCCGGCGGGCCCAGCCGCACGATTAGTGACATGGCGGCTCTAAACGCGCGGCCACTCCGTGCGGCCTGGACAGTTCGAGCGAATGCTTTGGCAGCCTAGATGGCCTGACACGAATCTCACCGAACATTTTTGTGACATAATCGAGAGGTCAGTTCGTGCACAAAATCTTGCACCGTGCAACACTTTCACAATTATGGACAGCTATAGAGGCAGCATGGCTCACTACTTCTGCAGGGGCAGCCAAAGAATTGGTGAGTCCATACCACCGTCGAGGTGCTGCACTACGCTGTACAAAAAAGGTTCGACACGATATTAGGAAGTATCCCACGACATGTCACCTCCGTGTAAAGCTATGAAGGCTTCTAATCTCGAAACAGTGGCGAACAATAGAAGTAGTGTTCTTTGATGTAAATCACATTTAGTCACACCCTCGAAGAAGACAGGTAAAATACAGTTACGAATACGCATCAAACAGAAAAATACTCACCCTTCATGTACAATTACTTGCTGAAAATCATGTTTCAAAATTTTTACCCATTTACGAAATACTATAGATAGTCATACAACTTTAACTATCGCATTTGGAACTCTCTTTGTTTGCTTGACGGTACATGTCATCAGTCCTTTGTTTTTGCTTTAGGGCGCAAAATACAACTGGGGTCATACGCTCCCATCATCAGTCCTGTTACATACTGAAATCTCCACGCCATAATACCGTAGCGCACTGCTAGAGGAGAAAAACGAAATGGCGCATCCCACTGGGAAAGGCAAGTCTGCAAGAGAACAACGTTGCAACAGTTCATGCTAAGTTGGTGGAAGTGTATAACAACAGTGCACCATCGTATAACGCAGCGGTTAAGTGGTGAATATTCTTCTAAGATGGGACGGACCTATCTTATTTAGCTTTTAAAAATAAATCTAAATCTTGTCACCGAGGTGACCGTGAGAATTTTTTTGAAGTCAGTAAGCCAACACGGAATTTTGTGGAAGCAATTTGATTCTTTCGAGGTGATAATTAAAACTTCATGACTGCTTCTGATATTAAGGATAACTACAATTCGTGAGTCACCATTTTTATATACTTCCGCAAAGTAAAAACAAAATGTATGATCAGATGTTTTTTATAACTTTTCTGAATTAGCCTCATAGCACATTCATAAGTATAAGTTGTCTGTGGATGACTGCTTTCACACAGCAGTCACGTCTGCGAATTTACGTTCGCAGCTTCACAGGACTGCATTATTCCGTAAGCCTTCCCTCGGAAATAAGCAGCCGCTATTAGCATCGAGTCAACTATGTGCAGCGAGGATAGATCGGCAAGCACGTAGTTACCGGTGAATCGTGGTAGCTGGATCTCTGGAACGTGCCTCGCTCGCACAATTCGCCTGCGAAGGAAACTACTTCCACAGTGAAGTGAAATGCGCAGTTGAAGCAGCCCAACCTTAGCATTAAAC
Source organism: Schistocerca nitens (assembly GCF_023898315.1). Lineage (NCBI taxonomy): Eukaryota > Metazoa > Arthropoda > Insecta > Orthoptera > Acrididae > Schistocerca > Schistocerca nitens. Next base: position 259,616,206 of record NC_064616.1, read on the forward strand.
ATCAATTGCTGCAAAAAGCTCTGCACCGCGCTTTCACGTGTCTTCAACCTCCCATACGTAACAACTTGACCCAGAATGCATATAAGGGCCCGCGAAGCGCTGCACAGCCAGTTTCCTGTAATGAAACAAGCGAGTAAACGCCTCTATGGATACTGCTGTAGCAAATTTTACAGTAATTTATTCTCTGCCAATCGATATGAATGATCGGAAATCTCTTGTTCTCTAGAAAGAAAGGAATGTTGTGCACGTGAGACTTACATGAGGATGCGCACACACACACACACACACACACACACACACACACACAGAGAGAGAGAGAGAGAGAGAGAGAGAGAGAGAGAGAGACAGACAGACAGAGACAGAGAGAGAGACAGACAGACAGACAGACAGAGACAGAGAGAGAGAAGGTGCCGGTGGGTCAGAGTTCGACTGTTCTTCTTACTGGGGCTAGCAGATACAAAATTGAATGTTAATGAAGATGGTAAGTAACTTACAGAGATGCCTTTGTTTGGACACAGCCGAAAATCGTCTACCACCTAACGAAGTGCGTTAAATATATTTACATACAGTAATATGATTGAGAATTTAAAACACAATAACTATTCTACAATTAAACCGAAGATTCTTTCTTGGATCATGTTCAGAGATTCAGAGATTGTATACTTACACTGACTCTGTAAAAAATTATTCATAATATATGATGAGTTGTTTTGTTTTTGACTGTCAGATTTTGAATTCTAAGCTAAATATGAACTGAAGTTTCATAGAAAGAGTTACAATACCATTCATTTTTGGGAATTAATCGAGAAATTTAATAGATTCATGGAAGTTTGTGTGTTTATCGCAGTTTTTCTCTGTAGCGATTCAGTGACACATTATGTGACACCCATATCTTCGTTCAGTAGTTAGTGTTGAATACAGTTCTACTGTAACGCCTGATGCGGTTTTTGTACACCATAACCGATTTTTCCGACGGTACTCAGTTAGTTAGTTACATGTTCCAAAAAGCATTTGAACAGAACGATTCTTTTATCGATGACGTGGAATGGGACAGTTACAGGAAATGTATACATGATTAGTATTGAAATTAATATAGGCATTATTTTTTTAGTCCAACTCTTCTACTACAGTTAAAAACAAGGTTCTTTTTGGCTACCATCTCTTAAGTAGAAGTTCGTCGATAGAATAAGAAGAGTTTTCCATGAAAAATTATTTTAAGTGAGATTTAAAACTTGCTGCATACTGGGCTGTTTTTCTGAGCCTCTGGCAGCATTTATAATGTGTGGTAAAGGTGATTCTTCTCTTAAATGTAGTAAATATGGATATCACTGTTCTTCTCAGATTGTGACGGATTATTTATGACGAATTTCATTAGCGAATATATGTACTGTGATGACGCAGTTAAAATGCCTACCACCTTCAAGAAGTACCTACATCAAACCCGTGGGTGAACACCACATATTATTCTTACCGCTCCCATTTGTGCAATCAATACTTCCTTTTAAGTGATGAGTTACTCCACAAAATTATTCTATAAGACATTATTTGAGTGAAAATACTCAAAATATTTCAGGACGTTGCTTCATTTGTTCCCAAGATTAGCAATTATACGAAGAATGAAAGAAGATGAACTTTACCGTTAGAGAAGCTCACTCATATACTTCTTCTAGTACACGTTTTCATCAAGATGTACACCGAAAATTCCACCCTATTTACTGACTCCTGATCATATGCTAAGTGATGGTGTGACTATTTGACGTACGGAAATAAATACAGTATGTTGTTTCGTTTCGACGTTTAAGGAGAATTCATTTTCTGAGAACCACTTCATAATTCCTTACAAAATATAATTTAGCATCTTTTCGGTTGCTTTCTGTCCAAACCGATTTATCATAACACTAGTATCGTCTCCTGACTTAGTATCAACATCCAGAACACCGTCGCCAAATTCATCTTCTCCTACCTGGAAGAGGGTGTTCCGATTCCGTTTGTCCAGAACAGATTGGTCTCTTGACTGTCGACTAGTATAGAAAAGGATTCAGAATCTCCGAGTCTCAGACAAAACCGTGCGAGGACCCTAACAGAAAATAGTATACTTTCTACATTTGCGGGGCACATGCTGGGAAATAAATTAAAGTAGAGACCCACTTGTCCCTTCAGCCGTTTTTAATATCTGCTGGGCGCCATATCGCTCAAATTAAACCTAAAGCAATCAAATTTATACAGCGTGTCCGGAAAGTTCCTGTATTTCTACGTTAACCCGAGTGAGGTGGTGCAGTGGTTGGCACACTGAACTCGCATTCGGGAGGACGACGGTTCAATGCCGCGTCCGGCCATCCTGATTTAGGTTTTCCGTGATTTCCCTTAACCGCTCCAGGCAATTGACGGGATGGTTCCTCTGAAAGGACGCGGCCGACTTCCTTCCCCGTCCTTCCCTAATCCGATGAGCCCGATGACCTTGCTGTTTGGTCTCTTTCCCCAAACAACCCAACCCATCCTACGTTAAAATAGTATATTGTTTATTGGACTACTTACATGTAAAAACATTGTATCCAGCATATACGTATATGTACCAATGTGCTTCATACAGAGATCTATGCGTCACCATGTCCTCTTTGACAGTTTTCGGAGCCTCTCAGGAGTAATGATACAAAAACTTCCTCAATACTTTAGCACAACTCTTCATTAGTCTTCTATAGATGTTGAGCCCTATAGGACTTAATTACAAGCTATATTGAGTTGTCCGACGTGGTAAGGCTCGACTTTGTGGTGGAAAGTTCAATACGGCTGGAGATGTTGCTGAGATAAGGCCAATCGATCGGTCTCCAGATTGTTCTCCAAGCAACTCACGCAGCTCAATAGCAAAGCGTGCTCGATCTCCGTCGTGCTGTAACCACACGTGATCCATTACTCCCATGTCTCTGTGTTGAGGTATTAACTACAACATGTCCAAATAAGGTTTCCCATTTACGTACCCTGCAAAAAATATGGTTTGCTCTGGTATTATGAAGACATATTGGGCCATATAACAACATGAGAGAGATTCGTTCCGAACTCTTGTACATAATGGGGATTTTCCTTAGGCCAGAGAAACCGTGTTGCGTCTCTATGACCGGTGATGCCTTGCACAATCGTCGGAAAATACCACTCCTGAAAAACCACACATAGCATTTGGAAATTATGCAAACAAAGCACGGTAGGCTGTAACCCGCACTCCTTTTCGTTGTAAGACATTTCATACACAGACAACTGTATCAACGCTTTCATTGTAAACTCTTTCTTTCTGTGTTGATGCACAATTGACTGCTGCACTTGAAGTTCAGCTGCTCTTTTGGTAGTGGATTTCATTGTAGATTGCTCAGTTGTTCAAAGACAAGAAGGTACGAGGCCGTCTCCGACACCCTATAGAGTTGGAGAGACATTAAGTGAAGGAAAAGCGGCTAATGAGCAACACATACATAAAAAAATGAATTGTTAATATGTATTTTCAATTAAACAAGAAAATTATACAATAGCCCGATACGTCACAGGATCACTTGGCCTGGGCGGGAGATGTATGGTAAGTTAATTGTCTCACGTTTGTCACTGCATGGTACATTAAAAATTTATATTGGGCAGCTGAGAGAAATGTCGCTCCCGGAGAAAATCGAGAGCTTCTTCGCGAATTTCACCGTCCAGAGAAAAACGCCACCTTTGGCAGTTTCCAGCGGTTCGAACGCCTGCAGAAAACATGGACTGTTCGCACTAAAACCGCTTGTAAAAGGGCGAAGAATGCAACTGACTGTCCTTGCCTCCATAAAGTTGTGGGGACGGCCAGATTTCTGGAATGTTGGTGGACAATGTTTTTTATGGCTGCCCTTTCAACAGTAGATGTCCTAAGATATGTTCGCTCTGACGCTCTGAAAGCTGTTGTAAGAAGTTAGGACTGTAGCAATTTTTTTACTACTGTCCTTGGATCGAGAAAGTCGAGGGATTCGGCAGGTATAGGGGAACGGACGTTGTTGGGTACGATTTTATGGCTGTCTTGACGAAGGATTTATGAGGAGGGAGTCGTGGCTGTCCTGCTAAAAGCAGACGGGCACCATTAAACAAATAGCGGTAGTGCGCAGCAGTATGCCTCTTAATGGGTGACAGACTGGAAGTCTTTTCAGGAATACAGACTGATCCATTAGTGACTTACAAAGAACCACGGTAATTTTTATTTATTTATCTACTTCTGGTTTTCTAAATATCACAAATGTATTTCTTTGTTCTAGTGTTTGATTTTTACTGTTTCTTTCTGAATCTCTCTTTTTTATGTTTAGAAATTATACTTTAATAATAATTTGTTTTTTCCGACTTAAGAATTCTACAGTTTAAGAGAGTTTGCGCCAAATACATCTCGCTATTATTTACAAAATACCAACATTTGCTATTTGTAGATTAAAAACAGTTTTTACGAGTTTAACATATGATTTACTTATAGTGTGTAACACTCCTATTTACATGTAATTTTACTGTTCATCAAACTCAAAAAGAGAACATTTTTAAATCTATGAATAGAAAAATGTAGGGACATTATGTATACTACACTTATAGAAGCACCACAGGAGAGGCATTGCATATAAATGTGGACGTGTATGGTGTAAAATATCTTAAATTATAGGACGCTTAAGATGGAAAAAACAAATAACACTTTATAAATGACAGCTACTGCACGGAATTTGATCACACAAACAAAATAACAATTGTTGCAATTTATTATCATCAGAATAATTTTATATTTTTGTAGAATACAATGATCCCATTAGAACTCTGCTCGTTAGGTAATGTAAATGCACCAATAAGATTAAGTCCCTTACACAATGTGTTGTAGTGGCGCTGCTGCTGCGTCACCGTAGTGCCACTATTGATGCTTCAAGTAGGTCTGATATAATTACAAACGGAGAACTCAGACGATGTGGCCGTTCCATGCTTGACAGTGAATAATGTAAAACATTACTAGCTAGCTGTTACTTAAATACACAGTAAAATTCACGATTCTCTGACGCACCGACAGACGGCTTTTCTAATCCCGATTGGCCATCCAGATCTACATTTTCCATTGTTCCTTATGCAGGTTAAACTGTTGGGATGATTCCCTTGACAATAACACGGCCGTTTTCGTACCCAACTTTCTACCAATATGAGCTTGAGTTAATTATCTCATAGTTGACTGGACATTAAATCCTAATCTTCCTTCCTTGCTTCCTTCATTACGATCGTGAGGCTGCATGAGTTCACTCTCTCCATTTCTTTCATTTCCATTGCCAAATCGAGCGAGGTGAAGCAGTAGCTAGCACATTTCACTTATATTCGAGAGGAAGAAGGTTTATATCTCCGTCTGACGATCCAGATTTAGATTTCATGTGATTTCCCTAAATGGACTGAGGCAAATGCCGGTATGGTTCCTTCGGAAGAGCAATACCGATTTCCTTCTGCTTCCTTCCTTCTTCCTTCCATATCTAATGACAAAAACAGGTACACAATATAACCCGTTCCCGCCACCCACCCCCAAATCACAATAATTGACGTGATACTGTTATATAAAATGGTCAGAGTAACCCAGCGGCAAACTGTCACTACCAGATCTTTCCGAAGCATACATATGTTGTGTCTAAAAGTCTCAACGAATGAAGCCGTAATTAAATGCGTTAAAAATCTGAGCCGCACACATACATGCGGAGAGAAATGTCATCCTGTGTCGAACACACTAAGCAGGAATAGATTTATCCGTTACGGGCAGTGAAATGGAGTAAGTGTAAAGCATCGGGTCGTAGCAACACGAAAACGACAAAGTTTGTTACAAATTTTGTTTTGATTTGCAGCACAAACGCTGCTCCCTTACGATTGGCTCATGCGCTGGGACTGAAAGGCAGCTTTTTAGCATATGTCACGTTCGAGTCGGCCGTCAAGTGTAACTGCGGATAACACTAAGCAAGTACGGCACACCCTTATGCATAGCCGTCGGTTGTTGCGGAAAAAGATGTCGGGGGTACTGGCGATCAGTAGCGGAGGTGCTAACGTTATCATTCACCAAAATTTGTGTAAGCGGAAGATGTGATTCTGATATATGCCACAAAAACTGATTGATGAGCAGAATTAGTAGAGTATGTTACAGATTTAATTGTTCAGTGTTGTCGCAATCTATCTTCTCAGCAAGCCATTATCACAGAGGATGATACCTGGTGTCACCAGTTCGATTCGAAGGGGGCGGGGGGGGGGGGGTAGGTAACGATCACGGCCGCATGTACAGCTGTCTGCAAAACATTCCGGAAGACATTTGAGGACATGTGCGTCAGTATTTCGATTGATTGCGATGGAGGTCTTCACGGACAGGTTCCTTCAAATTTATAAATACTTTTAACGGTATATTCTGGCCAACGAAGGTTCTGTACTGATTTTTTTTTGTTTGGATACACTCTTCTTATAACACCTACTAGACGCTTATTGCTTGTAGTTTGACAAAAAACACATTTACCCAAATAACAGGCTCATCCAAGAATTGACCCCGCGGGCGAGGCCGCACCCCGCGGGCGCAAGGCAGTGTAGTTCAGCGCATCGTACGCGACCGTGTGTCGCTAGTGTCGGCATAGGAGCGAGAGAAACAGCTGCGGAGCGAGTGCGACTGCACAGCTCTGCTCTGAGCTGGACTGTCCCACTGTCAGAGTCAACGAAAACGAAATAACAGGAAGCGCAGCTGTGTAAAAGTGGTCGATGAGCGGCAAAACAAGCAAACCATTTACTGTCTACGCAACAACTAATGTTCGTGTGGCAGAATTACTACGCAAAGCTTTAGAAGACAATGTTTAAAACAACAATCGAAGAAAAACTTAGTAGTTTTCTGACCCCACAGGTTGATTCTATTAGTATTGCACATGCACACCCGTCATATGTACAGTAGGCGTCTTCTGTAAGATACATCAATTTCTTAAATGAACTAGTATCATAAATATTATATTTTAGAAATAATTTTACGTAAGGGATATAGAGTCTCATTCTTACTGTTAGTAGTTACAAGTAAATATTTCTTGTTGTACTTCGTGCTACAGCTTTTTGTATCCCTTTTCAGAGTTTAGACATCGGGTCCTTAGTTGCTTTTTTGGACGCAATGATTTTATTTGACCAAGTTTGAAAACTTACGAAGAAAAATATAATTAAGGTTATAAATACCTTAAATACTCACAGTCAACATTTTAAAAGAAGACAATTAAAATTTTATCCGTTTTTCTTTATCGTGGAAATGATTTTGTCTAGGTTTTGTATAATATTTCGGGAGATGGCTAACCTCAAAGAATTAGTCACATTTTTATCGCTAAGTAGTGAACGGTTCTTAGTTTTAGCAAGCTTTAAAAGGGATAAAAAACGCTCACAAATATACGTCGAACAAAACACTGAGAGAACTTTGGCCGCGTGCTTGTGCAAAAGAAGACACTTCTCTCGTGGAAAACAGCTGTAAAAGTCATCCAAAGTTCTGCATATAAGAAAGCGGTCCTTCATGCGGATATCGCACCGCAGGTCAATCAGCACTAATTGAAAAACTTGTGTGACGTCCTCTGCTCGAAGGGAAAACGGGCGAACAAATATATCTAAGGCCGGTTGAAGCTCACATGTCCACAAATTCTGTTTTCAAACTCTTCTTGTAATTCTCAAATGATTTGAACACAATCTGAAAAATGCACATCTTCTTTAACGCTGTCTAATGCAGGTAAGTGTCCACAATTCTCCTCGCGAAAGTGTTTTTCCTACAAAATAAGTTTTTTTTTAAATTTTTGTTTTGAAATGCTTGAATCGTCTGCACTAAATCAACAACACAGTGATTTTCGCCTTGGAGTAAATGTTCAAATGGTTCTGAGCGCTATAGGACTTAACAACTGAGGTCATCAGTCCCCTAGAACTTAGAACTACTTAAAACTAACTAACCTAAGGACGTCACACACATCCATGCCCGAGGCAAGATTCGAACCTGCGACCGTAGCGGTTGCGCGGTTCCAGACTGAAGCGCCTAGAACCGCTCGGCCGCAAAAGGCCGGAGCGAGTAAACGTGCAAAGTATTTAAATAACCAGTTAGGTCTCAAAAAAGCCACATTCACCACCCACTTAGGATGACGAAGTAATTCTTCTGGATGTCCTTTCATTTCCAAAATGGTAGTGATTTCGTCCCTCAAGGAGACACACCGATGAAGCACCTTCCCTCTGGTCAGCCATCTTACTTCGGTGTGGTAGGGGAAGTCCGGGTATTCCTCTTCGATATCAGGCAGAAATTCTTTAAATTGGCGATGTGTGAGTCCATGGGAGCGAAGAAAATTAACCGTTTGAACAACTGTGTCCATAACATATTTTATGTTGACAATCTTCGCACAAAGTGCCTTCCAGTGTATCAGACAATGGACTGCCGTGAATACGGAACAGCCGACTTCAGCCAATTTTGATCTGACGTAACCCAGGAACCCAGTGCGTATCACTCGTAGCGCAGGTGCTGCATCCGTTGTTAGACTGGTCAGGCATTCCCATTTTAAACCCATTGACTCGAACACGTTTTCCACGGCTAGAAAAATATACAAACCCGTAGTTGTGTTTTTTAATGGTATTAGGTCGAGAAATTCTTCGGTGAACGCAGATCGTCGTCGACACCCCGAATGAATATGACGAGCTGAGGTATGTGCGCAACGTTCGTGGACTCATCAAGAGTGACAGAAAATGAAACGAAGTTTGCCGCTCTCTCCATTAGCTACTGCTCCATATCTGAGGCCATATCTTCGACTCGGCGAGCAACAGTTTGAGGTGAAAGAGCTATTTTTTTCAAATTTTTCCGTGAGGTCTGATGGACAAATACAATTCGCCGTGTCGACCAGGCAATCCTTGATGAGATTCCCAGCCGCAAAGGGTTTCCCTGCTTTCGCAATTCTCAGCGAGCATTTGTATCTTGCAAGCAAACTTTGTCCACCTGTTTCCTGCTCCTACCACGGCAAGAATATCTTACAATTAATTTTGTACAATCCAGTTTTTAAAAAAATTGTTTCATTCATTCAAAACCAAATAAAAAACTACCAAAAATATTGGTTTTAGGTGCGTTTTCCCCACAGTTTCTCTGAAAAGTGGTCTCAGACGCTAGCAAGAACAGCCAAATGTAGTCGCAAAATAAATTTTTATCTATTGGAATATTTGCGTTTTAATTAATTGAAAACACAGATAAAACTACAACATATGTTTTCCCATCCATCAAAACACAAATACAAAAAAACAAATAATGACTCTTAATGACACTTTGCTGTCCGAGAGAGCGTTTGTTACGGCTTTTCAGGAAATGGCAAAAATTAACGAACCTGAAACTCTTTCGTATGTCTGTGCGACACGATTTAATGCAACCCAAATACAAAAATTAACCGAAAAGAAATGTTCCTTGTTGAGAATCTGATATTCGATAACTGGCACATTGCTAAATGATATATCAAATTATACAATATAGTTTTATTTATCATCTTTATAAATAATAAAGAGTGATACAATAGGAAACACTTACTTCACTGTAATGCTGCTTGATATTTTCTTGCAGTTCTTCAAGCTTTGACTGGCGTTCCTCTTGTGACAAATTTTCGAACTGATTTTTTTTTTCTGTTGCTGTTCGATCCACTGTAGTTTTACGTCTGTTGACTAACGGCTTTGTGTCGTATCAAAGCTTTTGACCGCTGCTGGCGCGGCGGTCTGTCTTCCGTACGAAGCGCACGTTAAGCGACATACATAGGCGGTCTGCACGGTCAGTTAAGCGACACGGCTCGGCCACAGCAACAACATACGAATTCGCCAGGGGCGCTGGCCTCGGGCGATCGCAGGCGCTAGTGCCCCAGGGGCACAGTTTGGACGAACCTGCAAATAACATCACTTCGAAGCCCTAAGGATATACTGGGTGATAATAATTAAAGTGCAGCTACCCACAGATGCCCATCTTGTACTGTAAGTATCGCATGGCAGCGAAACTTGGTAGGTATTGTATTATGTCGATGTGGAATCGATTTACTCTGGAAAAAAATTAGTTTAAGTTTTGGCCACTAGGAGCTAATCTGGCCCTGTGAACACAAGGAAGACGTATTGAAATGTTTACATACGTAATGGTTTAGGAATGGAATGTGGGCAGAAAACATCAAACAAGTGAGAAAGGCATGTTGATATTATTAACCACCGCCTACACGATTTGTTCAGTATGACCACTGGATACGACGACTAGACGCCGCACAGCGCAAGAATTGCACCTGGTGGCAATAATTAAAACTAATTTCTTTCCAGCGTAAATCGGTTCTGCTTGAATGCATTAGAATAGCTACCAACTTTCGCTGCCGTACGATAATTACAGCCCACACTGGACCTCTATCAGCAACTGCACATTAATTATAACCACCCAGCACCTTCCCTCTTCCATTGTTAGAATGACGAAATGTAGTACATGTAAGCTATAACAGGATTCTCAAGATCTTCTTGGAAATTTCTCCGCTGTTCCTCCAATGTCGTATATGATACTGCTGGACAATTAACAGATCAGACAAGAAGAAAATAGAAACGTTTTAAATGCAATGTTGCAGAAGAATGCGGAAGATTGCGAGGGTACTGATAAAGTTCTAACTATTACTTCGAAAAAAATAAAGTTTTTTTGTTCCGTTACATGTCCATGTGTGCAGCCCCAGTACACTCTGAAATACTTGCATCACACTACTGTAACACGCGACTAGAGGACCCAAAACGGAATGGTGCAGTCAACTGATAAAGTGGAGCTGTAGTGTGCCTTTTTGTTTTGAGCCTATAGGGGCTTACTACGGTACTTTAGTGCTGGGATTGCAGTCTGCACTACGACTGAAGACAGGAAAAAAATTAATTACGCAAATTAATTTCTTTTCATGTGATAACTTGTCGTGTGTGTACTGTAAGACCTTCAGTACACACACCATCAGATTATTTGACTTGTCACTTTAACGAAGTAGGCGAGTGTTAGCAATATGTCTCGTGGTCTTATCGTGGCGTGTTTATCTTCTGCCGTTAGGTCAGACGATAGAAATGCCACTTGCACGCTTAGAGTAGCAGATTGACGTTGACCAACTTTAAACAGAACTTGATTAATTTTCACATACATTTATTAAAATAATAACAAGCATAAAAATTACTTAACTTGGTTCTGGATGCTATTTACAATTGACAATCTGAAGTTCCTTTGGTATCGGTACGTTAATCTTATTCTCACATATATCTCTGATACTTGACAAAAGTGTCTATACATTTATCTTCATGGCTATGTACTGGAATATGGTAATCTTATTAGGCGCAGACTGACACTTGACTATAGACTGGTACAGACAAATATAGAACTCGTACAGACTGATACAGACTTATGCAGACTGACTAATCGGAGGTCTGTACACTCGTTATAATACCTCGCGCATTTATGTATCACTGGGCGAGTGTGATCCGCGAGGAGAAAAGGTTCTATGTTAGCAGCAATCTCATTGGCGTTACATATTAATACGCGGATCGGCGGAAGCAGAATTTGGTCCGTCTCTAAGGCAGCGCCATCTCGTAGTGCGGAGACGGACGAGCGCTGCGCCTGCGCTGTTGTGCTTAGCGGGGCGCGCTCTAGTGGGAAAGTTGTGTACGCGCTGACTACGCGGAACTGTGTACACAATATAACTGAAACCTTATGGCTAGCCTCGCAGACGAGTATATCGAGTAACAAATGAAGAGGTGTTGCATCGAAATGAGGAGAAAATAGATTTATGATATAATTTAACAGAAGCAGATTGATGGGATGCATCCTAAGATATGGAGGAACAGTTAATTTGGTAAAGGAGGGAGGTTTGGGGTGTCGGGCAAATATAGCGGTGCCATAGCAAGGTCGGCATCGCACATCGATACCACAGACTTTAGTGATGTCTCGCTGCAATCCGCAACGACGAATGGGAGGCAGTCCTGAAGATGCGTCCTCTCTTTCAGCACTGCAGCGCCATCGCACAGAGGTCGACATAGAAACGAGCATGGACTCAGTCAAGTGAGAGATATTGAAATCGGTCAGATTATGGCTTTCCGAATGATGGGATGGTTCTTTTGGAGAATTACCACACAAGTTGGACATGCTGCATCAGTTGTGCAACGATGCTGGTATCAGTGGTCACTTAAACATTCTCACATCTGTAGACGAGTTTCTGCACATCCATGCAGCACAGACGCCCACCAGGATCGTCGTATTGTTAAGCGCAGCAGTGGCAGATCGTACAGCTACCACAGCCTAGAGAAAAGGGTTGTGAGCCCAGATGTATCAACACGGGCTGATGCGATTCAGTTATTAGCAGTGGGGCTACGGGCACGCACGCCTCTAGACCATCTTTTACTCATGCCACAACATCGACGAGCAAGGATTGCTTGGCACATGGAATGGAGCGCTGTGGTCTTCAGCGATGAAAGCATATCCTGCCTGCACGCAAGTGATGGCCATTGGTGAATACGACATAGACCTGGTTAATGCTGTGTCATAGAGAGACACGCTGGATCCACATCAGACCCTACGATCTGGGGGTGCGATAGGATCCAACTCTCGTTCAAATTGGAAATTTGTGGTAAAGACTATCGGACCAAACTGCTGAGGTCATCGGTCCCTAGGCTTACACACTACTTAATCTAACTTAAACTAACTTACTCGTACCTCCGACGGGGGGGGGGGGGGGGGGGAGCCGCGCGAACCGTGACAAGACGCCTTAGAGCGCACGGCTACCCCAAGCGCGGCCAACTTTCGTTCACATTTGATGTTTCTGGAGAGGTCGCTAACCAGCGCTCGATACGTGCAGATGTTGTTAGACTCATTCTTTTGCAGTTCTTGCAGCAGGAAGGTGATGTGTTGTGCCAACAGAATAAAGCTCGCCAACTCCCTGCCTGTGACACTCAACGTGCTCTGGAAAATGTGGGACATCTTACATGGACAGCGCGATCTCCAAACTTGTCTCCAATCGAAACCTTGTGGGGTATGATAGGACGAGATGTGTTCGCCCCGACAGCTGAGTGGTCAGCGTGACGGAGTCTCGCTTCCCACGCCTGGGTTCCCGGGTTCGATTCCCGACGGGGTCAGGGATTTTCTGTGCTTCGTGATGACTGGGTATTGTGTGATGTCTTTAGGTTAGTTAGGTTTAAGTAGTTCTAAGTTCTAGGGGACTGATGACCACAGATGTTAAGTCCCATAGTGCTCAGAGCCATTTTTCAGCGTGACGGACTGCCGTCCTCCGGGCCCGGGCTCGATTCCCGGCTGGGTCAGAGATTTTCTCCGTTCAGGGGCTGGGTGTTGTGCTGTCTTCATCATCATTTCATCTCCATCCGGCGCGCAGATGGCCCAATGGGGCGTCGAATGTAAAAAGACCTGCACCAAGACGGCCGGACCTGCCCCGCAAGGTGCCTCCCAGCCAATGACGCCAAACGCTCATTTCATTTCATTTCATAGGACGAGATGTGACTCGTCTGATTTGTCACAGTATTCTCCGTCTGTAAAACCGACTGGATGTCAGAGTCAGAGACTGAATTGCCACCCTTGGGGGTTACACCGTGTACTAATATGGATGTTTCAGTATGGGTCGATACCTGTTACCTGAGCACAGCTGGTGTTAGTCATCTGCAAATGTAACCATTTCGTGTGCTTCATATGCACTGTTGAAACAATAAATCTTGAATAAATTGGAAACCTCTAAAAGGATGTAGTAATTTTTTTTCTGGCGTTGTACTTCAGCCACTGTTCGGGGGAACACAATCGCCAAACTCGTCCACTAGGGGGTGCAAGGGTTCTGCCAGCTACAAACTAATGGATCGCGTGTAGATTCGCACGCTGTTCACATCGTCTTAACAAGTGTATTCTTCATCACATGACATGTTTTACATTTCCTAAAAAACATAGGCTTCTTTCGGCTGGAAGTTCTCACATTCATCACGGTTCCGTGTAGTCCACATTAGAACGGATTTCCCAGCGGTCACGATGGCGTTTCACAATGGCAGGAATTGCTGAGGAGCGCCCAGGAAGTGGCAAATTCGCGTATTATCTGCGGCGGCAGGCGGCAGCTGGCCATTAGGAGCGAGTCACTTTCCACAGGGGCGCGCGCAACGCGCCGCGACGCCGCCGCCGCCACCTCCGCCTCGACCGGAAATGAGTACCTCGCGTTTATGAAGCGTCCAATTTCGTCTCGCCGTAATTAGTCTGCGCAAAAGCGCGTTTTAACAAAGATTATAAAAGTTGTCCGCTTTCCCTTTGTAGCGCTGCGCACGCCTGCAGACGCGGCCGGCACAAAGTACGCAGCGTGTGCAGCGCGGCGTTTAATGGTTAATAATTTCACTTTCCCGTGTTTTGTTTCGCGCCGGAGCCAGGAAGTGTGAAATTCTTACGGCAGTCTGCTTTAGTTTTATGCGGAAAGAGCGGGCTCTTAATTTAGGGAATTAAACATTGACAAGGAGATAAGCGCCGACGGGCCGTGTTGTCGGCTGCGTCCCCGACTCCTGGAGATTGTCTGTGATATGGTAATGCGCCGTGAAAGGATACGCGCGCCGGAACTGCACCGCGTCCGCCGGCTTCCGTACAGTCTGGCCACATCACTCTGCTCTCTGACACCGCACTTCTCCGCGCGGGCTGACCACTTTCGCATCCAGAACGGCCTGATCATGGGATCCGACAAAAAATCGCAATACCGAACAACAGTTTATTTAGAGTAAAGAAATTTCGAGAATAAGTTCGTTTAGGTGCTATATTTTAGTGATTAACATTGCAAGATCACAAGTTAATGCAAGCGCGAGGTGAATCATGTTGTTGTTGTTGTGGTCTTCAGTCCTGAGACTGGTTTGATGCAGCTCTCCCTGCTACTCTATCCTGTGCAAGCTTCTTCACTTCCCAGTACCTACAGCAACCCACATCCCTCTGAATCTGTTTAGTGTATTCATCTCTTGGTCTCCCTCTACGATTTTTACCCTCCACGCTGCCCTCCAATGTCCTACCAACCGATCCCTTCTTCTAGTCAAGTTGTGCCACAAATTTCTCTTCTCCCCATTTCTATTCAGTACCTCCTCATTAGTTATGTGATCTACCCATCTAATCTTCAGCATTCTTCTGTAGCACCGCATTTCGAAAGCTTCTATTCTCTGCTTGTCTAAACTACTTATTGTCCATGTTTCACTTCCATACATGGCTACACTCCATACAAATACTTTCAGAAAAGAATCCTGACACTTAAATCTACACTCGATATTAACAAATTTCTCTTCTTCAGAAACGCTTTTCCTTGCCATTACCAGTCTACATTTTTTATTCTCTCTACTTCGACCATCATGAGTTATTTTGCTCCCCAAATAGCAAAGCTCATTTACTACTTTAAGCGTCTCATTTCCTAATCTAATTCCCGCAGCACCACCCTATTTAATTCGACTACATTCCATTATCCTCGTTTTGCTTTTGTTGATGTTCATCTTATATCCTCCTTCCAAGACACTATCCATTCCGTTCAGCTGCTCTTCCAGGTCCTTTGCTGTCTCCGACAGAATTACAATGTCATCGGCGAACCTCAAAGTTTTTATTTCTTCTCCGTATATTTTAATTCCTACTCCGAATTTTTGTTTTGTTTCCCTTACTGCTTGCTCAGCATACAGATTGAATAACATCGGGGATAGGCTACAACCCTGTCTCACTGTCTCACTCCCTTCCCAAGCACTGCTTCCCTCTCATGTTCCTCGACTCTTATAAGCGGTTTCTATACAAATTGTAAATAGCCTTTCGCTCCCTGTATTTTACCCATGGCACCTTCAGAATTTGAAAGAGAATATTCCAGTCAACATTGTCAAAAGCTTTCTCCAAGTTTAGAAATGCTAGAAACGTAGACTTGCCTTTCCTTAATCTATTCTCTAAGATACGTCCTAGGGTCAGTAGTGCCTCACGTGTTCCAACATTTCTACGGAATCCAAACTCATCTTCCCCGAGGTCGGCTTCTACTAGTTTTTCCATTCGTCTGTAAAGAATTCGTGTTAGTATTTTGCAGCCGTGGCTTATTAAACTGATAGTACGGTAATTTTCACATCTGTCAGCACCTGCTTTCTTTGGGATTAGAATTACTACTTTCTTCTTGAAGTCTGAGGGTATTTCGCCTGACTCATACGTCTTGCTCACCAGATGGTAGAGTTTTGTCAGGGCTGGCCCTCCCAAGGCTATCAGTAGTTATAATGGAAATGTGAAACTCTAGTACTTCAATAACAGGTGTAACCGTCAGAATGTTGAATGCACCCGTGTAGATATGCATGAATTTTGCTGTACAGGTGCCGGATGTCAGTTTGTGGGCTGGAGTTCCCTGTATGTTGCACATGGTCGGTCAATACACGGACGGTTAATGCTGTTTGTGGATGACGCTGGAGTTGTCGTCCGATGATGTCTCACATGTGGGCTATTGGAGACAGATCTGGTGATGGAGCAGGCCAAGGCAACAAGTCGACTCTCAGTAGAACATGTTGGTTTACAACAGCGGTATGTGGGTGAGCGTTTTCCTACAAATTTCCAGTCAAGGCGCGTGGGATAAGCGCGAGAGTGCTCCTGCTGTCGTACGAAATCACACCCCAGACCATAACTTCAGGTGTAGATCCAGTGTGCCTAGCATGCTGACAGGTTGGTTGCAGGCCCTTAACTGGCCTCCTCCTATCCAACAACCAACAAACGGCCGCCACTGGCACCGAGACAGAACCAGTTTTCATCAGAAGACACAACATATCTCTATCCTGCCCTCCAATAAGCTCTCGCTTGACTCCACTTACTTCGCAAATGGCAGTGGTTTGGGGTCCGCCTAATATACAGGGTGATTCAAAAAGAATACCACAAATTTAGGAATTTAAAACTCTGCAACGACAAAAGGCAGAGCTAAGCACTATCTGTCGGCGAATTAAGGGAGCTATAAAGTTTCATTTAGTTGTACATTTGTTCGCTTGAGGCGCTGTTGACTAGGCGTCAGCGTCAGTTGATGCTAAGATGGCGACCACTCAACAGAAAGCTTTTTGTGTTATTGAGTACGGCAGAAGTGAATCGACGACAGTTGTTCAGCGTGCATTTCGAACGAAGTATGGTGTTAAACCTCCTGATAGGTGGTGTATTAAACGTTGGTATTTCAGCCAATAAAGTTTTTGGTCCCTTTTTCTTCGAAGGTGCTACTGTAACTGGACTACAGTATCTGGAGATGTTAGAGAATTGGCTGTTCCCTCAGCTCGAACAAGAAGCACAACAATTCATATTTCAGCAGGATGGAGCGCCACCACATTGGCACTTATCTGTCTGTAACTACCTGAACGTCAACTACCCGAGGCGATGGATCGGCCGCCAGGCAGCCCGTGACAGAGCACTTCATCACTGACCTCCAAGAAGCCCTGATCTTACCCCCTGCGATTTTTTCTTATGGGGGGTATGTTAAGGATATGGTGTTTCGGCCACCTCTCCCAGCCACCATTGATGATTTGAAACGAGAAAGAACAGCAGCTATCCAAACTGTTACGCCTGATATGCTACAGAGAGTGTGGAACGAGTTGGAGTATCGGGTTGATATTGCTCGAGTGTCTGGAGGGGGCCATATTGAACATCTCTGAACTTGTTTTTGAGTGAAAAAAAACCTTTTTAAATACTCTTTGTAATGATGTATAACAGAAGGTTATATTATGTTTCTTTCATTAAATACACATTTTTAAAGTTGTGGTATTCTTTTTGAATCACCCTGTACTTGCTACAAGGCGTCTGGCTCGGAGCTGTCCTGGAAGTAACCGATTTGTAACAGTTCGTTGTGTCACTGTAGTGCCAACTGCTGCTCAAGATGCTGCTGTAGATGCAGTACGAAGAGCCAGGGCCATCTGCAAACACGACGGTCTTCCCTCTCGGAAGCGCCACGTGTCCCTACGGAGTCCGATCGTATTGCGACCATTCATTCCCGTAACCACCGCTGCCAGCAGTCATGCACAGTGGATGTATTTCTGCCAAATCCTTCTGCAACATTGCAGAAAGAACGTCCAACTTCTCGTAGCTATATTACACGTCCTCGTTCAACCTCAGTGAGGTGTTGATGATGACGTCTTTGTCGCCTTAAAGGCATTCTTGACTAACGTCCACTCACCCCGACCAATCTCGAGGGCAATTAACGCTCACGACCTTTATAGTGTGTATTTAAAGCAAACCTGATTTGCATCCCCATAGTGGCGCTACTAGCGCCACTCTTATCCTACTGGCGCCAAATTTGAGTAATCATCATCTTTCAGAGGTAGAAGCAGGCCTACTATCTTTCGTGTATGTCGCACAAATGGTTCAAATGGCTCTGAGCACTATGAGACTTAACTTCTGAGGTCATCAGTCCCCTAGAACTTAGAACTGCTTAAACCGTACTAACCTAAGGACATCATACACATCCATACCCGAGGCAGGATTCGAACCTGCGACCGTAGCGGCCGGCGTATGTCGCACAACTCCTTGTTGGTATAGCGATTTTTTCCATCACTGTATCTATATCCAGAGACGCGTTTGAACCATTTACGGTTGCCCAGTGTGCGGTTCATTCAGCGCTCTTGTCTGAATATCGTGTGTGCCCTCAATTGACATGAGGTATTCAGGACGAAGTCCCGATGATGCAAGGTGGCTGTGTACTTACATGAACGTTAGCAAAGTTTGTACTTAGCTTTTGCAGTGTCGTCTTCTTTGAGTTGCGTTGTCTGCTCCAGGTTCATCGATTCTGCGAAAATATCCTTGAAGAAACTGTCCAGTCAAGTAAAAATTCCTTTTTACTGACAGCCGTTTGGATTTATAGGCTGATAGCTTTTCCATTACACTGCTTTTACATTGCAACACTTTTTTAGTACTGCACAGTCTTGTTACAGAGCCAAGTATACATACGTCTGATTTCAGAAACATTCACTTCATAAGGGTGTCTCGCGTTAGAAATGCTTGGGATCTTTGGAATAAGTCCAAAGCCAACTGGTTACTTATAATATAGGTTTTGGGTACAAATGTTAAGAAGAGTGTACGATAGGCGTGAAATTTATTACGCTTATTGATGTGTTTTGTATACAAATCGGAAGTTATAGTATTGGTGATTAAATACGTACATATGGGTTTACAAGTAGGAGATGTAATTTGACTAGCATATTGTACTTTGGGCAATCTTGTCAACATTGATATTATGTTATATGTTCCTCAAATCAGTGGAGTTTTTCGTGTTATCTAACCAATTTGGCCATATACGTGGAATTTTGAATATGACAAAGGTGTGAATCAGTTTCGTTTTGAATAATTTATTTATGACGTAATAAAATTAGTACTTATGTCGAATAATCCTCAGTATAGCAAGTCTGAGGGAAAGTGCGAGTTTTAGCGGATTCTCCGTCGCCTGTGCTTTCTAATGGGATATAAACTTCAGCAAAAGTAGTTAGTTTTTGATTTACGAATTTTCGTAAATTCTGTGTCACTTGAAATGAAATGTCGCTTTCATGTTTTGGTGGCTGTAAAGCTTGTTTACAAGCATGGTATATCAGAGACTGGATGGAGTACCATTACTTTTCGCTGTTGGTTGGTACTGTTTTATTATGTTCTTTCAGTCATAATAGGGATTTTGGTTTATCATTGGATATCATTATATGGAAGAAATGACTTAATCTTCTACGTCAGGAAGCACATGTCGTCATTTCACATGGTGTTGAGAACATTATTATTCAAGTTACGAACGTTAATCTTCGCTCAACAGTGAAAAAATGCCAAGCGAATTTACTGATACCACTTCTAACACGATTAGTTGTTTGCTTACCGAGTTGAGTATAAAGTCCATGGATCGATACCTTAGGAAAAGCGTTTCACCAAAAAGCTTCGATTGCATTGGAAACTTCACAAACAAAGTTTCGGAGCTAATCCAGGTAAATTTTCTGAGTATTTAAATACCTGAGAAGAACGAAGAATCAGTGAAGGCGTGTCTTCTCTCACTGCCGGGTAGACAAACAGTGTAACTAAACAACACATTGTTTAACTATTCTCTAAAGCTCAGCGATCCTAACATCATAAGTACTCGCAGTGGAAGTTCGATGTTAGTATTAGTGTTAGGAACATTAGTTTCAATAGTAGTAGTTGCTGTAGAAAAAAATGACAATGGTGATTGTAGTAATGAGATCTTTTATACTTGAAAAAAGCGTGTTGTTGGTTACCGCAGTAGTATTAGTAGGGGAAGCTGGCCACTCTAAGCGAAATTGAAGTTTCATGAAACCATGGCTATTAACAGAAGCTTGTGGCATATACATCTCGAATCTACGTACTGTAAGGTATCACACCAAATATTTACAGCCAAGGTAAAACTATATTTTACAGGATATATAAATGTTTTTCTGAATGCTTACATAGTGACCACTTTTCCATACCTAATGGGATAAAGTGGCTAATCCTCTGCCGCCATTCCCAAATAGACTGTTCAGTTTTAAAAAATGGAGAGGCTTAGAGTTTTTGTTTCACCATTGATTACTAGAAGAATTATTATACAAATGTGAAAGAAACGTGTTGCAATACATTGCTGGCACGAAAAGGTCAACAAGTGAGAAATAATGATTTAAATAGGGGAATCAGCGACTAACTATGGTCACTATTTCGGTCAAATTCATTCACAATTTATCCACTCAGAAACAATATTAAGTCATGTACAAAATTCGCACGTGAAATTGTCAGCGTCCTCATCACATCCGGCGCACAGTTCACGAGCTCAGCGTTTACAGCTCCGACATTTTATCCACCCTTCCTTTTCCGTAGATCTAGAAAACGTTTCCTTTCAGTAAAAGCAGTCTGTGTCACTGTCCTAATCAGCAAAATGTGCTTCTTCCGTTTCTTCTTGAAAAAATTCCTTTTAGCAGAAACTCTCTTAGCGTTTGGTCCCACTTTTAGCTTCTTACACTTATTTTGTGTTGACTTACATTGTAGAATGTTGGCCTTACCTGTTTGTTTTTCTTTGAACTTCGTTTTTTTTTTATTAAAAGCTATTCATCTTTATTTCTTTTAGCTACAGCCAACACATTTTTATAAGCACTTAGAGTAAAAAAGGAAAGACTGCTATAGTCACTTTTAGTTTTTTCTCTGATTCAGACTTTGTTTCTTAGGCAAATGTTTTACATTCTTTGGGCTTATATGGAATCCATCTGTTGGATACTCAGATGGATGTTCTTCAATGGTCGCCCGCAGAGGTGAACTTTCTCTTGGAGAAGGGTTATCGCGTACAATCTGAAGGCAGCCTGCACTTGAAGACAGTTCATAACTTTGTTCTGGGAATGAACCAGTAGAACTATTTGAAGAAGACACAGAAGTCTGGCGTCCAGAGGGACCAGCACTTGCAGAAGAGTCAGCAGTTTTGCAATGAGAAGAATCAGTATTTGATTAAGGCACAATTTAGTGTCCCTATCCAAAGGAATTTCAGTAGCCTCAGATGCGGTATAGTCTTCATCCATAAATATGTTAGGGTCTGGAGGGAAAATTCCACATTTTCTAAATCCATTGATTGCTGTCATTGGAGCGACTGCACGAAGAAACGCTTCACCCAAGAGTGCACACATCTGAAACCGTGTAATAGTTCTTCCTGGATTATTGCGAAGAAATTTTTCGAAACTTGTGTGTAGAAGGTTTTAAAAGGAGACATGAATGCTACATACAAAGGTTCGAGCTTGTGGCTACAGTGTGGACGCAAGCACGCAATAATTGCTTGATTTTCTCTGGCCTTATCAATGGAACGTATGTTCTTAGTATGGGTGGACTGATCATCTAAGATAAGCAGATCTAGATCTTGAGCAGTTGGTTTTGCATGTTTTAATAATGTTCAAACCAATCCAAAAAATTTTCAATCTGCGTCTACCCACTGGGGTGGAAGCCAAATACGGTTCCTGGTAGAGCCCCATTATTAATTTCAATCTTCATTCTTCACCTAGGGAAGATTACAAAAGGGGGAATAAAATTTCTTCCTGCACACATGCACACTACAAAAATCGACAGCAAACCTCTATCAGCTGAAGTACCTCTCCGACTTGTCGTCTTCCTTTGAGTGCTAACACTTTGTTGCTCTTGCACTCAATTTTCAGAAAATCGGTTTCATTTACATTATAAATACGACGTTCGGGAAGAAATCACTTATCTTGCAATATTTTAAGGATATCAAAGTAATTTTCTACGTTCACCGTGTTAAACGGTTGCGCTCTATCCGTTGAAGTAGAGTCTGGTTTCCTAAGACTAATATTATAATGCCGTTCTCTAAAGCACGCCAACCAGTCTTTGCATGCCGTTTCAGACTATTTGAAGAAACGATGAGATATTTTGTTACACTCTGCCAACTGGAATTCTAATCCCGCAGGTCATTCACTATAATTCCCCACAATTGCTTTTCCATTTTAAAAATGTAATTAAGGATTTCTTGGTTTTGTTCTTCATTCAACACTGTTCTTAAGCTACCCATTACCTTTTTATTGGCAACTACATCTCTACCTATCCCCAGAGCTCTTCGTTTTAGCGTATTACCTGGAATATTGAACTGTTTTGCTGCTGCTGAAAAAGGCATGTTATCATTCATTACAGCTTCAATTGCGTTTTACATCACAATAGGGTCCCATGTTTGGTGCTTTATTTCCAGATATATTTCCTTGGCAACATGAAGCTCTTGCAAAGATCAGAAACACGGATATTAGTTTTGTGTATAAGACGATTTGTAATGTTTTAGTTTCAGTTGTTGCGATGTTGTTGTTGTTGTTGTTGTTGTTGTGGTCTTTAGTCCAGGGAATGGTTTGATGCAGCTCTCCGTGCTACTCTATCCTGTGCAAGCTTCTTCATCTCCCAGTACCTGCTGCAACCTTCATCCTTCTAAATCTATTGAGTGTATTCATCTCTTAGTCTCCCTCTACGATTTTTACCCTCCACGCTGCCCTCCAATACTAAATCAGTGATCCCTTGATGCCTCAGAACATGTAGTACCAACCGATCCCTTCTTCTAGTCAAGTTGCGCCACAGATTTCTCTTCTCCCCAATTCTATTCAATAGACCCTCATTAGTTATGTGAGCTACCCATCTGATATTCAGCATTCTTCTGCAGCACCACATTTCGAAAGCTTCTATTCTCTTCTTGTCCAAACTATTTACCGTCCATGTTTCACTTCCATACATGGCTACACTCCATACAAATGCTTTCAGAAACGACTACCTGACGCTTCAGTCGATACTCGTTGTAACAAACTTCTCTTCTTCAGAAACGCTTTCCTTGCCATTACCAGTCTTCATTTTATATCCTCTCTACTTCGACCATCATCAGTTATTTTACTCCCCAAATAGCAAAACTCATTTACTACTTTAACTGTGTCATTACCTAATCTAATTCCCTCAGCATCACCCGACTTAATTCGACTACATTCCATTATCCTCGTTTTGCTTTTGTTGATGTTCACCTTATATCCTCCTTTCAAGACACCTTCCATTCCGTTCAACTGCTCTTCTAGGTCCTTTGCTGTCTCTGACTGAATTACAATGTCTTCGGCGAACCTCATAGTTTTTATTTCTTCTCCATGGATTCGAATTCCTGCTCCGAATTTTTGTTTTGTTTCCTTTACTGCTTGCTCAATGTACGGATTGAATAACATCGGGGATAGGCTACAACCCTGTCTCACTCCCTTCGCAACCACTTCTTCCCTTTCATGCCAGTCGTCTCTTATAACTGCCATCTGGTTTCTGTAGAAATTATAAATAGCCTTTCGTTCGCTGTAGTTTACTCCTGCCACCTTCAGAATTTTTAAGAGAGTATTCCAGTCAACATTGTCAAAAGCTTTCTCTAAGTCTACAAACGCTAGAAACGTAGGTTTGCCTTTCCTTAATCTATCTTCTAAGATAAGCCGTATGGTCAGTATTACCTCACGTGTTCCAACATTTCTACGGAATCCCAACGAGAAAAAGTTAACACCATATTTTATGCATAGTGTAACAACTGACCCCCCATAAACCATAGACCTTGCTGCTGGTGGGGAGGCTTGCGTGCCTCAGCGACACAGATAGCCGTACCGTAGGTGCAACCACAACGGAGGGGTGCTTGTTGAGAGGCCAGACAAACGTGTGGTTCCTGAAGAGGAGCAGCAGCCTTTTCAGTAGTTGCAGGGGCTGCAGTCTGGATGATTGACTGATCTGGCCTTGTAACACTAACCCAATCGGCCTTGCTGTGTTGGTACTGCGAACGGCTGAAAGCAAGGGGAAACTATAGCCGTAATTTTTCCCGAGGGCATGCAGCTTTACAGTATGGTTAAATGATGACGGCGTTCTCTTGGGTTAGATATTCCGGAGGTAAAATAGTCCCCCATTCGGATCTCCGGGCGGGGGCTACTCAGGAGGACGTCATTATCAGGAGAAAGAGAACCGGCGTTCTACGGATAGGAGCGTGGAATGTCAGATCCCTTTATCGGGCAGGTAGGTTAGAAAATTTAAATAGGGAAGTGGATAGGTTAAAGTTAGATATAGGGGGAATTAGTGAAGTTCGGTGGCAGGAGGAACAAGACTTCTGGTCAGGTGAATGCAAATATATAAATACAAATATATAAATACAAATATATAAATACAAAATCAAATAGGGGTAATGCAGGAGTAGGTTTAATAATGAATAAAAAAAATAGGAGTGCGGGTAAGCTACTACAAACAGCATAGTGAACGCATTATTGTGGCCAAGATAGGCACGAAGCCCACGCCTACCACAGTGGTACAAGTTTATATGTTAACTAGCTCCACAGATGACGAAGAGGTTGATGAAATGTATGATGAGATAAAAGAAATCATTCAGATAGCGAACGGAGACGAAAATTTAATAGTCATGAGTGACTGGAATTCGATTGCAGGAAAAAGAAGAGAATAAAACGTAGTAGGTGAATATGGAATGGGGGTAAGAAATGAAAGAGGAAGCCACCTGGTACAATTTTGCACAGAGCATAATTTAATCATAGCTGACGTTTGGTTCAAGGATCATGAAAGAAGGTTGTGTACATGGAAGAGGCCTGGAGATACTGGAAGGTTTCAGATAGATTGTATAATGGTAAGACAGAGACTTAGGAATCAAGTTTTAAATTGTAAGACATTTCCAGGGGCAGATGTGGATTCTGACCACAATTTATTGGTTATGAATTGTAGATTAAAACTGAAGAAACTGCGAAAAGTTGGGAATTTAAGGAGATGGGACCTGGAGAAACTTAAAGAACCAGAGATTGTAGAGAGTTTCAGGAAGAGCATTAGGGAACGATTGACAGGAATGGGGGAAACAAATACAGTGGAAGAACAATGGGTAGCTTTGAGGGATGAAATAGTGAAGGCAGCAGAGGATCAAGTAGGTAAGGAGACGAGGGCTAGTAGAAATTCTTGGGTAACAGAAGATATATTGAATTTAATTGATGAAAGGAGAAAATATAAAAATGCAGTAAATGAAGAAGGAAAAAGTAATACAAACGTCTTAAAAATGAGATCGACAGAAAGTGCAAAACGGCTAAGCAGGGATGGCTAGAGGACAAATGTAAGGATGTAGAGGCATATATCACTAGGGGTAAGAAACATACTGTCTACAGGAAAATTAAAGAGACCTTTGGAGAAAGAACCACTTGTATGAATATAAAGACCTCAGATGGAAACCCAGTTCTAAGCAAAGGAGGGAAAGAACAAGGTGGAAGGAGTGTATAGAGGGTTTATAGAAGGGTGATGTACTTGAGGACAATACTATGAAAATGGAAGAGGATGTAGATGAAGATGTAATGGGAGATATGAAACTGCATGAAGAGTTTGATAGAGCACTGAAAGACCTAAGTCGAAACAATACCCCTGGAGGAGACAACATTCTATTAGAATTACTGATAGCCTTGGGAGAGCCATCCCTGACAAAACTCTGCCATCTGGTGAGCAAGATGTATGAAACAGGCGAAATACCCTCAGACTTCCAATCCCAAAGAAAGCAGGTGTTGATAGATATGAAAATTACCGAACTATTAGTTTAATGTTCTAGGCGCGCAGTCCGGAACCGTGCGACTGCTACGGTCGCAGGTTCGAATCCTGCCTCGGGCATGGCTGTGTGTGATGTCCTTAGGTTAGTTAGGTTTAAGTAGTTCTAAGTTCTAGGGGACTGATGACCACAGCAGTTGAGTCCCATAGTGCTCAGAGCCATTTGAACCATTTTTTATTAGTTTAATGTCCGCCCCGGTAGCTGAGTGGTCAGCGTGACAGACTGTCAATCCGGGTTCGATTCCCGGCTGGGTCAGAAATTTTCTCCGCTCAGGGACTGGGTGTTGTGTTGTCCTAATCATCATCATTTCATCCCGATCGACACGCAGGTCGCCGAAGTGGCGTCAAATCGAAAGACCTGCACCAGGCGAACGGTCTATCCGACGGGAGGCCCTAGCCACACGACATTTCCATTATTCCAGTTTAATAAGTCACGGTTGCAAAATACTATCGCGAATTCTTTACAGACGAATGGAAAACCTGGTAGAAGCCGACTTCGGGGAAGATCAGTTTAGATTCCGTAGAAATGTTGGAACACGTGAGGCAATACTGACCCTACGGCTTATCTTAGAAGATAGATTAAGGAAAGGCAAACTTACGTTTCTACAATTTGTAGACTTAGAATAAACAGATTGAAAATAAACTTTCGGAAATAGTGGCAATCGTCGGGATGTGTAGCGTGGCCTGTTTTCCCGATCTGACGTCATGTCTGTATCAGTCGTTCACTCGCGAAACAATATATACGAAGGAAATGACGGTGACATATATTTGTAAGCCAAATGTCATCGCGTGAACTGGTTATATCGCAAAAACCTATTGCTCTACATAAAAGTGAAGCAACTAAAGTAATATGAGTAACTTACCTTACATCAAACGATCGAGAAACCTAAACGTTTTCACAGAAAGTTAACGGACCAAGTATCATTTGTTAACGTCACTGACAACACTAATGGTGTCGATTACAGCTAGATTGGCGACTTCCTGGTAGAAAGCAGCGCTGTTGTAGACATCGAATAAGCAGCGGCCACTTTTCACAACCTGGCCACTTTATCCTTTTCTCCCCTACATACTATTGTATGTAACAATAGATGCAGTAGCTGATAAAAATAACGGTAATTTAGCAAAAATAGATTTAAATAACGAATACTTATGCCTCTTTTTCTGTCACAGCACAGGAACATCAAATTAAGACCGGAAAAAGATGCCGTATGATAACTGTATGTAAAGTAAGGTACAGGTAGCCTCTAAATGTTGGAACGATGGTAGTAGAAACAAAGATAATGAAAAATAGTATGTTAGACACTGTAAAATACGCTCAGTATTCAGAATAGGAAATAAAGGAAGAAAATAAAAAAATTCACATAAATGTAGTTTTATATTGAACGGTCCACTGTAGTCATCAAGTAATTGGCCTGGAATAAATAAAGAAAATAAAATAAATATATTTCGGTGTAAAAGACCCACAGTCTTCGGATTTCATAACAGTGAAAGAGCCTGTAATATTAAATAATCAAGCCGTACAAGACAAAATACAGTCATAATATAATCTTTGGTGGACATCTACAACTATTGAAAAAATTTTTCATGGTAAGTCAGTTCACTTCAGCTGTACTTTACAAATACTTATTTGGATAAAATAGTATACACGACCTGGATTTCAGGATGTAAACCTCAAATTTGGAAATTTGTGATAAGTTCCTATGGGACCAAACTGCTGAGGTCATCGGTCCCTAGGTTTACACACTACTTAATCTAACTTACTTACGCTAAGGACAACACACACACCCATGCCCGAGGGAGGACTCGAACCTCCGACAGGGGGAGCCGCACGGACTGTGTCAAGCCGCCGCCCCCTCCCCTCCCCCCGCCCCAGTCCACTCTGACGCGCGTTGGTAAACCCCATCTTCAGGCACTACAGAAAACTATGGGGGATACCATATAAAATTAATTAACATTAAAAGGTCCCATACAAATGTGTACATCAGGTTATACCCTTATTGAGTACGAGAAAATTGTACCAGTTACGTAAAAAATCCAGCAAGCTCATCGTGTAACATGCGAGATCCCGTGCGGATCAGGCATAAAAAGGTTCTTTGAATCAACCAGTACCACTACGAGTAAACCGGATCTAAACGAAAAAAACCACGAATGTATCAACAAATAAACACTCATTGCCAGGCTAATGTAACCTATAGACCAACTGCGAACGACAAGATATGTAGCATAGACTTAAGAACGTAAAATGAAGGCGCAAATGCAGTAGAATGCCATTTTTGAACCTCAAAAGTGTCTTACCATATAAGTGCCCAGCCCGTCGCATGTTGTGGACGCCCAGCCAGACCGGTCAACAGAATGTATCTCGAACCGTAATGAGACGCCTCTGTACCCTCATACGTCGTAGAGTGGCCGACGGCTAATACCGACGGCAGGAGGGACAACTGAAGAAACCAGAATTAACACGTCCGCACCGCCACGTTTTCTCCCAAACGCCACACACTACTAACAGCGCTAAAACCATACCTCTGTATGAATGGTATTAACTGAGATAGGCCTAGTGAGGAGCAAACAATAAAAGCAAAACGTGCAATGTATTATGGTATGGTCAAGAAATAAAGTTAATAAAAAATGAATAATGAATCTGTCTAGAAATAAAAAAATAAAACCATTAAAAGAAGCCGAACCGACAAACCACAACTTAAAAATAATAGCGGAAGATATGTCAAGTAAACAGAGTACGACATGTTAAGAATACAAGGCTGTGGATGCAGACGTGCAACCCAATATATAAGGTAACCTACATAATTATGTTGTATAAAATCTCCAATAGTGAAGAAGTCAGCGTGACTAGTAAACACCAGAAATACTGAATATATACATTGCTGGAGAGTTACAGTTACACGTTGTACATGTACTTGAAAACGGACTCATAACAGAAAACCTAGGTTGTGCAGCGTGACTAGTAAACACCAGAAATACTGAATATATACATTGCTGGAGAGTTACACGTTGTACGTGTACTTGAAAATGGGCTTATAACCCGAAACCTAGGTTGTGCAGTAACATTAATAATAAAATTGTGAAACAAGACAAAAAACAGTTTTTGTTTATTGATATACTTTCCGGGATGTGAGGTCGTGGTCCAAGAACTTTTCTGCTCCTTATGTTTCGTCCAGGACTGCGCTGGACTTCCTCAGAGGCACTGCTCCGCTGAGTCTTGCCGACTAACTGGTCGAGTGTGTGAGAGCGGCTTATATATTGTGAGAAAGGGGGGCGTGGTTCAGGTGACACGTGATGAGCAGTGATAATCCATAGCAAAGATAAGGTTGACTATCGATTACCACCTTCTCAAAGATAAAAATTGTTAGCAATTTTGTAGAGCCACTGAGCATATATCGCTAAGTTTCATAGCCTCCTCTTTCCTATTAAAATTATCATGATGTTTATAAATTTCAATAGCTTCTCTATATAACCTTGGATAGTAATTTAACGTTGTAGATAAAACTTCGGTATCCGAAAACTTCACTTGGTGGTTGCCTGGTTGAAGAGCATGTTCCACTACAGCTGATTTTTCTATTTTTCCAAGTCGACAAAGACTTTTATGCTCTTTCAGTCGCGTGTTTACGCTTCTTTTGGTAGTACCAATATAAGCTTTACCACAGGTACATGGAATTTTATACACACCACATGTCGACAGGGGAGGGCGTTTATCCTTTACAGATCGTAGTACTTGACATATTTTATTTGTTGGTTTAAAGACAGGTTTTATGTCATGTTTTCGTAAAATCTTACCGATCCGATCTGTTACTTTTTTAATAAAAGGGAGAACTACTGTATTTTTCTGTCGTTGTGGTTCATTCTTATCTTTTGGTCTTCTATTCCTTGGACGCAAAATTGTATTTATCTCTTTTCTTGAGTAGCCGTTTTTTTCAAAGGCCTGCTTCAGATGTTTCACTTCAGCATGGATGTGTGATGTGAGTGTTAGTGTTCCATATTAAGAAGGTGAAGTTGGCTACATCATAAATAATCCTCCCTCTATGAGCTGCATTTTTCAGTTGCAGTGATTTTCTTTATAGAGTGCGGCATGTGGAGTCACTTTGTAAGATTGTTCTTGGGCGATTGACTCACTACCTTGCTCCTAAGTGAGCCAACCGCTCACCAATTACAATCTAAAATGGCGTAGGGGCAATGAGAGGTGGCATGAGCCCCCTCTCATATTTCTATCTTACGATTCTCCTCTCTAGTTGCATGCGGTGGAGGGTTGCTTTTCCTTAACACGCGTACTTCCCACGCAGCGTCTCTCGTCACCCGGGTGGGCCGGTGACAGGCGGGCTCTGTTGAACTGGAGAGAGTTAAGCCGACGTGTGTGAGGCAGTCGAGTGAATGCTTTTCAGACGCCGACATTGTCAAGAGACACGCCCGCTGGGGTGTGAAGTAGCGGCTGGGCTAGAGGTTCCGTTACTTCAGAGAAACTTTGCGAAAACACTTTCTGGCGGGCTACCAGCGAGGCGTGGGAATGACTTGTGTACCCACGCAGTTGTGGCGGGAAAATTCCCGCACTTTCTGCAAAATCAGCACAGAAATTGGCGCCAAGAATCTCCATTGGTGGAATGGTAGTGCTCCGGCAATGGAGTGGAATTTCCGCCGGTTTTCGAGTTGCTGATTGGAACGTAACCACGGCCACTGTCGTGGGGGCGGGAATGTTCGGTGTTCGGCCTGTGCGGGTGCTCTGGGTAGTCGGCAGTCGCCTTTCGGTCGTCGGAGCAACCAGCCCTCGCCTGCGGTACGCCAGATCGTGTTCTGGGAGATAAGAAGACTGTTGGTAATGTACGTCCGCAGCACCGGCAGATAGGGATTTTCCTAGGTGATAATCAGAGCTCAGCAGAGCGCGCCTGTTCATCCTTTTCTAACTTTGTTCAGTTTCGAGTAGCAGCAATTACTATTGGGTTAGCTGTGTGTCTCTCTTGAGATTTGAGTGGAAAGGAATTGGCTCCACATACCACTTCGTCTTAAACCTCACGATCTAAGTTAGGGACAACTTCACCTTTACTGTGTTTGTATGAATCTCCAATTTTAGCCAATTTGATGTTTTATATTTCCTGTGTCTCTTTTACTATTCTGCGTTTAATCTTAATAAATCATATTGTTATTTTGGACAGAACTTTCTTTCTGTTAATCAATAGAGCAACCCTATCATTCCTCACTATGCTAATGAAACCTTTGTTTATTTAACTTATTTATCAAATTAAATTATTGCAGGTGCCAAACTCTCTTCTACTCCACTAGCAGGGTTGATTAGAGTCAGTTCGCGTATTTGTTTTATCCTTGTGCAACAGCAAAAGTCGGAGTTAGAATAGGGGGGGCTTAGAGCATGATTTACACATGTGGATTCTAGTAGAATTTAGTGATAAATACACTACTAGCCCCGGCACCTCGCAAACTGTATATTTTTGGGTGAATTTTATTTAGATAATCAAAGAAATCGTCCAAGGCCTTTCTGCCATTGGACCAAACCACAAATGTGTCATCTACATATCGATACCAACGAGATGGTTTGTTATTAGCTTTGTCTAGGGCTGAATGTTCAAATTTTTCCATGTAAAGATTGGCAATCGCAGGGCCTAATGGATTACCCATTGCTACTCCATCAAGTTGTTCATAAAATTCATTGTCCCACTGGAACTGACTTGATGTAAGACAATGTCTGAAAAGAACAGTCAAATATTCTGGAAAAATATCCGCTATGAAAATCATAACTTCGTTAACAGGAATCATTGTGAATAAGGACACAATGTCAAAACTTACAAGAATATCTTCAGGGGCCAGAGTTAGTCCCTCTAGTTTTTCAATAAAATGACGCGAGTCTTTTATATATGAGTCAACCTTATCTTTGCTATGGATTATCACTGCTCATCACGTGTCACCTGAACCACGCCCCCCTTTCTCACAATATATAAGCCGCTCTCACACACTCGACCAGTTAGTCGGCAAGATTCAGCGGAGCAGCGCCTCTGAGGAAGTCCAGCGCAGTCCTGGACGAAACGTAAGGAGCAGAAAAGTTCTTGGACCACGACCTCACATCCCGGAAAGTATATCAACAGCCATGTCACCCGGTCGTGAAAGCCTTTATTCTACAGTTTTTGTTTAGTCTTATAGTTACTTGTCCTGGTACACAATAAGGTAGACAGGATGATGATCTTGGAAGCTGTGCCACTGAATGTCCGTCAGGAAATGTGGTTTCAGCATGATGGTGCACCTCCTCAATTATCATGTGCGGTTCGGAGACATCTCAACAGGCAGTATGGTGAAAGATGGATAGGACAAGGCAGCCCAGCCGCTTGGCCGCCGCGATGGCCATATTTAACTCCTATGGACTTCTTCTTATGGGGACGTATGCCAAGTTTAATCAGGAGAAACCTGTAGAGTGAGAGGAAGATCTCTTAGCACGATTTCTGGCCGCTGCACTTAGAAACTGAAGAGACACCAGATGCAATGCAGAGTGTGTACCAAAACAGGCTTCATAGGTATAATATCTGCAACATCGATGGTGCTCCCCACATCGAGCCGCTGTTGTAATACATCACTACTGCCCTGCACGTACAGTATGTTGGGTTCCTTTTTGTTTTGGAATAATGTTAACACCGAATTCATAAGTGTTAATACAAACAAATGTGCTTCAGTGATAAATGGATGCTTCGTTATGTTTCCATTCCAGTTGTTACCTAATTCACTTCTTCAAGGAGAAGTGGATGAGTTAAACAAATGAACTGAAACCCTCGTAGGATGGAAACAGTACGTTACTGTACATGGGCTCCTATTGAAAATATTATGTACTCACTAACCTCTACAAGTCCTAGAAGTTTTAACGGGAATTTCCAACACCCTGTAGATACAACTTACGGGAACAAGGCTAAATACGACAATCTACTGTACTGGAGACTACTGTAGACACTGTAAAAAGTTCTTGAACACATCTTAATGTTCAAGTTCTGTTTGCTCATTGGGGCTACTGCACTGTAAAAAGTTCTTGAACACATCTTAATGTTCAAGTTCTGTTTGCTCATTGGGGCTACTGTCTGGATATTGCTAATTGCACTTCATGATTTCCAACTCTTCCAAAATATTAAAGACCGCTTACTTTGATCGTATGTGCAAGATTTCCACTTAAGCTTTAACGTTACGCAAGCTGTGCATATCGCAGTAGACTAGATATTTTAATAAGGTACTTAACCAGCATTACTTTTTGTTGGAATCAAACACAGTCAAAAGTAAAGAGGAGGTTATTAAATGCCTACAAGCGGTAAAGATACCTGCGGATGCTTATGTAGCATCCTTCGACGTAATGAAGGTGTACTCGGACATCCCTATACCTAACGTGTTATCTGATACTGAAGACAATCTACGCACCTTTAGTAATCTGGAAAGTGATTATGTTTGCGAATTTATGAAACTGTTAGGTGTTCTTCACAAGTATAGATTTCTCGATAATGTACATTAGCGACATACTGGATTAGCATTGAATTCCCCGATAGCTACCACAATTGCAAACAGTTATACGTCCCATCTGGAAAGTAAAATTTTTCAATGGCCACCCTTAGTCTAAAGAAAGAGTGCTTGTGTGCAAACGGTACGTGGATGATGTCACTGTATTTTTTGATAGTAGTGTTGAACAGATGAATTCCATTGAATCCTAGTGCTGCGGCAAAAGAATTACAGGCCATTAAGTATATGGCACAGCAAAGCGGTTCTGCAACTAACGTTGTCGACTATTTGTTTAAAAAATGAAATAAAAAAGGATTAAGGGAAAGCAGAGTGGTACTCTCTTCAGGGTTGACGAGATGACCAAGGATAACTATTGTAAAATCCCTTACTTCGGTACCATATACGATATATTAGGGAGATGTCTCGGATCTGTGGGGTATTACTCCCGCCCTTCTTGTACCTAAAACTCACGGGGAACTTTGGGTCCACTATGAAGAATGTGTAGTTTGACCCTACAATAATGCTGGTATTTACAGTATGAAATACCCACAGTCTAGGTGTCGATACATCGGGCAGATAGGGAGAAGTTTTCAAAACGGGTTCAGATAACGTGTCGCCACTTGTAACCCTCAGTGAGCTTTAGCGGTGCATTTATCATGCAATATGCACAGCTTGCGTAACGTTAAAGATGACTTAGGAATCTTGCATATACGGTCAAAACGACCGATCCTTAGCAGTTTGGAAGGATTAGAAGTCATGAAGTGCAAGTTGCATCATCCAGACAGTAGCCTCAGAGAGCAAACTAAACTAAAACATAAAGGGATGCTTTCGAACTATTTTCAATGTCCACAGTAATCTCCACTGAAGTAAGTTGTATTTGGTGATCTTCGCGGAAGTTGTATCTGTAACATTTCGTCCCCTGATTTTGGAGGTTTCGTATCATGTCAGCTGGGATATATCGCATAATATTTTCAGAGCTAGATTCGTTTTTGATGGTTTGTACGTAATATATTGTTCCTCAGCTTTATACCTCATGTGTAACTCTGAAACTACGTATACATCCAGTATTTTTGTTGTTCTCTAGTCGCGCTGACTTTTCCGTTAGTGGGAATTTTATGCACCATGATCATGCAGGCTGCTTTACATGCACTGCCTGCACCCAGAGCCTTGTATTCTCTGTATATTACCATACCTACCACTATTATTTTTAATTTGTGGTATGTCGGTTTGGCCTCTTTTATATTTTATACTACGGTTTTATTGCTTTCATTTTGCCAATTCCATTGTACAGCGCATGTTTCGCTTTCATTGTTTGCTCTGTACAAGGCCTATCTCAGATAATGCCATTCCTACAGTGTGATGTTTTTAGCACTATTAGAAGCAAATGTCGTTTGGGAGAAAACAGTGGGGTGCGGCAGTCTTGTTAGCTATAATTTTTTCGGTTGTCCCTCCCGCCCACGGTATTACACTGAAGGGCCAAAGAAACTGGTACACCTGCCTAATATTGTGTAACGTCCCCGCCTGCTCGCTGAAGCGCAGCAACACGACGTTGCATGGACTCGATTAATGTCTGAAGTAGTGCTTAAGAGAATTGACACCATCAATCCTGCAACGCTGTCCATAAATCCGTAAGAGATCCGTGGAGATCTCTTCTGAACAGCACGTAGCAAGGCATCCCAGATATGCTCAATACCGTTCATCTATGGGGGGGGGGGGGTTTGGTGGCCAGCGTTTAAACTCAGAAGTGTGTTCCTGGAGCCACTCTGCAGCAATTCTGGACGTGTTTGGTGTCACATTGTCTTGCTGGAACTGCCCAAGTCCGTCGGAATGCACAATGGACTTGCATAAATGTAGGGTGATCAGATAGGATGCATACGTATGTGTCACCTATCAGAGTTGTATCTAGATGTATCAGAGATCCCATGTCACTCCAACTGCACACGCCCAACACCATTACAGAGTCTCCACCTGCTTCAAGAATCCCCTACTGATAAGCAGGGTCCATGGATTCATGAGGTTGCCTCCATACCCGTACACGTCCATCCGCTCGATACAATTTGATACGATACTCGTGCGACCAGGGACATGTTTCCAGTCATCAACAGTTCAATTTCGGTGTTAACGGGCCCAGGCGAGGCGTAAAGCTTTGCGTCGTTCAGTCATCAAGGGTACACGACTGGGCCTTCAGCTCCGGAAGCCCATATCGAAGATGTTTCGTTGAATGGTTCCCAAGTTGACATTTGTTGATGGCCCAGCGTGAAATCTGAAGCAATTTGCGGAAGAGTTGCACTTCAGTCACGTTGAACTATTACCTTCAGTCGTTGGTGCCATTCTTGCGGGATCTTTTTCCGGCTGCAGCGATTTAGGAGATTTGATGTTTTACCGGATACCTGACATTCATGGTACACTCGTGAAACGGTTGTACGGGAAAATCCCCAATCCATCGCTACCTCAGAGATACTGTGCCCCATCGCTCTTGCGGAGGCTATAACAGCAAGTTCAAACTCACCTAAATCTTGATGACCTGCCATTGTAGCAGCAGTGACCGACTTAACAACTGACCCGGACACTCGTTGTGTTATACAGACGTTGCCGACCGCAGTGCCTGTTTACATATCCCTATATTTGAATACGCATGTCTATGCCAGTATCTTTGGCGCTTCAGTGCGGCCGCTCTACGATATGTATGCACTCTACTGAGGCGTCTCATTGCGATTCGCACGGCGTTCCGTTGAACGGTCTCGCGGGGCGTCCGCGAAATGTGGCGGGTTGGGCATTATATGGTAAGCCGCTTTTGAAGTTCACAAATTGTTATTTTGTGGCAGTTACGCCTTCATTTTACTTTCTTAAGCCTATACCACATGTCTTGTCGTGTGTAGTTGGCTTACGACGAAGACGAGCGGGTTGTTCATCGAAATATTGCACGTAAATGAGATCAACAACTCGACCAGAAATAATCAGTCACGCAGAGAAAACCTGAGAGATAGTAATATTATAGGTCTCAGTCTGAATACTCTCGAATTTTTCCTTATTTTACCTTTGTGGTCAATACATGACATCAAAGGTGAAGGAATTAATATGTCCCATTAATCGTTTTGGAACGTGGGCCCTCGGAATTTTTAGAGCATGATCTCTGTGATAGCCAGCAAATGTATCGCCTGAATAAGCAAAAACGTGACGCGATGTGCATCTCTTCTATTCAGTCTTCTATAACTGTTTCATGTACGAATTTGTTTAGTGCCCTAGAGGGATGGATTCTCTCGAGAAAAAGAGCTGACCGTACCCGAAATGTTACACATTACCGCCAGAGTTGTTGTTGTTTTGGTCTTCAATTCGAAGACTGGTTTTTATCAGCTATCCTGTGCAACCTCTTCGTCTCTCTATGACTACTGCAACTTACACTCATTTTCGAAGCTGCTTACTGTACGCACGCCTTGGTCTGTCACTGCAGTTTTTATGCCTACGCTCTCTTGCATTACGAAATCGACGGTTCCTCGATTCTTCAACATTTGTCCTATCAACTGATTAAAATTTACAAATTGTCGGTTTTATAGCCTTAGCAAATACTGATTTTAACCTCGAGCACCGTGGAAAAAATTTCGGGGGCTGTTCAGGGGATATCCTGAGTACTTTGGTGTAAGGAACACGTGGTATCCGATGGCTTATTGTAGAGTTATTGCATTTCGTTAGATTTCCTATCCCTCTTTATCTGCGTATCTCTATTCCATTGAGAATATCTGCACAGCATTTGAAAAGTTGAAGGAATACATTTGGAAACTTAACTTGTTCAATTCACGCACACTACTTGCTGTAAGCAACAATAATGTTCACTTTAGTTTTCGCACTCCGGTTGGCATTCAGTGCTGCTGGGTTCTGTGTTGGGTTTGTTTTTCTGGAAGAGTCGGTTGTACGTTAGCAGTCATATACAACAGTATTTCCAGCTTTACTGATGAACATAGCCGATACGCACCTACTGCGTGGGTACACTGAATGCAATTAAAGAACGTTCTAATGACACTATGCTGAACAGCGACGTCAATCACATGACAACCATTTTTGCATGTGTCTGAAAATGGTTGCATTACTCTGTATTTTGTTCATGATGAATAAATCCAATCCAGTTGTGTTTTACAAATCCCTTATTTGGACAAAATCGTACACACGTATCAGGTTTCAGGATCTTCAGGTCCTAGAAAATACGACAGACACTAAGAGGGATAGTATATAAATTAACATTAAAAAGGGGCCATACATATGTGAACATCAGGGAACACCTTGATTGTGAGTATAAAATGATGGGAAAGAGAAGTCACTTGGGTTATCTCCAATAACCTAAGTCATCCGACCACCGCCTCAGAATAGGAACTGGTGCCAAGTTTGAATTTTGGCGGGAAGATAGGTCAATTGGGCTATCTCTACTAACCTAAGAAAATAGCGGGAAAGAAAGGGCACTTGGGCTACCTCCACTAACCTAAGTCATCCGACCGCCACCTCGTCCAAGGAAATGACAGGAAGTTTGAATTTTGGCTGTAGAGGAGGGTCACTTGGGCTATCTCTACTAACCTAAGAAAATGTTGGGAAAGAAAGTGCTCTTGGGCTACCTACACTAACCTAAGTCATCCAACCACCGCATCATCCTACGAAATGGCGGGAAAAGGACTCGACCTGTGCTTGACATAAGTCTCTATTTTGCATGTGCCACTCTTTATTTAAACAATTAGAGGCAGTACCACCATCCAGTGTGTTCACCACAGAGTCCAGAGTCCAACTGACCTATTACACAGTACTGCCAGCAGAGGGTGCTATCCTCTGTTCTGTGATGTAATCCAAGATGGCGGTCATGACATCAGCTGATGACACAAGTACAGTTATCCAAGATAGATGGAAACAGTGTGTTCACCATTAGGTCCAGGCCTAGTACACAGTACGCCACCAGAGAGCGCTATTGTCCAATACGTAATATAAACCAAGGCGGTTGGGGGAAAATCGTGGGAAACATTGTGGTTGCCAGAGCGTATGAACCTAGCACGTACTACTGTCACCAGAGGGTGCTGTGGTCCAGTCTGTGACATAACCCAAGATGACTGTCTGCAGGGGAAAGTGACTTAGCCTGCACTGGGCTACTGGAGAGAGGAAGGAGTGTACTGTATTTATTTTGGAGCAATTTATTTAGGGATGGATTTGATATAGTATATGTATCGCATTGATAAAAAATACACCCTCAAACATGCTTGGAGTCACGCCACACAACCCACAGACCTGTAAACTACTCCTAAATAACACGCTGCAGACATGCGAACACCTCCTAAATTACCGAAATAATTTCAGTACAATCATGCAGACTGCTCCTAAGTAATGCAGTACACTGATGTGCAGACATGAAATCAACTCGTAAACTGTCCGAATAACGCATAGCACAGCCTACAGACCAACTTGCAAAATAATGCAAGAGACACGTGCAGAAGCTGCCAGCCACCCCTTATCCACTGGACCGCACAGGAGGTTAGCGGCAGGTCCCGCAAAGTGACGCGAACGTCAACTGCCTGTTCGGGTCCCTCGAGCATGAGGCGGCAGCATCCCTTTCATACTAGACACCTCAGAAATTCCTTTCGAAATACGTGATAACCTAGGCACCGTTGCTGACCCAACCTCATGTGAACGAAGTCCGTTTTGCAGAGCACAGATGCTCCAAGGGCGCGCGCGCACTGACGCCATCTGAAAGACTCCCCATGCTTGCTAATCATCAACTTTCGAAATCATGCACTGCACACTCGTTCACAAAATAATACAAAAAACACCAAAAAACTACTAAATCCACAAACTGTCGTCCAGTCTGTGACATAACCCAAAATGACTGTCTGGAGGGGAAAGTGACTCAGCCTGCACTGGGCTGCTGGAGAGAGGAAGGAGTGTACTTTATTCATTTTGGAGCAAGCTGTCCCTACATATCATCAAATACGGAAAGACTCTTACTCAGTTACACTGCTCTCCCACCAAGGACAGGAGCTTGAATATTAGAATGTGAAGCTGATCTCCGACCCCTTAATATATCACTGCATAGTAGTTTATAACTAACCAGCAAGGATAAAATCCAGTGCACAAACACTCAATGTATGTACAATAAACGCTTCCCAACTATCATCAACCATGGCTATCAGGACCAGCCAGCGTGAGCCAGCGCAGGAGCGTGTGTTATACTGACGTGACATCTCCATCTATCTAAATATGCACAGTCATCCTTGGGGCCATACGTGCATGTGAACCCTCTCTCTACCTATGGTCCAGCAAAGACCTAATTGCCTAGTGACTCACCCTTGCAGACACTGCAGAAATCATTACCAGAATATCGCAGGGTGCTTTGTTCCACATATTCCTAACGGAACATGCGAGCTGTGTCTAGGCATGCCTGCATACCCAGCGTGGCTCACGCTTTGCAGTGGAATGTTCGTCCTGCTGTCAGTATACCACTCAGAAACGTTAAACGTTCACACAGCTAACAGCCTGTGCATGCCTGCAAAAACACCCTTAATCATAAAATCATTCTCCTTGTTTGGAAATAGATCACTGTCTAAGCACAGACGGAGGTGATTCAGCCGGCTGGAGTGGCCGAGCGGTTAAAGGCGCTACAGTCTGGAACCGCACGACCGCTACGGTCGCAGGTTCGAATCCTGCCTCGGGCATGGATGTGTGTGATGTCCTTAGGTTAGTTAGGTTTAAGTAGTTCTAAGTTCTAGGGGACTTATGACCACAGCAGTTGAGTCCCATAGTGCTCAGAGCCATTTGAACCATTTTGGAGGTGATTCAGAACTATTACGCAAACAGAATTCGAAGCACTGTCATACAGAAGAGAAAAAAATGTCATGAATTTTCGGTGTCCTACAGCTACTGGTCTGGAGATTTCCTGATGCCACAGTGGCGAATGAGTGACGGCAACCCCACCAGAGATGGATGGTATTCTTCAACTTGTCTTTGAACACTTGCTTTCTCAGAACTTTACATACATACCTTGCCTCCATCTTGTTCGAATCAGTTTGTAGATGCTCCTATGTCCCAGCACAAAGGATGTCTTGTGAATGAATCTAACAATATGATTGGCTCTTATCGAATTTACCTGCCGAATTGCTGATGCCACTGGTGTGGAAGCACTGTCGGCCTTTTTTCCTCTTTCTGCAGATGAGACTTTCAGCTGGAAAAAAAACTATTTTACACAGATAGCCATATGGCACCGACAATTAAACCATGCAAGCTGTCCCTACATATCATCAAATACTGCTCTCCCACCAAGGACAGGAGCTTGAATATTAGAATGTGAAGCTGATCTCCGACCCCTCAATATATCACTGCATACTGTATCAATGTAGTAAACATGCAGTTTGTATCCTGCGCCATACAGACTCAGCCCTTTTGTATCATTCGTACATATACCACAAAGACAGTACAGTACATGTACTCATGGTACTAGGTATTTTCCATGAGGTCGGTTAGGCATCCACCTCCAACACATGATCAGAGCACTCTCAGTGGATCGAAGTCACCTGTGTGTGGCTTGGCAGTTGATGGCGGCAGCACTTCGCGGGACCTGCTGCTAGCCTTCTGTGCAGTCCAGTGGACAGGAGTCTGTGCATGTCTGTTGCATTATTTTGTGTGCTATGCATTACTTAGACAGTTTACAAGTTGATTTCATGTCTCCACATCAGTGTACTGCATTATTTAGAAGCAGTTTGCATGTCTGTACTGAAATTATTTCGGTAATTTAGTAGTTGTTTGCATGCCTACAGAACGTTATTTAGGAGTAGTTTATAAGTCCGGGCTGTGTGGCATGACCCCAAGCATGTCAGAACATGTGTTTTGTATCAATGTGATAAATATACTAACTCAAATCCATCCCTAAATAAATTGTTCCAAAATAAATAAAGTACACTCCTTCCTCTCTCCAGCAGCCCAGTGCAGGCTGAGTCATTTTCCCCTCTAGACAGTCACCTTGCGGTATATCACAGAATGGACGACAGTACCCTCTGGTGATAGTAGTGAGTACTAGGTCCATACCTCATGACGACCACACTGTTTCTTGCCTTTCCCTACACGGTCTTGGATTACGTCACAGAATGGACGATAGCACTCTCTGGTGACAGTACTGTGTACTAGGCCCAGACTTCATGGTGAACACACTGTTTCCATCTATCTTGGATAACTGTACTTGTGTCATCAGCTGACGTCACAGGCGCCATCTTGGATGAAGTCATCAACTATCACGGACGCCATCTTGGATGATGTCATCAGCTGACGTTAGTTGATGTCATCACCGCCATCTTGGATAACGGTACTTTGGCGTATAAACCGCCTTGGGGTTGGGTGACGTCATCGCTGCCATATTGGATAACGGTACTTTGGCTTAGAGCACCCCTTCCTCTAATACTATAGTGTACGAGAAAATCCTACCAGTCACGTAAAAAAATCCAGCAAATTTAACAAGTATCATGCAAGGTCCATCAACTCGACCATACCAGTTTGCAGAGGGTGCAGCAGACTGCAACCCCCATGCTTGATGTCTTGCACCACGGCGATGTCATCTTTCAACAGTATAATTGTCCATGTCTCAGGGCCAGAACCGTGCTATAATGGTTTAAGGAGCATTATAGTGAACTCACCTTGATTTCACGTCGACCAAATTCGCCTGACAGAAATCCTATGGAACTCACTTGGATCGCCACCGGGCGTCAGCATCGCGTACGCATATCAGCAGCCCATTATTTATCCGAATTTCATGACCCGTGCGTAGACATCTATTGCCACATACCTTCACAAACCTACCAACAAACTGTCAGTCCCTGATACGCAGAATCAGTTTTGTATTTTGTTCCAAAGACAAACAAGCTGTTAAACAGTTGGCTCATCGGTGTATACCCCCTAATCCGAGACTGTATCTTGTTCCTTACAGACATGTCGTCGACGCGACTTCAAGGCTAAGTCTTTCAGAGGAAACGCCATTATATCTTTTAGATCTACAACTTTGCTGTCTTCGTTTTCTCTCGAATTTCGAGATTTTGTTGTGAAAAACCATTACTGGCCAATATTTTCTCCCATCGTTCGGGGAATATACGAATCCCACGGCGGAAGAACTGGGCGTATTTTCAGGAGATTCATGAATCGATCCAATTCTGCACTTGTTCATATGGGCGGAAGTGCTAACCAGCCAGGCCATGTGCCACTGATAGAAAAATGTTGTGGTCTGAGGGAGCAATATCTTTAGAATACGGCGGCTGGTGTAGGGCTTCCCAATTCAACGTTTCCATGTACTTTCTGACGGGTTTTGTGAAACGGGGTCGAGCACTGTCATGCTGCAAAATCACCTTCTCATATCCTATCGCTGTATCCTGGCCATCTCTGTGTTCGGCTCAAACGAATAAGTTGATTTCGATACCTATCTCCTATGATCGTTTCTGTCAGTTTCAGTACTTTCGAAAACCTCTCTTCAACTGTCATTCAGGTCTTCGACGTCAAAAATCACCATTAATGAAGCGTTGAAATAATTATATGTGCGTTCTCTCAGTAACAGATGCCTCATTAAAAGTCTTACTCTGCATTTTATGAACCTTAGTCGCATATTTCTTCATGTTAAAGCAGCAAATTATAACTTCCCGTATATAACAAAAATTGGGTTCGTAAGGTGACATATTAAATTGAGAATTACTTTATGATGAAATCACAAATCGACTTTTGATGACATGTTTACAAAGTTTATTGTATGACACTTGCGACCTAGCACTTGCAGCATCACTTGCTGCTATTGCCATCGACTGCAAACGGCGGGGCAAAGTAATAGACCTAATAATTGGTCCAGGTTAGACGATATATTAAATATAAGGAGAAACTGTCCTTTTTTTCGTAAAAAGAGATTATCATAGTTCGGTGAAACCAAAAACTGTTCCATGTCACTGGAAAAAGGACAGTTACAAGCTACACACACCAAAAAAAGTTTTGCGTCACCCCCGTTCCCAGAACTGAAGATAGACGTTTACTGTGCATATTGTATCCCAGACTCAGTCCCTTTGCCTGTTCAGAGATGCCACTAAACCCACCCAAAGATGTAAACAACCATGCATGAGCAGCGCCTATTAGACGGAGGGGGTCCGAAAACCGATCAGTTCCAGTCATTCCACCAGGAAGGAGGTACACGGCTCGTGTTATGGAGGAGATACTGACAGACAGGAACTGTCGATGACATGCCTCGCTCAGGCCGCCCAAGGGTTACTACTGCAGTGGATGACCGCTACCTACTGATTGTGGCTCGGAGGAACACTAACAGCAATGCCACCATGTTGAATAATGCTTTTCGTGCAGCCACAGAACGTCTTGTTACGACTCAAACTATGCACAATTGGCTGCATGATGCGCAACTTCACTCACGACGTCC
Source organism: Schistocerca nitens (assembly GCF_023898315.1). Lineage (NCBI taxonomy): Eukaryota > Metazoa > Arthropoda > Insecta > Orthoptera > Acrididae > Schistocerca > Schistocerca nitens. The sequence goes on from NC_064616.1 coordinate 259,660,146, forward strand.
ATAGCGAGATCCATCTTTGCAATCACAACACCTTGCAGAGCGGTACAGATGGGCCCAACAACATGCCGAATGAACCGCTCAGGATTGGCATCACGTTCTCTTCACCAATGAGTGTCGATTATGCCTTCAACCAGCCAATCATCGGAGACGTGTTTGGAGGCAACCCGGTCAGGCTGAACGCCTTTGACACACTGTCCAGCGAGTGCAGCAATGTGGAGGTTCCCTGCTGTTTTGGGGTGGCATTATGTGGGACCGACGTACGCCGCTGGTGGTCATGGAAGGTGCCGTAATGGCTATACGATACGCGAATGCCATCCTCCGACCGATAGTGCAACCATATCGACAGCATATTGGCGAGGTATTCGTCTTCATGGACGACAATTCCCGCCGCCATCGTGCACATCTTGTGAATGACTTCCTTCAGGATAACGACATCGCTCGACTAGAGTGGCCAGCATATTCTCCAGGCATGAACCCTATCGAACAAGCCTGGGATAGATTGAAAAGTGCTGTTTATGGATCTATACCGAATCGCAGTTGAGGAGTGGGACAATTTGGACCAACAATGCCTTGATGAGCTTGTGGACAGTATGCCACGACGAATAAAGGCATGCATCAATGCGAGAGGACTTTCTACTGGGTATTTGAGGTACCGATGTGAACAGCAATCTGGACCACCACCACATCTGGAGGTATCACTGTGGTGTGGTTTTTCATGAGCAATAAAAAAGGCAGAAATGATGTTTACGTTGACCTCTATTCCAATTTCCTGTACAGGTTCCGGAACTCTCGGAACCGAGGTGATGCAAATTTTTTTTTTATGTGTGTATAAGAAAGCTCGATGGAGAGATGCGCTAAACTATAGACCTATTGCACTGACGTCAGTTTTTCTTGGAATTATATATCTCATTTTGTAAATGTTGTTGTTGTTGTGGTCTTTAGTACAGAGACTGGTTTGATGCAGCTCTCCATGCTACTCTACCCTGTGCAAGCTCCTTCATCTCCGAGTAACTACTGCAACCTATATCGCTCTGAATCTGCTTAGTGTACTTATCCCTCGGTCTCCGTCTACGATTTTTACCCTCCACGCTTCCCTCCAATACTAAATTGCTGATCCCTTGATGCCTCAGAAGTGTCATACCAGCCGATCCCTTCTTGTTGTCAAGTTGTGACACAAATTTCTATACTTCCCAATTCTATTCAGTTCCTCCTCATTAGTTACGTGATCTAGTGATCTACCTACCTGATCTTTAGCATTCTTCTGTAGCACCACATTTCGGAAACTTTTTTCATCCATGTTTCACTTCCATACATGGGTACACTCCATACAAATACTTTCAGAAAAGACTTCCTGACACTTAAATCTGTGCTCAATATTAACAAATTTCTCTTGTTCAGAAACACTTTTCTTGCCATTGCCAGTCTACAATTTATATCCTATCTACTTCGACCATCATCAGTTATTTTATTTCCCAAATAGCAAGACTCATATACCACCTTAAGTGTTTCGTTTCTTAATCTAATTCCCTGAGCAACACCTGATTTAATTCGACTACATTCCATTATCCTTGTTTCGCTTTAGTTGATGTTCATCTCATATCCTCCTTTCAAGACACTGTCCATTCCGAACAACTGATCTTCCAGACCCTTTGCTGTCTCTGGCAGAATTACAATGTCATCGGCGAAGCTGAAAGTTTTTACTTCTTCTCCCTGGACTTTAATTCCTACTCCGAATTTTTCTCTTGTTTCCTTTACTTCTTGCTCAATATATAGAGTGGACAACACCGGGAATAGTTTACAACCCTGTCTTACTCCCTTCCCAACCACTGTTTCCCTTTCATGCCCCTCGAGTCTTGTAACTGCCATCTGGTTTCTGTACAAATTGTAAATAGCCTTTCGCTCCCTGTATTTGACCCTTGCCACCTTCAGAATTTGAAAGAGAGTATTCCAGTCAACATTGTCAAAAGCTTTACTAAGTCTACAAATGCTAGAAACGTTGGTTTGCCTTTCCTTAATCTATCTTCTAAGATAAGTCGTAGGGTCAGTATTGCTTCGCGTGTTTCAACATTTCTACGGAATCCAAACTGATCTTACCTGAGGTCGGCTTCTACCAGTGTTTCCATTCATCTGTAAAGAATTCGTGTTAGTATTTTGCAGCCGTGACTTATTAAACTGATAGTTCGGTAATTTTTACACCTGTCGACACCCGCTCTTTTTGGGATTGGAATTATTATATTCTTCTTGAAGTCTTTTGTCTTTCTCATACATCGTGCTCACCATTTTATAAATACGTAGTCAGTAATGAAAATTTTTTGCTTGTTTGGGACTCGAACCTGAATTGGCGAGTTTTCGCGAGTAACTGCCTTAACCGTTGCTGCTATCAGATCCAATGGACTAGCAGCGTTCTTGAGAGATGGCCTCCAACTCGGTCCAGTGCTGTCTGCTGCCATCCAGGCAGCACTTCTACTTGCTGCAGACCTTTCGAGTAAGAATCCTCTCACCGAATGCCAACGGTCATACCTCGTTGACTACACCGGTCTCAACGAGTTCAGTTTTTCTCACAGATCTGCTGCCTTTCTTGGAAATTTAACACTATTTTTGGTCACCGAATTTCTAGAACACTCGTCGGATTTCTAGAATACGAACAATGTGATGTGCTCATTGCAAATGTCGCTTTTTTACATTACAGTCACCATCTTCGACTAATTGTACGTGGTGTAAGTTCAATGATACGGTGGGTCATCCATTCTCCTCTTTCTACATTAACAATAGTACCATACGTCAACAGCCTGTTCAGGTCTTGTTTTGAGGCAATCCAGGTAGCTCATGCATACGGACGAACTGATCAGATGAGTGTTTTACAGGGTGACAATTATTGAACTACACTCCTGGAAATGGAAAAAAGAACACATTGACACCGGTGTGTCAGACCCACCATACTTGCTCCGGACACTGCGAGAGGGCTGTACAAGCAATGATCACACGCACGGCACAGCGGACACACCAGGAACCGCGGTGTTGGCCATCGAATGGCGCTAGCTGCGCAGCATTTGTGCACCGCCGCCGTCAGTGTCAGCCAGTTTGCTGTGGCATACGGAGCTCCATCGCAGTCTTTAACACTGGTAGCATGCCGCGACAGCGTGGACGTGAACCGTATGTGCAGTTGACGGACTTTGAGCGAGGGCGTATAGTGGGCATGCGGGAGGCCGGGTCGACGTACCGCCGAATTGCTCAACACGTGGGGCGTGAGGTCTCCACAGTACATCGATGTTGTCGCCAGTGGTCGGCGGAAGGTGCACGTGCCCGTCGACCTGGGACCGGACCGCAGCGACGCACGGATGCACGCCAAGACCGTAGGATCCTACGCAGTGCCGTAGGGGACCGCACCGCCACTTCCCAGCAAATTAGAGACACTGTTGCTCCTGGGGTATCGGCGAGGACCATTCGCAACCGTCTCCATGAAGCTGGGCTACGGTCCCGCACACCGTTAGGCCGTCTTCCGCTCACGCCCCAACATCGTGCAGCCCGCCTCCAGTGGTGTCGCGACAGGCGTGAATGGAGGGACGAATGGAGACGTGTCGTCTTCAGCGATGAGAGTCGCTTCTGCCTTGGTGCCAATGATGGTCGTATGCGTGTTTGGCGCCGTGTAGGTGAGCGCCACAATCAGGACTGCATACGACCGAGGCACACAGGGCCAACAGCCGGCATCATGGTGTGGGGAGCGATCTCCTACACTGGCCGTACACCACTGGTGATCGTCGAGGGGACACTGAATAGTGCACGGTACATCCAAACCGTCATCGAACCCATCGTTCTACCATTCCTAGACCGGCAAGGGAACTTGCTGTTCCAACAGGACAATGCACGTCCGCATGTATCCCGTGCCACCCAACGTGCTCTAGAAGGTGTAAGTCAACTACCCTGGCCAGCAAGATCTCCGGATCTGTCCCCCATTGAGCATGTTTGGGACTGGACGAAGCGTCGTCTCACGCGGTCTGCACGTCCAGCACGAACGCTGGTCCAACTGAGGCGCCAGGTGGAAATGGCATGGCAAGCCGTTCCACAGGACTACATCCAGCATCTCTACGATCGTCTCCATGGGAGAATAGCTGCCTGCATTGCTGCGAAAGGTGGATATACTCTGTACTAGTGCCGACATTGTGCATGCTCTGTTGCCTGTGTCTATGTGCCTGTGGTTCTGTCAGTGTGATCATGTGATGTATCTGACCCCAGGAATGTGTCAATAAAGTTTCCCCTTCCTGGGACAATGAATTCACGGTGTTCTTATTTCAATTTCCAGGAGTGTATATGAAGAAAACGTAAATTAGTTAGAAACTACTGCCTGCACAAGCTTTATTCGGCATGTAAAAGTCACTACGGATATTCAGAATTAGGTTATGACATGTTCGATATTCCTGTCATCACTGGCAACGATGTGGCGCAGACGAATAGAGAAATTCTGGATGACCCGTTGAAGTGTCGGAACATCATTGCTGTCGATGACCACCTGAATGGCAGTTTTCAGCTCAGCTAGGGTTTTAGGGCTATTGCTGTACATCTTGTCTTTACTATAACCTCTCGAAAAGGAGTCGCATGTGACATATCCGGAGAATATGGCTACCAATCGATGCCCATGCCGGTGGCCTCTGGGTACCCTAGAATGCTGCTCCAGGACATCAGACACTTTTCTGCTTCGACGTGGTCGAGCTCCGTCTTGCATGAAATACATCTCAACGAAATCAGAGTCACTTTCGATAATGGGGATGAAATCATCTTCCAAAACCTTCACGTATCATCCGGTAGCCACCGTGCCATCAAGGAATATCGCACCGATTATTCCATGACTGGACATTGCATACCACACAGTCTCCCGTTGAGGGTGAAGCGACTTCTCGATCGCGAAATCGGATTCTCAATCCAAAAGAGCCAATTTTGCTTCTGGAAGAACCCAGCCAAATGAAAGTGGGCTTCATCGCTAAACCAAACCATCATGCGCATACTAATTCTCATCATGCTCCGCTGCCAACCGTGCAGTTTGAACGTCCTAACGCAAACCGTTCAGAAGTTCTGACGATTTTATTTCATATAGTTCAGTAATTGTCACCCTGTATATTCAATACGTTTCTTTCTTTTTTTTATTTTGTTTTTAAATTGTATATCTGAAAAATGTTTCTTAAGATGAGTTCTCGTTAACATATCATATGCATAGGTGAAAAACCGAGCGAGGTGGCGCAGTGGTTAGCACAATGGACTCGCATTCGGGAGGAGGACGGTTCAAACCTGCGCCCCGCCATCATTATCTAGTTTTTCCGAATTTCCCTAAATCGCTGCAGGTAAATGGTGGGATGGTGTCTTTGAAAGGGCACGGCCGACTTCCTTCCCCATCCTTCCCTAATCAGATTGGACCGATGACCTCGCTATTTGGTCTCCTCCCCCAAATCAACCAACTATAGATGGAAAGAAACGTAAAGCTAAGGAAAAGGGACTCCACAAACCTGGACTTGCTGATTCAACCTGCATTATAGGGTAATAATGGTAACATATAATCTAAAATAATTAAAATAATTGAACAATAATAAACCGTACACTCGTTTGCTAAGGTAGAGTTGTAAATAGGCTGTTTAGGTTTTTATGTCGGTAACGCCACGTAGCGCTCTGTATGAAAATCACTGGCTGTGTTGTGTGAAGTCTGTGGCTGGTCTGCATTGTTGCCATACTGCTATTGTAGTGTTGGGCAGTTGGCTGTTAACAGCGCGTAGCGTTGCGCAGTTGGAGGTGAGCCGCCAGCAGTGGTGGATGTGGGGAGAGAAATGGCGGAGTTTTTAGAGCGGATGATCTGGACGTGTGTCCATCAGAGACAGTAAATTTATAGGATTGGATGCCATGAACTGCTATATATATTATGACTTTTGAACACTATTAAGGTAAATACATTGTTTGTTCTCCATCAAAATCTTTCATTTGCTAACTATGCCTATCAGTAGTTAGTGCCTTCAGTAGTTTGAATCTTTTATTTAGCTGGCAATAGTGGCGCTCACTGTATTGCAGTATTTCGAGTAACGAAGATTTTTGTGAGGTAAGTGATTTGTGAAAGGTATAGTTTAATGTTAGTCGGGGCCATTCTTTTGTAGGGATTATTGAAAATCAAGATTGCGTTGCGCTAAAAGTACTGTGTGTCAGTTTAAGCACAGTCATTTATAATTTTTCTAAGAGGACGTTTCAGAGTCCTCCAACATTCCTACGCAGAGGGTGTCCCAGAAATGTTACGACAAACTTCTGTGGGAAGGTGGGGCACATCTTAAGGATTGAGGATTGCATAGCAACTCATGGCCGCAGACGTAACGGGTAAGTCGTAACAGAGAGTGATTCATATGAAAGATTTATTGGACATAGTGAGTAAACATGATGTATGACAGGAATACAGCTCTAATGTTACAACGCTGCTCGAATTTTGCACCATCAGACGTTGTGCATGCCGAATACGGACGGAGTACTGACTTCAGAACACGCTCGAACCCACCGGGCATTACCTTGATTGTAGCAGCTGCGAGACGATTTCGAATCTCACAGGATCGTGATACGTGAAAGATTTCATGACTCCCTACAGAAAAAAATTGAGGCACGACAAAACCGGTGAGCGTGGTTTCCAGGGAACCTGTCCACCACGCCTAATTTACCGATGCGGGAATGTCCTGTTAAAATGCCTACGAACAGCCAGTCCAAAATGAGCAGGTTCCCCATCATGTTGGTGTCACACATTTTCTGGGACATCTTCAAGCAATCCAAGAAGAACCTGTTCGGGAATCGTCTGATAATTCGCGACGGTCAAGCAGGATGATAAAAGGTACGGCTCGACTAAGCAGTCGCCGAACAAACCTGGCCACACACTAGCTGTGAATGGATGTTGTGCCGTCTTGTGCAGCACACCGTTGGGGTTTTCTGTTGCCCACAAATGCTCATCATGTTGATTGAATACGCCATCCCTAGTGAATGTGACCTTAGCAATGATCAACGAAGTGTACATCGCGGAGACTTTGTTGCAGAAACCACTGTGCGAAACGCACACGAGCAGTTTCGTCATCGGGGTGCAATAACTGAATGCTTTGGAGATGAAAGGCGTGTAAGGACTCGTTCAAAATGCGCTGGACATTGCTACGAGACATTCTTACGTCCGAGGCAACGGCATGCATGCTGGTGCTTGGATTAGTCTCCAACACACTTTCTTCACTAACAAGCGAACGTGCCAATTGTGGCCTGCTCTTACTAGCCCTGTCACTTGTTAATGACCCGCACTCCCACAAATTTCGATGCAGACGTGCAAACAAACTGTAGTGCAGTTGATGTCTGTCTGGCACTCGGTTATTCCATACATTAAGTGCATGTCTGCAAGCTCACCGTTCCTCTACCGTCCCATGTTTCTCGTTTGGCGGCTACTACTCGAATGAGGAGATCCTCACGTTCCCCTCCATTACATTCTTGTACAGCACTACATAGCGGCGTTTCCCTCCCGTGGTGTCACGTACTTCACCAGCCAGCTGCGTGTGACAAATTTGCGACCATGGGGTTGCTATGCATTTCTGGGACACCCTGAACACAAAGCTTCTCATCTGCCTGAATGAGAGCTGTATGCACGCTGAAATTTGCTAGTATATTTTCATTTCTATTTCGCTCAAGTAGTTAATGTTACTGCATTTAATTTGGAAATTTGTGGTAAGTTCCTATGGGACCAAACTGCTGAGGTCATCGGTCCCTATGCTTCCACACTACTTAATCTAACTTAAACAAACTTAACGCTAAGGGTGATACACAAACCCATGCCCGAGGGAGAACTCGAACCTCCGAGGGGGGAGCCGCGCGAACCGTGGCAACGCACCCAAGACAGTGTGGCTACCGCACGCGGCTGCATTTAATAATCTAGTAATTCACTTTCTGTTGAATTACTTTGTTTCTACATAACGATCGAAGTGACCCATTAAACAATTATAACCCTTTTTGTTGGGTTGTGAAAAGAAGTTTCATTCAGGTCGCTGAATGTTAGAGATAGGTATGTCTTTAGGTGTTGTTCTCGTGAACTTTCCTTCTTGTATAGTTGAAAATGTAAAATACGTTGCCGGCCGGAGTGGCCGAGCGGTTCTAGGCGCTACAGTCTGGAACCGCGCGACCTCTACGGTCGCAGGTGCGAATCTTGCCTCGGGCATGGATGTGTGTAATGTCCTTAGGTTAGTTAGGTTTAAGTAGTTCTAAGTTCTAGGGGACTGATGACCTCAACAGTTAAGTCCCATAGTGCTCAGAGCCATTTGAACAATGTTTTTAAAATACGTTCTTCCATTGAAATATATTTGCAATAGTAGCATCCAAATTGAAAAGGTAACATAACGGGTTGGGTGTCAAATGCAGCTTATATTTTTTATCTGGAGTCAGAATTGTTTCGATGACTATTTCGTACCATGCAGTTTCTACGTCAGTAGTCAAGAAATTAGTGTGGACATGTTTCCAGAGTTGGGCGTAGTTTATGTGTGGTTTTTGATATTCATTTCCCAGAATGAGTGGAGTACTGTAAAATGCAATTAAACTACTTCTTAATGTTGACTTATTCTGTTTGTGACACATATCTAGTCGGAAAGTCATAAGCTCCGAAATGGAAAGGTGCGATCGCGTATCCTCTGCCATTTCTACATCTCATGCTTGGCATCACGATGAGATTGGAATCGATAGCCGTCGCTGGAAAGCGAGAAAGAAATGAAGGTGTGAGACAAGATCAGACGGGTGTGTGATGAGGAATTAAACAACCCATTCGATTTGCCCAGAAGCTCCACCCTTAAAGAGACTCCCGTTTGGCGTTCGACAAGTGACGGCTAAATACCTTCTTATACGTAAACCACTAGTAATATGCGAAACTATTTCATGTTCTGGGACGAAGTTATTCACTAAGGATCCACAATTTACTATCACTCATGTTTTAACATGGTATATAGCGGAACCCTGTTCCACGTGCTCTTCACGAATTCATTATACATTCGTACCTGTTATTCATTTTGTGCCATAATGTAAACACATTGATTCTGTTTTAAATTTGGAAGTAGGAAGGATGATGTTACGTCACATCGACACAACTCATTAGGAATGGAACACTAATTCAGAGCCGGCCGCGGTGGTCTCGCGGTTCTAGGCGCGCAGTCCGGAACCGTGGGACTGCTACGGTCGCAGGTTCGAATCCTGCCTCGGGCATGGATGTGTGTGATGTCCTTAGGTTAGTTAGGTTTAAGTAGTTCTAAGTTCTAGGGGACTGATAACCACAGCAGTTGAGTCCCATAGTGCTCAGAGCCATTTGAACCACTAATTCAGATGAAGATGGATAGAACCAAACAGGTAATGACCTACTTAATGCATCGTTCTGTGATTTGATTGAGGTTTTTTTTAAAAAAAAAATAAAATAGGGAGGCGATAGAAATCTTGAAGCAGTTCAGCTGAAAAACAATATTATCCTGCGTTTCTTTATCGGTGCCGTTCTTTGCGATTTTTTAAGGTTCCTCATCCTGTAAGGTACAAAGCAATTACTCTCTGATTTTAATGTTTGTGCCATTTCCTCTTCCCATTTTTATAGTTATTGTTCCTGTTTGTCTCCTGGAAACACAACATTTCAGCAGAACAGACAACCCACTGCTGGTATACTTTAGCTTCTAAATAAATAAGTTTTATCGTAAAATGAGCATACTGCTTATCAAAATGGAGCTCTAGGCAATCTGAACCCCGTTTCCTGTGCGAGACATTCTTGTCAGGTATCCTGTGCGAGACTTTCTTGACAGGTATCCTGTGCGAGACTTTCTTGTCAGGTATTGTGCCACATTGAGACGGTGGTTCTGTATGTTTATTAGGTGCATGGTGTATCGCTCTTTGAAGTTCCCTTGCACCCGCAAAATAACGGAGTAGCGGCGACTTACCACATGGTGCAACAGAAGCATCGATGACAGATTTCATACGCCTCCCGCCATAATTTGCTGAAGAGATGACGACACGTAATATTTCTTCTAATGAGGTATCGAGGTAAAGTTAGTTTTCGATATCAAACCTCGTTTTACCAGCCACTTGCAGGCGACAGTACTACATTTGTAGCAAGTAAAATGACTATAGCGACTTCGGCACACGGTTCAAGCGGCCGCCATTACTCAGTACTGCAGGAGATGAAATCCAAGATAGCGATCGCACTACAGTCGCTGAAATCCAAGATGGAGGTGGTGGGAAATTGAAAAACATTCAAGATCATGCTGATAGGAAATTAAAGAAATCCCAGATGGAGGAAGTAGACCAGTAGTCCCAAGTTTAAAGTGGCGGGAAATTTAAAAAAAATCGAATGTGGTGAACCTAGTCTAATTGTGCCTTGTAGCCTCATTGACATTACTACCCAAGATGGCGCCGTGTGCAAAACTATCCACATGACCTGAACTGTCTATCAAAAATATGTACAGCTACTGACAGTACTCCGGTATTTCCACATATGTATTCTTTATCAAAAATATGTAATCGTCACCTGAATTTGGATTAAATTTCAACCACGTTCCAAAGTATTCGATTATTTAACAAAAATACAGAAATTGATTGACGATACTGGTTTGACTTGGCACTAGTGATCTAACTTCGAACTCCGTACCACAGTTGGTGTGATGCACAGTGGAGCCCCAAATTACATATTTCCACATGGAACTTGTCTGTGTTATTTATTAAAAATATCTAAGCTCTCTCTCTCTTTCTCTCTCTCACACACACACTCTCTCTCTCTCTCTCTCTCTCTCTCTCTCTCTCTCTCTCTCACTCTCGCTCACACACACACACACACACACACACACACACACACACACACACACACCAAACACGTGGGCGAAAATATATGGCAAAAATACATAAAAGACGTAACTAAAATAAGTTGTCAGCTAAAATTTCATCCTCGGCTTAAATGACGCTATGCTAAAAATCGAATTGTCGAAGCAACATTTTAGGGGAGAAGAAGATAACGCATCAAGAAAATAATAGTTAACACAATTGACTGACTGGTGTAGTTTTAACTGTCATTCTTTTCATCTTGGACATATCTGTGGTAGCATGGCTAAAGGTATAATTTTGCGACGACTGTACTAGCTATGTTCGTTGCGTAATCTGTACTGAGCTGAAATGAATTCACTGTTCGTGAGATCTTCTTTCCCGGCTGTATCCTCATAAATTTGTCTTTCGTCAACCACAACGCCACAAACTGAAACACTAATGGAACATAATGATGCATTAGTGTCAGAAGTTTTAATGAAACATTGATTACGTAGCTTTAGGTCTCCTAACGGTGCAGAAGATATCTGCTTGATTTTACAGAAACGCTAATATCATTTATCATCACCGGAAGATGTTTCGGGGTTGTAGAGTCATCATCAGTGGGTCAAAGTGGCGGGAAATTTAAAAAAAATCGAATGTGGTGAACCTAGTCTAATTGTGCCTTGTAGCCTCATTGACATTACTACCCAAGATGGCGCCGTGTGCAAAACTGTCCACATGACCTGAACTGTCTATCAATAGGTGGCGGCAAAGTTAGGCTTCCTAAGTTTATAGATGTCTACATACAAAATTATCATTTCAGTGTTAATAAAAAAGCAATGCATATGGAAAACTTAGGAACGAATATCGAAAAACAGTTGTCATTGTTATATAGAATTACTGATGTTCTGCAGGAGGAAAGTAATTCGAATTTCTATTTCATGTCCTCGTTTGATTTTTTCGTAGACCATTTATTCGCTATGGCTTAATCACCGACATATACTTTGTTCATGTTTTTGTCTTCTAGTATATGTTATTATTGTGAAAACGTAATAACAAAAATCACGGTACACGTTATTCTACGGAAGATACTGTCTTGCGTTCATTTCTGCACTGCTCTATCCTTAGAAAACAATGTTGTACCGCAGAGCACACTATTATCATTACAATTGGCGAGCAATTAAATCGAAGAATAATCGTTTCAAGTGCCATTTTCCTCAGTCGTGGGTATTTCGCCGACTTACGTTTATAACTTTGAAACGGCTTGACGTATTTGCAAACTTGGATATGTAACTGACATAATAATACAACTAGTATCGCTTCCTAAACTTATTTCTGCTTAAACTTGGCTTTTATATCATGGTTTGGACAATAGGTGGCGGCAAAGTTAGGCTTCCTAAGTTTATAGATGTCTACATACAAAATTATCATTTCAGTGTTAATAAAAAAGCAATGCATATGGAAAACTTGGGAACGAATATCGAAAAACAGTTGTAATTGTTATATAGAATTATTGATGTTCTGCAGGAGGAAAGTAATTCGAATTTCTATTTAAAACTATGTTATAGAATACGGTATCAGTTATGAGGACAAAGATATCCCAGAAAATAAGAAATTCGAACAGCGTTGTTGTCTAGGAGTAGAAGAAAGCCCCTTCAGCCATTGAATTGTGTTTTAAACAGAACTGTTTAATTTACATTAATTTGATTAGTGGGCGGAAGAGTTTAATGTTCCTAGCTGACAGTTGACCATGAGTAGTAACACACGTCAACAAATTAAATAAGATAGCTGAAGGCTTTGGAATTTTTCTCAACCTGATGGTCAAAAACAATTTTTCGCTACGTCTCCTGCATTGCCAGCCAAATACAGTTGATAAAAGTTTCTCGCAGAACCAGGATGCTTAGCAGCTGTCTACAGGTTGAACACTGCGACGTTACCGAGCGTTAGCGACCCTCACCACAGTGATGAATTTCCCTTAGCAATACTAGATTAAAGTCAAGCAGAGTCAAAATTCCAGACTGGTAACTATATAACACCAATAGGTGATCTATTGCATGGAGCCCACTTCGTAAAAGCAACCCAAAAATGATGCATCGTTCACAAGGGCGTATACTTAGATGTGGAAAATGGTCCATCTCCCTGAAAAAGACTGCACACGTGCAATACCTATTGACGGTACTAACATGTCAAACCTGCAATATATTGAAACAACCCTCACACCATCAATAATATTGTAATATTGTGAACTGACAGAGCGTTTTACAAGTTTAAGATGTCCAATGTCCAAAAGAAAGCGTGTGCCGGAATTATAAGTTATAGCTAGCAACAAACATAAAAAAAAACAGGAAATGGCCCCGAGAATGACTGAAAAAATTGGACTTGTCGCATATTTATTTTTTGACCTAAGTCAAAACAACTGAACCAAATGAATTCACAGTCTATTTTCTGATGCGTCCTGTACAGTGCGACAAATTGTTAATATTCATACAACGTAAAATAGAGAAGCTAAATACATTAATGAGGGGCAGCTACAAACGACGAGAGATTAGGAATAATTCTGAGAATTCTGGCGACAGGCAGGTCATTAGAATGCTTTGAGTATAGTGCTGTAATATCAGCTAACGTAAATAGCAAAATTGTTATGGTAACTCGAGAAGCACTTTCATCTGCCCTACAGGAATATATTCCGGTAATGAACGTAAGACTTTTTTTTTTTTTTACTTTTTGTGATAATTTGGTGAGTACGGGAATTCTGTAGACCGCTTACTAGTCATTGCATATATATCATGTACTTTCCGAAGTGAAATCGTTTGTTTTCGAATTAATAAATAAAGTAAGGCCATAGTAAATGCTCCATTGATCACACCAAAGTGATAAATACAATTAGTAGCCCTTCATGGGCCTATTAAACCTGTCTTGTATTAAAAGACGTGATAAATTGAATCTGAAGCATGATATGCAGAAAGACGAACTCAAGACATAATCAGTGCACACTAACGCTGTGTGACTGGTTCATGAAGCTCAATCAACATCTCAATGTAGACTTGACCCTACACATTCAGTGCGTGTTGCCGATGTTGAGAATATTTTATAATCAATACTGCTCATCAGTATTTCAAGTACTGTCAATACGTCAATATGTGCCATCAGACGGTCAATATACTAACGATTTGACAAAGTTATTGAAGGTGTGAAGGCCCCTTCATATAGACTGCCATCTACTCAGACCACCCCACAGCCGCTATCAGATTATTTCGAATAACTCCTTCAGCTCTCTACATTTCTTTGATGTATAAACCTCTGTTTAGTGTTCCACTCAGACCCTTTCTGAAGCGTGTAACAATGTTTACCTCCGTTTGCCCAAACCAGTCAGGATTTGAGCCGCGATTCGGCATTTTCTGCCGGTCTTCGTCAGTCCGCAGGAATTCCGAACGGACGAAGTCCACAGGGCGCGAGTGTATGACGGTCGGTGCCGGTGGTCGGAAACGCACGTTTATGCATAAGTAAGGAGCAACGCACCGGCCACAGACTTTAAATGGCCGTCTTCTTTTAGGCGCGCGCGGTCCTCGATCCCGAGATTATTTAAATAATCCGAGCTGGATGCCTGCAATGTGTGAAATTACAGCCGCGCGGGCATGTATGCACGTCTGCACATTGTGGGTAAAGGGTTTCATTTCGTCCCATTCACGTAATGAAAATTATACGTGCTGCAGTGGCACAGAGCTAAAATGGCGTTGGCCCGTGATTGTCAGGGTGGCTCGCCGCTCTAAAACAACACTAACAACCAAATAACTACTTGTGGGACATGCGCGCCGTGCAAACGTGGAATTTTCAAAATTGCTACCTTTAATGTAAAGATTTTTAAAAATTTTAAAGCAAAAAAAAAAAAGGTCACGTTTTCTGTCCTCGCGCGGGGATTGGCCGGGCAGTTTCGACGCTGTGATTGGCCACAGCGTAATGAGTACCTTCCTACCGAGCCACATAATGACACGGCACGACTTGTACTCACTGTAAGTAATGAAATGAACATTTGATTTCTGTAAAGAGAACCTCCTATAAAGGGAAGGCAGGTACGGCAGTGTGGCTACGCCGCTGGGACCGCGTTCTTATGCTTTATCGTACCAAAGTGCCCTGCCGGACGCTTCTCTGTTTTTCGTAATTAGCGATTCTAAGTCCACCCTCATTTCAAATTCCAGTCTTAAGGACGTCCTTACAAGAGTCATCTCGAACGACTTTTTCCCCCTCGCTGTAATAGCAGTTTTGTAATTCGCTCTTCTTTTCTTAAAGAACACAAAAAAAATTGGAAGGAACCATTTTCTCGAACCTCTTCTTATTATAAGCGAATGAAGCGCATTGCTGTAAGCGCCGACTGTACGTTTGTGAGAGGTCTTTTTTTTTTGCGCTGTTAAAACACGCGCTACGAGCATGGTGACGAATTCAACATGGCAGACAAGCACGCACACATTCAAGCTCTCTCACATAACACCGCTAGCGCAATTTGCGGACTAGTTAAGGCTGCTTATGCATATTAATAATGTAGCATGAGAAATCTTGTAGCCAGTGCACCGACAATATCTCCAGTTCGCGTCATAACGAGTACTTCAGGTGGCTTTGAAAGGGAAGTGTGCTCTGCACCCTTCATTTGCATTCCTGCGTTACGATATGTGTCCGGAAGCCTAAGCTCCAGTGAACACTCGCAACGTAATAAGCGAAACTCGTTTAATTAAAGCAAGGGCGATAGTTATCATAAATATAATGCTTAGTGGAAGTTAGAGTAATAGTTTGTGTGAAATTACGTCATTATGTCATTTGACTGTCTCTCGCTAAGTATTTCATATATTTGAATAGAGACCAATATCTCTTTCCTAGGCCAATGATATGAGCTAGTAAGATGTCTAGCAGGGATATCACTGAGTCACAATTCACAACGATATGAACTCGATCAATATGAGTTCTATGAACATTAATTTTTAGCTGGGCATTGAGGAGTGAAATAAAGGATGCAATCGGCTTACTATTTGCTCAGTATCGAAAAGATGACTGAAGGCGAGAAAAATACATTTGATTAGAAAATCTGTTAAAGGTAGAATTTGAAAAGTATTTTCACATGTTATCAAACATAAATAAAATAGAATAACACAGAACAGCAAATATATTAAAATTCTCTAAAGGAGTGAACCACAAGAAGTGAACAATTAATTGCAGAAAACGGAAATAAAATTGAAATACGAGCAGGATCAACACGTTTAATTTATTAGGGTTAAGTATTAATCCTATAATTACGGAGAATGTGATAACCATCTGGCCTTTATTAAATGAAAACAAAAATATAGTGAAACACTGCGTGTATAGAAATTTTCTGATTACGTGAATGAAAACTGTAATAGTAGAGGTAGGGGTGTAAATGTGGAAACCCAGTTTGTTTTTGCTGTATAAAAGAAATGTTTACTTCTCTTTCAGCTGCAAAAATTAGCCAAAGCTAATTCATAATATTTTAGCAATGAATGTAATACTATGAAAAACAAAAACTAAATATGTTAAAAATTAAAAAACATTTTCTGCTTGCACAACAACTTACTAATTTTTCAAGAAGTGCGGGTATTGTGGAAGCGCCTTAAAATTGTGGGAAACTGACTACTTCAAACGAAAACTATTGAAAATATTGGAAACTATTTTATTTTATATCAAATTTAAATTATACACAAATATTTTTAAACGCAAATGTATAAGAAAAATGCTTCATAAGCGAAGTTCACTTACAAAAATCGCGTATGTAAATATCTCCTTCATTTCCGGCACACAAAGAGTGACTCCACTCCTCACACACTACACACTTAATCCACAATTCTCCCCAAATGTCTTTGGAAAATGCGCCTTCACAAAAAATACAAAATGCATTTTCTTCAGTAGGTTTTTCTTCCCCAACTGCGAGATCCAAATGTTACTCGCCTGAAGAGACAGTTGGTGCATTGGGCTCTTCATCTGAATCCTCAGATAACTTAAGCCGATTTTTGCACGGTTTTCTAGGAGGAGCTTCACGTTTTTTCTTGCTTTTGGCAGGTGCCTTAGGAAGCTTCTGTTTACCCTTCAGTAAGGAGTCTTCAAGGCGTGTTTTATAAGGCGAAGATGTCAAAACAGCTGACGAATCTGGCTTACGACCTCTGTTGGAAACCGTCCTCTTTAGAGAAGGGACTGGCATGATATCTTGTGGAGACACACACGTATTTGATGAGGTATTTGACAACGATGTTGACCTTCTGTTTTATCCATTTCAATGCGATACTGCACCAGCTGTTTCTCAATAGCATCAGGTAGTACAAGCTTACGTCCAAGTGTCCAAGAAACACATTCTTCAGGTGCATATCACTATGCACAAACCTTTGAAGTTTCGTCTGAGGTACACTGAAAGCTTTTACTGCTCTTCTTAACACCACCTGCTTTCCCTTGAGGCTATTATAGCCTTAATCATATTTTCAGCATCCCACTTCTTCACAATAGCTCTTGGTTTCCGATCAGTTAGCTTTCGTGGCATCTAGAAACAGACGCAAAACGTATTAAAAGTAATGTATTTGATGATGGCATTGTGGAAACGTTTCCACAATGCCATCGTATGTATGCTTCCACATTACCTACACAATGGACATTTTAAATTTCGGTAGATTACATTAAGCAACTATCCATTTAAGATTGACAAAGGACTGCTAAACCTTCTATGCACCTCCCTTTATAAACTGTCAGACGTAAAGAAAGATAACTACAAAGTATATAGATAAATATAATAGCACAACTTACTTCGAAAAAATTTCAGAAAATGCGCGAACGTAAATTGCATCACTGTCACGGCGTCTGTTGCTCAACTGACTTCTAACCCTCTACCGTGACAAATAGGAACTATTGCAACAATTTCTGGCTGCCCCACTACAGTGCAGCACTCTGCAGGCAAGATACTAGACGTTTCCACATTACCCACACGCTTCCACATTTACACCCCTACCTCTACTATAAAGACTCTTTCGAATATTTATTTATTTACTTATTTATGCATTTATTTTACCTGGCAAGATTAGGGCCTTCAGGCCCTCTCTTACACCTAACCAGGCATACTCAGATTCAACAAATTTCAGTTTCTACAGAACATTAAGGACATATTACATGTTATACAGTATTAATGTTAAGAAAAGAAATAGAGATTATAAACGTAGTACAATGAATATGAGAACGGTCTTGACAAAAGCTGATGCACTTGAGAAATTTCTAGAGGCTGACAATGCCTTACCCTACCATTACACTTTTTTCTTGTAATGAGGTTCCGTGGCACAATGACGAACTAAGCTACCCAGTCGACGAATGAGTAACGGCCTAAGTAAATCTCGGAACGCTGGTTAAAAAATAAAACTTTATAACAAGATATTTGCGATGGTATATTACAGATCCTATGAGTAATATATCTGCCGGAATGGTAGGGTTAGAATCCTAAGACTCTTAATTTACGAGGGACACTCAACAAAATTTTCTTTTTTCGGCCAATTTCGGGTGAAAAAAATGCGAAAGTTATTACGAGTCATCATAAAATATTCCCACTTCACCCTCTATAGCTCCAAGAAATTCCGATAGGTGGTGGCGCTCAACATAGCCTTCAAAATAGTGCCTGTAACAAAGCTCCGATCCAAGCAGAGAGGTGTCATTGAGTTTCTATGGCGGTAAATCAGAGCATCCCAGCTATTCATAGTGGCTTGCAAATGTCTACGGAGACATGTTAACGAACAAAATCAAGGTGAGTGGTTGGGAGAGGTTTCTGTCACCATCGCAACCAGGTCGCGCAAACCTGTCCAATTTCCCGCGTGACGGCTGGCCCTCAGGAAACTGAAGAAACAACTTCAGCTTGTTCGTCGCCACAAAAATGAAAATGAACTTCTCCTCCTCCATGGCAACACAAGGCCACACACAAGTCCGTGCAGCCGAGAGCGGTTCACAAATCTTCACTGGACTGTTCTTCCTCATCCATCCTAAAGCCCGGATCTCGCACATTCCGACTTCCATCTGCCTGGCCCAATGAAGGATGCGCTCTGC
Organism: Schistocerca nitens; assembly: GCF_023898315.1. Classification (NCBI taxonomy): domain Eukaryota; kingdom Metazoa; phylum Arthropoda; class Insecta; order Orthoptera; family Acrididae; genus Schistocerca; species Schistocerca nitens. The sequence continues at coordinate 259,679,013 of NC_064616.1, forward strand.
AAGAAGCAGTACGTGGAGGATGGCGAGATTACTGGTGCCGCAAGACGTGGGCTCTGGCGTCGATCAGTAGAATGCGGGTGTGCAGGGCATACAGGCGCTCCCAATAAGGTGGCGGAAGACTATCGAATTGAACGGCGATTACAGTTGAAAAATAGGTTTTTGTGTCAAAAGAGTGGGAAATAATACGATGTATTGGAATCTCGAATAAAATCAACCTAGTTTCTGGGAAAAAAAAGTATTGCACTTCTTACTGAATGATCCTCGTACAAGAGTCAACTGAGGAATTTGGGAGACGAATGGTTGTACTTCTCAACTTGTTTGTTACGTTATATGACTCTCATAATACGCTTATTTGCCGACATAAATGTCTGATAAGGTTACACACCTAGCTGTTATGATTATTAGTTCGCTATGAGCCCAGTAAAGATTTTGTTTGTACTAAAATGCGAGTTGCATGTGTACATGTAGTATCATTCCATTCCTGGTATGATACTTGATGTGCATAATGACCTTCTGAATAGAACAGACTAGAAGAAATCTGATGCTGCGAGATCTCGAGTGTAAGTAGAGATTGGCAAACTCGTTCATCCTTGGGAACTAGTTCACTGGTGATCGCTCCTTTTTGGGAACCGTTCATTTTTACTCGTTCACAGTTTATTTGTGCTTGGTATACGGTTCTCATGAAAAATTGAAAATTAGAAGCATAGATGACTGAAGATGGAAGGCGCCGAGAGGGGGCACTTGCATCCGCCCTGGAGTACAGAGTTTTTATTCATAACAGAATTCTCGCACACTTGTAATTTTCGTGATTCTGCAAAACCTCTCGTTTATCCAACTGTAGCGTTATGTGGCTGAAATAATATGAGGTAGCTCACGAAAAAACGGCCCCAAGTACAGACTGGTCATCAATTACACAGGATTTTTTGACCACTACGAGCAGAATAGACAAACATGTAATAATTAGGCAGTGAACAAATAACAAATAAGCTAACGCAAACAGTAAACTTCGAAACAGTAGATGACGACTGGTAGGCGACGACGAGCAGTCTAGTGCTCAAGGCCGATTTTTCGTACGCCACCCTGTACCACTGAAATAATATTGTAGAAGTTATCATATTCCCTTTACAAAATGTGACACCAGACACTCGTTTATGGAACTCAGACTTCATTCGGTTGTAAATCGGTCTGCCTTCCATAACAATGAATATGCTCTTTTACCTTGGATAAAAAAAAAAGACTGAAAATGGTCATTCGTGTGTGCCGTGCCGACCTCTTTGCATGTGTAATAACAAAAAAATATTGCCTTTTTACGAGTATTTCTTCTGCTGTTTATCGAAATAGTGAAGTAAGTTGATAAACTGTTTTGTTACCTGAAAATATGTATGTATCACATACCACGTAATTTTATGTAATTTACGTAATTATAAAATACATTTCAATTACCGATTGTGAACGCTGAATAGAATACGAAAAGCACCAGAAGTTCAGAGTTCAAAAAAGGTTTGAAACAGATCTAGAATGGGCGTGCGCAGCGAACGAAACCAACAACTCTATACTGAACTATGAGCAGTCAGCATTGAAACTGCGACGAGTGGCTACGCGAAGATGGACGAGTCCGGCCGAGCGAGACCGAGACCGACGGGAACGGGACCGAGGCTGGAACGAGACCGGCCGACGTGCCGTTGTGGGAACGAGACCGACCGGTTCCCGATCGCGTGAACGATAAGAAGAAAGCTGCGGCCGAAGTTAACTATGAAAGATCATTCCTTAGAATTCGTTTATCGCTCGTTCCGTTCATCTTGATGAACCTTTCCTTTCGACCCGTTAGTTCGCGAACGACCCATCTCTATGTGTAAGGCGATGGCAGTAGAAGTTATCAGGCTAATTTCTGATTCGTTTCACGCTTCTCTTCTTCATTATGTGATATGCTGCAAACGGTCTCGCTGTTTTTACATTGTTAGTTTCACTTCGTGTCACCTATTCGCTTTTTTGACTATTGACGATATGCTGGCATTTACATAAGTCACAAACGCTGACTTCATAAACAAAAATATCAATACGTTACCGACAGATATATTCGTTAGTTTTTTCTTCGCTCGTGTTCTGGATACTAACTTTCTGTTCCTTAAGGCTTGGACCGAATAACAGACCTGAAGTCATTCCATACCATTATGTTTTCCCCTCATTAGAATAACGTAAATGTATCCTTTGCAATGTTGTACTAGCCGTCTACAATTACAACAAAATCTGTTACGAACAGTGTACTAAATTCCGGTAATACTTCATAGCAATGTCCCCAATATTAAGACGCATGCCTTTATTGATACCTTAATCACTGTCTGAGTCTCGTAACGAAACGGGGATTTGGCTCATATGGCTTAATGTGTACGGCACTACATTCACCTTCACGAAGAACAGTTTTCTAAATTTCCGTCAAGTCATTCTGAGTTAGATTTTCCATGATCACTTTACCGAATGCTGGGATGATTCAGTAGAAGAGGCTACGGCTGATTCCTTTTTCCTTCAAATCAATTCCTAACAACATCAGTGGAGACGGGATATTGAAATCTAAATTAACTTCTTTCGATCTTTCGTTACATGCTTTGTCCGAATCCACTTATTCAGGCCTATCACTCCTAAATGAAAGACTACTGTCAACCAGAGAATAATTCAAAGACTCAAATAGTTGCCTCATCGGAAAACTGGACGACGCAGAATGTACATAGGCCCTACCCAAAAAATAGAAGCAGAATTAATGTATTTCGTCCTATCCTCTGACTAACAAGAATATATTTTAATGCTCATCACCGTATGAAATAATTAAAGCAGAGTATGTGTACTATACTCCTCAAAAATCTACGTGGGGACACAGTGGTAAGTGAAAAAATGCTATAGCTGGTAATCTCCCAAAGTCTCAGAGAGCTTCATAGACCAAAAAATGGTTCAAATGGCTCTGAGCACTATGGGACTCAACTGCTGTGGTCATAAGTCCCCTAGAACTTAGAACTACTTAAACCTAACTAACCTAAGGACATCACACACATCCATGCCCGAGGCAGGATTCGAACCTGCGACCGTGGCAGTCGCACGGTTCCGGACTGCGCGCCTAGAACCGCGAGACCACCGCGGCCAGCCTTCATAGACCGATCCAGTAGCAATGGTAATGAAAGAATACGGTGTGCATCGTTGTGTTTAAGCTCAGAGAAAGGGAAACTTACGTCAACTTCCTAGGAAACTTTTATTTTTCTCGCAAAGGCGCGAACTGTACTTACAGACATATGGTACATGGAGAATCGTGTAACAAACATAGTTTGTATATATATCTCAACACAGAAATTTCTTCCACACATATGTCAGCTCATATCAATAAAACGGGGCACTGATGATATATATTAGCAAAACAATCATATTAGAAGAACTGTCTGGAAGGAAGCAAAATTTATACGGATCGATGGATCCAGTGGTATTAAATATAGATTAATACCTTCATAAAATACCGCGTCAATTCGCAGTATATTCTCTACGTTTCGGAAAGTGATTTCTCTCCTTATCCTTTCTCCAGAAAATGTAAGTAGAGAGTGTATTTTCAGAAACGTTGCTGACAGCCTGCAAATTGGAGTGTCAAGGACCCCAAAAACATTTATTGCTTTAAAACAACAAGATAACCATCATTTATAATGAATTAGTAATTAATAAGTAACGAAGATGGCTGCCCATATGAATAAACTTTCAAATACTTCACTGCTCCAACAGACTTAAAGACTGCATATAAGAACAGCACACTCGTATCTTCAGTGTTAAGTTGTGTACCCTTACCTACGAATTCTTCAATCCGGTAATCAAATAATGGATTGAATATTTGACTGGTCAGCCCAGGTGGGCCAGTGCCTGAGGAACTAGTTTCACTTTTAGAAGGAGATGGTTCCAATCTCCGTTTAGTCATCATAATTTGTTTTACCTGACATTTGTCTACATCAATTTAGGCGAATACTAGGTTGGTTGTTTTAGCAAAGCTACGTTCCTCTGCACTTCTACAACTGAGCTAGTGATACACCCCTTCAGGACCTCCATGTATGCTGGACATAAAGGTCTAAACTTCTAGGGAAGCAATGGGACAAGTGGCTTCGCAAAACTGGGAGTTTGTTTTATATGTCGGTCCACTACACGAAACACACGGTTCCAGAGGCTACGGTTGAAGCCCAGACATTACGCCACTTGATTTCTTTTTGTGGGTGTTTTTTTACGAATCAAGTATACGAGACATCATTTCGCGACCTACCAGATCTGCACCATCTCATTTGTGCGGCTATCGTAAATGTATTCCCTCCAATGCTACAAAACACGAAGCGAATTACAGATTATATAACCGTCACGGCACTAATGGTGCGCGTATCTAAGTGTATTAGGAGTGTAAAAACATTTAGCGAACAGTTACCATACGTGTAGAAACATATCGTCAATAAATCTCTCAATTACTTCTCAAGTTATTACATTTTACATTAACAAGCTTTGATTCTAGAAGGAACCTTCGTGCACAGCGACTGTAGATTGATTAAGGAAGGATTGGAACGCAACACATTGTATAGGATTATATGCTTAGCCTAGAAACCTGCATTTGAGAATGAAAGCACTTAGTTACTTCCAACATTTTTCCAAAAAATTCAAGCCTTTATGAAACTTAGTCTCGATGCCCCCCTCACACACAAAACGCTGAAAGGAAAAAAGTTCATTGCTTACTACGTTTTCGCTGTTCATGTGGTCAGACTTCAGCATCTGGAATGATGTTTCAATGGATCGCTTCTTTTCTACCAATTGTATTCGCAACACACTTTGCAGACTTCTAGATACATCACTGAAAGTACCTGTAAAATTACATCATTGCACGACACGTAGTTAAGGACTTACGACGTCATAGGCATTTAGACGCGTGAAGAACTAGCTGTTGCTTAAAATGGAGCCCAATTTACCCAGACTATGTTCATCTACTGTTTCACAATCACAGCACTTAACGACTTTCGACAAACTTTAAGGATAATTCCAAGCCTTTCCTAAGATTTTTCTCGAGTACAAGCTTAAAGACAATTATTTAACACATTAACTCATTTGTAAAACAACCAGGTGGTTAGCCGCGAGCGTTAATACGCTGCCTCCTGGACTCGGGTAGGCGCACTGGCCCCGGATCGAATCCGCCCGGTGGATTACCGCCGTCAGTCGGTGTGCCGGCCAGCCTGGATGTAGTTTTTAGGCGGTTTTCCACATCCCGCTAGGTGAATACTGGGCTGGTCCCCACGTTCCGCCTCAGTTACACGACTCGCAGACATCTGAACACGCTCGCACTGTTCCTTTAATTACACTCGACGCAGACAGCAGGGGTCCACTAATTCCATCCTGGGGGGCACAGGGTGGCGGCAGGAAGGGCATCCGGACACCCCTCTCCACTAACCTTGCCAAATCCGTTCCTAACAATGCCGACCCTGCATCAGCACGGGACATGGCACCAGTGAAAGAAAGAAAATAACCAAGTAGATTCGGTGGCTAAAACCTCAAAGTGAGTTTACTATCGTGCACCTAACATCACTGTAGTACTGTATTGCCCTTATGGCACGGACAGTTATCCTGCTGGAAGATACCATCGCCGTCGGGGAAGATGTCAAACTTCAAGTAACATAGGTTGTCTGCAATAATATTTGCAACATACCAGGGAGGTTTATTGTAACAAATGTATGAATAGAAAATTGATATTCCAATGAAACCTATTTGTTAAAGCCCAAGGTCTGGAGGGCAAAAACACAACCACATATTAATTTAATGGATCTGCTTCATGTGTAGGGGTCTGGATATGCTCTGTAGCATTTTGTCCTAATGAAATATTTTTGAATCATAGAAGTCCAGCCTAAGTAACAGTCAATGAATAAATTGCAAAACACAAGAAATGTGAAGTTGTAAACAAAATGATATAGGAAAAGTCTGTTAGGATAAATCTATACTCTGGGAACGATAAAACATTCAATCTTAGTTTTATCCATCTTAAGAAAACACGTTTTCTTGAATGGTGGCCTTACAGAGGTTAATACTTTACGTGATCAAAGAAAAAAGATCTGGAATAGAAATGCAGTCAAAGTAAGCAAATGTGACGCTGTGCAGAGCATCGGAACGTTAACCACTGAATCTCCCACGTTAACTACAGGTTTTCAAATAGTCCAAAAACATACAATACTTATGTTTGAACAGTAGCAACTCAATATCATTTCTTTTTAGTTACACACAGTTTCGAAACAAAAATAAAATTATATTTTATATTCTGCACGATCTGGAACAGCGATTGATGATCAACTGACCATCTTCATTCTCTCTTGCAGATTGCGCACTAAGTTCTACAAAAAAGTTCCTTATAAATGCTAATCTACAAATTTATTATTAAATGAACAAAAGCAATAAAATCAGAGGTATAAACAATTCATACAGTGGCTATAAATTTGGGTAACTGGGAAGAACTCACTGTTTTGGCAATAAGCGATAGTATATATATATATAGGGTGCCTAAGGGATACTGCTTCCTCGGGTAGCTAAACAACAAATCAAGCAAATCACATTAATGGTTTTTATTACAATAAAGTAGATTGACAATACTTAACTTTGGGTCGTAAGCATATGGCGATATTCAAATATATATTCTGTTTATCTGTATGTCAGATATGCTCATTTTATGGTTTATTTCAAGCGCTAAAGGATGATGTATCATATGCATTTGTAGTGTGTCTATAAACTTTGTTAATATTGTTATAAACAATTTCACATACAAATGTTAGTAACTTTGCTAATATCTATTGTAAGATCATGGTAATAACTTATAGAAATTGTTTCTTTATTGTGCTTTCAACGCTTTCTTTAGGTTTTCCGTTGCTCTTTTGGAAGCTATTTTAGTGTTTTTGGTGAATATATATATTGACTAGTCTGCATCTACCGGTTTGAGCTCCGAAATAAAAACCTTTGAGCGTTAACCACTTGTCACCACAATAAATTACTTTACATGTTATGTAACATTCCATTAATGATTATTCCAGTGCAGTCAACGGAAATTCAATCACATAGAAACAACACCTTAATGTATTCCCGATTGTATTTGTTAAATAAATGTTACCTAATAACTGAGAAGATGTAAAGGTAGGGTTCGTAAACGGAAGTCGAATTCACAAATTACTGACCTTTTATTCAGATTTAAAAACCAAATGGGAGCTATTACTCTTGGGATGTCTTTTACTACTGATTGACGAAGCATATAACGTGTATAGAACGGAAGGTAATACATAGGATTGGCTGGACAGGAATACTGTCGAGAAGGAGCTAAATTTTTCATGTTTCTGATTGATTTCCATGCTGAATAGATACTTCCTACAACTCAAGTGTTACTGTAGTGTTACTGTTGGGAAACAAAACACAAATATTAAACATTGCAATATGAAGGTAATAATGTTGGAATTTGGTTGACATGGTAATGGAGACTGAAAGATGAACAATACAGAGTTCCTCATATGCGCCACTCGCATTTTCAGTCAAACAAGAGAAATAGCTCAACGAAATCCGCATCCAACATGCACAAAGGACCATATATATGCGAGCTACACGTAGTTTAGACTCTGAGATGTGGAACTAACACTTCACGCTGTACCAAACAACGACACTTACGTCTTCAAACAGCACAGTATTAACTAAACGACACCTACGAAGCAAATGATCGTCAGCATGACACGACTCCCGGAAAACAAATGACCAGAATTCCGAGTTCTTTGTTGTCAGCTCTAACTCCGTTGGAGGAGCGATAGCAATGCTTGTAGGCAAGATGACATACGTAAATGTGCCTCGGAACATGAAAATAGAGGGAAACACTGCAAAACTTCCACTGATGTGGCGTACAAAATTGCTTAGACAATTTCTATGCTTGGTACCGAATTTGAATATGTGGTGTCCTGCCCATTCGTCTCTTATAGGGCGCCTAAAGGATGCTGCTTTCTCGGATAGCTAAACAACAAATCAATCAAATCACATTAATGGTTTTTATTACAATAAAGTAGATTGACAATACTTAAGTCTGTGTCGCAAGCAAACAGCGACATGCAAATAATCAATATCCTTTGCTGTGTACAATCTCCATGCAAATAATCACACAATTTCATATGGATCACAAGTTACAGCGGTTCTTGTGCCTCTCTTCTAGTGCGCGGTTTCTAGTCCGGGTCTGCTAGTGCCGGGCAACTGTTTATTTACAGCTCGTAGGAAATAAATACGTGTTTCAAAGTTTTACTGACATTCAAAGTAGTTACCAGAATTGTGTATAACCCATTGCCAGGGATGTGGAAGTCGTAGGATACTCTTAGCAGTGCCAGTTGTGTTGACAGTTTGAGCAGCGCGGTCTATTGCCCGACGAATTCATAGCAGTTCTGAAGCGAATGCCATGAAGTGTTTCCTTCAGTTTAGAAATTGAGTTGAACTTACGAGGGCTTAAGTCAGGGGAGTGCAGTAGGTGGTATAGCACTTAGCAGCCCCATCAGTCAAACACATCACTGTACGTCCTTGAGCATTGTCCTGCAAAATAATGGTCAGGTCCTGCTGAAAGTGTCATCACTTCTGTATCTAAGCTGGTCGTAGGTTGTGTTCCAAAAACGAACAGCATAGAGACAGAAGTGATGATACTTTCTGCAGGACCTGACATTCATTTTGCAGGACAATGCTCAAGCACGTACAGTGCAAGCTGTTACTGATTTGTCTGTCTGATTCGGCTGCTAAGTGCTACACCGCCTACTGCACTCCCCTGACTTTAGTCCTCGTGATTTCAACTCGATTTCTGAACTGTGGGAAACACTTCAAGGCATTCGCTTCAGAACTGCTACAAGTTCGTCGGGCAATAGACCGCGCCGCTTGAATTGTCAACACAACTGCCACGGCTAAGAGTATCCTACGACTTCCACATCGCTGGCAACGGGTTATACACAATTCTGGTGACTACTCTGAGCGTAAGTAAAATTTTTAAACACGTATCTATTTTGTACGAGCTGTAAATAAATAGTTGCCACTATTAAAGTTCCAGTCCTCGTATATTCTCTTCGGATAGAGGAGGTGCGGTCCTAGTCAGCGTATTATCGGCTGACGTCGTCTGACAGTCTCCTCTGCGGTTACGTTCTTGATTTTCGTACCGACTCCTGTCGTTACGCCGGAACAGAACAGTCTTTTACTATTGGTTGATGAAACATATAACGTGTATAGAAGAGGAGATAATAAAAAGGATTGGCTGGACAAAAATAGTGTTGAGGAGGAGCTAAATTTATCATATTTCTGGTTGATTTCCATGCTGAATAGATACTTTCTACAGTTCAGGTGAGTACTTAGGAACTTCCAGGAACCGTAACTTTAGATTACTGGTAGTAGGTGTTGGGGATCACCCAAGGCTACCACTCTACTCGAGCCAAGCTTTATATGTCACAAATCCATGGTACAGATGGAAAGTCCCTAGATGCGCTTCCTTGAGGGACATCCTAAGCTACCTAAGAGCCTATGCTGCCTACTATGTATATGAAATTAAATGCAAGTGAATTTATACAGGATTAAGAATCAGTCTGTGCCAGTCAAGCTACAAAATATTTTCGTTTTAGACACAGTCAGAACTTCCCCATACTACTAGAATCCTTAATCATACAGTGGCCTTGTTGCACCTCTCTCCCCCGTGGGTCCAAGCAGAAGCCGCCTTCCGGCTGGTCATATACCTACCTACCTACCCTCTAGTCCTGCTCGGTGCGGCCCCTCTGACTGTACAACAGCGCTTACTTCCCAATTTGACACAGCCACTATGCTGCAACTCGCCAGCCAGATATCGCCCTATTAAACCTTCCGTACCATGACCAATGTATGTATGAGGCCGTGTTGAAAAGTAATGCCTCCGAATTTTTTATGTGAAAACAAATAACTTTTTAAATAAAACGAACATTATTAACGTTCTACATTTTTATTCTTCGCGTCTACATATTAATTTCTCAACATAGTCGCCCTGGCGACGACACATTTACCCGAATGAAAGACGGTTTTTTGATACTGTCGCTGTAGAATGTTTGATTTTGTTGACGGAGCCCCAACCTCACCCAGCTTGAACCGCTTCATCGCTATCAAAGTGAATTCCTCGAAAGTTTTCTTCAAGATTTGGGAACAGATGAAAATCGTATGGGACCAAATCAGGATAGTATGGAGAATGATCGAGGACAGTGAACCCAAGGCGTCTGATTGTTAGAGACGTCGCAGTGCTCGTGTGTTGTCTGGTGAAGGAAAGGGTTCCTATGTGTGGAAAAAACTTTTAGGATTCGTGCTTTCAGTTTTCTGAGGGTCTCGCAGTACCTTGCAGAGTTTATAGTGGTGCCTTTAGGCACGAATTACAAATACATCACACCTTGAACATCGCAGTGCACTGTGACCATGACTTTGGCTGCTAATGGCATGGTCTTGAACGTTTTTTGGCGTAGTGATCTTTTGTGGTGAAACTCCGCTGATGAGCACTTGTTTTCAGAGTCTAAATGGTGAATATGGCTATCATCACCTGTCACAATGTTGTTAAGGAACTCATCGTCCTCACGCTCGAAACGCAAAAGAGATTGTTGACAGATGTCCAATCTACCCTGTTGGATGTCAGGATTGAGCATTCGAGGCACCCACCGTGCACATCGCTTTCTGTACCGTAATTTTTCTATGATGGCCTCTACACGCTCTCGAGAAATTTTTTGGTGATAAGTTCCTATGCGGATTCCTTCCTGGGAAGTCAACTATAGATCAGATATTCACCTTAAGATAAATCCTGGGGAAAAAAAACGAATACGGAGTTGGCACGCATCACCTCTGTATACAGGGTGTTACAAAAAGGTATGGCCAAACTTTCAGGAAACATTCCTCACACACAAAGAAAGAAAATATGTTATGTGGACATGTGTCCGGAAACGCTTACTTTCCATGTTAGAGCTCATTTTATTACTTCTCTTCAAATCACATTAATCATGGAATGGAAACACACAGCAACAAAATGTACCAGCGTGACTACAAACACTCTGTTACAAGAAATGTTCAAAATGTCCTCCGTTAGCGAGGATACATGCATCCACCCTCCGTCGCATGGAATCCCTGATGCGCTGATGCAGCCCTAGAGAATGGCGTATTGTATCACAGCCGTCCACAATACGAGCACGAAGATTCTCTACATTTGGTACCGGGGTTGCGTAGACAAGAGCTTTCAAATGCCCCCATAAATGAAAGTCAAGAGGGTTGAGGTCAGGAGAGCGTGGAGGCCATGGAATTGGTCACCGAATCTGTTGTTGAGAAGCGTACGACCACTTCGACTGAAATGTGGAGGAGCTCCATAGTGCATGAACCACATGTTGTGTCGTACTTGTAAAGGCACATGTTCTAGCAGCACAGGTAGAGTATCCCGTATGAAATCATGATAACGTGCTCCATTGAGCGTACATACTGACGAAACTAAAATGAGCTCTAACATGGAAATTAAGCGTTTCCGGACACATGTCCACATAACATCTTTTCCTTATTTGTGTGTAAGGAATGTTTCCTGAAAGTTTGGCCGTATCCTTTGGTAACACCCTGTAGATTTCAGAGCAGCTTATGATAGCATAAATAGAGAGCAGTTATATCAAGCTCTATATGAACTGGGAATCTCTAGAAAGTTGGTAAGGCTGGTGAGAATGACAATGAGCGAAACACAAGGTAGTGTAAGAATAGTAGGAATGATGTCCAATACATTGAGTATTAAAAATGGAGTGCGACAAGGGGATGCATTGGCATGCCTTCTCTTTAATGCCGCCCTGGAGAAGGGGATGAGAAACGCAAACCTTCTTTTCTAATAGGGGAACGATCTTCTATAAATCAGTGCAGATACTGGCCTACGCAGATGACATACTAGCAAGAACCCAAAAAGCAATAGAAGAGACATTTACAGCTCTTGAACAGGCCAATAGGAACATGGGGTTAATTATTAATGAACAAAAAACAAAATATATGGCAGCTGGAAAAGCACATAGAGAAAATATGCCAAATGCAATAACAATGGGCAATTATACATTTGAGAGAGTTGAACATTTCAAGTATCTGGGCTCGACAGTTACACATCTAAATGATACCTCCTATGAAATTAAACAGAGATTAATACTAGCCAACAGAGCCTATTTTGCCCTAACAAGACTTCTGTTCTCAAGTCTCCAGACTCGTACCACGAAATTAACTTTGTATAAATCACTTATACGACCAGTACTTACATATGCCTCTCAAGCCTGGACATTAACAACTAAAGATATTGAAACACTGGATGCATTTGAAAGAAAATTACTTAGACGAATTATCAGCCCAATCTGTGAAAGAGGAAGATGGAGGAGGAGATACAACCATGAGTTGTATATTACATACAAAGTCCAACCCATCAGAAGGATAGTGAAGTCATCCAACCTGAGGTGGGTGGGACATGTGGCTCGCATGAGAGATACAGAAGTACCAAAACGAATATTACAAGGAAAGCCAGGAGGGCAGAGAGGACGCGGTCGACCAAGAGCCAGATGGGAAGATAGAGTAATTGAAGATCTTAGGAAGATGGGTTATAGAAACTGGAGAGTATTGGCAAAGGGCCGAGAAAAATGGAAGGAAATTGTAGAAAAGGCCAAGGCTCATCATGAGCTGTAGAGCCAAGAAAGAAGAAGTTCCTATGGGACCAAACTGCTGAAGTCATCCGTCCCTAGGCCTACACGCTACTTAATCTAACTCATGCTAAGGACAACACAGACACCCATGACCGAGGGAGGACTCGAACCTCCGACGGGGAGAGCCACGCGAACCGTGGCGAGGTGCCTGAGCCCGCGCGTCTAGCCCGCTCGGCTCTCGAGAAATGCCACTCTTACCTGAGAGCTGCGCCTGTGTTATCCGACGATTTTCTCTTATAAGTTCGTCAACCCGCTTCCGAAGAGTCTCGTCGGTTGCTGTACACGGTTGTCCACTCCCAGCTCTGCCACACACGTTAAGCTAAGCACTACCGTATCCTTCATTACGAGCACGAGCTACCCAACGTGGCACATTACTGAAGTCCATAAAATCTTCACCGTGTACAGTTTTCATTCTTCTGTCGATATCATTTGGAGGAACGTTTTCTACGGTTAGAAACTCGATTACATCACCCTGTTTCTAATGAACCGTCGTGGTTACGTTACACACCACCATGTTACGCGTTACAATTCTGAGCCCTCTAGCGGCAACTTGGGTCAGCGAAGCGGGGGCATCAACCAAGTAAAATGCATGACATGTAATACCTCAACTGATATTTCGAACAGAATAAAAAATTCGCTGGCATTACTTTATAGCGAGCCCTCGTATATGACCTAGTGCTAAGTAACGTCACACATTGACTTACAAGGGGAGGCCGCCAATTGTGAAATTCAGATTCGATTCATACTGCGCATAATAAAAGCTCATGACCAGAGGTGTAATGTGGCGAAGCATCAACATGCACTTCTCAGCCGTTGTCGAGAAAATCGACAGTTAAAATAAACCGTTGCGGTGAAATACTCTCTACGATTCACAATTTTCTACAGCGTCGTGGTGCAGCGGTAAGCGCTCGGGTTCGTAATCCGAAGGTCGCTGGATCGAATCTCGCTCCATGCATTTTTTTTAGTATTTGTTTTTTGTTGGTTGGTTGTTTTTGGGGAAGGAGACCAGACAGCGAGGTCATCGGTCTCATCGGATTAGGGAAGGAAGTCGGCCGTGCCCTTTGAAAGGAACCATCCCGGTATTTGCCTGGAGCGATTTAGGGAAATCACGGAAAACCTAAATCAGGATGGCCGGACGCGGGATTGAACCGTCGTCCTCCCGAATGCGAGTCCAGTGTCTAACCACTGGGCCACCTCGCTCGGTTTGTTTTTTGTAATTCAAATGTGTATACACACACACACACACACACACATGCAATCAGTTGCAACAATTATGCATATAATAAGTTGTTGAAAGTCGTTTCTCGTGGAAAAACTGGCGACTTCGAACATCATTATGTTTTCCGCAAACAAAGTTGTATTTCACAAATGTTATTAACTGTCTTCATAATGTTAACCACGTATAGTTAATGGAAGACGTAGAAACGATATTCCGAAACGAATACGTATAGCGTAAGTCAAACGTTCGAATTAGAACACAGACCCCACGAACACAAATTTGCTGTGGCAGGTATGAAATATAAACTCCGTTACTCGCTCGTTACACTTGAAGGACAGATGTTGAAGGGGCCGAAACGAGCAGCCGCATAACAGCGTAGTTGCCTGCTAACTTCGAAAGAATGTAGATGCGGTCCCTAGCGCAACTTATAACATCGTCGAAAATCAGTGCGGACGGGAGAGCTTTGGTACACCCTGTTAAACAAACGGAAAAATGGAGGCGGTACAATTGGAGAGCGATCCAGCGATCTGCCTTCACCAACATGCATAAGCAATTCATTAATACACTCCTGGAAATGGAAAAAAGAACACATTGACACCGGTGTGTCAGACCCACCATACTTGCTCCGGACACTGCGAGAGGGCTGTACAAGCAATGATCACACGCACGGCACAGCGGACACACCAGGAACCGCGGTGTTGGCCGTCGAATGGCGCTAGCTGCGCAGCATTTGTGCACCGCCGCCGTCAGTGTCAGCCAGTTTGCCGTGGCATACGGAGCTCCATCGCAGTCTTTAACACTGGTAGCATGCCGCGACAGCGTGGACGTGAACCGTATGTGCAGTTGACGGACTTTGAGCGAGGGCGTATAGTGGGCATGCGGGAGGCCGGGTGGACGTACCGCCGAATTGCTCAACACGTGGGGCGTGAGGTCTCCACAGTACATCGATGTTGTCGCCAGTGGTCGGCGGAAGGTGCACGTGCCCGTCGACCTGGGACCGGACCGCAGCGACGCACGGATACACGCCAAGACCGCAGGATCCTACGCAGTGCCGTAGGGGACCGCACCGCCACTTCCCAGCAAATTAGGGACACTGTTGCTCCTGGGGTATCGGCGAGGACCATTCGCAACCGTCTCCATTAAGCTGGGCTACGGTCCCGCACACCGTTAGGCCGTCTTCCGCTCGCGCCCCAACATCGTACAGCCCGCCTCCAGTGGTGTCGCGACAGGCGTGAATGGAGGGACGAATGGAGACGTGTCGTCTTCAGCGATGAGAGTCGCTTCTGCCTTGGTGCCAATGGTGGTCGTATGCGTGTTTGGCGCCGTGCAGGTGAGCGCCACAATCAGGACTGCATACGACCGAGGCACACAGGGCCAACACCCGGCATCATGGTGTGGGGAGCGATCTCCTACACTGGCCGTACACCACTGGTGATCGTCGAGGGGACACTGAATAGTGCACGGTACATCCAAACCGTCATCGAACCCATCGTTCTACCATTCCTAGACCGGCAAGGGAACTTGCTGTTCCAACAGGACAATGCACGTCCGCATGTATCCCGTGCCACCCAACGTGCTCTAGAAGGTGTAAGTCAACTACCCTGGCCAGCAAGATCTCCGGATCTGTCCCCCATTGAGCATGTTTGGGACTGGATGAAGCGTCGTCTCACGCGGTCTGCACGTCCAGCACGAACGCTGGTCCAACTGAGGCGCCAGGTGGAAATGGCATGGCAAGCCGTTCCACAGGACTACATCCAGCATCTCTACGATCGTCTCCATGGGAGAATAGCAGCCTGCATTGCTGCGAAAGGTGGATATACACTGTACTAGTGCCGACATTGTGCACGCTCTGTTGCCTGTGTCTATGTGCCTGTGGTTCTGTCAGTGTGATCATGTGATGTATCTGATCCCAGGAATGTGTCAATAAAGTTTCCCCTTCCTGGGACAATGAATTCACGGTGTTCTTATTTCAATTTCCAGGAGTATATATATATATATATATATATATATATATATATATATATATATATATATATATATATATATATATATATAATTCCCGGCAATCAGTTGCAACAATTATGCATATAATAAGTTGTTGAAAGTCGTTTCTCGTGGAAAAACTGGCGACTTCGAACATCATTATGTTTTCCGCAAACGAAGTTGTATTTCACAAATGTTATTAACTGTCTTCATAATGTTAACCACGTATAGTTAATGGAAGACGTAGAAACGATATTCCGAAACGAATACGTATAGCGTAAGTCAAACGTTCGAATTAGAACACAGACCCCACGAACACAAATTTGCTGTGGCAGGTATGAAATATAAACTCCGTTACTCGCTCGTTACACTTGAAGGACAGATGTTGAATGGGCCGAAACGAGCAGCCGCATAACAGCGTAGTTGCCTGCTAACTTCGAAAGAATGTAGATGCGGTCCCTAGCGCAACTTATAACATCGTCGAAAATCAGTGCGGACGGGAGAGCTATGGTACACCCTGTTAAACAAACGGAAAAATGGAGGCGGTACAATTGGAGAGCGATCCAGCGATCTGCCTTCACCAACATGCATAAGCAATTCATTATAATATATATATATATATATATATATATATATATATATATATATATATATATATATTTGAACTACAAAAAACTAATTTAAAAAAATTGCATGGTGCGAGATTCGATCTTTTTTTTTTTTTTTTTTTTTTTTAAATCTCATTTTGTTCGTTTCAAATGTTCGTGGCGGACGTCACCTGACGCCCATTGAAGTTCGTTTTTGATCCATTCACTCAGTTTTTTTATTACAGAGGGCAGCTAACCCTCTCAAATCTGGCGATCTGGCGACCTTCGGATTACGAACCCGAGCGCTTACCGCTGCACCACGACGCTGTAGAAAATAATTGATCGTAGAGTATTTCACCGCAACGGTTTCTTTTAACTGTCGATTTTCTCGACAACGGCTGAGAAGTGCATCTTGGTGCTTTGCCACATTACACCTCTGGCCATGAGCTTTTATTATGCGCAGTATGAAACGAATCTGAATTTCACAATTGGCGGCCTCCCCTTGTTAGTCCACAGCTAGCATGATGCCATCGATTACTATCACAAGTCCCATAGAAGCTCAGATGGTTGTTTCCACAGCAGAATACTGCCCCACAGGGCTGCGTCTGTGGTACAGTGTATGACGCAAGGGTCGATGCCCTGGATGTCAGTGTCTCTAGGTATGGCCAACGACCTGGTGTAACGATAAACGTGAGTCATCCGACTAGGCAACGCGTTAAGATCGATCCACAGCTCCATTTGCTAGCTATATCGTTGCTATAATGGTACTCCACTCCTCATTGCTCCGCTTATATACTTTGCCTGGTGCGTCACGTGTCCGTAACGCCTACAGGCAGCAATCAGTCTCGTGGAGGCAGTGGTAATTATGGAAATGGAAATTTGTGGTAAGGTCTTATGGGACCAAACCGCGGAGGTCATCGGTCCCTAAGCTTACGCACTATTTAATCTAACTTAAACTAACTTACGCTAAGGACAACACACATACCCCTGACCGGGGGAGGACTCGAACCTCCGACGGCGAAAGCCGCGTGGGCAGTGACAAGACACCTCAAACCACGCGGCTACCCCGCGCGGCTGGTAATCATATTATGGTGCACGTATTATTAGCTAACCACCATTTAATGTTGGTACGAAGGCCCCCAAAAGCTACCCAAAATAATTTTGATGCCACAGCTCTGCCGTGCAGTATTGCAGTTCATTAACACAGTCCAGACACATTTGATGGCAGTGGTCCTACAGCTGGAACCTGTTGACTGAAATTACTATCCTCAATGTATTACCACGATTTATGCTGTCAAGTTAACGAGTATTCTCACTTCCTCCATGTCACAGAATGAAAGCGCGAGGCTAGTATTCAGTAGTAGCTGATTTTCTATTGTTTCCAGAGAAGGATAGGAGCTAAGGACGCTAGAGTTTAACGACCCGTTAACTGGGGACGTTAAAAGCTCGAATTAGGTAAGGATGTGGCATATTGAAGGAAATATGAAGCTATTCGTATTACGTGATTTGGGGAAACTAATGAAAAATTATATCGGAGGTATGTGAATTAGGTGATGCGGGGAAATTAAAGAAAAATTTGATCTGGATGGTCGTGCAGGAATTTGTACCCCTTACACCCCAATATTCGTCGGGTGCCACAACCGAGGCGCCACCCCACTAGCGAGAGAGGAGGGGGGGATGGTGGTGGGGGGGGGGGGGGGCAGGGTGAGCATGGAGGTTAAATCTTTTGATTTGATGAATAGAGCTACCTTCAAGATCCTCATGGAGTGAACTTGTTTCAAGCCATTATGGTTTCATTTTATTTAAAGTATCGAATAATAAGTTATGTTTAAGAATTTCACCCACTTTGGGGGCAACAAATTATAATAAAGTTTATGTACTTTCAGTCTGGAAGTTCATTACAAGTTAGTGTTTCAGGCAGTTTTATTTCGATTTTCCTATAAACTTTAGCGTGATGTCTGTACACAAAGTGATCTTACCCGTTGTTATGTAATTAGAATAATGGGGTGATATACTATTGACAAATTATGATTATTACTGTAGACTGGTCTCTAATGTCACTCTTCATTGTGAGAATTGTGTTTGAGATCAGAATGCCAAACTCCGATATATACCGTTTATAAGGAAAATGGCTTAGAAACCACACCCGGATTGGACTGCACATTATCTGTATGCTACCGCAAAGCACGAATCTATGTGCTGAGGACTATGAGTACTGGAAACTAGATTCCCCTCAGGAAATTACATGTTGCATGAGCAACTGTTTCCCTCATTTAAGATGCCGAGACGCTTTCCTATGTCAGCAGCAGATGAAATACTGCTGCCATACATTCCTGTGCAAATGACTGACCATTCTCGGCAAAGATTTTATTGCGCACAGTTAACGAATATGTTTCTTTTGAGGAGGAGAGGAAATTACCGGGGGGACAGTTGTTTGCCCAGATTATTTGGAAGTGCAACCCTCAGGCGCGTTTACATTTTCGATACTACTACAATTTTATTCCATATAGTTACACGTCGAACAAGTAGTGCCTAGAAAATGACGAGCACTAAACACTGAAATTAAGAAGCGCTTAACCAGGAAAACAACTCTGGCCGTGTTTGGCATTTGGCGCATCTTCGCTAGTAAAAACTATTTTCTTCATCAGTATTTTTTATTTTCCTTTATTGATGGCTTTGTGTTATATAGTTATTTTTGTTGGGATTTTTCCTTTTATCACTATTCTGTCACTAGGGTCTGCATGACAAACAATGTAGCCATCCTACAAATTTCCTACAGTAGTTAATCACAACTATAATTTTTATTTATCACATTTTATTGTTTTAATTCTTTCTAACGGTCGCTCGATAACCTGAAACTGGTCATACTGAGCAAATTTTAGAATTTATTTCAGATCATGAAAATGTGTCAACACAAATCACAGTTACTTACGCTTCTATAGCTGTGGTCTACGAAATTCCCTTTGATCGATTTAGAGAGACCTCGGAAAATCTAAAGCTGGATAGCCATTCGACTCTTCCAAAATGCGAGTTCAGTGCTTTACGTACTGTGGTGTCTCCCAACGTCATTCGTGAAGTGAATGGCGGAGTAGTAGTACGGGTTGGTCAGGAACAGTCTAAATAGCTTGCAAGGGTGTTTCCGGGTAGGTTGTGCTGAGAAATAATTGTTAAGAAAGAAATTCGATACATTGCGCCGGTTCCAAGTTAATTCGCAATGAAGTTAGCCAATCAAGTTGCTGCACGCGAAAAGTCAAGCGGCCCGCCAGAGACCGTGTCGTCAAAGAAATTCTTTATTTAGTTTCCTTAAAATGGTTCAAATGGCTTTGAGCACTAAGGGACTTAACATCTAAGGTCATCAGTCCCCTAGAACTTAGAACTACTTAAACCTAACCAACCTAAGGACATCACACACATCCATGCCCGAGGCAGGATTCGAACCTGCGACCGTAGCAGTCGCGCGGTTCCGGACTGAAGCGCCTAGAACCGCTCGGCCACCGCGGCCGTTTAGTTTCCTAAAACAAAATAAGAGAGCGATACAAAAATTGGACTTGGGGCGATAGTGGGCATCGAAGCCTGGAATAGTCTCGTGCGCTATCATCTACGCTATGAGAACACGTGACACTATGTGCATCTGGTGGGCAGGCAGCGGCCTGATTGCCTAACTACAATGCTAATTGACTCGGAATCAGCGCAATGATCGATTTTTTTTCGTAACAATTGTTTCTCAGCACAATCTACCGTGCAACACCGTTACTAGATTTTCAGCTGTTTCTGACCAACCTGTATAAGGGAATGGGAAACAGAGATTAGAGTATGAATCTAATCTTCTGGTTGTATACTTCATAAATCAAGGGCCCGCTGATACATCGATGCTAACGGGCTTTCATCGTTCCCGCTGCAGTTCAGCGAGTATCACTAAGTCTGAGAATTGTGGCACTGCGGTCGCTTCTCACTCGTGACCTGGTGTATCTTACTGAAGCATTTAGGAATCTGAGGATAGTCGTGACTTATTGTAAGTACAGAAAAATAGTACGCGATCTTTAGAGTAGATTAGATTTACTCTCATTCCAATTAATCGGCAGTGAGGAGGTCCTCCAGGATGTAGAAAATGTGAGAAAAACAAAAATACATGACAAATATTTACAACTAAAAGAAATAAACTAATGTACCTTTCACAGGTCCCAAGTGGAATGACTGACACGTTTTTTTTTAACTGTCTGTAAAGTAGCACTGACAAAGCTTAATGACCAATTGTTGCGATCAGATGGCCCTCAACGAAGCTGCGTTTTGTGGGACCGTGGGGAATGTAAGACGAAAATTAATTGATGCAATCTAAGTAACAGTAAATGTGGTATCTGGAATAAGTTTCGCGCTGTAGTCAACGCTTCAGACGAAAAACATAGAACTTTCGTCCAATGCAAACAAAATCGTTTTGTTATTTATTCCACCTCCACGGCGATAAAAAAGAATTGCTGCATCAAACGAAAACTAGGCACAGAACAACGTCACTGTTATATCCCTACGACAAAAAAGTGCGTTATTTCCGTATCATTTGGGGTGTGTGTGTTTTTGGGATTCACAGGCGCACAACGACGAAGTTATCAGCGCCCTAATCATTTGTTCATGGCAGCTTGTGTTTACGGGCTGGTACCAAGTTGTGTAGCTTATCATTCATTTCTGTGATTTATTTTAATAAATAATCACCATTTAGTGATCGCACTTCATCCCCATGTCATGTTTTCTGGGACTGTCGTTAGCGACTCTGTAACGCCTAGAAAGCGTGAATATGTCAACGAACTTGTTAGACATTCTCCGAATAGATGTTAAACATTAAAAGGACTAGAGGTAAAGTGATCTCAGACGAAGGAATAAAGAAAATATCTGAAAGACTGAAGAAGTATAGCGTCGACAGTAGAACAAAACACCCTTCATATAATAATAATTTATAATCATCGTTGTATAACAACTGTACTGTTCAATTGCGTTATTGAATAACAGCAACTTGGATAAATATTTGTATAACTGACTAGAGTGTTCCAATGAAGGCCATAAAAAACACAAAACAAAAAATATTAAAATAAATTTACAGCGTTCTTCGAAAAAGATATATCAATATAAATGTATGTATAAACAGAACAAAATCCTTTGCTGATCGATCAGTTTCTCTGCTGGTATACAACTTGTTGCTGTCATTTAGTCAGGCCGGATAGTTTGTGACATTTCAATTTGCACTCGAGAATGACTATAAAGCCTTAATCTTGATTGTGTGAAATAAATCAGTAGTAATTTACAGTTCGATGTCGCATTTCTTTCGAAACGGTTACATTTGTAACGGAAATACAGCAAGCCAGCGGTTATAAGTGCAAACTCGTGTACTCGCACTCCTTCCTGAGCGACTCGAGTCTACTTGTACCCGACAACACACTCAGATGACAAGTGAGCAGTGGCGGAAACCCACGAGTCGAATCTACGGGCACACGGAGAGGGAAATTCGTCAAAGGACTCGCTGGCGAGTTTAAAACGAGTATAGAGAGATAATTTCTGACACCTACTGGGAACCTCATGTATGCGATTCACTCATTGCTGTCATAGGAAAGGGAAGCGATTACTTCGAATAAAACAAAAGATTACCATATGACTCCAGCGTAAGAACAGAGCTGTTTCTGTACCTTTCTTCTTGCTTTCATTTCTCTGATTGAAATGCATGATGTGTTAACTAGTGGCACCTTTAGGCACAACCATTGTGTTAACGGTGGCCCTTCGTGCACAGTTGATGTCCAACAACTATAACGGAGCATAAAGAAAAGTGCGACCAATATCTCTGTCTGCATCTGCCAGATGGCACATAAAATCTCTGTGAATGGTCACAGAAAAAAAGAAAAAAGAAATATGAGTTACAAATAAATTCTTGTACTGGTCTTCAAAGTAATCACCATTAGCTACAACTGAGTCCTGACTTCGGTTGTAAACCAGATGTAAACTGTCATCAGACACATCTTACGGAATCACTCTAAGCACCGTGCTTAAACGTTGTTTAATATCGTGTCATTTTTTTAAGGTGCGATCACGAATACGATCCGCACACCAAGTGGCGGTCAGTAGTATGCTGTTCATCGTCTTCCCCACCTCCCTCGAGTCATGATGGACCAAGCCCTTGCTGTCGAAAAAGGCTAACAACGTAATTTTAATGTTGAATTTTGTCAGATGACTTTTTTGGAGGCGGGGAAGACGATGAAAATCGCGCCATTGACTATCGCCTGGCCTCCAGATCGTGTTCGTGGCACCAGGTGTCATGTACTGTAACGATGCGGATATCCAACAAGCGTGACCACGGTGCTTAGAGCGACCCACAAGAAGCGTTTGTAAGTGGGCTGTTTAGGTTTTTATGTTGGTAACGCCACGTAGCGCTCTGTATGAAAATCACTGACTGTGCTGTGTGCAGTCTGTGGCTGGTTGGCATTGCTGGAATATTCACTATTGTAGTGTTTGGCAGTTGGATGTGAACAGCGCGTAGCGTTGCGCAGTTGGAGTTGAGCCGCCAGCAATGGTGGATGTGGGGAGAGAGATGCCAGAGTTTTGAGCGGACGATCTGGACGTGTGTCCGTCAGAAAAAGGAAATTTGTTTAATTGGATGTCAATGACTTTTGAACGCTATTAAGGTAAATACATTGTTTGATCTCTATCAAAATCTTTCATTTGCTAACTATGCCTATCTGTAGTTAGTGCCTTCAGTAGTTAGAATCTTTTATTTAGCTGGCAGTATTGGCGCTCGCTGTATTGCAGTAGTTCGAGTAACGAAGATTTTTGTGAGGTAAGTGATTCATGAAAGGTATAGGTTATTGTTAGTCAGGGCCATTCTTTTGTAGGGATTATTGAAAGTCAGACTGCATTGCGGTAAAAAAATATTGTGTGTCAGTTTATTGATGATCAGAATAAGTAAAGAAAGAAATGTCCGAGTACGTTCAGTTTTGCTCAGCTGTTTGAAAATCAAATAACGTAAGAGGTTTTCCAGCACAGTCATTCACAATTTTTCTAACGGGACGTTTCACGTTTGCTGGCAATTTCCAACAGCTTGGACAGCCAGTGGCAGAAATGTGTTGCAACTGATGGTGATTACTTTGTAGGCCAGTAAAGGTGTTTCGTTTGTAGCTCTTGGTTCCTTTATTTTCTCAGAACCTTCACCGAACTTTTCAGACGGACCTTGTACACCTAGATACACACTCCGCAACCCACTATACGATGAATGACGTATGGTACCTAGTACTTCTTCTATTCTATTCGCAAATGGAACGAAGGAAAAGAAATAGTCGTCTATCTCTCAACGAACCCTAAGTTCTCTTATCTTATCTTCAAGGGACTTACGCGAGATGTACGTTAGTGGCTGGGGAATCGTTTTGCAGTCGGTTGCAAATGTGGCCTCCTTTAGAAATAAGCTACATATTTCTAGAATTCTTCCTCTAAACAAAATTTGACCATTTACCTTCCATACAATCGACATAATGTGCTCGTTGCACTGCGCAGCTAATAGACCACGTGAACAAAGGTTCAAATGGCTCTGAGCACTATGGAACTTAACAGCTCAGGTCATCAGTCCCCTAAAATTTAGAACTACTTAAACCTAACTAACCTAAGAACATCACACACATCCATGCCCGAGGCAGGATTCGAACCTGCGACCGTAGTTGTCGCGCGGTTCCAGACTGAAGCTCCTAGAACCGCTCGGCCACACCGGCCGGAGAACAAAGGTCACCCCACGCTTACGACGATACGAATTTTTTCGAAAGTAGACTTCTTCTGATTATGGATAGGTGTCCTTCTCCAATGACTCACATTTTCCTCTTCATCAGGCAGATAGACGATGCAGTGGTGGCGAGAAACATCAGAGAAAAGAGATGCTTAAATCGTTTCCGGAAAACAGGATGGGCGAAGTAAAACTGACCCAGAAAATATTTCATGCTTCTTAAGGTAGGCAACCCAAGTTAGGCAAGTGGATGATGTAAGTTGGGTCTCCTATCTGAAGGTGCATGAAATATTTTCCAGGCCACTTTTATTTTTCCTACCCTCTATATGAGTTGCTAACGGCCTTGACGCAGTGGCAACACTGGTTCCCGTCAGATCACCGAAGATAGGAGCTGTCGGGCTTGGCTACCACTTGGGTGAGTGACCATCCGAGTCTGCCGAGCGCTGTTGTCAAGCTGGGTATACTCATCCCTTGAGGAGCTGCATTGAAAAGTAGCGACTCCAGTGACGAAAACTGATAACGGCCGGGAAAGCAGTGTGCTGACCACATTCCCCTCCATATCCGCATCCAGTGACACCTATTGGTTAAGGATGACACGGTGGTCTGTCGGTAGCGTTCGGCCTTCCGAGGCCTGTTCGGGTGGAGAGAGAGAGAGAGAGAGAGAGAGAGAGAGAGAGAGTACAAGAGCTACAGAAGCAAAAGCCAGTGATCCATTAATACCCCGTTGTTTAAACAGCAGAGCTGGACAGAACATCGAGCCATTCACTATCCAACGGGGTTAATGAATATCAGTACAGCAGCATAACAGCCTTCACTGTTTTAATGCCAGACACAGTACAATACCAGTCTGTACTTCCAGTGCATGTACGTGCTATCTAGTACTACAGCACTTTTTAAGACACAGTTGAACACTATAACCACGACAAATAGTAACCGAGCAAACATGGCATACAAAATCGATAGTTAAGTCGCGTGGCGCACTTCCTGGTGCAATGCATTCCATATTACGCCACATTATCGGTCTAAATGTGAGGAGTCTTGAGCCTGTTTAGTGTAGAGGACACTGAAGAGTATGAGTGCTACACTGTTGATGACGATGCAATAGAAGAGATAAGGTTGAACCAGATGCTGCCACATAGCTTACTTCTCTCGGAGAGTCAGCGGTGGGTTCAAATGGAACGTCACCACCTGACGGACGGATCACGTCAGTAGCATCACAAGCCCCTCATTCCGTGAGATATTCCAGAGTGGTTTGAAATTAAACGCAGAACATTGGTGTGCTGTCTGGTGAGCAGGAACCGTTCGCCAGAACCTCTTCTTTACCTGCTGATCAAACGTTGTTGATGAAAATTTTTGGCACCACCAGATCAATGGCATTTCACTAATATGCGTTTGGGATCTCGAACACTGAGGAGGGTAATATGAACAAATAAGACCGAGTGATTCAAGTGTGGCAAGCGAGCTGTATCATTTGAAAGGAGGTGAACTGGCAGATCTCACCATCAGAAGATACCAACGTACTTCTAAAATTTCAGTACTTCTAAACATTATGCATTTCCAAAATACAACGTGTGGTACAAGCAGAGCGTGCCTCAAATTACACCAGCAGTGTTTAAACGACAGATTTATCTCTCATAATGTAAAAGGAAATAAAACGTAGAAACACGTGCGCTACCGTCAGGATCTGCAGTGTACTGTGCAGGTTTAATATGCGTGACGTAAACTGCACGCACTAAAAACGGTATACAGTATTCGCGTTTTCAGATTTTGAGAGAGCGTTGCCACAGCGGTCGGGAACAAGGTGCACTGCATTAGGTCGCTGTCGGCAACGAAAAAAGCAAGGAACAAAGCGGCGTTGATGGTCGCTGTTAAGCAAAGGCTGCGTCACCACAAATAATGGCGGTGCACGCTGGATAGCCCCACAGCGCTTAATAGCATAAAACTGACGCTCCGGTTCTGGACGTCTGTTTGTAGTTCCGTGCAGCTCTTGGAGAACGTCGGTAACGACGCACTGCTTTTATTCTTGCTTAATTTCGCAACTAACAACAAGCCATGTAGGGGTGTGATTTTCAGTGCTTCGTCTTAGTTGCAGTTTCTGATAGCATAATGTTACAGCAAACAAAATTCGTCAGTAGAATTTTCATCTACCAAAGGTTCAAAAGTAAGGTGTTTTGACATTACTCGCTGGGATGACTGTAAGAGAGGCAGGGAAAGCTGAATCTCGAGCACAGCGAAAGGGGCCGCCGTACTTTATACCCCACCCGACGGACGAATAACCATCAAAAGCGTGACACGCCTTAATCCCATGAGACAATGCAGTGAGGTTTGTAATTTAACTTTGGGCATTATCGACCAAATCCTAGTAATGCAGTAAATGTATTAGCAATCGCTAATATGAATAACCATCAGCTGTAGAATGGAATGACGACAATGAAAATATGTACTGACCAGGACTCGAACTCGGATTTCTCGTTTGTCGTGGGCGGTCGCCTTAACATTTAGCCATCCGTACACGACTAGTGTTCTAGACCCAAACTTCCATATCTCATCAACCACGGGTCTACAACCTGTACTCGTACATCCATTATGTATATTCCAATACAGGTGAGACATTTTACTTGAAAGTCTCTTGCCCAGTGTCGGCGGATAAATGTGATATTAGAGAGCCTGTGTTGTTCTGAATTACGATGCAAAGTTTGCATCGTAATTCACGATAACACAGTCACTGCCATATCGTAAGTCTTAGTAATGTAAATATCTTCCACTTCCAGGTCAAGCTACACATATATTAACATCAGCTGCTGATGTTGGCCGGCCGCTGTGACCGAGCGGTTCTAGGCGCTTCAGTCTGGAACCGCGCGACCGCTACGGTCGCAGGTTCGAATCCTGCCTCGGGCATGCATGTGTGTGATGTCCGTAGGTTAGTTAGGTTTAAGTAGTTCTAAGTCTAGGGGACTGATAAACTCAGATGTTAAGTCCCATAGTGCTCAGAGCCATTTGAATCATTTATGCTCATGTTGGTTGGAAAATGATGCTAACACAGTAATTTGGCAATACTCAAGACAATGAATTTCACACGCATTATTAGACAGGTAGTGAATCCGTGTCTTCCTACGACTTACTGCTTAATACTGTATTTAACTGATTTCCTGTGGGTAGACTTACAGCAAGTCACATGTCGAGGCGGAAGACTTACAGTGGTACACTCATGAGCAACTGAATAAGAGATAACTGCTCTTTTCGGTAGAAGCGCTCCTGTAAACCCATGAATGGAATAGTTTGGCGTGACATTTGACTAGGGTGTACTGAGTGTCGGTGGGTTAGTCGATATAAGAACAGGCAAGCTATGCATTATCAGGGAATTTTATCAATACTACGTCGTGGGTACCCGACGTTCAATCACCATTCAAGGAAAACGATCACCGACAAAGTCGACTGTATGGAGTATCATCGTATCGGTGACAGGCAAATACTGATGACGACGAAACACCCGTCTGTTTTGACACCTGACGTCACGAAAATGACGTACACAAACCAGTCATCGAAAACCAATATCCATAAAACACACGCCCTAACAAGAATTATTTCTATTCTCATGACATCGCATTCGCTTCAAGTCACAATCAAAGTGTCACCTTTCAGATTTACGCTACCGTGTTTACCGGATAATAGCGCCTCGTAGTTGACAGTGTCAACTGAGAACAGGCTGCACGTTACCACTCGTTCTTTTCAGATTTCACATCTCGTACGCTCGTAGAGAATTGAGCTAAGGTTCTGTGGTTTATTGTAGAACATTTGGTCGGCTCACGAAGAAGCTGAAATTAACAGAAACTTAGAAGACATAATAATAACTACAAGAATAACCGATATTAAAAGTATTCTGCGTGCGTGATTGCAGGCAAAGAAATTAAGCCTGAAAAATTAACTTTGTGTCACACTGCAGAATAATGTACATAAAATGACGTTACTAAGAAGGCGTGCTGAAAAGTAATGACCGGCCGGGGTGGCCGAGCGGTTCTAGGCGCTACAGTCTGGCACCGCGCGACCGCTACGGTCGCAGGTTCGAATCCTGCCTCGTGCATGGGTGTGTGTGATGTCCTTAGGTTAGTTAGGTTTAAGTAGTTCTAATTTCTAGGGGACTCATGACCTCAGAAGGTAAGTCCCATAGTGCTCAGAGCCATTTGAATCATTTTTGAAAAGTAATGCCACCTATTTTTTACGTGAAAAATCTTAAAGCTTTTAAAATAAAACAAATGTTATTATAATTCTACCTCTATATGCTTCATGTCTACATATTTATTTCTCAACATAGTCGCCCTAGGATGAACACATTTCTCCCAACGAGAAGCTAGTTTGTTTATACAGTCACTGTAGAATGTTCGACTTTGTTGACGGAGCCTCTGCTTGAACCGCTTCATCATTATAAAAGTGAAGTCCTCGAAACTGTTCTTTAAGTTTTTGAAACTGATGAAAAGCAGGTGGGGCCAAGTCGGGACTGTATGGAGGATGATAGATGAGAGTGAACCCAATGCAACGGGTTGTTGCAGATGTCCAGCACTCGAGTGTGGTCTGTCATTGTCATGTTGGAGGAGAGCGTTATGTGTGCACGAAATCTTCGAATTTGTAACTGATTCCAGCACGCTGTTTTCCACGCACCGACATAGTTACGTCACACACCGCCATACTACAAATTACAGTTCGGGACCTGCTAGTGTCAGAGGCCTGCAAATATGCAGAATCGAAGAATAAGGATGTAGAATATTAATAACTTTTGTTTTATCTAAAAGGCTTCAAGAGTTTTCACATTAAAAAATCGGAGGCATTACTTTGAAGCACGCCCTCGCAAATTGCTTGTACGTACTCCACAAAAATTTATGAAGAGTAACCTATATGAAAGGTGTTCTGCCTAAGCAAATACAGGCGAAGAAAGTAGGTTGAAAGAATGAAATATTCTGTTACACTTTTGAATAATATACGTAAACCTACGTTACTGTATTGTGTGTACTACTTAAAGAATTGTGAGACTCCCTCTGAGATATCCAGAACGAATTAACTCAAAAATGAGGGGAACGCAGTGAGTAAAACTGCTTAGAAACTGGGTTTTGTACAAAGAGACAGAAGAAGGAAGGAAGGCAGAAAGGAAGCGTGGTAGGGAAAGATAATGATGAAAGTAATGACTTCCGTTGACATCGATGAGAGGAAATTGAAGCTGTAATGGAGAAGGCTGGAACACGAAACCGGCGGTTTCTTTCTGAAAAGTAATTTTACGCCAACGATCGAAAATCTAAATGTGACTGGCCCTTTTTTTTATACTGAGTGATAACTGCTTATGTTGGTGCGAGATTCCATTTTCTTTTTGAGAAGGTAGGCTAGATGTGTGAGGGTTGCAGTGATATCACAGACAGAAAAGTTACGTAGATGTGGAAGACAAACAAGATTCCACAGAAAGTTTCATAACCGCTATCTTTCTCACGGCAAAGTATGGTGAAGTGGTGGACGGAATTAAAAACTTAAAATATGACACTCTAAAGATTTTAAAAAATTTGTTATTCAGACGTGGCCTTTCGTAACTGCCAGCCATTTATCTCGTTCTAAGATCATTGTTTTTGCTAGTAGATATTTTTTTTTGTTTTTCTTACGTTTGAAACTGATGTGACAGATATCTCTCTTCTCACGCTTACCAACTGACAAACCGGTATCTGAATTCCGTGATTTTTTGCAGGTAAAATGACAAAGAGTTTCCGTTGCAAATTGTCTTCTCTTGTCACTTTTTTAAACTTAACGACATTAGGAATTAGGCATGTTTTTCTCTATCACTTCTGTTTGTATCTACGAAGCATTCTTTTTTCTTGTTAGGGTTTAGTATCCAGGCCACTGCGGGGCCATTAGAGACGAAGCAGCTGCACTAATTTGAGTTGGCTGGGGGAAGGAAATGCCTGTGGCCTTGAAATCACCACCCGAGCTCTCGCCTGGAATACTGGAAGTCCAGTGTAGCGCACCTGGATTGACACTAGGCTAGGATCTGACAGCTATGCCAACTTGTTCAGTACGCAAGGTCACGGTGATCAGACAACTGTAAAAAGGATGCAAGTGACAGAAAACACTTGTTTCCAGGCGTCATTAAGATATAGTGTGGATTGGATGGGATCATTACCTCGATCTCTTTGCCGTTGTCGGCTCTGCAGATCTGGGATCCTCTACGTCTCATTGAAATAGCTCCTCACATGGAATCACGAGGCTAAGTCGAGACCGTTCCACTCCTCACCTGACGGAAAAATTCTTGGCAGTACCGGGAATTAAACCCGGATCCTCCGCATGGCAGTCAGATGCTCTGAACACTCAGGTGCGAAAGCGGACGCTTCTGCGAAAATAGATTATCCAAATTTACCCTACAGGGTACCGTGAGAACTACATAGTCTTTCTACCAAGGATTTCCATTTAAATTCTCCGGGTGTTTCCCAGCAGTACATGTCTGAATTCATTTAACGTCTACTGTCATGTCTACTTACTAAGCATTCCAAACATTGGAACAATACTCTAGAATTGGTTGCACTAACGTCTCGAATGCGATTTCCTTTACAGATGCAGTGTCTTTTTCATAATCCCTCCAACAGTCTAAATCTTCCTTTCGCCTTCCCACATACTGATTTTTTAATACTTACACAATATGGTTTGCTCAAGATGTTCACCACGATCTTCTGTCTTCACGTCTTTTCTTTGTTATAGGCAGTTATCTTATGATGCAACCAGACTTGAAAGTCGTACTTTGTCATCATTTCAAGCAAAATAGTGAATGAACAGAACTTTTTTTACGTTAAGTGCAGTTTCAGTTCTCACTTGTCTTCATTTACTCAAAAAAAAAAAAAATTCTTCATGAGTTACTTTATTGGCCCTTACAATATTCCATCATAAAGTGTTCCATAATACTAAAGATATCTTTAAAAGAATAGAAAATATTTTTTTAAAAAAAAAAGTAAGTGATTGCTGTGCATATGACCGATAGTACAAAATAACGCAATGCGGTGCCGTAGGAAAGCAGTCATCGACGCGCTGCAGAGAGAGATTAACTTCGAGACGCTGCTGTACTTTCCGATCTGGCAACCGTACAATGGTAAAAACATAGTTCAGGTGGGCTTTCAAAAAATAGAAACGAAAAATGTTATTCTCAGGCACACAAGACAGTTTTCTTCATTTGTACTTTTCCTTCAGAATCTATCTATCGAGAGAGGTAGCGCAGTGGTTAGCACGCTGGGTTCGCGTTCCCGGAGGACGACGGTTCAAATCCGTATCCGACCATCCTGACCTACTTTATATACTATATTTTATAGAGCTTTCTTTTCCTCTGTATTGCTTGTTACGTATCCGTTTTGCACGATTTCTTTAAATCATTCCATGTAAATGCCGGTAGGGCTCCTTTGAAAGGGCACGGCAACTTTTCTTCCCCTCCGCTGAACCAACGGAGTTTGTACTACGTGTCTTTACGACCTCGATGTCGACATGACGTTAAACTCTAACCTTGCCTGCTTCGCTTAGAGCTTAATCACGTATCAGAAATTAAGGCTAGGAACTACTAGACAATAGGTAAAAGAGAGAAATAATGACAGAGAGGAAATGAGTGAAATATGCCTTAAAACATATTTACTCGAAAAACCGTTTTGAGGGTAGGATAAATCAACTTTAGTTTTGCTTCTTTGTGTTTAATTTTCGTCGCTCCCGAACTTCCTTCATCCTTCGAGATCGTCGTTCCTTTCCTTCCTGTATCAACTTTCTGTCTTTTGCAGATCTTTTTCTTTCCTGAAATCATGCCTTTTCTGTTTCTTCTCTAAAAAGTTTTCCGTTATCCATTATGTCCATTCTAATTCCTGTGTTTTTCATATCTTTGTCTATTTCGTTGGACCTTGTGAGTTTGAATTTGTAGCTGTTTAGTAAGTTTAAGATTTGCTTGGTTAATCTGTGATTATCCACTCGTTAAATGTGCCCACAGAACTGTAATCTTATTTTCCTCATTACAACAGTTTGATTTTCAATTTTCAGGTAGAGCTCTCTGTTTGATTTTAATTTGTATTTTTCAACATTACTATTTCTTCTAGGCCCTAATATTTTCCGTTGAATTCTTCTTTCAACTTTTTCCAGTTTTTCAATATCCCCTAATCTTGTTAGTTTAAGTGTTTCAGTCCTTACTACTGTTTGATAGTTTTTTAATTTTATGTTCCAGGACAAAGTTTCTCTGTTATAGGTGTTGTTTGTCATTTGGAATGCCCTTTCCATTTTATGTACTCTATTTTCTAGAGCCATCTTTCCTTTTTGTGTTTCTTGTTAGCCATTCTCTTGGGTATTTAAAACACTTTACTTTAGATGTTGTGTTGTCATGAATTTCAAGATTTGAAGGGTATCACTGATATTTGTCACGAAATGTGATTTTTCAAATGACATCTTTAGTCCTGTTTTGTCTGCTTGTTTCTTTAGTTCTGTAATATGTTCTTCGGCAGTATACGGTGAGTCAGTGATTAATATCATGCCATCTGTAAAAGCTAGACAATCTATGGTGATTTTAACTGGGTTTCTTCCTAGTTGGATACCCTTAGTAGTAATGGGTTTTCTCCACTCTCTCACTACCTTCCCTAATGCGCATTTAAAAATAAGAGCTGATAAACCATCATCACTCAGAACGAGGGAAGCAAGACATTGAATGCGTCATAATTCCACGTCGATTCTTTAAAATAATAACGACCGCTTCTTGATCCAGTTGAAATAATGCTCTGTCTCTAACGAACTTCGTTTAAAATATATACACGTTTGCATTATAAGAACTTTAAATCCCTCCAATATTTGGTTTGAAGAGCTAATCGAATGGTTTGATTCTTATTTAATCTCGAAACATGTGTGATGATCAGGAGATAATACTATCAACACTATTGCCAATGTCTGCTGTGAAATACTGATGTGAGACTGAATTTGTTTGTGCGTACGAAACAGTAGCAAAGCAGTCTACCAACTCCATCAGTTTCTTCACGTGGGGCACCACAGCTGTGTATTTGTTAAAGGACATTTTGAAGTTTTACACCTCGACTGTCTTTCAGAAGTACTCAATTTATTAAACCTTGCACGACTGGCGAATTACGGTGTTACACGCCATTTTCAAGCGCTGTCTGTAAAGAAACAGTTCAAAGATACAACAAATGTGTTTGTTGTACCTTAGATCTGCTTCTTTGTAGACTGAGCTTGAAAATTTCCTGTAAGGCCGAAATTTGCCAGTCCTTGCAAAATGTATTAAACTGAATACTTATGAAAAACAGCCAAGCTGGATAACTTCAAAATGTCAATTAAATCTACAATCTACTTCCTTGAAGTTTGTTAGATACTCAAAAATTCTCGTTAGCAGTTTTAAAACTATTTATGAAATATATTAGCAATAATTTTACAAAATTGATTAGAAATTTCCTCTGATCCTGCGCTGCAAAGCATTTTAAATCCTCGATCCACCTGAACACAAATATTTTTCAGTTCCAATTAAACAAAATTAAAAAAGAAAATCTTGAGAAATAAAAGCCAGGGCAACTTGTATTAGCCATTATACAATAACCACTCTCGCCGGTGTTAGCAAGGATATAATTTATTTCACACGACTGTCGGAGAAATAGTATTTGATACTCATCTTTGATGGTTCCAGTAAATGTGGATAGTTCACACCGTGATTGTACTACATGGAATGCTTACAGAAATGAAATTTTTCCACCGCACGACTGATAGCTTTTATTCCATTACAGTCTCTTTTACAAAGCAGTCACAGAGTTCATTCGGCTGCAGTGAACACAGTTTTAAATTTTTTCTACCCTCCTTGTAACTGGAGTTGCGCATAAATTTAAAAATCTTACCACTAAAGGAATTATCATAGTTTTTTGAATAAACGTGAATGAACCTTAGTACGCTGAGAACAGATGCTTTCACTTAATAGTAACAGTCGTAGCAATTAGGAACTGCCTCGAACAATAATGTAACTGTACAACGAAGCAACTAAACTGAAAAATAAACTAATCATTTCTTTAATCGTTTTCAGCATAAGGTGGTAATTGCGCTCGAAAGGAAGAAAAACTACTCCTATCGTGAGGACATGAATCACATTACGTAGCAAAATCCGCGGAACAGCTTCCGACATAGCTCTCACTCAAGGAACGCCGTATGCACTGCTCAACTAGTCGGAAGAGCCGCAATTGCCGAGAATTTATAAGCCACCACGAAGATAAGCCGCTAACCTCTGCACCGCAATTTCTCGACGGAAGGAAGGTGTTCATTAAGGGACTATGTGTGCGAACTAGAGCGCGCTGTTGTGAAGAACGGCGTTGCAAATCATACACGCTGCTTGCTTTGTGCGTGTTGCTAATGGTTCAAATGGCTCTGAGCACTATGGGACTCAACTGCTGTGGTCATAAGGCCCCTAGAACTTAGAACTATTTAAACCTAACTAACCTAAGGACAGCACACAACAACCAGCCATCACGAGGCGGAGAAAATCTCTGACCCCGCCGGGAATCGAACCCGGGAACCCGGGCGTGGGAAGCGAGAACGCTACCGCACGACCACGAGATGCGGGCTCGTGTTGCTAATGCTCAAGAAATTACGCCTACAGGAACACTTCTAAAATGGTACCAACTTTCGGCGATCTTCGGTAGCCAGCTGTAAAGATCTGGAAAAAGATCAGTCTGTTGTACTACGACACAGTAGCAAAAGCGTTTGCGTCATCACTACGACAGTAACATCCGCTGCTGAGCTAACCGTCGGCTTCCAATGCGTTTACCGACGGTAGTTTAAATTTCAGCGAAATATGGAATCCATTTCCAAACTTCTAAACGAAACAGTGTTGTTGAATTATGTATTTTGCAGTGCTACGGAAAGTGAGCAATCTAAGTTTCTTACACCAAATATCTTTGCCGCCATCAGGTAGATGTTGTCATACTTTCGTCAGAAATTCCTTAATGTATGACCTTCATCTACATCTGTCCTCTGCAAATCATTATATGGAAAGCAACATATCTTATATACTGTATAGATTGTAGCCTCTGATCGTTCTATTCACTGATGGAGCATGGGAAGAACGTGTGTACGTGCTATAATTTTAATCCAATTTCATCTTCATCTTGTCAACGGAAGCGATATCCAGTGGTCGGTGGAATATTCTTAGGTTCCGCTGAAAGGAAATTCTTGTAGTTTTTTAAATAGCGTTTAATGATGTATCAGATGTGTCGGGTGTACGACATGTGAGATATTTTGACATTTCTGTTTTACTTCGATCAGACTAGATACGTTGTAGTTTTTATCTGATCCACTGTTGCAGTCTTATCACGCCCGTCCAGAAGGCTAATTCAGTCATTTGCGCTGTCCTGACGCAACTGCAACATTTGTAACTACTGTACGACACTCAACTGTATTGGTGGGCTGTGCCATTTTATTTGGCCTCTTATGGTGACGAGCAAAGGTATTGTGATGTGGGGATTTCGATGTGTACCAGGAATGCAGACATGCACCCGCAAATAAATAAAAAATGAATTACGTAACCTTATTTTTTTGAGGCGATAATTAAAACGCTATGACTGCCCTTTGTATTTCATCTTCCCAACGTAAAGTTGAGCGCTGCCACTTACGCGAGTTCTTAGTCGATACTCAGCTACTGTATACCGAACTGACGTTAGGATGACACGACGGCCGGTCGGTGCCGTTGGGCCTAACAAGGCCGAAGTTTACTGTAGTTAGAAGGTTGCATTAGATGGGAGAACCACTCAATACGAGTATCATGGAGGTCCCACCGTAAGTGGCTTTTAGCCTCACACATATGAAAATACGTGATGCAAATTTTAATTACCACTTTTTTCTAAAATGAGTTGTATATGGGAAACTAATTCTCATTTATTTTATTTGATTAAGAACTCTAATCTAACTGTAGGACGCATGCTTAAAAGAAGGGTCATGCAGCTGATAGTATCTTGGAAATCAAAATGAATATGAAGTTACTGAATGCTAACAGATAGGAAATTGTGACAAATGCTGAGTCTCTGAAGTGTAGGTATTAATTCTGACTTGATTAGACAACAATAGGAATAGTGTTTCCTCTCCCTACATTAGCAGTACACTGAGTGACAGGTGAACATATATTTCCATGTAGATTTTATTCCAAACTTAAATTTTCGGTGGTGAGAACTGTGCACAATAAAGGAGGATAAGGGGTATGTATGTTATTGAACAGTTCACGATTCGTTATTCAAAGTACCAGCTGCAGGTTGCCTATCTAACGGCTTCCAGAGGCAACAAAAATTTGATTTTCACTATTTCGTATACCTGTTTGTTCATATGAAGTTTTAATTATGCAGCCATAATCAAACCATTAAGAGTTATAATCTATGTCAAAGCTTGCGCAAATATCCATATTATATTCATCCAGTATTTGAGAATGAGAGCACTTAGTGACTTGCAGCAAACTTTACACGTAATTTCAAACTTAAGTGAAACTTTTTCTTGTTAACACTCCGCATAAAATGATGAAAAGAAAGGAGTTTATTGCTTACGATATTTTCGCTGTTCATTCAGTACAACTTCAGCATCACGCATGACGTTTTAATTTATTACTTCTTTGCTACTAACTCTAATCGCAACATACTTTTCAGTCAGTGTCCACATATACCATTGAACGTACCTGCAAAATTATATCATTGTACAACAGATATCTCAGGAGGAAGGATCATAAATGTTTAGGTGCGTCAAAAACTAGCTTTTGCTTGAAACGCAGCACATATTACCGATACCCATACTGTGTGTGTGTGTGTGTGTGTGTGTGTGTGTGTGTGTGTGAAATCTTATGGGACTTAACTGCTAAGGTTATCAATCCCTACGCTTACACACTACTTAACCTAAATTATCCTAAGGACAAACACACACACACCCATGCCCGAGGGAGGACTCGAACCTCCTTCGGGACCAGCCGCCCAGTCCATGACTGAAGCGCCTGAGACCGCTCGGCTAACATCGCGCTGTGATACACATACTCATCCAGCGTTTGATAATGAGGGCATTAAACGATTTCCAACTAAATTTAAACATAATTTCAAATGTTTCAATGCTTTCCGTCAAACATTTATCACATTAACTTATATGTAAAGGTTAGAAGCTCTTCTACGCATGGCAGTTCGATTCTTTAAGGAATTGGGAGTTTACTGGCGTTGATGGCTAAATTCCAATATCATTGACACCAAAATTTTCAAAAGATTTCGAAATGTCAATGTGTGATACCCTAGTTGAACGTTTTTCTGAGCACAGCCAGAAAACTGAGTTACATAATCGGCTATGAGCTAGCATCCGATTGAAGTAGTAGAGTTCCATACTACAAAAAAATGGTTCAAATGGCTCTGAGCACTATGGGACTCAACTGCTGTGGTCATCAGTCCCCTAGAACTTAGAACTACT
Source organism: Schistocerca nitens (assembly GCF_023898315.1). Classification (NCBI taxonomy): domain Eukaryota; kingdom Metazoa; phylum Arthropoda; class Insecta; order Orthoptera; family Acrididae; genus Schistocerca; species Schistocerca nitens. Next base: position 259,716,729 of record NC_064616.1, read on the forward strand.
TAAACCTAACTAACCTAAGGACATTACACACATCCATGCCCGAGGCAGGATTCGAACCTGCGACCGTAGCAGTCGCACGGTTCCGGACTGCGCGCCTAGAACCGCGAGACCACCGCGGCCGGCGTTCCATACTACAGCTTTGCTTAATAAACATCAATAACGTGCCTTCAGTTATAGAAGATGAGTCTAAATCTGGCTTGTTCGCGGGTGATCGAAATATAGTTGATACTGGTTTTAGTTATCGTTTAAAACAATTTATAATGTCCGTAAAAGAAAAATGCACTCAGAAGGGAGGAGGAAACGAAATTAAACGACATAGGATGAGTGTGTATGTGAAGTTACCGAAATAATTACAAAATCCAGCCAAATTTATAAGCAACTTGGCCGTATGGACTACTTATTAGTGAGATATTGGACCCCCTCTGGAATGGATGGACAGTCCGGAACAGTGTCATGAAGGCGTTGTATCCTCTCCTGAGAAAGCTGGTCGGCTACTGTTGTACTTCGTCTTTAATATCCTGGATGCTAGCACTGGAACGGAGTTGACGTCCAGACTGGACCCAACATGTTTTATCGGAGACAGATCTGCGGATCTTGCTGGCCACAGGAGTATTTCAGACCACACAGACAGTTCATAAAGACACAGGGGGAAGCAAGATGTCCCTGTGAGAGAGACTTCCCTCAATCACTACTAACCATGACCTGCTGTCCTCCAACAAATGGTGCGATATGACGTAGAATACCGCGGGGAGTCCATTACTTATTCTCAGATGAGTGGCACAGATGTGAAGTGGTTCCGACGTGCTTGCGGCGATTCTCCCTCGTGGTGGTCAGACTCCGTAGACCGGAACCAACGTTCATGCATACGAATATGCGTGCTTTCAAGTTCCATGCAGTCCAACATTGGGCCACTGCCACATCCGAATACCCTACAATCCAGGATATTACAAGACTCGTCTACACAGCCAAATGGAGACAAACAATGGCCCCATTCCAAACTCTGTCAGGTGCTGATAAAATTGTCTTACGTGGGTACGTGGCATCTCTCGTCCTTCACAACGATCACTCAATAGCTGACGCTATTCACGCTCGTTATGTACCATACCTGACCTGGTAACAACACTAAACAGGAACATCACTGCCGGCCGCTGTGGTCGAGCGGTTCTAGGCGCTTCAGTCGGGAACCGCGCTGCTGCTGCTGCTACGGTCGCAGATTCGAATTCTGCCTCGGGCATGGATGTGTGTGATGTCCTTAGGTTAGTTAGGTTTAAGTAGTTCTAAGTCTAGGGGATTGATGACCGCCGTGCGGGATTAGCCGCGCGGTCTCAGGCGCTGCAGTCATGGACTGTGCCGCTGGTCCCGGCGGAGGTTCGAGTCCTCCCTCGGGCATGGGTGTGTGTGTGTTTGTCCTTAGGATAATTTAGGTTAAGTAGTGTGTAAGCTAAGGGACTGATGACCTTAGCAGTTAAGTCCCATAAGATTTCACACACACATTTGATTTTGATTGCTGACCTCAGATGTTAAGTCCCCTAGCGCTTAGGGCCATTTCAACCATTTGAACGAACATCACTAATGCGTTCTGTTGGTGATAGAGGATTTCAATTCTAATCGTTTACATACCCATCGATGTGGAGTACATCTACGAAGTTACATTGACCACCAGCCATGTAATCTGGGAGCACAACTTGTCTTGCCAGGCAGTGTAGCAAATTGTATTACGAAAAGAAGTCAGTCTTAGTTCAGAAGTTATAGCCTAAGTACTAGCTGCATTAAAATAATGGGCATTCAATTTCCTACGCATAATTCTGTGCGCCCTGCCATTTTTCCTTTTTACAATGTAGGTGGAATAGTGAAACAGAAGAGACTAGCTTCCTGGGACATGTCGTAGATGGTAAACTGTTGTGCAGGAGTTAAATGCAGTTACCTTTACGATTGTAATACTGTACATAGTCGTATTAAGGGATACACATTTACATCACATTACACGTTTCTTGACAAATGTTTGCTTCTCATATTTTAATTTTTTATTTCTACAACAGTACTCCGCAAGTCACCTAAAGGTGTCTGGCTTCCCCGTTCTACTCGCGAATGGCGCGCGGGATGAATGATTGTCTCATTATCGGTAAGCCTCTGAATTTGCTCAAAATACCCGAATTTTTTCGTTGTTGTCATTTCGCGAGACGTATGTGAGAGGAATTAATATGTTATCAGACTCTTTCCTGGAAATACTCTCTCTAAATTTTAACAGTAAACGTCTCTGTGATGCACAACGCCTCTCTTGTAGCGTCTACCACTGGAGCTTGTTGAGCATTTCTGAAGCGCTCTCCCGCCTACTGAACGCTCACTTGACGAAACACGCCGTTCTCCGTTGGGTCTTCTCTATCTCTTCTATCAGTCATAGCTCTTAATGGCCCCGGACTGATGAACAGTACTCAACGACATGTCGAACAAGTTTCTTGTAAGCCACTTCTTTAATGGATGAATTACATTTCCTTAAGATTCTACTCGTGAATCCCAGTCCGGCATCTACTTTTCGTGCTATTTGTAACTTGGACATTCCATTTAAATTTTGTTACTGCTTCCAGCAATCTGTCACCAATCGTGAAGTTGTATAGTAGTATACTTCTTCTCCTATGTATGCGCATTATGTTACACTTATCTGCGATCAGGTTCAAGTCCCTGCACCGTTCATCAACCATCTGTAGGTCCTTCGGCAAATCGCTACTGTCTTCTGGCGTGCTATCTTCTTATAGTCAACAGCATTATCTGTGAACAGCCTTGAAGAGACTCCGAAATTCCTGCTAGATTATTTATACACGCTGTAATCGGTAACGGTCCCGTCACATCTACTCAGGGCACACCAAAATTGTGGGGAGGGTCATGTGACTGGAGGGAGTCTGTGTGTGGAGTGAGAGTTACATCTGGGCAATCGCATTGTCTCTCTCTACAGCACCAGCTGAATAGTAGTGTATGAGTCGCCCAAGTGTCTGGATGAAACAGAGTGATAACTCTTCTCGCGAAAGAAGTTATTGTTGGGCTGCTCGACTTTATCGAATACGCGTTCGGCTGTGGCGGCTGGGCAGTTGTTTACATGAGTCACCTATGTTTCAAAAGTACAAAGTACGGAGTACAAATTCTTCCGGATGGAAGTAGTATGACAGCCATGCATAAAAGCGTGAGTGATAAGCATGTTTGCCATTGAGCGGAGCATTGGCAGCCTTCGTCGAACATGAACTGAGGTGACAAAAGTGATGGGATAGCGATATTCACATTTACAGATGGCGGTAGTATAGAGTACACAAGGTATAAAAGGACAGAGCATTGGCGGTGCTGTCATTTGTACTCCGGTGATTCATGTGAAAAGGTTTCCGATGTGATTATTGCCGCACGACGGAAATTAACAGACTTTGAACGCGGAATGGTAGTTTTAGCTAGACGCATGGAACATTCCATTTCAGAAATCGTTAGGGAATTCAGTATTCCGCATTCTACAGTGTCAGGAAAAAGCCGAGAATACAAAATTCCAGGGATTTCCTTTCACCACGGAAAACGCAGTGGCCGACAGCCTTCACTTAACGACCGAGAGCAACGGCGTTTGTGTAGAGTTGTCAGAGCTAACAGACAAGCAACACTGCTTGAAATAATCTCAGAAATTAATTTAGGACGTACGACGAACGTATACGTTAGGACAGTGAAGCGGAATTTGGCGTTAATGGGCTATGGCAGCAGACAACCGACGTTAGTGCCTCTGCAGCACTTCTCCTGGGATCGTGAACATATCAGTTACACCCTAGACGACTGGAAAACCGTGGCCTGATCAGACGAGTCCCGATTTCTGTTGCTAAGACCTGATATTAGGTTTCGAGTGTGGCGCAGACCCTACGAAGCCACGGACCCAGATTGTCAACAAGGCCTTGTGCAAGCTAGTTCTGGCTTCGTAATGGTAGGGGCTGTGTCTACGTAGAATGGACTGGGTCTTCGGTTATGTTCGGCTACCTGGAGACCATTTGTAGCCATTCACGGGCGTCATGTTCCCAGGCTACGATGGAATTTTGATGGCTGACAATACGCCATGTCACCGGCTACAGTTGTTCGTGATTGGTTTCAAGAGCATTCTGGACAATTCGAACGAATGATATGGCCACCCACATCGCCCGATATGAATCTCATCTAACATTTATGAGGCATAATCTGGGGCAAAATCCTGCAGCCGGCCGCGGTGGTCTAGCGGTTCTAGGCGCTCAGTCCGGAACCGCGCGACTGCTATGGTCGCAGGTTCGAATCCTGCTCGGGCATGGATGTGTGTGATGTCCTTAGGTTAGTTAGGTTTAAGTAGTTCTAAGTTCTAGGGGACTGATGACCACAGATGTTAAGTCCCATAGTGCTCAGAGCCATTTTAGCCATTTTGAACCAAAATCCTGCATCGGCAACTCTTTCGCGATTATGGACGGCTATAGAGGAAGCATGGCTCAATAATTTAGCAGGGGACTTGCAACGACTTGTTGACTGCATGCCACGTCGAGTTGCTGCACTACGCCGGGCAAAAGTGGGTCCGACACGATATTAGGAAGTATCCCATAACTTTTGACACCTCAGTGTTAAGGATGTGGCTCACTCCAGACAGACATACGTTATAAGCTGACGCAATGTGGCTCTGTATTTTTGTGATACGTACTGTGTGTTAAGCGTTAGTGGCATTTTATTAGTGTATGTAGGGCAATTAGTGTTGTGGATTCTTCCTACATGGATGCCACCTTCTTAGTCTAGGACAATGAAATTTTTTTATGTGGTTGTTTCATGACCTTTCCAGCTTTGTTCTCGCAATGGTGAGAAGTTGGTGGGGCATGTTATTTCTTGAAATTATTCACTGTGAAAGCTGTAAACCCTTGTTGTGGCTGTGTATAAAACAATCACCTGAATTGTTGCTGAAGTACTCGTCTTTCAGGACACACACTGCACTTATATTAGAAAATAGTCTTGTGTGTGTGTGTGTGTATAGAGGACAAGTCTACGGACTCGTTTTCTTGTCGATGTTGACAAGCGATAGAAATAAACTCCAACCTGATCTGCACCCTAAGCCAGATTCGAAGTAATTTCAGTAAGAGGCATCTACTACGGACTGGACACTGAAGTGGTTTAATTTTTTCCACATTGTGTTTTAAATATTGTGTTGTTAAATTTATTTTGGGGGGTTGAGTTGAATTAAAAGTTTTAATTAGAAGTCGTTGATCAGTACAAATAACCTGATTGTAAATTGTATATGGCCGACTTGTTTCTTCAAAAAAGGAAATCTCAGTTACTGATTATAAAAATATCCTTGGATAACATATCAAGTTAGATTTCAGAAGAGCTCCTTACTCTTTTAAAACTCAATTCTAATGAATTTGTGATAGTAAAATGTATTGTTAATGTAATGTGGCATATGGAAAATGGCAAATTCTGCAATTGTTTTTGTATTCCAAGGAAAGAGAAAAAAATTATTGTTTTTTTGAAATAAATTGTCGAAACATTGTTTGCGTGTCTATCTTTTTCCCTAATAAGCCAGTGCCAATGAGGTTTGGTCCCAGTTCCGCCGCAGAGTAGAAGCCCAAAACCACCTAAAGAAAAGATGGCTACCGAACCAAATTTGCAAACTATATATTAATTAATACTTTAGTCGTTTTCCAGCTTTCAAGGCTGTCTCAGAAAAAGAGAGTTTTGTTAGTTTTTGTCTTGAAGCATCATAGAACTTATCATATCCAAGCTATTTAGCTGTTACGTATATCAGTGCACGAGCCTTCGTACTCTAGTGCAGGTTGCCGCTACTCTGATTCTAACTGCTGTACAGTGCTTGTACCAATCGTACGCAGACGTCATCCATAGCCAACATTCATGTACACTCGTCTTTAACATGTGAAACATCCCAAGAAGAAAGGTTATTTAACTGGAACATAAAGATTATCTATGCTTATGTTCACTTCAAATGACTCCACCACATTTCCCATAATAACAAAGGATTGTTGTGGATGATATGTCTGTCTCTGTCGTAGCTGTTTATTATTTTGGTGTAACATAAAAATCCACTTTACAAATTCTTTCATCTCTACTTTTGTCAGAGAAAGTCTTTTCTAATAAGATGTCGAGCAAAGTAGTTATAGAGCTCTGTTTCGGAGATTCGATGTGTAGCTACATATTCATGAAATAAATCTTAAACGGGTATGGCGGTGGGATTGTGCTATGGAGAATACGGTCTACAACTCGAAGCGCCATTGAATGAGCACTGTTACTAAGGGGGAGCGGGGGCCATGTGTGAATTAAGACAACGATTTTTTCATAGCTACGAACGTTAAGACTTCTTGTACACTGTCACCAACTTTGGAACAATTTCCGTTGCCGATAAACGGCTTTAGCAATATTTCGTCCATAGGACTACTATAACTGTATTGAGAAAGACGTTGTAGTGAAAGACAACAGCCGGTACTACGTGTCAGAAGAACTTTATTTATTTTAACCAAGACCAGCTTCGAATATCTCCCACTCAGTTTTACATTATGTATATTCAGTGTGGATGTTTCATACAAATGGTGGAGGACACTCTTGTTTAAGTTTGCGGTAAATTAAAATTGAGCTACTAATACGATACATTGTCATGTTATAAATTACTGTACAAAATTAGTACTTGGTAAGCTGGTAATTTTGACTTAATGTATTTTTTTTTTCATTGTTCAAAGTAAGGCCGCTTCAAATTATGTTACGATCTGTTTATATAAATATAACTATTACGTAGATCTAGTTGGTGCTTCATTACGTCGTCATAACAATAAATTTACTTAATGTCATCATCAGCTCTATGCTTCAGGTCGAGAAATTTTCACCTGGTTCAAAAATGGTTCAAATGGCTCTGAGCACTATGGGACTCAACTGCTGAGGTCATTAGTCCCCTAGAACTTAGAACTAGTTAAACATAACTAACCTAAGGACATCACAAACATCCATGCCCTAGGCAGGATTCGAACCTGCGACCGTAGCGGTCTTGTGGTTCCAGACTGTAGCGCCTTTAACCGCACGGCCACTTCGGCCGGCTTTTCACCTGGTCCTTGTACCAGCACGAACGACGTGTTCCCTGGATGTGCCCAGGGTTTTCAGTATCTCAAAAGTCACACATTTCTAAAGCATTTTCTTTTAAATTTCTAACAAATATGAGAATTTGAAGAACGTCACTATGACCAATAAAAACCTGCTGTATGAATACGAGGGCTACTCATCGAGTGTTACCAGCTCGAAACAATGAAGCTACGTTATTAATTGTTTGTTTGTTTGCAGGCACGAACCCGCAGTCATGAACACTGAAATCTCCACGCCACAATACCATAGCATGCTCCTATATGAACCCAGCTGCACTTCAAGACATCACCGAAGTTCTTCAAATTTTTAGAAACTGTATCAGCACTACTTACAGAGAAAGGATACATCGTTGCAGATGTTTTATTGTTAGTCCCTCTAGAAATATTTAGAACCTATCTAAAACGTATTACTTCTTTTTAAGTGCTGGTTTAACCGGCCGTGGCCACTGATGTGATGATCAATACTTATGGTCTGTAGTTGCGTGCCTCAGTCCTTTTCTAATGTCTTTAATATACTACATAATCTTCTCGCTTTAAAATAATCTTGAACATGCCAGCAGTCGGAATCATACAGCCTACCAGTTACAAGCCAAAAGTTTATTCAGAATTTTACCTAGGTTTCGATAGATATAAACTTGTCTTCCTCCGAAGACGTAATAACACCTAAAAAGAGGATACTATACAACCAGTTCATGGACGTCATACGTGCAGGAAATAGAAACATCAAAAATAATATACTGTGGAAGTAAAAAATAAACTTGTGTCTTATATTGTGTGAAAAGAAAAACGAAGTCATAGGGCTTAGTCAACAATAAAATAACCCATGTAAATACTACGGCGTAGCCATATGGTTTAGTCAACAGTAGAAATGGTCAATGTAAAGTCAAAGGTAGACGTGCATCATACACCCAAACAGACAAACCAGCTGGTTTAGTTGCATTTTTATAATTTTTGTTACGTTACAATTCCTGTAATGTTATTTTGATATAGTTTTATCATTATGTCAAGTGTCTTTGTGGTTGGTCGCCGCTTCTTATGTGAGCTCCACCTAGGCATAAATTTTCTGCTGGCTTGTCCCTTCTGTCGCGTTTGCCGTCTGCTTGTGTGTATGATGCACGTCTACACAAAATTTTACATGGGTAATTGTTACTGTTGACTAAGCTATACGGTAGTGGCGTAGCATATGTATGGATCATTTTATTGTTGACTAAGCCCTGTGACTTCGTTTCTCTTTTCACGCAATATGTGAGACGTAACTCTATTTTACACTTCCAATGTGTGCAATTTCTGATGTTTCTTTTTACTGAAAGAATGGCTTCTACACACAGATTGTAATATATCCTATTTTAGGCCTTATTACTTCTTCTGAGGAAGACAGGTTTATACCTCTCGAAACGTCGGTAACGGTCTGAGTAAATTTTTGACGTACAACTGGTTGGCTTTATTATGATTCCCATTGCATCTCTCGTTTGGTTATTTTTCTCCAGTTCGCTCGTAAATCGTTGGATTTCGAGGTTTTTTTGCTTCCCTTAACTATGATTCCATAGATCTCTGTCTGGTCACGTTGCCACAAGCAATCTGACGCAGGTATGTAGCTATCGGTTATACCGCCAAAGCAGATTCTAGGGACTATAAAAAGACCTGTGGACAGCTGAAGAAACTTTTGTTTCAATGGAAAATTTCGCTCCTACGTGAACAATACCCCGAGTGCAGTTGTGAGTAGTAATGGTCGCGCGAGTTGCGCATGTGATGTTTTTGCTTTTGAAGGGTGAGCGTCTACGGCTGCGGGGTGTCCGTGCGGAGAATGCGTTTAATAAGGGTGCGTGGGCCGAGACGCGCTTCCGCCGACGGCCGGAAGTGCGCCCTTAGGCCGCGCGTTCGCCTTGTTTGCCGCCGACCTCTAACACTAATCGCACATAATGGCGGACATCGTGTGTCGTTTCAACCTAACTTGTTCATTAAAGTCATTACAGGGTTCGTGAACAGCCTATGAAAACTCTGTTAAGCCAATTGCTTTCCGAGCGCAGACCTCCTATTCCGGTGTAACTGCGGGTCGTCCACAAAACACGGGACACTCGCTTCGCGGCAGAATATTACTCACATTAGAGCGACCATGCTCTCAGCCTCTTCTATGCTCCCACCCCCACCCCCCCTCTCTTTTCATTCCCTTTGTCCTTTTTTTTCCCCTCTCCACCGCGTTCGAATCGTGCCTCTTTTTATTTCTTCTCTACAGCTGACGATCTTCTGCAACAGAAATGATGGCGGCCATTCTACAATTGTTGGTCACAAGCTCTGAAACACAGGCCCAATTATTTCTTTATCTGACCTACGTATGAGAACGTATCTCTGCCGACCTTTAGTGGGCAGATGTTCTTGGCAGTTCATTTCTGAAACGAAGCGAGAAGCTAACAGCGGAAGTCCTATTTGTTGATAGGTAATTTGGACACGAATAAAATTTTCTGCTATCATCACTTGCTGAACACGTAGTCGAATAAAGCATTTTAACGAGAAGAAAACAATTAAAATTAAAGAAAACACTGCGTTTACTCCTCTGGAGATCTCAGTGCTCCAAGAACACAATGGGAGTGGTTATTTTTTTCAGATGCTACGTTTAATCTACAGCTTTTTATTCATTTATTTATCTTTTTAGAAACTATAGGGCCGTTTTTTCGTGGTGTATCTAAAGCCCTCCAGTGTCCCGGGGGTCTGTTCCACGTATGCATGATTCTTAAACCTAGTGTTGACAATGATCAAGTTCTACGTTGTGTGGTGTTCTACCAGGTAGCCTTCCCCTATTTGTCTTGTTTTCTTTTCCTTTTTCTTTCTTCTTACTACGGAAAGCTATTCCCTCCACAACAATTAAATTCTCATATCTCTTAACGATCTGAATAATTTCCTTTATCTCGTTGTGTATTCTTTCAATCTCTTCACCATCTGCGGAGCTCGTAAGCATATAGACATGTACTACTGTGGTGGATATTGACTTTGTACTGTTACTCAGAGATAAATGAAATATTAAACAAATTATTCCTTTCATTAACCTAAAATAGCGTTTCATTTTCTTACTAATAGCCCAAGTGCAATTCGAAACACAGCTTCATATTTAGGACTTCATCTTATAACTGAGAGAACTTCAATAGAATGGAAACCTGTGAATGATGTCCTACTTTCTCGCACCAATGAACTGATTATATTTCCTCTATGTTATCCACATTTGAAAGGAGCCACTGGCAAGCGAGGTCTTTTAGTTTTTACTTGTAAAATGGTGCACTAATGCAACATATTTGAATATGATGCTGATGTAACGTACACTCTGTAAATATGAGCCTGGTCCGAAAGAGGTGTAATGTTGAGAAAATTGCTGAACTTCCTGTGCGTATTAAAAAGCGAACCGCGCCAGAATATCTAAAAACTGCAAGAGGAAACCAGAATGATAATCAGGAAAGGCTGAAACACGCGTTAGAGGCTGCTGCAGTAGATATTAAGGTAGTTAGACAATGGATTTGTTGCTGCAAGGCACACACCATTCGCTGATCAAAAGGCACAAAAGCGTATTAGGGGCACTATAGTCTAATCTTCGTGGAGTTTTGAGAGAAGGGGCGAAAAAAAGGAAATGTTTACAAAATACATCAGAATTCCGAAAATACTTAAAGCACGTCTTAGACGATTCCGCCAGAATATGTATGACAGTGCCGATCATCGATTTGAAAATTAGGTGACTCTGCAGAGATCCTCACAACAATGGCCTAGTAACGGCTATGTGAATTTCTGTCGCTTTTCTTGTTCAAAAGTGAATACAAATAGTTGAGAAGGACTTTCATGACCGATAATCGCACTCACAGAACTTCCTATATATGTATGAAGAAAACTACATTGTGGTGTTAAACGTACAGAAGGAGCTCGCAGTTCAAAGATACATGTTTCCATCTCAGAGAAACATCCACCGTAATAAGCTGTTACCAGACGATGGAGGTGTACAGAGAAATGTGCAATGCTAAATAACAAAGCTGATATTTTTAAGACAGCCGATAGTACTTCTTATTTAACATGTCATAAAATATTTTCAAATCTTTGTAACTAATATTCTGAGCGGTAATCAAGGGAAATAATGTCAACTGCATCGCCGCAACATTTCCCGAATGTTTCATCAGTTCCAGTTCGTCTTAGTGACTGATATGCGAAGTGGAAAGCACTCGGAGTCAAATCACCATATAGACGGAGCTTCCCCTGCAGAAGGACAGGTGGTGAACATTCCATACATTGCTTCCTTTTAACGTAGATTACCGTATAACTTCCAGTGCAACTCAGACAGCTATAGGAAATTGATACATATGGCTTATTACCTTATTTTTAATGTCCTAAAATCCGTTTATTCCTACAGATGTTCTCATCTGTTGTTTCAAACTTGTACTGGCATTGATTTGCCAATTAAATAACTATGTGTATCAGTCATCTTGAATTTCAAAATACAGCTATAATGTTGATACAATCGTTCACCAGTTGGTATGGCACAACGATCACTTTTCTCTCTCTTATGCATACAAGAGAATTAGAAAGACTTGGAACGTCTTCGAAAGTGCAGACAGTTTGAGTATTATTTGTCGAACAACAGTCGTATTTAGTCCGACAGGCGTTCTGCTCCCTCAAAGAGATCTACAAAAGAATATAGTACTCCCCGAAGGGAATAACTGTACTTACTATCAAGTTTGACTCATAACATTATTAACAGCGCCAGTTCTGATTGTGGTGAATGCAAAGTTACCCAAAACGGTAATATTCCACACTGAAGATTGATGGAAAAATTTCGACGTTTGAGCATTTGGAGGTAAGTTTTAGAAAACAATGTTTAAAGTGTAAAATATTTGAACTGACACATGTATATGTTAATAAACAAGCAAACTGCAACAAGAATCGGTTGTACAATGTCGTGTTTTCTGTTCCTTTCCACTACATGTTCCGAGACACGATGTACTAAGGTCGTTCTGAAATATCGTTATGGTATTTATTTCTGTAAAATCTCAGTTAACTAATCTTGATTTTCGGCTATCATGTTATTCCCCAGTATTACTAAAATACTTAAAATGGTCTGTGGTGCTTGATATTGACCTCGTACGCCATGTTAAACACAGTAATAACATTGTTGCTACTACGTAAAACGTTATAGCGCCACAAAGGGCTATTTTTAACTGTAGATGTTCAATCTTCATGCCCAACTTGCTCACTTTTAATTATATTATTTTTGGCCTTGAGAAATTAATCACGAAATTTCGTTAACGTTTAAGGAATTTCCATCCTTACTTAAGTAAACTCCAATGCGGGAACAACAAAAAAGAGCTCTGCATCGCAGAGAATCTTACACTCGAGGTTCCTGGAGCTGTAACATTATAAAGTTGTAATTTTAATTACCGTGGGAATGTTATTGTTTCACTAAATTTCATGCTACGTGATAAAGGTTTTCATAAATAATTAATTCTGCTTTTGGCTTTCACTTTTATTAAATAATGAGCGAATCGGTGAATGAAACCTAAAACAGTTGTTGTTCATTAAAAAATAATAATTAGGTGCCACTCATTTCTTATGCTTAGTTTTGGCTTAAGCCATCACAGAGGCCTTTACAAATCCCAACTAATTACTGTTCACTAGATGGTAAGTGCTACCCCTCGAGACAGTTACATACAGTACATTACCTGTTACTACTAAGAATGTCGTGTAACAAAACCGCATTTTTTCGCGATATTGTATATACTGTCGTCTAAACTGGAGCATATTTATAAAAATACTTCAAAAGTTTCTTTAAATAGACTTACTTCATACAGTTTATGCTATGTCATTTTAGTTAAAACGGATAATCAACAGATTATCTTCCATTTTATGTACGTTTTACAATACCAATAGGTTCGATTCTTTTGGAACAGAATTTAAGCAGTGTCCGTTATCACGTTTACGTGTAAACAGTGACATTGCTAAATTAAGACAGCTTCCAAATTATTGAGTATTATATCAATTAAAGGCATTTATTTATTCAGGAAACTCAGCCAATCATACCAGTATGAATCATTGTACTAGCAAAAGATTATTAGCGACGTCGAACTTTTTAGAGCACATGGTACAATGACATTTTAATAATCGAGTTCTTCCGTAAAATAAAATTTCCTCGGAAAAACTGACTGCTCCAAACGAATCAGCAAACCGCAGATTACCATCTGGATAGTCGGAATACAGAATCGTAGACTGTTAAGTAAATTGGATATTTACTAGTTAAATTTTGTCCGGAAGTAAATTGAAAAAGGAAAAATTTACAGGAGAGGTCACGACGTTGAGATCACGGATTTACTTCAAACTTTGTACACCTTTAGTAGGTCATTAAAACAACATAATGTGCAAGTAGTAAGGTGCACTACTCTGGCAATTCCGTGAAAATCGAAAGAGAAGTTTTACACGTCTATCCTGTAACTGATGTGTCTGTGCGAAGGTGGCTGCTGTAAGAAGTCATGGTGGTCAAGTGGTTGGAGTTCGCTCTCTGAAAAAGGGTCGTGGACGAGGCGACAACTCTAATCATGGCAATACTTATTGTTTAATCTATATTATTTTCGTCACAGGTCACATTATTTAATGTATATGACATTTGAGAGGTAATACAATGAAAAAAAAACCATGTACATTTTCATGATGCTGTAATTAATTTCGTATGTTATTTGACTATTCACTATTTGTAATTAAATTTTCAAGGACGAGGGACGGTCTTGGAAAGCCCAAGTCAAACTCGATAAATAATGATGCGAATGACGTTATCCACAATTAGTAATATAGGAAGTCGCAATATACCAGTCCACAACAGTAATATACAGTTAGTCGTCGGATGTGCTCTCGACGTCACACGTTGCAGGTCGTGTTTGTCATACAGACATGGAAAACAGAAACTAAAATCCCATGTAAGTACTTCATGCAAATACACGTTCTTTTTTTATTATATTACCTCTCATATATCATATAAATTAAATAATGTGTCTAGTGATGAAAAAATAGATTAATAATTAAGTCTGAGCGGAAGTCGAACCGTCGCCTCAAATACGTTTGTTTAATGAAGCTCGAACACTAATCACTTGATCACCATGAACTCTATTGTCCAGACCCTACGAACTGATACATAAATCATATAATAGATGCATAAAACGTCTGTGATTTTCTCGGAATTTCCAGAGTATTGCACCTTACTACTCGCACATTAGGTTTTTTTAATGGCCTACTAAAGGTGTACAAAGTTTAAGGTAAATCCGTGATCTCAACGTCGTGGGCTCCCCTTGTTAGTATTTGTTCTCTGCGGGAGTGATGTAAGAGAAAGTGGGGATGCCTCACTTTGCTACATTTCAAGGCTACACTCCAGTAGGCGACGATAAATATACTACTTCCTCCGATTTACATCTCGTGTACTGAGCACAGGAGAAAAGAGGCGTGTAAAGAGGGGCAGCGACAAACTTTCTTGAAGTACGCTATCTGACAAAGAAACATCTCCATCTTGACCTTATACTTTACGGAGTAAAAGCACACCTGAAGATATCAGCCCTAGCAACCGATACCGCGCGAAAATACGGGCTATAAATCTGGTGATCTTCTGAAAGTGCAACTTTTAAACTTTGGTGCGCACCTGTTGTTTGCCACTGGCTCCGCCACACTGGAGCCGCCTAATGCCAGAACTCGAAGTTCTGTACAGCAGAGTCATAACCAAAGTCGTCCCATTCGTGGGATCTTGAAGAAGAGAGACGAGAAGCGCAGAGGTAAATACATCTAACCAGCGTGTTTTGAAATCCTGTTCAAGGACACGAGTTATTCTACGCCAAAAACAGTAAGTAATATGGGTATGTAATTCCTCACACGCATACACCCATTCACTATTGTTTTAACGAAATTCTCGTACTGATATACTGCAGCTAAATATACGCCTCAAAATTTAAATGAAGACTTTGACTAACTGAAGAATTACTATGAAATGAAGTTAATAATTTTGTTTTACAATTTTGCATTTTTTAATGGAAACAAAAAAAAATTCAAAGCAAAGAAGTCTCTGGCAACAGTTACATATTAGAAACAGCGCACTTTCTCACAGTGAACACAGAACGTTACCAATGTTAAAACAGTAATTCACAAACATCTTATTTACCCCGCTGTATAATACTTCGCGCTCGAGCATCAGGCGGCTGCAGAGGAGCGGATCGAGTGATAAACCGACAGTGTATGCGAAAGTTAAAAAGTTGTATTTTCAGGAGGGCATAACTGCTTACTGACAAAGTTATAGCCCAAATTTTTGGGTGGGAGCTCTTGGCGAGGCTGATATTTTGCCAGTGTCTTTTTTTCTGCATAAAATATGAGGTCAAGTTGTTGATGTTTCCTTGTGAGAATGGATCATGATAAGGGATGGCTGTGATTGGTGGGATAGGTGGGTGGGGTGGGGGGGGGGGGGGAGGGGAGGGTAAATGACTCTAGTACAACTTACTACCTCAGACACTTGCAGTACGTTTGCTTGGATAATACGAATATGGATATACATATTCTCTTCCTTTACCACTGTCTGACCGAGTCGTAAATATCCCTTTATTTTTATTTATCAATCAGTAAAAACTATGGTTTTCATTGTAAGAGTAATTACTTTATCAGTCCATGCAGTCGATGACAGGTGAATCAGCAGTGATTTTCTGGGATGCACATTTAATAAAGAAGATTCATAGTTACAAAGGAGATATTTATTTTAGTAGACGTAGGGTACAGACGTCTCCCACTAAGCATTACATCTGAGATGACTCTTTTTAGTTGTAGTGTGAATGGCTAATGGTGGTAAAAGGACAGCGAGATATGCCAAATCGAGCTCTAACTGCGAGAAAATTTAAGGAGATCTCCCGTATCTCCTAGTCGAGATTCAATTTTTTTGATGAGGAAGATTACCTTATTTCAGGAATTTTGCATAATAGTTAATGTATCGCCTTTGGAAAATAAAACTAACTGGGTTAAAACATTTTCAAAATGGACACTGGACAAATATAGCAAACCTGGCCATTTTCGATAGAAGCACTAGGCTGACCTTCGTGAAGAACCTAACCTCGTATGTGACTTGAGTTATTTCAAAACGGAAAATCCGAATCAAGATTTCCATTCGCTGGAGGATGTTACCCCACTGTCACACTGTTTGATTTTCGTTGTTCGTTAATATAGTGGTGACAGCGTTTTTTAAAAAAGTGCAAAGAATTCCTTTGTTACTACAAGTGTAAGGGATTATGGTATCAAACTGGAATACCGCGCTTTTAGATACACGTTTTCCTATAGGCTATCTGAATATGCATACAGTTTGGCTCCCCCCCCCCCCCCCCCCCCCCCCCCCCGTCGGAGGTTCGGGTCCTCCCTCGGTCATGGGTGTGTGTGTCGTCCTTAGCGTAGGATAGTTTAAGTTAGATTAAGTAGTGTGTAAGCTTAGGGACCGATGACCTCAGTAGTTTGGTACCATAAGACCTTACCATAAATTTCCAATTTTTTCAATACAGTTTCCTGGTAGCATTCTGACTATTCTCTAGGTCTAAAAGAATATTGCAGCTAAAGATGTAATATCATGTGACTAATTTAGCGTTCTGTGAGATATGTTGAATCGACTGCTACGGAGACCAAACATATCTGAAGTATTTATTTTCTCATTCACTTCTCATCTACTACAGTAATTTACTCTTTTAGTGTTTTGCACTATAAATAATTTTACGTATTTCGGCGCTTGGTGTCTTACAAATGGTCATAACAGCGATGGTCATGGTCGATGTTGGTGATAGAATGTCCATAGTATATATGGAGAATAATGATGATATGGTATCTGTACTTTCAAAGGATAACATATCATGCATTTGAAATACAACATTTTTTTATAGCCGTTGGTGCAGGAAGTTGATGACTACTAACTACAACTTTGCCTAAGATGTTGTGTCTCTGTCCGCATTTGACAACTAACCATATGAGGCCCTCAGTAAAGAATTTTTATAGCTGCTTCACAAGGTGACCTGGATAAAAACACACCTCACTCGTGTATTTTCAGTTGATCTCATTGACTAAGGGTGTGTTTGATACCGAAAGCGCGGATATGAGGGAGGACATGCCTGTAATATAAGTTATTCTTACCAATCATTTCCTCGAAAAATTGCCGCACAAGTTGACGCCGTGATGAAGGCAATAAACTCGCATTTGGGAGCAGCTGGGTTCAAATCCTCGTTTAGTCATACACATATAGGTATTTTGCGGTTCCTGTAAATCGACTTAGGCGAGTGACGGTACAGTCCCTTTGAGAACGGTACGACAGATATCCACTCCCAATCTTCTCCAGTGCAACGCAAAACAAGAACATAATGCTACAGCAATTAAGATTCCAAATTAACAAATATGTTTTTGACCTCATAGAGTTAAAAATCCTCAAATGATAGAGAGCTAAGGCGGAATATCATTGATATGTAAAAACCAACGTGAAGCTAAATAGCATGCAATCACATAAAACATTTTTTTCTCATTCGGCGTCATTTCTTCATTTATTTTTAGTTATATTCTGAAACGATTCAGAACACATTCGCCAGACGATGCTTTTTACATCGATACAGCAACAGAGACTTATGTTTTTGTGTAGGATGTTGACTGTACACCAGAGAGCGGACATCCAGTCGATGACAGGGTCATCGCAGATGGAGCTCTGGATATAGATGGGATAGGAAATCGGCCTTGGAATTTTCACAGGAACCAGATTTAAAAGATTTAGGGAAACGACGAAATTGTAAATGTGGATAACCGTTCAGGGACTTGTATCCAGTTCCCCCAAATGCTCAGAGTGAAATCAGATGTGTAAATGTCAGTGATGACACTTTGCTGATTGTTTTGATGGTTTTTCATGTTGTGGTCTCACAAAATTGCTGAGCTCGACTATAGCTAACATTATCAGAAGCGTGCACTTCAAAAGTTGCATCAGTCTTCCCTCATGCAGATTTTTTGTAATGAACCAACAACAGAAAACCATTTTTCACTATTTTTACACTTTGAGTAGAATTATGACCAGACTGCAGCTCAGTATTGTCTCTCAAACAGTTATGACAAAGGGCATTTCCAAAGAATACATTTCATAACTTAGTTGGCTTTGCTCAAAGTTACAAATATTTGCTTTGTGCATACTATCTCCATTAGACGTGTGCTCAATTATTTCACAAAATGTAGTTCATTCTGTAGAATACTACGATTTTCATTTGAGCAATTACTCAAGAGAAACAAACTAGAAGGAATGTTTTATTCATCCTTCAGCTACTCAAGATTTACCACATTATAGATTTCGAAAGCTCACTTTCGCAGCTGCCACTAATGAACTGTAGTTCGCCATTTAATTGATCTCTTAAAGTGGCAGATAAACATGTTTACTGAAACGCTTCGTCGCAGAGTTGCTATGAAACGTATATTTTGAATGATATTGTCAGTAAACGTCACTCTGCTGACGTATGTAGTAGATGACAGTGAGATGCTATGATGACTTCTATCACTGGTCTCCAACGAAGGTCGGCGAGGAAATTGGAAATGGATCGCAGTATCGGATTACTCAAGAACGGTGAACGGAAGCAGCCTTTTCGATGGTGTAATCACAGCATTAGCTTTAAATGATTTAGGGAAACCACTCGGCTCTTTTAAGTGGCAGGATGTCTGTGTTACGAACAGACATAATTGATTTTAACATGTAACTTCTCACCTGTAACTAATATCAATCCCAAACTGAAAGCACCCAAAATATAAAGCACTTGCACTTGTTCATCTCTCGCTAGGAATAACTGTGGATCAAGGAAGGACAAAGGTCTGCTTCAGCAGCTGACAACTAACAGTACATCCTACAGGCTGTCGAAGGTAGTCAAACTATTAGCATTGTTGATCCTAACATGTGATTTAACTGATAGTGCCACATAGAGGATATGCATGCAAAAAGGACAGATTGCGCAACAAGGTCAGCTTCAGTCTCACATCTGCCCCTAGATTTGTCTCAGTGACAGATTTCGTGAATGTCCAGTGTGGTACACCAACCATACAACCAACGTAAGTAATGGGGCGCACTGTAGACAATATGAATGGAAATTCTTTCAGCTCTATGTCTAGTCATGCTACGTTAAGAATTTTTTGCAGTTTCATTGTTTCACTTTACACGAATGTAATCATTGTTCCATCAAAGAGATCGTGACCGATTGCTTCCCATTTTCTATGTCCAGGTGTGCTAGTGCTCATTTACTTGTGACTTCAGCAATGAAAATCTTTACCTTTTCTTACTGCATAGCAGCTATGGAATGACGGAGCAGTAACACAAGGTGCACTCCAGGCTCGAGAGACATATGTGGTAGGGAACACTTATTATCGAGGAACACACAGATCTTTTTTGCAAAAGGAACGTTTTCCTTGTCCACCCCTCATTAATGGAGATAGTGCTCCAGAGGTAAATTAGCACATTATAAGACCCATGGACCATGGACCTTACGGTTGGTGGGGAGGCTTGACTCAGCGACACAGAAAGCCGTACCGTAGGTGCAACCACAATGGAGGGGTTCTGTTGCTGGGCCAGACAAACGTAGCTGACATCGGGGAAGATCAGTTTGGATTCCGTAGAAATGTTGGCGCACGCGAAGTAATACTGGCCCTACGACTTATCTTAGAAGAAAGATTGTTGTGGTCTTCAGTCCTGAAACTGGTTTCATGCAGCTCTCCATGCTACTCGATCCTGTGCAAACTTCTTCATCTCCCAGTACCTACTGCAGCCTACATCCTTCTGAATCTGCTTAGTGTATTCATCTCTTCGTCTCCCTCTACGATTTTTACCCTCCACGCTGCCCTCGAATACTAAATTGGTGATCCCTTGATAACTCAGAACATGTCCTACCAACCGATCCCTTCTTCTAGTCAAGTTGTGCCACAAACCTCTCTTCTCCCCAATTCTATTCAATACTTCCTCATTAGTTATGTGATCTACCCATCTGATCTTCAGCATTCTTCTGTAGCACCACATATCAAAAGCTTCTATTCTCTTCTTGTTCAAACTATTTATCGTCCATGTTTCACTTCCATACACGGCTACACTCCATACAAATACTTTCAGAAATGACTTCCTCACACTTAAATCTATACTCGATGTTAACAAATTTCTCTTCTTCAGAAACGATTTCCTTGCCATTGCCAGTCTACATTTTATGTCCTCTACACTTCGACCATCATCAGTTATTTTGCTCCCCAAATAGCCAAACTCCTTTACTCCTTTAAGTGTCTCATTTCCTAATCTAATTCCCTCAGCATCACCCGACTTAATTCGACTACATTCCATTATCCTCGTTTTTTTTGTTGATGTTCATCTTATATCCTAAGTTTCAAAACACTGTCCATTCCGTTTAACTGCTCTTCCAAGTCCTTTGCTGTCTCTGACATAATTACAATGTCATCGGCGAACCTCAAAGTTTTTATTTCTTCTCCATGGATTTTAATACCTACTCCGAATTTTTCTTTTGCTTCCTTTACTGCTTGCTCAATATACAGATTGAATAACATCGGGGAGAGGATACAACCCTGTCTCACTCCCTTCCCAACCACTGCTTCCCTTTCATGCCCCTCGACACTTATAACTGCCATCTGCTTTCTGTACGAATTGTAAATAGCCTTTCCCTCCCTATATTTTACCCCTGCCACCTTCAGAATTTGAAAGAGAGTATTCCAGTCAACATTGTCAAAAGCTTTATCTAAGTCTACAAATGCTAGAAACGTAGGTTTGCCCTTCCTTAATCTAGCTTCTAAGATAAGTTGTAGGGTCAGTATTGCCTCACGTGTTCCAACATTTCTACGGAATCCAGACTGATCTTCCCCGAGGTCGGCTTCTATCAGTTTTTTCCATTCGTCTGTAAAGAATTCGCGTTAGTATTTTGCAGCTGTGACTTATTAAACTGATAGTTAGGTAATTTTCACATCTGTCAACACCTGCTTTCTTTGGGATTGGAATTATTATATTCTTCTTGAAGTCTGAGGGTATTTCGCCTGTTTCATACATCTTGCTCACCAGATGGTAGAGTTTTGTCAGGACTGGCTCTCCCAAGGCTGTCAGTAGTTCTAATGGAATGTTGTCTACTCCGGGGGCCTTGTTTCGACTCAGGTCTTTCAGTGCTTTGTCAAACTCTTCCCGCAGTATTGTATCTCTCATTTCATCTTCATCTACATGCTCTTCCATTTCCATAATATTGTCCTCAAGTACATCACCCTTGTATAGACCCTCTATATACTCCTTCAACCTTTCTGCTTTCCCTTCTTTGCTTAGAACTGGGTTTCCGTCTGAGCTCTTGATATTCATACAAGTGGTTCTCTTTCCTCCAAAGGTCTCTTTAATTTTCCTGTAGGCAGTGTCTATCTTACCCCTAGTGAGATAAGCCTCTACATCCTTACATTTGTCCTCTAGCCATCCCTGCTTAGCCATTTTACACTTCCTGCCGCTCTCATTTTTGAGACGTTTGTATTCCTTTTGACTGCTTCATTTACTGCATTTTTATATTTTCTCCTTTCATCAATTAAATTCAATATATTTTCTGTTACCCAAGGATTTTTACTAGCCCTCGTCTTTTTAGCTACTGGATCCTCTGCTGCCTTCACTATTTCATCCCTCAAAGCTACCCATTCTTCTTCTACTGTATTTGTTTCCCCCATTCCTGTCAATTGTTCCCTAATGCTCTCACCGAAACTCTGTACAACCTCTGGTTATTTAAGTTTATCCAGGTCCCATCTCCTTAAATTCCCACCGTTTTGCAGTTTCTTCACTTTTAATCTACAGGTCATAACCCATAGATTGTGGTCAGAGTCCACATCTGCCCCTGGAAATGCCTTACAATTTAAAACCTGGTTCCTAAATCTCTGTCTTACCATTATATTATCTATCTGAAACCTGTCAGCATCTCCAGACTTCTTCCATGTATACAGCCTTCTTTTATGATTCTTGAACCAAATGTTAGCTATGATTAAGTTATGCTCGGTGCAAAATTCTACCAGGCGGCTTCCTCTTTCATTTCTTAGCCCCAACCCATATTCACCTACTACGTTTCCTTCTCTCCCTTTTCCTACTACTGAATTTCAGTCACCCATGACTATTAAATTTTCGTCACCCTTTACTATCTGAATAATTTCTTTTATTTCATCATACATTTCTTCAATTTCTTCGTCATCTGCAGAGCTAGTTGGCATATAAACTTGTACTACTGTGGTAGGCGTGGACTTCGTATCTATCTTGGCCACAATAATGCGTTCACTATGCTGTTTGTAGTAAATTTTCCGCATTCCTATTTTCCTATTCATTATTAAACCTACTCCTGCATTACCCCTATTTGATTTTGTGTTTATAGCCCTGTAGTCACCTGACCAGAAGTCTTGTTCCTCCTGCCACCGAACTTCACTAATTCCCACTATATCTAACTTTAACCTATCCATTTCCCTTTTGAAATTTTCTAACCTACCTGCCCGATTACGGGATCTGACATTCCACGCTCCGATCCGTAGAACGCCAGTTTTCTTTCTCCTGATAACGACGTCCTCCTAAGTAGTCCCCGCCCGGAGATTCGAATGGGGGATTATTTTATCTCCGGAATATTTTACCCAAGAGGACGCCACTATCTTTTAATCATACAGTAAAGCTGCATGCCCTCGGGAAAAAATACGTCCGTAGTTTCCCCATGCTTTCAGCCGTTCGCAGTACCAGCACAGCACGGCCTTTTGGTTAGTGCTACAAGGCCAGATCAGTCAATCATCCAGACTGTTGCCCCTGCACCTACTGAAAAGGCTGCTGCCCCTCTTCAGGAACCACACATTTGTCTGGCCTCTCAACAGATACCCCTCCGTTATGGTTGCACCTATGGTACGGCTATTTGTATCACTGAGGCACGCAAGCCTCCCCACCAACGGAAAGGTCCATGGTTCATGGGGGGAAAAGGTTAAAGAAAGGCAATCCTACGCTTCTAGCGTTTGTAGACTTAGAGAAAGCTTTTGACAGTGTTGACTGGAATACCCTCTTTCAAATTCTCAAGGTGGCAGGGGTAAATACATGGAGCGAAAGGCAATTTACAATTTGTACAGAAAGCAGATGACAGTAATAAGCGTCGAGTAGCATGAAAGGGAAGCAGTGGTTGGGAAGGGAGATAGACAGGGTTGTAGCCTATCCCAGATGTTATTCAGTCTGTAGATTGAGCAAGCACTAAAGGAAACAAAAGAAAAATTCGAAATATGAATTCAGATCCATGGAGAAGAAATAAAAACTTTGAGGTTCGCCGATGACATTGTAAGTCTGTCAGTGACAGCAAAGGACCTGGAAGATCAGTTGAAAGGAATGAACAGTGTCTTGAAAGGATGATATAAGATGAACACCAGCAAAAGCAAAACGAGGGTAATTCAATGTAGTCGAATTAAGTCGGGTGACGCTGAGGGAATTAGATTAGGTAATGAGACACTTAAGGTAGTAAATGAGTTTTGCTATATAGGGAGCAAAGTAACTGATGATAGTCGGAGTAGAGAGGATATAAAATGTAGACTGGCAATGGCAAGGAAAGCGTTTCTCAAGAAGAGAAATTTGTTAACATCGAGTATAGATTTAACTGTCAGGAAGTCGTTTCTGAAAGTATTTGTATGGAGTGTATCCCCATGTATGGAAGTGAAACATGGACGATAAATAGTTTGGACAAGAATAGATTAGAAGCTTTCGAAATGTGGTGCTACAGAAGAATGCTGAAGATTAGATGGGTAGAACACATAACTAATGAAGATGTATTGAACAGAATTGGGGAGAAGAGAAATTTGTCACTCAACTTGAGTAGAAGAAGGGATCAGTTGGTAGGACATGTTCTGAGACATCAAGGGATCACCAATTTAGTATTGGAGGGCAGCGTGGAGGGTAAAAATCGTAGAGGGAGACCAAGAGATGAATGCACTAAGCAGATTCAGAAGGATTTAGGTTGCAGTAGGTACTGGGAGATGAAGAAGCTTGCACAGGACAGAGTATCAAATGCACCAGTTATGCAGGGGAAGAATGGGTGGCGAAGCATGAAGCACGGAAGAAGATTTGGTGCATGTGCACCCAAGCATTCAAACACGCATGCACACACACACACACACACACACACACACACACACACACACATCTGTACATAATTGACTAAATCTAACTGTCAAGTCTGAACTTGTCAGAATTTCCACAAACCAAACACAAAACTGTAACAAAGTGCCCTACAACAGTAATAACTGGACCACAACTGTATCAACCTGCCCCATCCCACCAAACTCTATCAACTTTCCCCCAAAATTGTATCAACTTCCCCAAAAATTGTATCAAAGTGTCCACAACCTGTATCAACTTGCTTCCCCCTTCCCCCCCCCCCCCCCCGCCCTGCCCCAAAAGCTCTATTAAATTGTGCTCCAAAACTCTAACAAATTGCACTGGGTGAGACATTGACACAGACACACTGCTTACGTACATCTGTGACAGACACACTGCATATGTACATCTGCATGACAATGCTGCAATTAAAACTCAAGTGCCTGGCAGATGGTTCATCAAGTCACTTCAACACTATTCCTCTGCTGTTCCACTTTCGAACAATATGTGGGACAAATGAACCCTTACATCTTTCCGTGTGAGTTCTGATATCCCTTACATAGCTATGATTATCATTTCTTCCTTAGTAGATGGACACCAACAAAATATTTTCGGGTCTGCAGGACAAAGTTGGTGATTTAAATTTCGTTAAAATATCTCGCTGCAACGAAAAATGCATTTGACTTAATAATTGCCACCTCAACTCACGTATCATATCCCTGAAACTCTCTCCTATAATTCGTGATAATACGACATGAGCTGCCCTTATCTGAACGTTTTTGATGTCTGTCAGTAGTATACAGTAAGCATCCCATGCCGTACAACAATTCTCTGGCCAGTAATGGACAAGAGTACTGTAGGCTGTCTTCTTAATGGATCTATTGCATATTGTAAGTATTTTGCCAATAACAAACAGTCTCTGGTTTACCTTCACCACAGAATTATCTATGTCATCACTCACATTGAAGTTGTTCATCATCACTGGCGGCCTTTAGATTTGTATGATTCATCGTGTTATCGAAATTTAACTGATTCGTTTTACTGCTCATGTGGATATGATATTTCGTTATTAGGGTCACTAGCCACTTTTTACGCCATACTGTTATTTTGCCTAAATCACTTTGCAACTGACTGTGATCTTCTGATGACTGCACTAGATGGTAAATGACGAGCATCATCTGCAAACAATTTAAGATGGCTGCACTGATTGTCTTCTAAACTATTTATCTAAATTAGGAACAGCAGAGGTCCTATACCGTTTGTTTGGGGAAAGCCAGATATCACTTCTGTCTTACTTGATGACTTTTAGTCAGTTACTACAAACTGTGACCCTTCTGACAGGGTATCACGTTTCCAGTCCTACAACTGGGACAATGGTACATATGTAAGCAATTTTATCAGAAGCAGCGTGTGAGGAATGGTGTGAAAATCATTCCAGAAATCTAGATACATGGAATCAATCTGACGTTCCCTGGCAATATGACTCAATACCTGAAGAGAATGTCAATCTATGTCTGTTGCACATGACTGACATTTTCTGAATATCTTTTGATTATGCGTCAATATATCATTTCCTTCGAGGTAATTCATGACGTTTTAACAAAGTATATGTTCCAAATTCTATTGAAAATCCACGTTAGTTATATGGGTCCGTAATTCAGCTGATTGCTCCTATGCCGTTTCTTGAGTGTTGGTCTGATCTTTACATCTTCCCCGTCTTCAGGTATGGATGGTTCACCGAGCTTGTAGTTGTATATTATTGTTAAGTATGGAGTTATTATATCAGCATACTCTAAAAGAAATCAGATTCTTATACTGTCTGTACTGGAAGACTTGCCTTTAATAAATGTTTTGAGTTGCTTCACTTTACCAAGGGCATCTACTTCCAAGGTACTCATGTTGGCAGAAATTCTTGGTTCATATGGTTCAAATGGCTCGAGGCACTATGGGACTTAACATCGGAGGTCATCAGTCCCCTAGACTTAGAACTACTTAAACCTAAGGACATCACACACATCCATGCCCGAGGCAGGATTCGAAACTGCGACAGTCGCACAGAAATTCTTGATTCTAATTCTGTATACCTCTGTAAATACTGTACTGCATCACCATTTAAATTTCATCTCACAAAATATTTCCTTCCTCGCTTCCACCTCTGCGTCGTCATTAAATTTCATCTCACCTATATGTGTGTGCACAAAATATTTCCTCGTTACTATGATTAAGACTCCAAAAGTAAATTTCGCATCTCTCTCTTTTCGCATCTGCCTAATCATTAAATGTCATCTCTCATGTGTGACCAGTCAACATTAAACAGTGGGAACAAACACTAACTCATTTCTCTGTGCCATATTCAGAAAAAATATAAGTGCTCAGGATCTGCCATTAATAAAACACACACACACACACGCGCGCGCGCGCACCTGAATTTTATGCTATGTTCAAAGAAAATATCGATCTGAATTGTTTGTGCCATATTCAAATAAGTATAAATCCTCAATCTTAGAAGTTATGACCACACTCATCTGAAAAACGTTTTATGGACGTCAGAACCATGATTTGCAGGGAGAGATAGACCTAATGGAGGCCAGTGTGGGAATTACCTTTTTTTTCCTCACATTTCAGGTGTCTGGTAACACACGGTCCAGCTGCTTTTGCTAATTGAGAGAGAGCTGCATGCATGTCAAGTCATTAATATTACGTCGCGTGTAGCACAAATAATGTATTACAAAGGGAATGGGAAGGAGGAAAAAATTCAAACCTAAAATACTCTAAAAATATTTTTTATATTGGTAAGAAATGGAACATACGGTACTTTTGGCAACCTTGTTTCAGCTACTTTTTAGGGTCATTATTCAATGGCACATGAGAATAAGATTTTTTTCTGTATATATGACACGGTAACATATAAGAAAACTGATACCCATGTACCAACTCTTCATTAACTTTTGCATATACATTTACAAACAGATTATAATTTTTGATTATTATTGATATATCCTCTAATGTAGCAAATGTCCTAGGATACAATGATTTCTGTGATAGCACTAATGTGTGGCCACTTTCAATTGAAATTTTCAGTAAATTATGGTATCTTGCAATCCCCAGTTGTAACCATATTTTCCCATGTGCTGTTTTTAAAATAATACATAAGCCTTAACCGCATATCTGCAATGCTTATTGTTTTCCCAATAGCAGATTATATCCTTCAGTTATGACAACTGTTTTGATCATTGTGTTTTTAGTTCATCTTCCATTTCCAGTTTTCTCTTGCAGTTGCAGGCACTTGACGCATTGACCGCACTTGAAAGAGAATTTTTTTAAGTAAAGAGTGGTTAAATCTATTTGATTCATTGATTCTAATTCAATAAAATCAATTGTGGGAACCAGTTCCGATTTTGCAATATATATATATATATATATATATATATATATATATATATATATATATATGACGTTATTGTTAATAATAATATCTGACTGAGAATAATATATTTCTCCAGTTTTACTTTAACAGTTGTGTGTAATAATTATGGCATCCTTGGCGAAGTATATTGTAACAGTTTCAACATTGTTTATGGATAAATGATCAATCCAATAGACAGAAGATCATGGTTTTGAATCTTTTCTCAGTCTTGGTTGCCTGGAAGGCTTACATGTACACTAGTCTACTTTTGCGTCTTCTTAACACCCCAGTAAACAAACTGCAGAATACTGGTAGCTACTACACAGTAATTATTCTGCAATCTATGTGATAATTTACGCCACATAGAAGAAATTGGTGTATAGTGCAATAGACCACATTGTAAGTACTGTTTGTTGGTATTTAATGCACTTAAACAGTCTTCCACAGCATCAAACACACCATCAATTCTGTAGTTGTACATAGTAGATTGCAGTCTTTAGCCAAGGATAACATAAAAGGGTCTTTCACACCTAGACCTGTACGCCTTACAAACTCGGTTAGATGGTTGGCGATATCTTTTTTCATTCGTGGGCTTGTGGTTTGACATATGATCTTATTATATAATTTCACTCTGTAATTGGAACTCATCCACCTTAAACAGTCTTTTACAAATTCCTTATCGTTGTTCGAATCACAGTGCTCTTCCCTTGATAGTACCCTTGGACGCAGAAGTCGCTCTTTAATGTTAGATAATCACACATTTCCGTTTTATTAAAAATTCCAGCGAAATGCTGCGTTATATCTAGAGCTGAGGGTAATAGTTGTGTACAAGAAACTGCTGCACTATCCCAGTCAGCTTACCCATTAGTACAGCCATTTAAGCATCAGCGAATTCCACTTTACATGGTACAGACACAGGATTTTTATATTTCCTTGAAATGGCTTTCACTGCTTCCTTGTCAATTTCTTTCAATATGCCTCTTTCTGTCGCAGTGCTGTTCCTGCGTTGAAGGAATGGGCTTTGCCTTGATGTTTTGTAGCACAGAGATGAAACTAGGAAATTTACTATTTAGATAATTTTCAAATGTACGACACATTTCCTTTCTTAACATTACAGACCGTCCCTTCTCTGATTTTTATTGGCAGTCCAACTGACTGCAGAAGTTAGCTACCTTGATATTGTCACCAAACGTTCCTGTAATGTGTATAAGCACGCGTAAATTCGTACTAAGGAGTGTCTCATTTTTGGTACAGTTTGTGTTATCAATGTCAGCACGAAGATTTACACAGGTTCTCCAGCAATAACCACACACAAAAGCGTGCATCAGCTGGCCTCTTCTTGCTCCCTAATAGCTGAGTGATATTATTTTGGAGGAAACCATGTTGGCACTTTCTGTTACCACAGACCACAGATTCGTTGCAGCTATCAAGGCATTTTTATATTGTCAGTATCCAAGAACTTCTGCTGGCGACTCAGAATTTTGCTGACAAGACAGAATTTTTGGTAGGGGAATTTGTTGCGTAGGCGTTTCACATAAAAGAAAAATTATGTGGATTCTCCTCCCCCAACACTTCCTGAGTCAGCAGGGAGGTTTGTAAACACTCAGGAAGTATTCAGAACTATTCAGCTGACTCAGCAGATACGTATTGGAATTTCGAGACATACCTTCTTTATATTTGTCAATTTACAGGTCGGAGAAAGAATTAGACAATTCATATGCAGATTTAACTTGCAAGTTAAACATTAATCAAGATGTTATTAAAGGTACATGAAACAAACATAAAGAAAGAGTTGTTTTCTGTGTGTAAATGAACACGCGAAAACTAGTAAAGATTTTGTAAAATGATGTTTATTCCTTTTTCTATTATCGAGCCCGATATCCTAAAAGATTCTTATTTCCGTGTGTTGTTGAATACTGACCTCTAAAAGTAGCTCAAACTAAGTAGCTGAAAACACTGCACGATCCACTTCTTACATATATGAAAGAGGCATTAGAGGCGATATTGTGCACTGTTATTGTAGACATACCGTTACCCACAACGTACTCATAGTCAATTATGATGATAAAATTGACGGATCTCAGATCATTTATTTTTTTGAGGTTGGCCTATAAATCTTGGCGATAATGCAATGTCTTATGATGTCCAATTCTGAATGGTTCCCTTCAAAGAGCATCGAAACTTTTTTGGTGAAAAACTTATGAGAAGATTCCAATACAGGCTACATTTTACAACTGGATCATGAATACCCCAAAAATATTCACGATTTACATTCGGTTTTTCCATTATGTCTAGAAAAAATACCACCACCATCCTCTAGTCGGAAACGAAAGAAATTCTTTTATGCCTTGTGTCATGTGAGAAACCATGAAATTCACTGCAGAAATGTGAAACGATATTTGCAGCATAAACTGGTTTTTAAAAATATTCATCGACTTTTTATCATTTAGGCAAGCTCCCTCGATGAAGCCATACATTATTATTAAATCACCAAATTGCGTGACTAGAAGGAATGATTTCGAGAACAACTTTTTCGCACTGATGAAAAACATTGTGTTTGGGAAAACCACACAAAATGTGTGAAAGGTGAGGGACCTAAGACTAGAAACATCCTGTGAAGGCAGATTTGGTGCAGCTGCACGAATTACCACCCCAAATTTTCAAATCGTGTAATTTTTAACGAAAATTGAGTCGCCATTGAACTGAGCAAGCTTAACGTAGTCTGATAAACTCTTTCCAATAGGAACGGCTATTTTGGATAATTCCAAGACGGTGCTTGTAGGTTCTCATTATGGCTATATGTTGAAAAATTTTTAGCCAAAACATGTAAAAATGTTTTACACAGACGCTGACAGCCTCATATATCATGTAACTACATTAAATATATATATATGATGATTTTAGAAGTGATGTGCTTAGGTCTGACACTTCGGCTTATTCTAACATTGAGCTCTTGCCGGCGAAAGGCAAGGTCGACAGTTCGAGTCTCGGTCCGGCACACAGTTTTAATCTGGCAGAAAGTTTCGTATCAGCACACACTCCGCTGCAGAGTGAAAATCTCATTCTGGAAACATCCCCCAGGCTGTGCTAAGCCACGTCTCCGCAATACCCTTTCTTTCAGGAGTGCTAGTTCTGCACGGTTCGTAGGAGAGCTTCTGTTAAGTTTGGAAGGTAGGAGACGAGGTACTGGCAGAAGTAAAGCTGTGAGGACGGGGCGTGAGTCGTACTTGGGTAGCTCAGTTGGTAGAGCACTTCCCCGCGAAAGGCAAGGTCCCGAGTTCGATTCTCGGTCGGGCACACAGTTTTAATCTGCCAGAAAGTTTCATTCTGGTATTCTAACATTATTGACGGCATTCCACGTGTCAGGAAAGAAAAGTTGGTATAATGAAAGACAAACTTAATGATTAACGTATTACGGAATTTTTCGGTCTGTGAGCAGAAATGCATGTTCTGTCTGGAGACAAAGTTTGGGTGCCTAGTGGGCAGAGCAAAAGGTGTAAAACAATCTTCTGTTAATAGACAATGTGTGCCGAATTGGGAAGTAAAAACCGCTGTGCAGCATGTAATCACCCAAAGCCACAGACAATGTGTGCCGAATTAGGAAGTAAAAACCGCTGTGCAGCATGTAATTACCCAAAGCACCATATTGCTTCCACTATTAAATTACATAAACTTGAAATAGCTACACAAGTCCATAATAATTTGATACTTCCTGGTAACGTGTATACAGGGAATAGGGGACACTGCTGCATGAAAAATGATGATTGATTTTACTGTAAAAATGTAAGTAATCTAAATACCTGAAGAAAGCTTAATACCTGAAAAATGTGTGTGTAAATTGTAGATCCTACTAACTGATGTTGATCCCCACACTTTCGTTATAATTCTGAAGTATACTTCTCGATGGAAGTATGGTGATTCATCGTAATTGCTCAAATAGTGAAAATATTTTTATGTGAAAAAATTATATGAAAAAAAGGTAGGGTAAGTTTGAGGTTTTTTCTCCTTCCAGTTACCTATGTATTAGCGTGTGATGAAAAGTAATGTTTCAGAATTCTTTATTTTGTTTTCAATATCGGTTAAGGTATTACATCTCATGCATAATACTTGGTCTAGTTTCCCGCTTCGCTGACGGAAGTTGCAACTCTCTCCTGCTACAGGGCTCCGAAATATAGCGTGTAACATGGGTGTAATATAACTACGTTGGTGTGTGAGAAACAGTATGATTTAATCCCTCAGAAAATTGAAATCATGAATTCGAAGAGTTTGTCTACATATGGATCATCATTTCCTTCAGTATTACAGAATATTACAGTATACAGTATACAATAAACATTCCCGACTTGGCCCCTTACTACTTCCACCTGTTTCCAGAACTTAAGTAACACCTTCGAGGACTTCACTTCAATAGTGATGAGGTGTGCGAATAGAGGTGAGGCTGTAGCTCTGTAAACAAAGTTAAACATTCCACAGTGACGATGTCAGACAAACTTGTCTCTCATTGGGAAGAATGCATTCATCACTAGTGTGACAATGTTGAGAAATAAATGTATAGACATGATAAATAAATATGTATAATACACTCCTGGAAATGGAAAAAAGAACACATTGACACCGGTGTGTCAGACCCACCATACTTGCTCCGGACACTGCGAGAGGGCTGTACAAGCAATGATCACACGCACGGCACAGCGGACACACCAGGACCCGCGGTGTTGGCCGTCGAATGGCGCTAGCTGCGCAGCATTTGTGCACCGCCGCCGTCAGTGTCAGCCAGTTTGCCGTGGCATACGGAGCTCCATCGCAGTCTTTAACACTGGTAGCATGCCGCGACAGCGTGGACGTGAACCGTATGTGCAGTTGACGGACTTTGAGCGAGGGCGTATAGTGGGCATGCGGGAGGCCGGGAGGACGTACCGCCGAATTGCTCAACACGTGGGGCGTGAGATCTCCACAGTACATCGATGTTGTCGCCAGTGGTCGGCGGAAGGTGCACGTGCCCGTCGACCTGGGACCGGACCGCAGCGACGCACGGATGCACGCCAAGACCGTAGGATCCTACGCAGTGCCGTAGGGGACCGCACCGCCACTTCCCAGCAAATTAGGGACACTGTTGCTCCTGGGGTATCGGCGAGGACCATTCGCAACCGTCTCCATGAAGCTGGGCTACGGTCCCGCACACCGTTAGGCCGTCTTCCGCTCACGCCCCAACATCGTGCAGCCCGCCTCCAGTGGTGTCGCGACAGGCGTGAATGGAGGGACGAATGGAGACGTGTCGTCTTCAGCGATGAGAGTCGCTTCTGCCTTGGTGCCAATGATGGTCGTATGCGTGTTTGGCGCCGTGCAGGTGAGCGCCACAATCAGGACTGCATACGACCGAGGCACACAGGGCCAACACCCGGCATCATGGTGTGGGGAGCGATCTCCTACACTGGCCGTACACCACTGGTGATCGTCGAGGGGACACTGAATAGTGCACGGTACATCCAAACCGTCATCGAACCCATCGTTCTACCATTCCTAGACCGGCAAGGGAACTTGCTGTTCCAACAGGACAATGCACGTCCGCATGTATCCCGTGCCACCCAACGTGCTCTAGAAGGTGTAAGTCAACTACCCTGGCCAGCAAGATCTCCGGATCTGTCCCCCATTGAGCATGTTTGGGACTGGATGAAGCGTCGTCTCACGCGGTCTGCACGTCCAGCACGAACGCTGGTCCAACTGAGGCGCCAGGTGGAAATGGCATGGCAAGCCGTTCCACAGGACTACATCCAACATCTCTACGATCGTCTCCATGGGAGAATAGCAGCCTGCATTGCTGCGAAAGGTGGATATACACTGTACTAGTGCCGACATTGTGCATGCTCTGTTGACTGTGTCTATGTGCCTGTGGTTCTGTCAGTGTGATCATGTGATGTATCTGACCCCAGGAATGTGTCAATAATGTTTCCCCTTCCTGGGACAATGAATTCACGGTGTTCTTATTTCAATTTCCAGGAGTGTATTAATAAAGTTTGTTTTATTTTCACATACAAAATTTATTGGCAATATATTTCAGTATACGCTCGTAATACACTGTTTGGATTCACGCAGCAAAATATTAGCAAGTTGACAGGTGAGATCTCTCTCTCTTTTTCTCTATCTCTATCACTCTCGCTCTCTCTTTTTGCAGATCCTCCTGGGCTGTGTGTTATCAAACACCTGAGATGTGAGGAGATGACTCCTGCACTGGCCTCCATAAGCTCTGTCTCTCTCAGCAGTTGACATCACAGGCCTCCACAGCATGTTTCTCAGATGTGTTTAATCATACAATGAAGGCAAGACTCAGCACAACCAGGAGCACCCCCGAAGATGTCCAACGTAGCCTTGGAGGAAACGTCAGGGATTGAAGAGTTTTATGGGCCACGGCCATACAACCCGGAAAAATTGTCATCAGATGTGTTTGTTACTAACGACTAAGATCGAGTATCTGCACTTTTTTAAAATGGCGCAAACAATGTTGAGGGCAATTTGTTACAGATTCGAGACAACTTGTTAGAGTTTTGCTGCAGCACGGGGCAACTTGTTAAAATTTCAGGATGCAAGTTGATTCAGTTTTTGAATAAGATGATGCAGTTTGGGTGGCAAATTGATACAGTTTTGTAGGAAAGTTGATATAGTTGTGCCATAAGTTGTTACAGTTTTGTGTCTAGTCTCTGTGAAGCCAGACAAGTGCATGGACGGACATGTGGGTGTATGTGTGTGTGTGTGTGTGTGTGTGTGTGTGTGTGTGTGTGTGTGCGCGCATGTGTGAGTGAGTGAGGTAGCGTGGGTGAGTGAGTGTGAGTGTGGGCGAGTAAGTATGTGAATGCAACTCAAAGGCAAAAATTTTACATAAATAACTTTGTTGACTTTCAAGCGACGTTTACAGTATCATGTAAGTTGGCATCATTTTTACGCATCATTTTAATATTATGCTCATTAAATACAGAGATATGACTGTCTACACAAAGGAATTATCTTTGAGTCCTCATAGGAATACTACTCCAGTCAAGTTCCGATTTTTCCACGTGATTTTCTATGTCTTCTATTGTAATAAATTTCCTATGATCCATCATTTTCTGTGAGTGCTGCCACAAATACGGCCACTTTCCATGCTGCTTATAGTAAATGCTGATGCCTTGTTTCCCTAGTCATATAAAGATATTTCTATATACCGTGCTTAAACTAATTTGTAAGCCTTCTTTGCATATCTGGAATGGCTTCTTTTTTTCCAAAAGCATTTGACATTCTTCCTGCATAGCAACTGTTTTCGCCAGATACTCCAGTTTGCATTTTTTTCTATGACCTATTCCATTTTCAGTTTTATTTTGTGTATACGTAACACATTAACTGCACTTGAAGGAGTAATTTCCGTCGAAGCCTGTTCAGTACACTGGCTCTTTTCCTTATGAATTGAGAAATAACATCATTTATGGGATCCAGTCGTAATTTGGCAATACGTACATTTTACATTATTGTTGAGAACAATGTCCTGGACTGAGAAAAATATGTTGCTCCAGATTTAATATACAACTTACGTTGTCGTTGTTGGAGACTGTGTTAACAGTTTTCATATAATTTACAGTTAAATAATTATAACTATGAGCAGGTGGGACATAGTTTATAATCTTTTCTTGGTCTCGATTATTCAGAAGTTTTATTTTTATACCACGAGCTTTTGTGCATTCTTATGTCACCAACAGACTCATTGCAGAGCACTGATCAACATAACATAGCGACTGTTCTGTAAGATATCCAATAGTTTACACCACACAGAAGCGACTGGTACAGATTACAGCAGAGGACATTGTAAATATTGTTTGTTGACATTTAATACACTTAGATTTCCACAGGGCCAAGCACACCATCTATGCTGTAGTTATAAATCGTAGATGTCCATTAGGCAAGGAAAACATACATGTTTCACACAGATACATATCAGGGCACTTTACAGAAACGATAAGATTGTGATTAAACATTTAATTTTTAATATATCTTTATTCTACATTTGGTATTAGTCCACATTAAGCTGTGTATTACAGCTGTCTTATCGATCTACACAATAATATTGCTGTTTTCTGCATAGTCTTCCTGCGTACAGAAGTCATGGTTTGATATTAGGATTCATACACATCCATTTCGCTAAAAAATCCAGAAAAATCGTAAATTATGTCAAAGTTTTAAGGTAATAGTAATCTAAAAGGAGTTGCTGCAATATCTATATTGAGTTTCACACACAATCACTGCAAACTTTAAGACAAGGAACGCCTGTATTGTAATCCCGTAGGTAGTGCAACAACCACACAATTTCTTGATACATGACAGTATTATTCTTTAACAAATAGCGATTTTTGTTATATGTAGGCTTTTGGTACAATACAAACTTATCAGTAGTGATGTCCGAGTAGAGTTTTAATGAGACAGTATTGCTTGAACAAGTCAAGATGTATGTAATAGTTTGTTGCTTCACATTTTTGCGCACAATACAGAATCGATGCAGCGTTACATGGATTACACACGGTGTTAATAGGTTTCCTGATGTATGTGCTAGAATATTTTTGTGAAATCCCATCAAATTCAAGTTCTATGATTGGGATTTTCCATCGTTCCGGCAGAATATATGGTAACCTGAAGTGACTGGTTCTGAGTTACACAGCATTTGAACTAGGAGACCATTTGTTAGAGAACACTAAACATGTGTCAGAACTTGCAGTGTCAATGTGCTGATGATTTAAGTAATCCTACAGTCCTTACAATATTTTAAAGTAAAATCAGCCATTCAGTGCTGCATTGGTCTTCTGGAGATGAACATCTAAGTGCTGTATACAAACTATACATTATCCTCACAATATAGATGGAGCTCCTCGACAGGGTACACTTATAGTAACTCAGTATTTCGTTCTTTCTAGATACTACTGTGAAATGCCATGGTAAGAATGATTTACTATAAGAGTTACATTCCCAATCACTGGAGTTAATCTCTTTGTATGGAAAAAGGCTACTCAGTATATAGAACTACTGATGCTATTACTTACGCTGCGTTCCATATTGTGACGTAGCATTTTCAGCAGATCGTGCATCATAGCAGAGTGGTACTACGGAAGTTTCTTTCTGGTTTCGTGAGTTTTGTGGCATCACATGTTTCACGCAAAGTCTAATGATACAGTGATGTTAGACAATTACTATGTCAGAAGGGGTGAGAAATGAGGCAGTATTGAAGAGATAAACTTTTAGGGGAGTAGATGGGAATAACAGAATAATTTCAAATGTTTAGTGGTACTTCATCTCAACTACATTGTTTCTATGTATTTCAAACCCACGTTCTGTTTTAGCCAATGTCTACAGTCACACTGGTCAAAGCGATGAAAGTGAGCTCCTTCACATAAATGTAAATGTGCAGGGTAGGAGTATATGGGGTCAGTACTTAACAATATATGCTGATATTTTACTGAGACCGCGAACAAGTACTGAAAAGAACAGTAGCTCACCTCAATCTCTCTCCTCAATACTGTCAGGCAAGTATCTAGAGAAATGTGGGTATAGCATTGACAGAATCTCCCCATTTCAACCACCGACTTGAAACCACAAGAAATTCAAGCTGAATGACTCGTTTTATGTCCTTTCAGCTTGCAAGTATACCTGATGTGACAGAGAAATAGTGTGTAGTTCACATAACTCATCTGTTTCTTCGTTTGGAAGACTCTAGTGTCTGTAGCGAGTGCAGCTTTATTTTCCTATTTTGTATTCTTACTATGAGCTATGTACATCTTTCAGTCATTTCAGTATGATTCAAACCTTGTGCCACATATAGTTATCCTATTAGAAGACATAATACAGGTAGCTATTCCTGATGGTGATTGTCTCACATCTCACTATACATACCGACTAAGAATATAGAGGTAGCAGCACTAAAAGACTGATCATAGATGGTGCTGTTGCATAGGGGAAAGTATCATCATTGGACAAGGCTAAGGAACTGCAGAAAACTGAGAACGAATGTTTGACAATGGCTATAACATAGAGAGAAAACCTGCAGATGACAACTCACCCCATACATCACCATTCTACAGAAAATTGTAACAAATTGTTCAGTGTTACAGCAAAACTGTAACAATCTACCCATGTTACAGCAAAACTGTAACAAATTGCCCATGTTGTAATGTAAATGTTACTAATTGTCTATAATATACTGAAATTGTAACAAACTGTCTGTGTTACTGTGAAACTGTAAAACGCTGAAATTGTAACAAATTGCCTCCGGCACCAAATCCTCCAATACATCGTTATGTTGAAGCAGAAGTCGCTGAATGTCTGCAAGCTGAAGAGTTCCACAAGAGCTGTAGGACAGACCACACACTCACTATGACAGGCCTCAGCAAGTTCTGCATCACGCATGTAAAGATCGAGTTTATATGAGCTATTAACAAATGCATCATCCAAGCTTTCATATGTCTTCAGTGCTGCCACCAACGTCCTCTTAGCTCCAACACAGTTTTATCCTAGTGGCTTTTCCCTGACATCACGTTATGTAACATTTGCCACGGTTTATTTATAGCTCTCAAAAATTCCATAACTAGTATAGCCTGAACGGTTGACAGATTTCACTTGTCCTGTTTTCTTCCCCTGAAATCGCAGTGGAAGTAGGTCATTTATGCCAATTGTAGGATCCAAGATGTTCACTTGCAAAATCCAAGATGGCCATGTGTGCTAAGTATAAAATCGAAGGTGCTCACTTTCACTATTGGATTTTCCCATGATGCCATGTGATGTTGGAGAATTTTGTAGCTTATTTGCTTTCTAAACACAAAGTTGCCAGTCCACAGTAGTTGTTCCAATTTCTAAGACGCTGCATTCGCCTATCCCCATCATTCCCCCAAAGTTCAGGCCTATTAGTCATTTGATACAGTCAACAAACGTGCTCTATACACCATAATGAAAGGTTGATCATTGGAGGTTCGCAGCACTCAGGCCAGTTAAAATATTGGCTCTCGTAGTGAAATGTAAGTATTAATCCATCTCAGTGTTTTATTATTATAATTATTTTATTATTATTATTATTACTCATCGTGTGTATATGTACCTGTGCTTTCACTGTTGTCTTTTATTTCTCCCTCAGCACAACGGCTACGTGATATATCAGAGCAGAAATCACTTCATCACACAAAGACGTTCCCTGATGGAACACCAGATACTTTGGAGCATGACACAGAATCGTTCCCAGACTGAGTTTCCACTTTTACCATCACATGAACCACTCATCAAGCCACTAGGATTGCGTAATGCACCTATGAATGTGATGTTATTCACTAAAGTATATGGGCTAAATGTGTGTGACAGGAAATGTGTTCATACAGGCATGTCATATGACTGAGATTTCAATGAAGTTTTTTTTTTTTTTTTTCTGCACGAGTTTGTGAATTTCATGTGTGCTGAACTTATGTATGCGGTATGTTTGATGCATCAGCAGCACTGCTGAACGTTGGTGTAGGATTACTTGCATATCTGAATTTCCACTGAAGAGCCAAAGAAACTAGTACACCTGCATATTGTCGTGTAGGGCCTCCTCGAGCAAGAAAACGTGCTACAACACGACGTGCCATGGACTCGACGAATATCTGAAGTAGTGATGGAGCGAACTGACACCATGAATTCTGCAGGGCTATCCACAAATCCCTAAGAGTACGAGGGGGTGGAGATCTCTTCTGAACAGCACGTTTCAAGGCACCCAGATATGCTCAATAATGTTCATGTCTGGGGAGTTTGGCGTCTAGCGGAAGTGTTTAAACTCAGAAGAGTGTTCCTGGAGCCACTCTGCAGCAATTCTGGACGTGTGGGGTGTTGCATTGTCCTCCTGGAATTGCACACGTCCGTCGGAATGCAAAATGGACGTGAATGGACACAGGTTATCAGACAGGATTCTCACGTACGTGTCACCTGTCAGAATAGCATATAGACGTATCAGGGATCCCATATCACTCAAACTGCTCGGGCCCCACACCATTACAGAGCTTCCACCAGCTTGAAAGGTCCCCTGTTGACATGCAGGGTCCATGGATTCATGGCATTGTCTCCATATCCGTACACGTCAATCCGCTCGATACACTCTGAAACGAGACTCTTCCGACCAGGCAACATATTTCCAGTCGTCAACACTCGAATGTCAGTGTTGATGGGCCCAGACGAGGCGTAAAGCTTAGTGTTGTGCAGTCATCGAGGGTACAAGAGCGGGCCTTCGGCTCCGAAAGCTAATACCGATGATGTTTTGTTGTTTATGATTCACACAGTGACACTTGTTGATGGTTCAGCATTGAAATCTGCAGCAATTTGCAGAAGGGTTGCACTTCTGTCACGTTGAACGATTCTCTTCAGTCGTCGTTGGTCCCATTCTTGCACGACTTTTTCCGGCCGCAGCGATGTCGGAGATTTGATGTTTTGCCCGATTCCTGATATTCAGCCGGCCGGTGTGGCCGAGCGGTTCTAGGCGCTTCAGTCTGGAACCGCGCGACCTCTACGGTCGCAGGTTCGAATCCTGCCTACGGGCATGGATGTGTGTGATGTCCCTAGGTTAGTTAGGTTTAAGTAGTTCTAAGTTCTAGGGGACTGATGACCTCAAATGTTAAGTCCCATAGTGCTGAGAGCCATTTGAACCATTTGAACGTGATATTCAGGGTGCTCTCGTGAAATGGTCGTACGGGAAAATTCTCACTTCATCGCTGCCTCCGAGATGAAGAGTCCCATCACTTGTGCGCCGACTATAACAACACGTTTAAACTCACTTATATCTTGATAACCTTCCATTACAACAGCAGTAACCGATCTAACAACTGCGCCAGACCCCTGTTGTCTTACATAAGCGTTGCCGACCGCAGCGCCGTATTCTGCCTGTTTACATATTTCTGTATTTGAATACGCATGTTTTACCAGTTTATTTGGCACTTCAGTGTATTTATATACCCAATGTATTAAACTAGCTTAATAAAATTAATAGCAAATGATCGTCTTACTCCCTAAACTGTTTTCTTTGCATCCAGCCTACAAATTGTTGAATACAATATGTGTCTATGTTTAATAAAGTAAAAACGGTAACTAAAACAACTAGAATGTAGTTAAAGAGATAGTCAAGTCATATCTCAAGCAGGAACTGAAAACATTTGCCCTTGCGTGAGAGCATATAGAAGAACTGTAATATCATAGCATTTAGTTTGCTTGGCATATAAATGTGAAATATAGTCTGATGTAGAATTTGAGTAATCTTCCTTAAACCCTGCACGGATGTTATAATGAAATTCTGCTATATTTGTAATTTTTCCAATGACACTCTACACAGTCGATGGGTTAGGTAAGTTAAGTTACCTTAAGAGTAGTGACTTAATTGTGTTTAAAGTTGTTGGTATAGATTTCATGCAAAATGGTACCAACCAACTGTAGGGCATACAATACTGTTGGTACTGTTGAGGGAACATCCATAACTGAGCATCATAATAGGCGTGAAACCACCGCTTCAGTTGTAAAGCTTCTATTTTTTAAGTCACGACCAGTTTCTGGCGCTCTATGTTCGCTTGTGGTGGTAGCCTCGGCTCTACCCGTCTCGCAGCATTCAGGGTCGCAGCACATGACTAACTACACCCGATGATTTTGTTGGCCCAAAACCAGTATTGACTCAAAAAATAAAGCCTTACAACTGAAGTGGTTGATTTTCATGTCATGTGTATGGCATTAGCTATGTCATATATTTGTAGGAACATTGTATTTTGAATAGAAATCACTGAACTTTGTGTCTAAACAGCGAATATTAGATCAACATCATTGTATTTAATCTCAAAATTAGTGAACGTTGTGTTGAATTCAGTGAATCTTTTTCCAAAGTTAACAAATACATCAAAAAAGCTGGTTTGTATAAAATATTCTTTTAGGATTTTCGGTAGGGTGATGAATACATGTTTGAAATTCTAAGAAAAATAAGCGTAGGCTATAGGAAAAGATGGATATTAAATAATACGTAGAAGGAACTATGGGGAATCAAAAATGTAAGTCCAAAAGGGAAGTGTTAAGACTGAAAAGAGTAAGAGAACAATTCTCTCCCTCTCCAGTACAATCGTACCTGTACATCGAAGAACCGAGAGCTGCTATAAAACTGCGGGCAGTTGATCCATCAAAACACCCATTTTAATGTCAGGTATTTCTATTTCGTGTATAGCAACAAGTCTTTATGTACTTCCCTGCCGATTTTTTTCCCAGTATTCATCTTGTCAGAATGTTGTATATTGGGTGCAATGAAATATAATTTAGAGCGAGAGACAAACGTTTACTATTGATTTTTTTATTTTTATTTTTTTGTTTCATACATTTTGGTATACAAATACATTTAAATGTGCACATAATCCTGCAGCAAAGCCCGGCAGTGATGCTGATGCATCATACATTCTGAAAGGTTTCAAAATGGTTCAAATGGCTCTAAGCACTATGGGACTTAACATCTGACGTCATCAGTCCCCCTAGACTTAGAACTACTTAAACCTAACCAACCTAAGGACATCTGAAAGGTTTCTTAGCGTTTTCATTTCGTCATAGGACACCTTTTTTGGGAAGCACAATATTTATTTTATTATAATATATGAGATCTCACTGTTACACTATCGATACTAGGTAATTTTCCACCTCCTTCCTTTGTCACTGTTTTAGTATGAAGTCTTCGGCGAATCGTTTTGCTCTCGTTCAATAGCAGCTGTTCACAGCCTGTAAGCCATGTAGCCTCCTTGTTAGAAGAGACTTAGCCACTGGTATTCTGCTACTACCTCCATGCAGGTCTGATCTGGTGTCTATTCTGAGTTGGAGATTTACATTTGAAGCTAAGCAGTGGTGGGAGGGGAGCAAACTTTTTATGATGAAGATCTATACTGCCAAGCAGACATTACCATCTACAGGCAATCCGTTAAGATCAATCGAAATTGTGTTCTCTGACAAGTTTAGGTTTGCAAATGAGGATAGCTTGTGAATGCCTAAATGCGCCAATCCACGTGCAGGTTCGGTTGCGTGATTCCACGCAGTGAATTAGTAGCAGACATGTTGCTAACTCAGAAGTGTTTCGAAGCTGATAGTGCATTACATACTAGATATTTGGCTTTGTGCTATGATAAAATCAAACTGTTACCTCTATTGAAGTGTACAGATTAATTTTTTCAAAGGTCTGTAAGCACATATTTCGTGAATTATGTTATGTCTGCTTGTGAACCAAATACTTGGACTGAGAGATTGAAAAGTTTATTTCTGTATGCTGTTGACAATACAGTGAGGTGACAAAAATCATGGGATACCTCGTGATATCGCATCGGACCTTCTTTTGCCTGTTGCAGTGCATCAACTCGACGTGGCGTGGACTCAACATGTCTTTGGAAGTCCACTGCAGAAATATTAAGCGATGCTGCCTCCATAGCCATCCATAATTGCGATAGCGTTGCCGACGCAGAATTTTGTGCACGAACTGATCTCTCGATCGTGTACCATAAATTTTCAGTGGAATTCATATCGGGCGATCTGGTGGCCAAATCATTTGCTCGGACTGCCCACAATGCTCAAACTATTCGCGAACAGCTGTCGCACGATGACATGGCGCATCGGTGTTTGGGAACATGAAGTCTATAAATGGCTGAAAATGGTCTCCACGTAGCTGAACATAACCATTTACGAAATTAGAATTATATTAATACCTTCAGCTGCTAACGGGCGTTGATATATATCAACGGGAACAGGTGAAAACGTGTGCCCCGACCGGGACTCGAACCCGGGATCTCGTGCTTGCATGGCAGACGCTCTGTCCATCTCAGCCACACAGGACACAGAGCATAGCGCCGCTGCAGGGACTATCTCGCGCATTCCTCCCGCGAAACCAACATTCTCACCTTGTATGTCCACACACTACATTCGTAGTGTCCCACCCCAACACACTAATTACTCGTGGAAGACATTCTTGCCAAGTCCTGTAAGATTTCGGGGAATATGTGTGCATCCGCACAGAAGAAGAAGGTCATGGCCGGTGTTGCCAGAACTATATACTTATATGGATATGGTGTCTGTTCTTTCGGACATGTCCGAAAGAACAGACACCATATCCGTATACGTATAACCATTTACAGTCAGTAATCGGTTCAGTTGGACCAGAGAACCTAGTCCACTCCATGCAAACACAGTGTACACCATTATGGGACCACCACCAGCTTGCACAGTGCCTTGTTGACAAGTTGGGCCCATGGCTTCGTGAGATCTGCTCCACACTAGAACCCTTCCATCAGCTCTTGCCATCTGAAATCTGGACTCATCTGATGAGGCCACGATTTTCCAGTCGTCTATGGTCCAACCATAACGGTCACGAGTCCAGGAGAGGCGCTGGAGGCGATGTCATGCTGTTAACAAAGACACTCGCGTCAGTCACCTGCTGCCATAGCCTATTAACCCCAAATTTCGGCACACTGTTCTAATGGATACGTTCGTCGTACGTCCCACAATGATTTCTGCGTTTTTTCCATCCAGTGTTGCTTGTCTGTTATCACTGACAACTCTACACAAACGCCGCTGCTCCCCGTCGTTAAGTGAAGGCCGTCGGCCACTGCTTTGTCCTTGGTGGGAGGTACTGCCTGAAATTCGATATTCTCGGCATGTCCTTGACACTGTGGATCTCGGAATGCCGAATTCCCCAACGATTTCCGAAACGGAATGTCCCATGCATCTTCCTTCAACTAACATTCCGCGTTCAAAGTCTATTAATTCCCGTCGCGTGGCCATAATCACGCCGGAAACCGTTTTACATGAATCACCTGAGTGCAAATGACAACTCTACCAACGCAATGTCCTTTTGTACCTTGTTTAATTGAGACTACCGCCATCCGAATGTGTGCCTATCGATATACCATGCCGGCCGTTGTGACCGAGCGGTTGTAGGCGCTTCAGTCTCGAACCGTGCTGCTGCTACGGCCGCAGGTTCGAATCCTGTCTCGGGCATGGATGTGTGTGATGTCCTTAGGTTAGTTAGGTTTAAGTAGTTCTAAGTCTAGGGGACTGATGACCTCAGATGTTAGTGCTTAGAGCCAGTTGATATACCATGACTTTTGCCACCTCATTGAAAACTGCATTCTCACAATTTTATTTTACCGACAACCCCACCATTGTTTGTATACGATCCATTTCTGTGTACCTTGCTGGCTGGCAGCCATGTTGTTGTCTTATCTCACGCACAGTAACTGCTGAAGTG
This sequence comes from Schistocerca nitens, assembly GCF_023898315.1. Taxonomy (NCBI): domain Eukaryota; kingdom Metazoa; phylum Arthropoda; class Insecta; order Orthoptera; family Acrididae; genus Schistocerca; species Schistocerca nitens. The sequence goes on from NC_064616.1 coordinate 259,761,644, forward strand.
GAGTCACACTGATAATTAAATTTATGGCTGTTGAGCCATGGTTGAGGCACAACGTTAGTACATGAAATGTATTCACTGTTGCGGATACGAACAACCATTTTCTCTGTAAGGGTATGATAACAATGAAAATTTGTGGTAGACCGGGACGCGATCCCGCATTTCTATCTTTACGCGAGAGGTCGTCTTAACCAGTTTGGGAATCCGTGCACGGCCCACAACCAGACCCAAAGTCCATGGTGTCGTCGTTTCTGCGCCACAGCCTGTACTCGTGCACACTTTATGTTATTCGTGCACAGGGGAGGACATTTAATTGAAAGTTGCTTTCCAGTATTGGCGGATAAATACGATACTGGAGTGCCTGTGTTGCTAAAAATAACGACGCAACATTATTAAATGCTGATTCTGTTGATGGTAGTAAAATTAAAGCAGCTGAGAAAATTGAGGCTATGTATGCTGTGGTGCTTGATGTTGTTGGGAGACTTTTGGTTGTGCTGCCTCACTGAACTGTGATAACATTTTCGAGTGAAAATTAACGTTTTTTAAATGGTTATCCTGTTAGTTACCAATTTTCAGCAGTTCGCATACATGTGAGCAGAGCTGGGTGACAGCCCCATCACGTTGTTGGATGCTGCTATCGAAATACTAGCACATTTTCAAAGTGCCTAATACCACTTAAGATCTAATTCATTCATATACTACACGCAATATTGAGATACACTGGCCCTCAGTTCTTTCCATTACAGTGAATTTATGAAAATGCGTGCTATGTAACTATTTTATGCACCATCTTGACGTCAGATCTCGTTCCTAACTTTATTCTCATAGTCATTACACATACCATTCTGCATATATTCTATATATCAGGGATTATTTCTTACTACTTTTGATTGTAGTCGCTGCTTCTTTTCTTTTCAGAATACACAAACAGCTCTCAGTACTGTGAATTAAAGCACTACACGAGGCAAAATTCGTAGCGAAGACTTCTAAAATTTTCTAATGGATAAGCTCTATAAAGCAATGCCAAAACCATTAGACTTAGGGGCGTCACTCAATACGCTCATCCACTGCATGCTGGATGGTGTTAGCATACATCAAGTTTCTGAATGTGGCTTTCTCAAACTGAGTGAACCTTGTGATCTCATTGTTTTGTACTTTGGTATGACAATCCAATAACACTATCAGTGTTTGAGAGTAGAACAGCCTTTGTGCTGAATTCTGACGTAACTGATACCATTCAGAATCTGATAGCAGTACTTTTATGTCACTATATCATGAATTTTGAAAAATTGCCACTGCACTGAACTCTCGCTCTGATGACAAACCTATAACAACACATTTATGGTTACTCGCATTCAACTTATACATTCCAATGAATAACACCACATCTATTGCTGCATTATCCATTGCTAGAGGCTCAAAGAGTAGTGCAGATATTGGTGATAGTGGAAACTCGAAGTCTGGCGACAGATCTGCGACTTGCTTCAATCTACAGGGTGACAATTATTAAAGTATATGGAAAAAACGTAAATTAGTTGCAAACTACGGCGTACACACACTAAATTCAACATGTAAACGTCACTACAGATATTCGTATGTAGGTTATGCCTGCCATTATTGGCGATGATGTGGCTGAGGCGAATAGGGAAATTCTGCATGTCCCGCTGAAGTATCGGAACATCGAAGCTGCCGATGACCTCCTGAATGGCTGTTTCCAGCTCATCAATGGTTCTGGGGTTATTGCTATACACTTTGTCTTTAATATAGCCCCAAAAAAAGGAGCAGCATGTGTTCAGATCCGGAGAATATGGTGGCCAATCAAGGCCTATGCCAGTAGCCTCTGGGTACCCGAGAGCTACACTCCTGGAAATTGAAATAAGAACACCGTGAATTCATTGTCCCAGGAAGGGGAAACTTTATTGACACATTCCTGGGGTCAGATACATCACATGATCACACTGACAGAACCACAGGCACATAGACACAGGCAACAGAGCATGCACAATGTCGGCACTAGTACAGTGTATATCCACCTTTCGCAGCAATGCAGGCTGCTATTCTCCCATGGAGACGATGGTAGAGATACTGGATGTAGTCCTGTGGAACGGCTTGCCATGCCATTTCCACCTGGCGCCTCAGTTGGACCAGCGTTCGTGCTGGACGTGCAGACCGCGTGAGACGACGCTTCATCCAGTCCCAAACATGCTCAATGGGGGACAGATCCGGAGATCTTGCTGGCCAGGGTAGTTGACTTACACCTTCTAGAGCACGTTGGGTGGCACGGGATACATGCGGACGTGCATTGTCCTGTTGGAACAGCAAGTTCCCTTGCCGGTCTAGGAATGGTAGAACGATGGGTTCGATGACGGTTTGGATGTACTGTGCACTATTCAGTGTCCCCTCGACGATCACCAGTGGTGTACGGCCAGTGTAGGAGATCGCTCCCCACACCACGATGCCGGGTGTTGGCCCTGTGTGCCTCGGTCGTATGCAGTCCTGATTGTGGCGCTCACCTGCACGGCGCCAAACACGCATACGACCATCATTGGCACCAAGGCAGAAGCGACTCTCATCGCTGAAGACGACACGTCTCCATTCGTCCCTCCATTCACGCCTGTCGCGACACCACTGGAGGCGGGCTGCACGATGTTGGGGCGTGAGCGGAAGACTGCCTAACGGTGTGCGGGACCGTAGCCCAGCTTCATGGAGACGGTTGCGAATGGTCCTCGCCGATACCCCAGGAGCAACAGTGTCCCTAATTTGCTGGGAAGTGGCGGTGCGGTCCCCTACGGCACTGCGTAGGATCCTACGGTCTTGGCGTGCATCCGTGCGTCGCTGCGGTCCGGTCCCAGGTCGACGGGCACGTGCACCTTCCGCCGACCACTGGCGACAACATCGATGTACTGTGGAGACCTCACGCCCCACGTGTTGAGCAATTCGGCGGTACGTCCACCCGGCCTCCCGCATGCCCACTATACGCCCTCGCTCAAAGTCCGTCAACTGCACATACGGTTCACGTCCACGCTGTCGCGGCATGCTACCAGTGTTAAAGACTGCGATGGAGCTCCGTATGCCACGGCAAACTGGCTGACACTGACGGCGGCGGTGCACAAATGCTGCGCAGCTAGCGCCATTCGACGGCCAACACCGCGGTTCCTGGTGTGTCCGCTGTGCCGTGCGTGTGATCATTGCTTGTACAGCCCTCTCGCAGTGTCCGGAGCAAGTATGGTGGGTCTGACACACCGGTGTCAATGTGTTCTTTTTTCCATTTCCAGGAGTGTAGAATGTGGTCCCCAAAGTGCTCCTCCAGGACATCAAGCACTCTCCTGCTTCGATGGGGTCGAGTTCCGCCTTGCATGACACACATCGTGTCGAAATCAGGGTCACTTTCGATAATGGGAATGAAGTCATCTTCCAAACCCTTCACGTACCGTTTGGTAGTCACCGTACCATCAGGGAATACCACACCGATTATTCCGTGGCTGGACATTGCACAGAACACAGTCACCCGTTGTGGGTGAAGTGGCTTCTTGACCGCTAAATGCGGATTCTGTCCCCTAAATGCTCCAATTTTGCTCATTGACGAACTCATCGAAATGAGAGTGAACTTTATCTTGAAACCAGACCATAGAGCTTATACTAATTCCCATAATTCCCCGCAGCCAACCATGCAGTTTGAACGTCCTCACGCAAACAGTTCAGGAGTTATAACGATTTTATTTCATGTATTTCAGTAACTGACAACCTGCATCAGGCGCTGCAGCGTGGAACTCGGGTGGAAACAGTTCTGCATGCTGCTCCATCGTATCAGGCACTGCATCAGGGAGCTTGTCCCCATGCTAAGTGATTTTCTGCTCTGTATAGAGCCACTGTGGTGAGGGAGAAATAAAAGAAAAATCTTAAAAGCCACATACATATACACATAACGAATTGTAATAATAACAGCAATAATAGACATTGGGATGTGTTAATACATTTGACCTTGTAAACACTTTTTTGTCCTCTCCAATAATCATCCTTTCACTGTGCTGTACAGAGAACGTCTGCTGACTCCACCAGATGGCTAATAAACCTGGAATTTGGTAGAGTTGTGGGGATAGGTGACTACAATGCCATGTAAATTGGAACAACTATTGGGGTTGGGTTTTTTGGGGAACGAGACCAGACAGCGAGGTCATCGGTCTCTTCGGATTATGGAAGGACGGGGAAGGAAGTCGGTCGTGCCCTTTGAAAGGAACCATCCCGGCATTTGCCTGGAGCGATTTAGGGAAATCACGGAATGCGAGTCCAGTGTCTAACCACAACACCACCTCGCTCGGTGGAACAACTATTGTGGGCTGGCAGTGTTGCATATGGGAAATAGGTCAGCTATAAATAGCTCCCACACAACACCATGGAAAAACCCAGCACGACAAGTAAGGGTGGTCTTCCATTTTTTATTCTCTTCTTGCTCCATCTGGGATTTTATGCTGACCACAACAGGCCACCTTTTACAAGAATCGATCTTGGATTCTGTGCCTAGCATGAGTGACTACTTCCACAGTGACATTAGGAAAATCCCTAGGACAAGTGAAATCTGACAACAGGTTCCAACAGTTGTGGACTATTTATGAGCTAGAAATCGATATATGAGAGATACAGAATGTAACTGTAGTGGAACTGTACAGCTTGCAGTCGTTTAGCGAATGCTATAACATGGGCAGTTTGTCGCAGTTTTGTTGTAACATTGCGCAGTTCGTTATAATTTTGCTGTAGAATCGGGTGATGTATAGGGTGATGTACAGGTTTATTCTCCACATTATGGTCATTATCGTACATTTTGTCTTCAGTTTTTTGCAGTTACTTACAGTTGTACAACGATGATACTTACCCGTTGAAACAGCGTCGCTACTAAAAAGTCTTACAGTGCTGCTGATCCTTTACGCTAAATAATTACATACATTAAGATGCGGGACAGTCATCATTCAGAATTATGTATTCTAGCAGGTTAGCTGTGTGTGATACAAGGTCTCAGTCATGTTACAGTGGTTAAACCGGATGTACATGGTTCTCAGCTGCTGTCTTTGGTGATGTCTAAATAACATCAGGGATAGACCACACAGCCCTGTCTCAGTCCCTTCTTAATAAATGCTTCCCTTCCGTGCTTCTCAACTCTTATGACTGCCATCTGGTTTCTGTGCAAGCCGTAAATAACCTTCCGATCCCTGTACTTTATCCCTGCTACCTTCCGAAATTCAAAGAGTGTATTCCAGTCAACGTTGTCAAAAGCTTTCTCTAAGTCTAAAAATGGTGTAAACTTTGGTTTACCTTTCCTTAATCTATCTTCCAAGGTAAGTCTTTGGGGTAGTATGACCTTCTGTGTTCGTACATTTCTCCAGATATTCCTCAGTTGTCTATCAGTTCTTCCATACTTCCTTAAATAGTGCGTGTTAGTGTGGTGTCACCGCCAGACACCACACTTGCTAGGTGGTAGCTTAAATAGGCCGCGGTCCATTAGTACATGTCGGACCCGAGTGCCGCCACTCTCAGGATCGCAGACCGAGCGCCACCACACGGCAGGTCTCGAGAGACTGACTAGCACTCGCCCCAGTTGTACGACGACTTTGCTAGCGACTACACTGACGAAGCCTTTCTCTCATTTGCCGAGAGACAGTTAGAATAGCCTTCAGCTAAGTTAATGGCTACGACCTAGCAAGGCGCCATTTGTACCATTGCATGTATCTCAAGATAGTCTCACTTGTATCATCAAGAATGCTGTATACCAAAGGACGATATAAAAGTTAAGTGTTCTAGTAGCTACGTTCTTTTCTTTATAACATTCATTACGAATCCTGTTCCAGACTTCGCGCCAGTCGGCGTGTGTGTACGCGTGCCCTTTCGGCTACCCGTCACTGTGGACTGGCTGCCTTAACAGTCCACTACAGTTAGTATTTTGCAACCACGACATATTGAACTGACACTATCAGCACCTACTTTCTGTGAAATTTGAATTATTATATTCTTCTTAAATCCTATGGTATTCCGCCTGTCTCACAGATCTTGCGCACCAGATGGAATAGTTTTGTTATGGCAAGCTCCCTCTACTGACATTAAAGTCTGTCATCCGAAAAAACGAATAAAGAATGTGAAGTTCATTATTTCTCTGTCACATAAGGTATACTTGCAAGCTGACTTGACATTAAACTAGTCATTGAGCTTGATATTTATAGTGGTTTTAAGTCGGTGGTTGAAATGGGAAGAGTCTATGAACACTGTACACACATGTCTCTAGGTACTTGCCTGATAGTTATTAAAAGAGAGAGTTAGTGTTCTTTCCTGTGCTTGTTCACGACTATAGTACAGTATCAGTAGCATGCTGTTAAGTACAGACCCTATATGCTGCTATCCTCTATGTGTCTATTTATGTCTCAGGGAGCTCTCTTTCATCGCTTTGACAAGTGAGATGATTATGGATAACAGCCTTTTCTTGTAACTAAGTCCGATAATGAACTGTGACAAATGACAAGATGGCAGCTCACTGTAGGCATTGAGTAAAGTCAAACAGTGGTTTGGAATACACCAAGACGGTGTAGCTGAGATGAAGTACCATTAAACATTCGAAATCACCGTATGATTCCCAGCTACAAAACTAAAAATTTAATTCTTCAAACTGCCTCTCTCCTCGCCCTTCTAATACAGTCGTTGTCTAACATCATTGGGTAATTAGACTTTGCATACATCGCGTAATGCCACACACCTATGGAAGCCTAAATGAAACCTCTGTAACACCACTTGCTATCATGCTCGATCTGCTGACAATTCTATGTCTTAATGTGAACGCATTATAAGTAATAACAGCAGTAGTTACATACACTGAGCGGGATTTTTCCATAAAAACAGGTGTAATATCTTTGACTGGGAATGTCACTCCTAGAGATAAACATTCTTACCGCAACTCTTCATAATGGTATCTAAAAAGGGCGACATATGGATTTAATTGTTCCCTGTTAAGTAACTTCTATGTCGTTTGGAAAACGTCTGGTGTCTACACAGCAGTTATACACACTATGTGATCAAAAGTATAATGATATTCTATAAGACGGGAGAAAATACACAGGTGAGATTTGAACCCGTACCGCCAGTACGGCGGCAACGAATTTCAGCCGCTTCGCTATGCTCACTTACTCGAAATATGAGTCAAGTTATAGGTTCACTATGCGATCAAAAGTATCTGGACACTTGGCTGTAAATGACTTGCAAGTTCGTGGCGCCCTCCAACGGTAATGCTGGAATTCAATATGGTGTTGGACCACCCCTAGCCTTGATGACAGCTCCCACTCTCCCAGGTATATGTTCAATCATGTCCTGGAACGCTTCTTGGGGAGTGGCTGCAGATTCTTCACAGAGTGCTGAACTGAGGAAAGGTATCGATATCGGTCGGTGGGGCCTGGCACGAAGTCGGCATCCAAAACATTCCAAAGGTGTTCTATAGGATTCCGGTCAGGACTCTGCGCAGGCCAGTCCGTTACAGGGATGTTATTATCGTGTAACCACTCCGCCACAGGCCGTGCATTATTAACAGATGCTCGATCTTGTTGAAAGATGCAATCGCCATCCCCGAATTGCTCTTCAACAGTGGGAAGTAAAAAGGTGCTTTAAACATCAATGTAGGCCTGTGCTGTGATAGTGCCACGCAAAACAACAAGGGGTGCAAGCCCCATCTATGAAAAACGCGACCACACCATAACACCACCGCCTCCGAATTTTCCTGTTGGCACTACACACGCTGGTTGATGACGTTCACCGGGCATTCGCAATACCCACACCCTGCCATTGGATCGCCACATTGTGTACCGTGATTCGTCACTCCACACAACGCTTTTCCACTGTTTAATCGTCCAATGTTTACGCTCCTTATACCAAGCGAGGCGTCGTTTGGCATTTACCAGTGAGATGTGTGGCTTATGAACAGCCGCTCGACCATGAAATTCAAGTTTTCTCACCTATCGCCTAATTGTCATAGTACCTACAGTGGATCCTGATGCAGTTTGGAATTCCTGTGTAATGGTCTGGATAGATGTCTGCCTATTACACATTACGACCCTCTTCAACTCAAAAATGGTGCAAATGGCTCTAAGGACTATGGTACTTAACATCTGAGGTCATCAGTCCCCTAGACATAGAACTACTTAAACCTAACTAACCTAAGGACATCACACACATCCATGCCGGAGTCAGGATTCGAACCTGCGACCGTAGTTGTCACGCGGTTCCAGACTGAAGCACCTAGAACCGCTCGGCCATAGCTGCCGGCTCCTCTTCAACTGTCGGCGGTCTCTGTCAGTCGACAGACGAGGTCGGCCTGTACGCGTTTGTGCTGTACATGTCCTTTCACGTTTCCACTTCGCTATCACATCGGAAACAGAGGACCAAGGAATGTTTAGGAGTGCGGAAATCTCGCGTACAGACTTATGACACAAGTGACACCCAGTCACCTGACCAGCAGACGAATGTAGTACTCTGCAGCTGATTTTACATTAAAATGTGGACCTAAGGACCTGAGGGATTGCGTTGAATCATTACGACGTTCATGTTTTGATTTACGACGTATGTTCAGTGATTCTGCACAATGTTCTGCTTGCTCGCACACCATCTAACTAGGAAAAATTTCTTTTAAGTTACCATGCATTCTGTTCTAATAATGGAAAGCCGCAAGAGCTGAACCAGAATTGGACGGTAATTTCGTAAACTTCTGATGACATAGACATCGAAAAAGCTATCAAAGACCTTTACGATCCATTTACACATAATCACAGGTCTATTGTGTGAAATATGACTATTGACAAATTTCTGTCGCATCAAAAGCCAACACACAAAAAAATTCTGTTTTAATTAAAGAATAATATCGCCATACTTAAAAAAGTGTGTGATTGTTGTAATCCCTGTCAGATTATTGTACTGGAGTGTCAGCCCCTTAAAGTTTGCAGGTATTGTGTGTGGAGCTCTACACAAAAAATTTTGTTGGGAATAGCATAGCTGAAAGAAGGTAGCGGCTCGACATAGAGTGATTTTTCTGCATTGGAATGTTGATATTGTCGCATTCCATATAACTAAGAAGCCTGAAACAACTCCCACAAACTTTACAGATGCTTCATGGGGATACTGCTATCCACCAGTACAGTAAGCTGCATCCTATTCGGACATGTTGCAGTCCAGTTTAAAATGAGAGCAGGGTTAAGTGTAACGCTGTTTTGTCCTAGAATTGCTTCTGAAAACACTCCGGCTATGGTGTGGTGTACAATCCATAGCACACAGTAGGTGATCAGCTTCTGTCCACATTGCCCGCATCTCGTGGTCGTGCGGTAGCGTTCTCGCTTCCCACGCCCGGGTTCCCGGGTTCGATTCCCGGCGGGGTCAGGGATTTTCTCTGCCTCGTGATGGCTGGGTGTTGTGTGCTGTCCTTAGGTTAGTTAGGTTTAAGTAGTTCTAAGTTCTAGGGGACTTATGACCACAGCAGTTGAGTCCCATAGTGCTCAGAGCCATTTGAACCATTTTTTTTCTTCTGTCCACATTCCAGATTGCATTCATGCTGGTATAAAAACACGTCGTACAAGTCCAAGTATTTGGCCGGGTACGCTGGAGCCATGTTGTCACAAGGATGGATGGATGTGGAGGAAATACTCTGTGGCGTGCTGTGCACTGGCAACGCTCACTTGTTAGTGAAGTACTTTGGTGGTAGGATCTCTTGGTGTGGACTGTAAGTCTGCCAGTAGTCCCAGGTCTGTGAGCCAGCCTGACCAGGTGGCCTGGCACAAAGTGTTGATGGGTTTAACATATGTGACTGGCAGTTGTCGACGTGCAACTCTCTCTCTCTCTGCTGTGAGGGTTGGTCAGTGTGCTGCTGGCAGTGGCACAGAGCCTGTGAACTTCGTGAACATCGCAATGAAGGATATGGTGGTGACGCTGTTGCGGCTCTCTCCTATGTGGCATTTGATTGTATAAACACACGTTTGTTCTCATAATACTACACACACATCGTAAATGTCCAAACACTGCAAGTGGGTTACTTAGTTTTAAAATTCGGGTACGTCAGGTTATGGGATACTAAGCTTAGGATGTGAATGGTTTAAAAAACACAAGTGGGCTGGCAACAAGGTTTGAGGAAATTGCTTATAGCACATGTGGATTTTTGAATTTCCTAGAATTCTCAACTCGACTCTTGAATTCTAGACATATAACAAGTGACCTGGCAACCATACAGACTGCACCAATATCCCCAGGCCCACCATCCTGGATTCTACACTTAGCACAGAAGACCTATCAACCATGCAGGTTACATCAGATCATCAGGTCACCCATACTGGATCCCATACCAGTGGCCACTAACATGTGAGGGGTGGGACAAACCCAGTAGCAGACACCATCAGACAGATAATATCAGAGGTCTTTTTTTGGTGGGGTTTAAGGGCGCTCAACTACAAATATCAGAGGAAATGGAGGGAGGGTTAGGAGAGAAATCTGGCAACAATTCATAATATCATTAGGTGACATAATCGATGACGTCATGGGATATCTGACAACAATGCAGACTGCGCCACTACTGTGTCCATCAGGTCCCTAGAGCGACCAGCTCATTCCCTGATTTTAAATCCGACTGAAAATGTATAGGTCGCTATAGAGCAGAGGTATCATGGTTGAACCATAGCCTACACGGATCGTCACATAGAACATGTACAGACATGTCCTGTATTATCTAAAGCCATGCTTGATGGCCTTATGCATGCTATGGAGAGCTGTTGTGCAAGAGATCGCATTCCCTACCTCTTAGCCTTTAGTATATTTGTTATGGTTTCCTTTCTATTTGGTGATCGCAAACCAAACTAATCGGGAAAATACCTGAGTTTGCTATCTGTAAACAATGATTTATATCACTGAGATTGCAACAGTAACAATCCTTCATAGTATAACTAGACTAAAAAAGGAGACAGCAGCCAATTCTCATGATATTTACTTGTTTTTTTTTTTTTTTAATATCCGAGGTACATTTCTATAAGGTAAGTAAAACAGAGTCACATCTACTGATCAGCCAGGTAGAGTCAACTGCCTTTGCCAACAATGGAATGAGTTGCAATCGATTTTCTCAGGGTAACAGAGTAAATAGGCTTCACTGCAGCAAACCTCTCGCCAATTAAATACTGTACAGCAATGGGCGATGTGCTGCTATATCACATAGAGCTCCTGGTTATGTGTCGCAGAAGCCTACAACCCGTAGGTGTACCTCCGTCTACAGTATACCACATGTGCAGAGATTGTCATGGGCGTAGAAACGCTGGTATTGGCTGTCGACGTATGGCGAAGAGTTTGTTGAACTCATCATTCACCGTACATAATGGTGCACGCCGATGATGGAGTGCGAGACAGCATAGAAGCCATCCTACTTCTGACCACTGCGTCGTTCAAGAAGACAGTACTAGTAATTATGTATAGGGACGTTCGCATGAGATGAAATGTGATCCATGACATTACAATTGTAGTCTGTTACAGACGAATGAGACAGGAATTTAATGTCCGATCGAGTGCAACCATTTATTCACACATGACACCATGGAGTCCACCTGCCGGCCGCGGTGGCCGTGCGGTTCTGGCGCTGCAGTCCGGAACCGCGGGACTGCTACGGTCGCAGGTTCGAATCCTGCCTCGGGCATGGGTGTGTGTGATGTCCTTAGGTTAGTTAGGTTTAAGTAGTTCTAAGTTCTAGGGGACTTATGACCTAAGATGTTGAGTCCCATAGTGCTCAGAGCCATTTGAACCATTTTTGGATCCCACCTGCGCGTGCATCAAGAGAATCCATCATCCTGTTAATTCCGACTTGTTTCATAATGTTTGGAGAAACACTCTACAGCTGGGAGGATACTTGTGCCATTCTTCTCGTTAATCTCAGTGAGATCATCTGGGACGCAGCCGAGTGAAATGAAACAACTTTTACCAATTTGTGTGGGGTCGGGCAGCTGTAGATCGCTCGCTCAGGGACTAAACTGCCCCCTCTCCACCCATCCCCCCCCCCCCTTCCTCGCCGTGCTAGCTTCTCATGATGTTGATCGTTGGTTTCACGACGAGTCACTGTCATCATCAGAGCGAAAAGAGGTGCTACACCCTGCGAGGTAGATTGTTTTCAAATAACTTGCTCATGAGCATACTACACTAGAATCAGAGAATGAATACCTCTGACCACATGACATAGGAATGCTATATATGGATGGGGAACTGATGGATTCAGAGCATCGAGAAATGGACAGCACAGGAACTACGTCATGAAAATAATAATACTGAGTCCTTAACAACTGTATTCGGCTTTCGGAATGAGTGATGTGTTGTTTCAAACGTCGTAATTAGTTATTAAATATTGTAGATATACAAGGACGTTGTATCCAACCCTAACATGCAGAATTAACTTTAAATTTACGGTAGGTGTATCTCGGGCTTGAATACTGGTGGAACTTCTGAAGAACTGTCCAACGCGGTGCATATCAGTTGTGAGTGGCGTATCAGTGCTGATAGAGATGGTCCACAGTTCTGGTTCCGGACGTTAGTGGCATACAGATCCGCAACGCAGCACGAAACAGATTTAATTTTGCGTCTAACTGATAGCGAGAACCGCCAAAGACCATGATCTGGAAGAAGAACAGCCGTGCCATTTCACAGATTTCCTACGCACGTCGTAACTGTGTTGCCTTACGATAGCATAGCGGACTATGAAGCTGGTAGAATGAATGACAGCATATGTTGCCTTAGCCTCATTGACGGTAATTTGCAAGTGCGGCGTCGATTAGGGGAGGGATAACTAACGGAGAATATGAAGTAACGACCCATGGATCCAACTCCACGCATGCTGATGTGCGGAACTGTAGCTCACGGTAGCAGTGATGTCGACGAAACATTGAAAAATTCAAGATTCAACCAGAATATCACCCAGTGTAGTCAGGTACTACGACGGCAGAGAGCTGCACTCTTCCAACTGAACAGTGTTTGCTCATGCAATTCTTATCTCAAGCCCAGACGTTCAGCAAAGCTCTGGCCCGCACGACCACCGTACTATCTCCCATATGACATGTGTGGTACATGACTGGATGGCATCTGGTCCGATCTCCGTTGTTGTTTCAGAATGTGACAACCGACTTCACTGTGATGGTATCCAAGCACAATTTTAGATCTGCATGGTAGTGGAGGCAACACAAGATATCGAAATTCTTGTCACTGTCACTCAGTCGATAAAGGTATGACCTGTAATTATTATTGTTTTATAACATATAACTACCCCCAAATAGACGCTGGTGGCGCTACCTTAAAAAAAAAATAAACAACTGTCTCTAAGGTTTCTGTGGAGGTGTTTACCATCACTTGCGGTTCATCGAGAACTACTCATTTCACGAACTGTGGAACACGCATTGCACCTATGGTGTGGCCGGAGGTAGTGGCGGGAAAGCCGAACCAATGTTTAGGGAAAAGTTTTACAAAAGACGTCATCGTAAATGGAAGAAACTGATCGCAGCAGATTAAAATTTACAAGAACCTGGGCGGTTAACGACATGGTGAGTTGGCCAAGGTTTTAGACAAAGAACTGTTCAAACAGCAAAATTTGGAGAAATGGTGTTGGAGAAGATTCATTCGCAGTTGCAATACATGCATTGATACTAGTGGTCCTCATCATGTTTAAATGCAGTGAAATTATTTTCTTACCATAAAGTGAGAGTTATTTAGGTCCATAAAAAGAATATTCATTTCTGACCAAGGGGAATGGAGTATTTTTAATATTTACTAATACGAATGGCGACTTGTATCCAGAAAAATGTTACAGTTCCGACACCGATAATTTTCTTGAAACAAAAACGCCTGACTACATTATATTATTCCCTTCTCCTGAGAGCTATGGGATATGTGGCAGCCCCCACTTGCCCACATGTATTGGCTCCCTTGTGTCTGACCATAAGTTCTTTAACACTAAGTACTTTTTTTTAATACTGCGGTATCTGTATGATTTTGACAATGTTTGGAACACCCCGTGTTTGTATGTAAGAAGATAATACGTGATATGTGTCACAGCAGACCTTACGTCCGGGATGTCATAACAATGTGACTTGACAGAATACATAAAGCTCGCTGTTGACTACTTCAGATTACAACGGCTGTCAAGTTGCCTTGCATGGATCTTCATGTGATGCTCTGACTTGAGGAACGAACGCTGGGGACCGATGACCAAAGTTTGGTCCCTTCCCCCCTCTTTAATCCAACCAGTCAACGAACGCTGCAAACCACCTTTATTTTGTAGTGATGTCCTCAACCGCTTCAGCTGCTAGCTCCATAAAATCGCCAAGGATGATTAGCAGAACTATTTAAATGGACATTCTGGGGCTTTCCATGAAACATTATCTAACTAGAAACAGTCGTAGCAATTTCTACACTCTTATAAGCCTCACATGTTTATGACATTACATTTCCGATGGAAATACCATCATCTATGTTCTGTCCACCATACAAAGTTCAGCAAATGGCCTTCGGATTTATTTACATGATCTAACGTTGCAGATTTCTATGAAAGGTTAAATTAATGATTTTTTTGTAAAGCTAGACGCTCTAATTATAAACGAGTGAATTATTTTTTGTAAAGGCGGATCCTCCTTTATACAAAACCAGTTTCTAGAAGGTTTACACAGAATAGTTAATAGTGATCACTAGAGACAGAATTATATGCATTTTCATGTTGCATATGCATTTGTACATATGGCTTCTTTTCACCGGTTATTGAATATTTTAACTAAAAACTAGTGACGATGCATATTTTCGTTCTATGTTTACAATATTTTAAAAATTTAGACGGGCGGTCTCTAGTTCGATTTAGTTTTGATGTCTTACAGATTTAACTCGACCTAGAACTGCGTGCAATCGCTAATCGAGAGGCCACTGCCTAGCGAAATCATTACAGAAGAGGAACAGGCAGACAGAGCCAATGCTCCTGCCTCCGCGCCTCCGGTTAATCCCCTCCGCTGTCATACCGTAGGCGTCGACAACAAACTACACAAGCTTTTAGTCGCACGTCCGTTGTTTCGGTTTAGCTTTCTATTTACTTGAACACAGTTGAACGTGTTCACGAAGTGTAGTGTTTAACGTGGTGAGCGCCATGCCGCCCGAAAAAAATAAACGTCGTTTCGTCGATAGCTGACCATCCTGGAACATTTACATATGACGGAATTGTTTTATATTGTCGAGTTTGCGAGAAGAACGTTTCGTGCGAAAAAAGTTTCAAATAGACCAGCATGTCAAGACAAGTCTTCATATCGCAGGAATGCAAAAGAAAGGACCACGACAACAACTTCTAACAGCAAGTTGCAGTAGCAGGGATTTGTTCAAAGGTAGCCAAAACAGTCGGTTTAACATGGATCTATGCCGGCCGGAGTGGCTGTGCGGTTCTAGGCGCTATATTCTGGAACAGGGCGACCGCTACGCTCCCAGGTTCGAATCCTGCCTCGGGCATGGATGTGTGTGATGTCCTTAGGTTAGTTAGGTTTAATTAGTTCTAAGTTCTAGGCGACTGATGACCTCAGAAGTTAAGTTGCATAGTGCTCCGAGCCATGGATCTATGTAAAGCATTCATCGCAAGCAATATTCCTCTTCACAAACGCACAAATCCTATCCTCAAAGGCTTCCTGCGCAAGTATTGTTTAAATCAAAATATACCAGATGAATCAACATTGCGTAAAAATTACATACCGACAATTTACGTAAATGTTCTGGAAGAAATACGAAATGAACTCCAGGACAGCGTTATCTGGATTACAGTTGACGAAACTACAGACACTTGTGGCCGTTACATTGCAAATTTAATCGCTGGTTAAAATAAAAATTAAAAGGAAGGCCAGTGTTGGCTGTAATATTGATGTTTTATTGATAGAAAAATCGATTTTCAATCACATAGTGATTATCTTCAGTGCTGTGGTGTACAAATTAAACTCAGACACTGGTATCAAGTAATCAGTAACAAAAACTGAGAAGCGATCACAGTAACTGCTGCAAAGAACTTGAAAAACTAGATCATTCCACGATCGCCAGATTTCTAAACGAGGGTATTAGAAAAATATTTCCAGATTCTCCTGCAGAGTTATTGTGATCGCTTCTCAGTTTTTGTTACTGATAACTTGATACCAGTGTCTGAGTTTAATTTGTACACCACAGCACTGAAGATGATCACTATGTGATTTAAAATCGATTTTGCTATAAATAAAACATCAATATTACGGCCAACGCTGACCTTCCTTTTAATTTAACATATATGGTCGTTGTGCACACAGCACTCCATGGAGTCGCCAATCAATTAATCGCTGGTGTTTTAAAAGAAGAGCCTTCTTCTTCCTATTTAGCGGCCTGCAAAGAACTTGAAAAAGTAGATCATTCCACGATCGCCAGATTAGTAAACGAGGGTATTAGAAAAATATTTCCAGAAGCTCCTGCAGATGAGAGGATGTTTTTGTATATTTCAGATGCTGCTCCCTATATGATCAAATCAGGAAAAGCCCTCCGAGTTTTTTTATCCCAATTTGATTCATGTGACGTGCTTTACTCATGGAGTACATCGCCTTGCTGAAAAAGTACGTTCGGCCGGCCGCTGTGGCCGAGCGGTTCTAGGCGCTTCAGTCCGGAACCGCGCGTTTTCTACGGTCGCAGGCTCGAATCCTGCCTCGGGCATGGATGTGTGTGATGTCCTTAGGTTAGTTAGGTTTAAGTAGTTTCTAAGTCTAGATGACTGATGGCCTCAGATGTTAAGTCCCATAGTGCTCAGAGCTATTTTTGAAGAAGTACGTTCCACGTTTGTAAATGTAAATAAACTGACTTCATCCACAAAGAAAGTGTTTCTAAAGGCTCCTGCTCGCATCAATACCTACAAAGAAAAACTACCTCATACGCCTTTACCTTCCGAACCAGTGGTAACTTGTTGGGGTACGTGGGTCGAAACTGTGTTGTTTTGCAATATACATTTCAAGGCAATTAGAGGGGTAGTAAACGACTTCGATAGAGCAGAGGCTTTGGCAGTTTGTCAGTGCAAGGAAGCTTTTAATGATGCCGATATTAAAAAGACAATGCTGAGATTAGCACTCATTTTTCCCATATACCTGCAAGTATTAAAAAGCTTCAAACTCAAGGTTTGTCGTTGAATGAAGCTGTTCAGTTAATGAATAAAATTATTCTAATGAACTCCTCACTGCCGGAGGCATTTCCAAGAAAACTTAAAGGAAAGTCTGAAAATGTTTTAAACAGTAACGCTGGCTTTGAACCCTTGTGCCAAACTGATAGTTGTATTAATGGGACAGGTGAACTTTTATCAGAAACAATAGGTGCCAACATAGAACCCAAATTCAAATACTGCCCCGTTACTTCAGTTGATGTAGAACGGTCCTTTTCTGCTTATAAAAATGTTTTCAGTGATCGAAGACACAATCTTACTACCGAACATTTTGAACAGTTCTTTGTCGTTTATGTTTACAATAGTAGAAAATGTAAAATAAATTGTAAATGACGCTTTGGTCAAATAGTATTAATTAAAACTTAATGCTGTTCAAAAAATTCATGGTTGTATGTTGTTTTTTAAATAAAATATTACGGTGTTGTAGAGTGTGCCCCTCTGCCTGCGATATATCTCGAATTGTCCCTGTACATATCGATTGTTTCGCTGCGACTCACTCGCATCACATTCGCTTGTTACCGACAACAATTGCAAAGAAGGAACAATTCTTGAAACACGGTATGCGTCTCTATTTTGCAGATTTTTAGCAAGTAACTCCAGAAAGGCCCCCTTCCTAAACTCTACCAGAAAGAATTCAGGAAATGATATCAGCGTTCTAAATGTACCGATTTTTCGCGTGGCCCGCGCTCTTCCTCGTAACTGATATGCACAAGTTCGACTTTTAGATATAATGCACGTAGTAACTACCATGTATTTTTTTTGTATCGGTGTAACAACAAGCGCCGGCACGACGATGTAGAACGGAAGAGCAGATAGGGCTGTGAGACGACGTCAGCCAGTAGTAAGCTGACTAGGACGACACCACGACAGGAGCGGCATCCACACGAAAAGAGTACAGGCGCCGCGTCGCCTAGCCGCGGCCGGGTTGGAAGAAGAGCCGTCATACAGCGCTACAGCAGTGACTTATGAACTGAAATGCATTTCACATTCAAATGTCAATGCGATGCTACTTGGTGTAAATGCTCAAGAAAACTTGCATAACATGTTGTCGTATGCTCACATAAAACTCTTAAAACAGCTTACTTCGATTCCAGCGACTAATATCCTTACGATTCTACGTGTTATATATCAAATGTATACGGGGCAGTCAAATGAAAATGGGACAAATGAAAGACTTAAGTATTTTTTTGTTATTTCGAAAGTAATCGACATGACTGTTAATACATTCCTCCCACTGAGACAAGACGGACAACGCCTTCGTGGCAAAATGTTTGCGGTTACCTACGGAATCATAAAAAAAACATCGACTGAACAGGCCTTTAAGTCGAATGGTAACGACCGGCCGCCGTGTCATCCTCAGCCCTTAGGCTTCACTGGATGTGGATACGGAAAGGCATGTGATCAGCACACCGCTCGCGAGGCCGTTGTCTATCTTCGTAACTGGTGCCGCTACATCTACATATATACTCCGCTAGCCACCAAGCGGTGTGTGGCGGAGGGCACAATTTGCGCTAATGTCATATCCCCCCCCCACCCCACCCCTTCTGTTCCACTCGCGGTTCGCGCGAGAGAAAAACGATTGTCTGAACGCCTCAGTACGAGCTCTAATTTCCCTTATCTTTGAATGGTGATCATTGCGCGATTTGAAAGTTGGTGGTAATAGTATATGCTCTACATCCTCGGCGAAGATCGGATTTCGGAATTTAGTGAGGAGCTCCTTCCGTTTAGCACGTCGTCTATCTGCAAGTGTGTCCCACTTCAAACTTTCTATTAGATTTGTAACGCTCTCACGATGGCTAAATGTACCAATCACTAATCTTGCTGCTCTTCTTTGGACCTTCTCAGTCTCTTGAATCACACCCAACTGCTAAGATAGCCGAACAATTCTCTATGACTGAGCGAACTAACGTATTGTAAGCAATTTCCTTTGTTGAAGGACTGCATCGCTTCAGGATTCTACCGATAAACCGCAATCTAGAGTTCGCCTTGCCCGTTACTTGTGTAATCTGATCATTCCATTTGAGATCATTTGGTATAGTCACACCCAGATACTTGACGGATGTTACCGCTTCCAAAGACTGGCTATTTATTTTGTACTCTTACATTAATGAGGATTTTCGTCTTGTTATACGCAGTAGGTTACACTTACTAATACTGAGAGAGAACTGCCAGTCATTACACCACGCATTTATTTTCTGCAAATCCTCATTGATTCGTTCACAACTTTCGTGTGATGCTACTTTCCTGTGGACTGCAGCATCATCGGCAAACAGTCTAATGCCGCTGTCAACACCATCAAAGAGATCGTTTATGTAAATCGTAAAAAGCAGTGGACCTATTACGCTGCCCTGGGGCACAATTGAAGTTACGCTTGTTTCTGTTGAAGTCACCCCATTCAGGAAACCCCCATGTGCACGCCACAAGTACTGTGGTACCCATGTAGCATCTTCCTGTGTGTAGTGCACCCCCGATATATCGAGGGGCGTCCTACAACCTTCCAACCCATAGCGTAGGTCGAGGAATCTACAACCATTTTCGTCACAGAGTCGACGGAGCTTCTGGTTTAGATTCTCCACTCGACTCCAAACCAGAGGACCCCAGTCCACCCTGGGTACGATGCTGTAGATCGTCAGCTAGGCTTCCACCCCTCGAGAGATGGAGGTCAATTTAGCCAGCCGTCGAAAGGACCCAAGGATTTCCTCGGAACCCCGACGACAGGCATCGTTGGTGCCGACATGTGCAACAATCTGCAGCTGGCTGCACCCTGCACGCTCGATAGCCGCCGGAAGAGCTTCTTCCACATCCCGGTCAAGGCCCCCCGGCAAGCACACCGAGTGAACGTTGAACTTCTAGTCGCTATGTTCCTGTGGGGCTCCATGACCCGCCTAACATTGGAGCTCCCAATAACTAAGAAACCCCTACCCCCACGTGCCTGTCGGGACTGAGCTGAAGGAACGGCTACTATTCTGGCAGAAGGTGCATTCTGATGCGGCTCAGAATTCCCCAGAGCATCAGATAGCACACTGAATCTATTAGCAAAGTGCATGGGATTTGGCAGGAGCCTGCTTCCCCCATGCAGCCTTCGCCTTGAGGCTCGAGACCTCGACACAGTCTCCCACCCACACTAAGGTGAGAGTGGGCCAGCCGGCTCAGTCGCACCTGAGGTCGGTTCTGTGAAAGAGTGCTGTGACATCCCCCCCCCCCCCCCCTGCACATCTAGTACATCAGGGGGTGCCCCGCACACAACAGACACAGTCCCTATCCATCTAGCTTATAACTCATTTAGTATAAGACAAACTTACTGCCACACAAGTTTAACAGCTACACTCTACTTGGCAGAAAGGACTCTCAACAATGAAAAACAATAAAAATGTGTGGTAGAAGCTAGATCAGATGATTATTTTCCTGCTAGGAGCTATTTAGTGAATACTAAAGAATAAGACAGTGACCTATAGTAAACTGCTAGAGGCTATCTAGTGGATGTTATTAACGAATTAAACAGTGACCTGCGGTAAGCTACACTTACATTAAGGTACACCTACTGATTATCCCTTGTATTTATAATGTAAACAAGCGTTTACGTACACGCGAAAATGACCTAATAAAACTATAAAAATTGCTAGCTTAAATTTACCGAGTGTAAATGACACTAATAAACGTAAATGCTGAGTATTGTACACTGGCAGATGCAGGTACAAAACAAAACTTTTAGCTGACAATAAGAGTTCAGAATGTAAAGCACAAATACGAACTCTACTTTATAGGAACCGATGGGCTTACAGTACACGATCACTAAAGCCCACAACAAGCTAAGGAATTTAAGCAGACAGCGAAGTGACTTTAGCTTTCTGCTAACTAAACCGTATGTAAGAAGGGCTCTGAAGTTGAATTGTAACTCTGATTTACTCAGATATTGTAATGTAACACTAATTTAGCACATATTTTACGTTTGCTTAACTGTTAGTAATTGCAAGTTGCGCTAGTCAAACGTATACAAGTGAGGTTAGAATTCACTGTCAGTATCACTTTTCCTAATAAAACGTATCAAAACCGCTACCGTCAATGTATCGAGTCTAAATGACATTATTAAACGTAAATACTGAGCATTGTGCACTGACTTAATTGATAATTTCACGTATTTAACGTCAGTTAAAAATGTAAACAAACGTTTGCGTACACGCGAACCTGTCCTAAACAGAATCTTCGCTTATCTTATTCAGACGCAAATAAAAACTGAATTCTTCAATTTATCACGTCTATCTGACACTAATGCAAGTAAATAATATAGAATATACAGCAAAAAAGATTAATCACAAGCTAAATTACTTATCTTGTAATACAGCAAGCGAAAAGCGCTCGTAGCCGGCGTCAGGGCTGCCAATCTCAGTCAAGTAGCTACTCAATTGGCCTCACAAAGGAAAAGTGCACCCTGCTTGCCAACAGAACTCGAAATATCCGAACAGTGACCCATCCAGGTACTAGCCAAGCTCGACATTGCTAACTTTGTTAATCTGACGGAAACTGATGTTACCGCTGTGGCAAGGCCGTTTGCCTACGGAACCATCAGAACCATGATTGTACCCAGGCATGCACCGTTTCAGCCAAAACAAATCGACGGCGATGTATGTTTTTCTTCACGACTCTAAAAATATGGAAATCGCATGGGGAGAGAATGAAGCTGTGTGGAGGATGTGTAAGGGCTTCCCAGACAAAACTTCTGCAGCGTAGTCTAAACAACCTTGGCTACACACTGGCAGCCATTTTGCTCGCAGGTTGTGTTGACTACTCTGCAGACGTTTCACTGAGAAGCACTTACACATTCTCAATACAATCCCAATATCTGCCCATGAGATTTCCATATATCTGGAGCCCTGAAGAAAGACATTCGTGGCCGTCGATTTGGGGCGAAGAGGTGCACGCACGCCTGGGTACAATTTTGGACCAGTAGGCAACAGCAGACATTTTTCCATGAAGGCGTTGACCGTTTTGTCTCACAGTAGATAGACATACCAACAGTTATGGCGATTACGTTTGAAATAATTAAACAGTTTACTTACTGTTTCTCCACCTATCTCGTTTTCATTTGACTGCCTCCTATAACTACACTCCTGGAAATTGAAATAAGAACACCGTGAATTCACTGTCCCAGGAAGGGGAAACTTTATTGACACATTCCTGGGGTCAGATACATCACATGATCACACTGACAGAACCACAGGCACATAGACACAGGCAACAGAGCATGCACAATGTCGGCACTAGTACAGTGTATATCCACCTTTCGCAGCAATGCAGGCTGCTATTCTCCCATGGAGACGATCGTAGAGATGCTGGATGTAGTCCTGTGGAACGGCTTGCCATGCCATTTCCACCTGGCGCCTCAGTTGGACCAGCGTTCGTGCTGGACGTGCAGACCGCGTGAGACGACGCTTCATCCAGTCCCAAACATGCTCAATGGGGGACAGATCCGGAGATCTTGCTGGCCAGGGTAGTTGACTTACACCTTCTAGAGCACGTTGGGTAGCACGGGATACATGCGGACGTGCATTGTCCTGTTGGAACAGCAAGTTCCCTTGCCGGTCTAGGAATGGTAGAACGATGGGTTCGATGACGGTTTGGATGTACCGTGCACTATTCAGTGTCCTCTCGACGATCACCAGTGGTGTACGGCCAGTGTAGGAGATCGCTCCCCACACCATGATGCCGGGTGTTGGCCCTGTGTGCCTCGGTCGTATGCAGTCCTGATTGTGGCGCTCACCTGCACGGCGCCAAACACGCATACGACCATCATTGGCACCAAGGCAGAAGCGACTCTCATCGCTGAAGACGACACGTCTCCATTCGTCCCTCCATTCACGCCTGCCGCGACACCACTGGAGGCGGGCTGCACGATGTTGGGGCGTGAGCGGAAGACGGCCTAACGGTGTGCGGGACCGTAGCCCAGCTTCATGGAGACGGTTGCGAATGGTCCTCGCCGATACCCCAGGAGCAACAGTGTCCCTAATTTGCTGGGAAGTGGCGGTGCGGTCCCCTACGGTACTGCGTAGGATCCTACGGTCTTGGCGTGCATCCGTGCGTCGCTGCGGTCCGGTCCCAGGTCGACGGGCACGTGCACCTTCCGTCGACCACTGGCGACAACATCGATGTGCTGTGGAGACCTCACGCCCCACGAGTTGAGCAATTCGGCGGTACGTCCACCCGGCCTCCCGCATGCCCACTATACGCCCTCGCTCAAAGTCCGTCAACTGCACATACGGTTCACGTCCACGCTGTCGCGGCATGCTACCAGTGTTAAAGACTGCGATGGAGCTCCGTATGCCACGGCAAACTGGCTGACACTGACGGCGGCGGTGCACAAATGCTGCGCAGCTAGCGCCATTCGACGGCCAACACCGCGGTTCCTGGTGTGTCCGCTGTGCCGTGCGTGTGATCATTGCTTGTACAGCCCTCTCGCAGTGTCCGGAGCAAGTATGGTGGGTCTGACACACCGGTGTCAATGTGTTCTTTTTTCCATTTCCAGGAGTGTATTTCTAAGAGGCAAATATAAAAACCTAACAATCTATACGTTGTATGCGATAGCATATTATATGTATTACAGTATTAGCGTTATAAGTAATGAAGAGCAAATGAACAGCAAGTTATACTTATTTATTTTCGTCTGTGTACTGTAATAAGAACTTACGTTTTATATGCACATTGCTTTCGTTTTATAGCGACCTTAGAGGGATACACTTTAGTTTCAATGTAAGTGAAGTACAAGAAAGTATATTCATATGTATGAGAAGTCGCTGGCTAAACGTAATAATTATGCACGGTAACTTTTAGGTTCTAGTTACTGAAGGGAAATATTGAACTTAGTCTCTGGTATATTGGTTGACGATTTGTAGCGATATAGTTGTATGCATAGTAAACTATTAATGGTATTAGGCACAAACTGTGGAAATTACAACAGTAAATGACGGCTCAAGCCATAGGAAATACTCGCTGATTACATCAGATGTGAAGTCGCCAGTGTGCTGAGTACCCTCACTCATAATGTTAGAACCGGACTGTTTACACAGAAAGGAAATCGAAAGTGTTTGTTGTATTATATTATTGTATTTCGTTGTAAGTATGAACACTCTCAGTCCTCCTACTTTGTGTCGTAATTTTTTCAGTGAATTCTGATGGAAGTCTGCAGGCTTTCGTGGCCGTTGTCACCAAAGAAAAAGTCTTGTGGGTTGTTAGGCAGCGTCATATTTCCTTCTAAGATAATCGACGTTTCGATCCCTCTGCTGGGATCTTCTTCGGGATGTTTCGGTGTCCATTATTGCTAGAACACTCTAGAAATAGTGGACACCGAAACATCCTGAAAAGCGCCCAGCAGAGGGGTCAAAACGTCGATTATTTTAGAAGGAAATATGACGCTGCTTAACAACCCAGAAGACTTAAACTTTACTTATGATGGGGTTTATACTGTTCGATGCCTTAAGGTTTACATCGATTGGTACACTGTCTTAAATGTTTTATGTGAGTATGTGACATCGCATTTTGTGAGTTTTCGAGCGCATGTACACCAGATAGTGTTTCATCAACAGTTAAATATCAAATGAATTTCATGTTCTCTTTGCTTTCGTATACTGCATAAATAATGGTAGTCTGAAGACTGAAACCGGACGTAATAAAGAAATATTTATAGCAATACTTGGCGGTGAACAATGACGATTTTTAAATACCAACGAAATGTGAGGTATACCTAGAAAAAATACGATGGAATGATAATTACAATCTCTATAAGTGGTGCAATATTCCGTTATAAGGTAAATTAAAATCAACTCCATAATTTTTCTTAAAATGTTAAACAACAAATTACCGTTTATTGATTTTTAAAACATTACATTTGGCTCAGCAGAACTTAAGACGCAGGCAAAACTACTAAACGACTTTTGTCTCACGGTAAAGTAATTTGTACCATCAAAGAAACACAAAATGCAAAGCAAAATGATTGGGAAAAATTAACCAATGAGCTAAAACGTGTGTAAGTCAAAGAAATGTTTTAAGATACTTTATGTTTAAAGTATTTAATAAAAAATGTAATTAGCTGGTATTCAGAGATCAACAGAAGATTTTACAGTACTTGGAGAAAATAACTGGAAGAAATTAACCAAATGAATATTTTAGAGACGTAAGTGAATTTTATGGGCCTAAGAACTTCTGATGAAAATAAAATTCCAGAAAAATATCAGACATATCTCAAAATACACAGAAACATAAATAAACTTATGGAGTTTAAATAACTTGAAGAGAGAGAACACAAAATTGTTGTACAGTTGAAAAAACAGGCTGTATATCTGCCTATGAGTGTTTGAAAATGAGCTCCTCACAGGATAAAGTAGAGACACCTGAAAAGTATATCGTAAGAAAAATAATAGATTTGCTGAGAAATGAAGCAAAATTTCATCGAAACACATACATAACATCACAGGCAATGGTAAAGTGAATATTAAATTTTTTGACATAAAACAGATTAACTCTAGAACTATTTCTGCATTTCGGGAAAAAGTTTCCTACAGTGTTCTAGGTAACAGAAATATGAGAAAAATGTTTTTTGGGGGTGTGTTATGAGTCGTGCCAATATAATTCACTGGGTAAGGGTGTTGCCCGCAAAAGGCACCCGGTCTGACTCAGTTTCTCTTTACCAGGGAGATTAAGAATTGGGAACTCTCCGCTGCAGATTTAAATATTCAGCTCCTGTAGTACAGTCGGGGGGAGAAGATACCTGGCAGCTGCAGGAGGCTCGGCGCGGCATCTTCGCGCATCTACTTGAACCAACCATGTAACGCTATTATTTATACGTCCCTATGGCAACGTCTGAGTGTTGTCATAGTGTTATGGATGACTATTGTTTTCACCTGTAGCCGTATGCTCTTCGCAACTGAACGCTGGCAGCAGCATTGCAAGTTGTCAGGGACTCTGGCATAGGCTGTGGCTAAGCTATTTCTCCGCTGTATTCTTTCTTCCAGGAACGTTTGTCCAGTGAGGTATGCAGGAGAGCTTCTGTGAGTTTGGAAAGTGGGAGACAAGTACTAGCGGAAGCGAAACTGAGGGCGGTTTGTGGGTCGCGACTCGATGGCTCAGTCAGAAAGATCTAGGTCCGCGAAAGGGAAGGTTCTCGGTTCGAGTCCCTGTCTGGTGCACACCTTCAATCTGCCACCAAGTGTAGGAACCTACAAGAGCAAGAACAAGAAATTCAAGAATCAGAATTAATATTTACAAGAGAAACAAACAGGAGACAGAGCGAGAAGATGAACAAGTGCTGGGAAAAGAGGAATATGTAACATATCGTTTTGTGGTCCGGTTAAGCTTTCTGTGTTAGCTGATCATCCAGTAAGGTTTCAAAACCGGGGGGAGGGGGGTGGATTGTGTATATTACGCCGCACCAGGAAAGCAATTTAATTTAATCGTTGTGAACACTGGCAGACAGGTTTTCATTTAGAGAGAACGTTTTCGCGCCACTGCAAGCGCAAGCTCGCAACAATTAGGGGTGAGTATATGTCCGCAAGTCCAGCGTAGTTGGTTTTTAAACTGGCTTGTATGTTCAAGCTATGTCAAAGACTGACATCTGTCAAAGATTAAAAGGCCCGTATGTTCAGCGTATTCACATAAGCTAATGGCGCAGGTTTCCGAATAAAAATTCGAAATTAGTTCTATTCATTGACATCTACCCACGACTGTGGTAAATTAAGGTAAATGTGTGCAAAAACCACTTTGACACACAAAACTTTTATTTACTTAGATATTGCGATGTTTTGGAACTTGTTGCTACATCTTGAAGTGCGGCGGATTCTCAATGACATTATATGTTATTATTACATCCACGCTTCTCCGAACAGGAAAAACTTACATAATAACACAACAGTTAATTATATAGATGCGTAAACGAATTCTGGGCTAAACACTCATCTACGCTTCATGCACTGCTGCCTTCAGTATTCAGTACATATTGTACTTTAGTAGGCCTATTAATCACGACCGAGTTCAAATACCACTACAAATATATTTATTATACAAACTTGAGAACTAGACCCAGCTGATATAAAGGTCAAAAATATACTAAATGGTGAAGAATGCAAAGAATGCAAATGTTAAGTTTATCTGATTTTCTTTCTACGTCAGACACTATAAGTATATATTTGTATATAACGTCATGCTTGTAGAAAACTCGGCTACGTCTATGTAAAAATTACCGGAAAAGCAGTAGCTGTTGAAGTATATTTTTATTGAGAGTGTATCGGGATGTGAAGTGTTTCAAAACTCATTCCAGCTAGCAATAGAAATATCTGAAGCGTGTACCGGCACACAAAAATCACAGTGCTCAATGGATCGTCTGTTTTCCATGATTGTTACTAATAGATTGAATTTTTTGAGTACATTTCCGTATCTACGGAGGTTCAAGTGTCGTAGGTTGATGATGTAGCCATTTAGATGCCCGTTAATATTGCCTCAGTCTATTTCATCTCAGTTCTCTACGACTTTAAGGGAATTCTATAGCGTTTTGGTTCAAATGGCTCTGAGAGCTATAGGACTTAATATCTAAGGTCATCAGTGCCCTAGAACTTAGAACTACTTAAAAGTAACTAACCTAAGGGCATCACACACATCCAAGCCCGAGGCAGGATTCGAACCTGCGATCGTAGCAGTTGCGCGGTTCCGGACTGAAGCGCTTAGAACCGCTCGGTCACCTCGGCCGGCTATAGCGTTTTCTGCCATTAAATTTAGCTATGTCTTGTACTAATATATTTCTCAGTTCTTTCCTTGTGTGCTCTTCAAGTGATGATGCGTGCTGTTCCTAAATTATTCCTGCTATTGTACCAGATGCTCTTAGTATTGCATTGCACGCTTTCTACATCTCAGTGCTGATAGCTTTTGGGTCTCATATTTTTCCCTTTCGAATGTAAGACTTATATTCGAACTTAAATGTGTTCGTTGAATCTGGCCTCATGAATTCTTACTTTCCCACAGTGTTCTTCTAATGCCTACGATATTACCAATCGTTCCTGCAGATACTGTTCTTCTGTATCCCAAATCCTTCTTTGTTGTCAACAATACACCTACATATGTGGCAGCTTGTGAGTGTAGTATTTCTGCTGTGGACGACGATAAGAGTTAACAAAGGGGGGATGAAGCTCGAGCACGGCGTACAGACCACCCCTCTCAAAGCGGCACCAAATGAGTCTCTGAACTTAGAAAGTCCCAACCCGAAGGACGATTGGTCATCTATACTATCACATGCCCTCATTCTAAAGGACACTGTGAAGAGAGATTGGCAACGTAACGAATGACACTGGCGCATAGTGTAACGATCAGGAACTCAACACTAACGCCGTTCCTTCCCCTGTGGCTAAATGGTGGTGATTAAAATTTCTTCGCTCATCAGGATTCGAACTGGCAACCTCTGGATCGAAGCCGTGGCAAGAGCATAGATCATTGATCGAGAATACGAATACGGGTATATTTTTACAAAGATCAGTACCATTTTCAATTCACTTGTTGATTCACTAATTTCCATTACCTAAAGACTAAAGCGGGAACAGATACTTTAAACAACCGACAATAATATCCGATACTGCCGTGGCTGTGTTGTTAAGAAGAACGATACACGCATGTCCGAAGGAACATTGCATCGTTCAACAAAGGCACTACAATATCGTATTCATCTGCCGATATCAGGCGGCGACATTTCAATTAAAATGTCCTCCTCTATACGGGAATTACATAATGTGTGTTACACATGACGACCCAGGAACGACGACACATGGAATTTTGGGTCTGGTTGTGAATCGCACTGGATAGCTAAAGCAGTCCCATTCCTGCACAAATTTCCATTATCGTCATTCCAATTAAACCTGATGGATGTTCGCATTCGAAACTGAGAATACATTTTATGTAAATCATAAGCCAGTTCGTTGTGTCTGAACTGTTAACTACTATTTCTCACTGAAATCTTAACTGTTGTTGTTGTTGTGGTCTTCAGTCCTGAGACTGGTTTGATGCAGCTCTCCATGCTACTCTATCCTGTGCAAGCTTTTTCATCTCCCAGTAACTACTGCAGCCTACATTCTTCTGAATCTGCTTAGTGTATTCATCTCTTGGCCTCCCTCTACGATTTTTTCCCTCCACGCTGCCCTCCAGTACTAAATTGGTGATCCCTTGATGCCTCAGAACATGTCCTGCCAACCGATCCATTCTTCTAGTCAAGTTGTGCCACAAACTTCTCTTCTCCCCAATTCTATTCAATACCTCCTCATTAGTTATGTGATCTACCCATCTTATCTTCAGCATTCTTCTGTAGCACCACATTTCGAAAGCTTCTATTCTCTTCTTGTCCAAACTATTTATCGTCCATGTTTCACTTCTATACATGGCTACACTCCATACAAATACTTTCAGAAACGACTTCCTGATACTTAAATCTATACTCGATGTTAACGAATTTCTCTTCTTCAGAAACGCTTTCCTTGCCATTGCCAGTCGACAATTTATATTCTCTCTACTTCGACCATCATCAGTTATTTTGCTCCCCAAATAGCAAAATTCCTTTACTACTTTAAGTGTCTCATTTCCTAATCTAATTCTCTCAGCATCACCCGACTTATTTCGACTACATTCCATTATCCTCGTTTTGCTTTTGTTGATGTTCATCTTATACCCTCCTTTCAAGACACTGTCCATTCCGTTCAACTGCTCTTCCAAGTCCTTTGCTGTCACTGACAGAATTACAATGTCATCGGCGAACCTTAAAGTTTTTATTTCAAATCTTAACTATAGTTAATTAAATTAATTAAATATTAATTAAGTAAATAATTAAATCTTAACTATAGTTAATTATATCATCATAAGTCTCTATACTCGATACTAAACGTATTCAAGGCTCGATTACTCCAGCAACAAGCTTTCTAGTTACGCCTCTGAAATTATTCGTTCAACTAGAGCCAAGTCAGTTACATGGATATATAAAATAATCCACAACATTTTTCCTATATTTCACAGAAGTGTGGTAGGCTGGGTGCCCGAATCTCATCAGCTCTTTCAAATCACCACGGTGGTGCTATTCCTTGTCTTGATCGTCTCGGCAACAAGTAGTTAACAAAAGTTCTACACTCATTTCTGAACTGTAGACAAACATATTCGATGACGTCACTATTAGAGGTTCCTTGTAATAACTTACTTACGCACGACCCTTACAAAGGGTATGAAGGAAAACTACTTACTTTAGTTTAGTGTCTGTAGCCGTGGGACTCGAACCGAAGCGTGCTGCGCTGCCGAGTGACAAAGGACTGGGACAGAGACACGACGTATTCTGAACGGATAGTTGCAGTCCTGCCACAAAAAGTAGAACCCAGGATAATGATAAGTCCGCGTCCCCTCTCCCGTAATGTCTCTTCCTCCACAAATGTAATCCCTGTCTTAATGATAAGGTTGCGAGTCCTCTAGCTGCTACGTGCTGGACGCGCGCCCCTTTTTTGCCGTTGCTGGGCACAATGAATAGGCTTATAAAACTCTTTGACTTAATGACAGAGGCGACTCCGTGCAGCGATACACTTCACCGATGGTGCCGCTAAGCTCTCACGGCGTGCCTAACCAAACTGTACTCGCCGCTCTTCCACAAATAGTTGTCTCTGTCGGCAGCGAAACGGTGGGAATTTCGAAGGAAATAAGCATTCCTCCGATTTGTAACGGATTTACCGTGGAAAACATCATTTTGCAATTAATAAGTTATCATCACTCCAATTAGCTCTCTCTAGAATAACCTCTTACAAAAATCACTATAAAGACTCCAAGTATCTCTGTTTGTTACAGAAGACGTGGAAAATACAAAAAAATTGCACATAAACAAAAGAAACAAACAGATAGTATTCGATTACGTAACTCATGCTAATTACATTAAATGTACTCGCAGTTGCTAATATGGACAACCATCAGCTGTAGAATGGAATGACGACAGTGAAATTTGTGCCACTTATGGCGAGCGGTCGCCTTACCATTTGGCTATCCATCCATGATTCACAGCCACACGTAAACTTCCATATGTCGTCAGCCGCGTATCTACAACCTGTACTCGTATATCCATGTATATTTCCGTATGGCTGCAGCCACCGCAGTGCCTATACCTTGGGACATGCATGCATGTCCTAAGGTACATACATCGTCATTCGGAATTGCACAGGCACTGCAATATCGTCTTTATCTGCCAACACCGGGCAAGCTACTATCAAGTAAAATGTCTAGCCTATACGGGAATATACATAACTGATGTACGAGTACAGGTTGTAGGAACATGGTTGACGACATATGGAAGTTTGGGCCTGGCCGTGAGTCGAGCACGGATAGCTAAATGGTAAGGCGGTCACTCGCGATAAGTGCGAAATCTGGATTCGTGTCCCGGTCCCGCACAAATTTTCGCTGTCGTCGATCCGTTCTACAGCTGATGGTTGTCTAGATTCGCAACTGCGAGTACATTTAATGTATTTCATAACGGCTGTAGTCACCGCAGTGCCCGTACCTTTGTACATGCACGCATGTCCAAAAGTACGTTGCATCGTCATTCGGAATAACACAGGCACTACAATATCGTAACGTGCTAACTAATTTTCAGGAGCTTTCGACTGACATTGCGAATCGATACTCAAAGGAACTAAAACTGAAATAATGAGCTTGCAAGACTTAGATTTGTTCGGATAATTCTGAGGCAGATACGATAATCAAGTATGACCTGTTGCTGAGTACTGATCCAGTAGTAGTAGTTCTTATAACCTGAACCCAATAGAGGACCTCATAGCAAGACGAAAACGGGACAGCTCAGCTGAAGTAACTGACTTCAATTTATTCAGTTCGCTTGCTCGTACAACTGTGTTATATGAAAATTGTCATCTGAATACAGTTCCACCATGCTCAGGCAGCTTCTATAGGCCATCAATAATCTAACATACAAGGACTGTGCCATCACGGTTCCAAGACAGTGTGGGTCACCAAAATGTGTCAGCCACCAGCCAGAAACCTACCAGGTTGATACGGCACACATAAAAAAATCGAGAAAGAAAAACTCATAGAATTATATGGTCCGAAGTCCGAAGTGATAGTAACACGATAATACAGAAATATCAGTCATTTTCATGATACAGAAACCGGTATTGGCCTATTTTAGTAGGAAGAAGGATATCAGTATATCATGAGAATATATAAGGGTATACGTATTGGAAGTTAATAGAAAGCGAGAGAACTTAAGGCAACATTCATGTAGAATTACAAAGAAACTTTGAGTCTCTGCACAAGACACAAAGAAAATGAAACTATGAAAATATGTCATGCTATTGCACATAAATTGACGTTAAGATCTCCAACAGAGCGTGCATTTTGTTTTAGTTCCTTATTTTATTGCTAGACTAATATCTGTCTTCAGTGGCATCACATACATACCAAAGACATACACTGATGTGAAGCCCATTGCGCTTTCCTAATGCACAACATCAAAAGTTTGTCTGCCGATTATCCAGTGACATTATTTTATAACTACGTTAATGTTATCAGCAAATGTGTTTCTGTTCACAAGATGGCGCTGAAAATAGGCATGAGCCTGATACTAGCACAGCAACAAAATAAGAAAATAAAAAATACTTTCTGTTGGGCAGCTTACGTCAATACATATATAATAACTCAAGACTTTTCAATATCTGCAAGCAGTTCATGAAGATGGCAGCAGGATTAATAGGTTTATTATCATTTCTTGGGCATATAAATTAGTGAAAGGAATAGTTGTAACCTACATAATTAGTAAGGTGCTGTGCTATGTGACTTACGAATTCGAGAATCCTCCCTTATTTTTCAGTTGAAGTTGTGTTGTATATTATCGCACTGTCGTTCGTCGTATTACGTTATGTGTTAATCTGTCAAGATGTTTATGATATTTGTATGCCCTCGGTCTCCTTTTTCTAAGGGGAACTGTCACTAAGATTTGTATCCTACTCTATCGCATACGAAGCTAGAACGATGCTATCTCTCGTCCTGAATGCCTGAATGTAACTACAAAGCCAGATACAAAGCCAGATACAAAGCCCAAGCGTACTAACGCAGATATGCTTCATTAAGCAGTAGAGTCATTTACTTTGGACACATGCGGAGTCGCAGACCTCAAATGTCATTCTTAATTAGGATATAATAACGTAACAGAAGAAGCAATTTCCGATAGCATTGGGATGTGTTTAAGGGAGATTGCTCTTTATTATTATTATTATTATTATTATTATTATTATAGGAAGAAGAAGAAGGTTGTTATTTCTATCCTTGACTTCCTCTTTCCATTTGCTTTTCCACATTGCATTTGTCATCTGAATACAGTTCCACCAACTCACACTGACTGAAAATGAACTAAAAACTACATTCTAGTAGCCATTCCTGCTCAAACATACATTACATATCATAATTGTAAAAGCATATTGTACCTCTTTATATAACACTTCTCTTCCTCATCACTGATAGCTGAAGTAATTTTAAAAAAAACAAAACTTTCAAAATAGCAAAATGAGAATTATAATCTAATTGACTGTTACCTGCTTTGTACATTGATGTAGAGATAACAACAAATAATTATGTTCGTAAGACAATCGAGATTTACAAATACTACAGACCATGACATCTAATGTAATGTTTTGTCACAAAAACTTTACTATCTTTATCGAGAAAAGATGTCAAGTTTCCGTTATAGCAAAGCTGCAGTAAGATGAGTTCATCTGACTTGTAAAATTGTTGAAAAAGTAAATCAAGATTCGTAAATTAAAGAGTTTTTTAGCAAAATATCTTTGAGGTTGTAAATGTTTGATTCTTTCTAGTTATTAGTAGCTATATCTTCTAAAGAAGATTAAAAAATCCTTCTAATATTGTAAATAAAATCTGTTACCATTACGGGTGAATGGTTTAAAGCTAAACTAAACTCAGTCCAAACAGGCCATGAAGACCAAACAGTACCGACCGGCCGCCGTGTCATCCTCAGCCCACAGGCGTCACTGGATGCGGATACGGAGGGGTATGTAGTCAGCACAGCTCTCTCCCGGCATTACGTCAGTTTACGAGACCGAGGGTGAATGGCGTGACGTCATAACAACTTGTTGGCCTGAAGAATGGTCAGTTTCCGAACAAGTAATTGCTTTAATAGCATACCACAAAATAGCCCAAAATTACTAAATACGTATGCCAATTCAGGCAAACATAACAAAAAAATGGTTCAAATGGCTCTGAGCACTATGGGACTCAACTGCTGAGGTCATTAGTCCCCTAGAACTTAGAACTAGTTAAACCTAACTAACCTAAGGACATCACACACATCCATGCCCGAGGCAGGATTCGAACCTGCGACCGTAGCGGTCTCGCGATTCCAGGCTGCAGCGCCAGAACCGCGCGGCCACTTCGGCCGGCGCAAACATAACACACTAGCGCTGTAAAATACTAGCATATGAAAACTATTTTGATTACATTTCGCTTTTTTCACCGTTAGATGGCACCAGCCAATACATCTAGTAGAGTAGGCAATACGTATGTTTTTGGATAGGTCCGCCTTTAGCAAAACACAGTTTTGTTTTTTAACACAAACATGTTTCACTACAGTTGCAGCATCTTCAGTGGGCTTTTATTTTTCATCTGTTAAAGATAAAGAGTGTTCTTTGCTGTTTTTATACATGTAGCTATTAGTTTTTAAATCGTAATTACAGATATTTGTAAAAACACATAAATTATGAATTCATACCTTTTTACCACATGGTGTGGCTTTTCTGCTGTGTTGTGTTTCTACAGTGACCGTTTTGTTCCACAGTTTCTCATCTGCAGCCACTTATACCTTGAAGTAGATAAATTATTTAAGCCAAAATTACGATTTGCAAAACTTGTTATTTCTATGCCTGAAATTATTTAATTCTGTGTGTGTGTGTTTCTATTTGTATGATATTTCACTTACATTTTCTTTTTACTCATCTGCACCTGTCAGACACTATATATTGAGATGCCACTGTCACTGGCACTGTTTCACTGTTTACCATCTGTAAAAACAAACATGGTGGGCAGTGGAACAGTTGAAGGTGTAAAAACAAGATGGCTGACAGTGGAACAGTTGAAGGGTCTCCTGGCGGTTGTTCTGAATATTTCAGAGGTGATAATAGTTAATTTTATAAGAGTGATAGAAGAAATGAGGGATTGCGAACTTGAAACAATGGCGGCCAAGGGGAAGGTTTACCAGACAAAGAACGTTGAAGGACCCTTAGGAAATTTCGGGCAGGACAAACTTCAAAACTGCACAAACGTCGTCAGACAGGCAGTTGTTCGTCCATGTGTTGTTCAACCTCTTAGCACAACAATTTACGATAAAAGTTCGGCATTCAGAAGATGCCGCCAAGCAGCATGAAGACGATCGTCGATGGTTTATATTTGATGTTACGTATTCAAAGGAAGAGGAACAACATGCTCATACCAACTAAAGGATGCTCTCGCTGCAGCTGTCAAAAGACGATGCCATCGAATACTATGTGCAGAAATCTTCGGCAACGTGGTCCGTTTACGACTGCTCATCCACGTGTGTGTTGTTGGCTTCTTATCACAGGCGAGTAAGTTTTCAATGAGAGTGTTATCTTGTATACGCGACAGCAGATCAATTAGAACGACCACTCTTATTAAGTGAATGATGAACTTAAACAAGCCACGGACAAACAACAAGCGACTGTTACGTACTTTTTGGATTTCAGCAAAGCTTTCGACACTGTTGCCTTTGACATTCTACTTTCTAAACTCACAAGTCAAAATTTTTCTTCAAGCACTGTACGATAGTTCTACTATACCTCACATCCCGGCAACAGTGTGTAATGATTGGAGCTAAAAAGTAACAACAGAGGGATTTGGCATCAGGGGTCCCACAAGGCTCAGTATTTGACACAATACTCTTCTCGTTACGTGTTAATGACGTGCCAACTACTCTCTCCCACTGCAAATATCACCTATACGCTGACGAGCTTCAGTTATATCTATGTGGAAGTCCAAAAAACTTGTGCACAACCATCCAGCATGTAACTGTTGATTTACTTGCTTTATCTGAGTTGTCGCAGTATATAAATTTGAAATTTAGTCTATCTAAAACGCAAGGAATCTTAGACGCTCTCAGAAGGCTTTTTAACACGCAGTTAACAGAATTTCTTCCACTCTTCCTAAACAACAACGAAATAATCTTTTCCTCTTCGGAAAATAACTTGAGATTAATTCTGGACTATCAGTCAGACTGGACTGAACACCCAACTCCAGTCTGTAAAAAGGTGTCAGCGTGACTTCATTCACCACAGAAATATAAAAAAAGTAATTCCTTTCGATTTTATAAAGAAACTCGGGGCGCCACTAATAATTCCCATTCTTGATTATGCTGACGCTATTCTCCAAGGATTTTAGTATGAAAGCTCACGTAGGTTAGGAGAAGTGATGAATGCTTGTGTGCGATATTTCGACGATATCACTCCTGCCTATGTACAGTTATAATGGCTAAGTGCCGATAAGTATAAAGTTTATGTTTTCTCTATCTTATGTTCAATTGTTGTACTGGCTCTTTATTCATCTTTACTCTTACACTACTATCTGATCAGCACAGCAGAAATATTAGTTCTCAACAAAATAAAATCATCTCTGTACCATCACATAACACTGCCTTTTTTATCTACGTCAGGAACCAGACTTTTGAGCAATCTTCCTTTAAAAAATCAGGGAAATTAAATTCCTTCTAAACTTCAAAAGTCATGTAATGGCCCACCTATTACAATAGCCATCTCTCCCATACACTAGCCTACGGCTCACTCTCGTCAAACTCACGTCCCCCACAATTTTCCCCTTCCGCATGTTGTCAGAATTCTTTATTTAAATTCTGTTCTTTCCTAACAGCAACTTTCATTGTCACTGCAGTCCTGTCTTCTTCCTTTATCCCTTCACTTCTATAATACCACGCACGTACACCGAGGTGACAAAAGTCGTGGAATACCTCCTGATATGGTGTCGGGCCACCTTTTGCCCGGCGTAGGGCAGCAACTTTATATGGCATGGATTCAACAAGTCGTGGGAAGTCCCCTGCAGATATATTGGACCATGCTATCTATGCAGCCGTCCATAATTGCGAAAGTGTTGCCGATGCAAGATTTTGTGCACGAACTGATCTCCCGATTATGTCCCATATATGCTCTATGGGATTCATGTTGGACGATCGGGGTCCCCAAATCATTCGCTCGAATTGTCCACAATGTTTTCCAGACTAATCGCGAACAATTGTGACCCGGTAACATGGTGTATTATTATCCATAAAAATTCCATAACGGTTTGGGAACATGAAGTATATGGATGGCTGCAAACTGTCCCCAAGTAACCAGAAATAACAATTTCCAGTCAATGTACGGTTCAGTTTGATCAGAGAACCCAATCCATTCCGTGTAAATACAGCTTGCACAGAGCCTTGTTGACAACATGTGTCCATGGCTTGGTGGGGTCTGCGTCTTACTAGCACCCTACCATAAGCTCTTACTAACTGACATCTATACTCATCTGACCAGGTCACGATTTTCCAGCCATGTAGGGTCCAATCGATATGGTAACTAGCCCAGGAGAGGTACTGCGGCACTGCGGCCGATGTCCTGCTGTTAATACAATCACTCGTGTCAGTCGTTCGCTGCCATAGCTCACTAACACCTGATTTCGCCGTACTGTCTTAACAGATAAGTTCGTCTACGTCACACACTTATTTCTGCCGTTATTTCACAAAGTGTTGCTTGTCTGGTAGCATTGACAAATCTACTCAAACGCCCCTGATCTCGATCGTTAAGTGAAGGCCGTCGGCCAGTGCATTATCTGTTGCGAGAGGCAATACCTGAAATTCGGTATCCTCGGCGCACTCTTGACACTGTGGATCTAGCTCCAACTACCATTCTGCGTACAAATTCTCTTAATTCCCATTAGAAACCTTTTCACATGAATCAGATAAGTACAAATGACGGCTCGATCAATGCTCTGCCCATTTGCATCTTGTGTGCGCGATACTACCGCCATCTGTTTATGGGCATATCACTATCCCATAACTTCTGTTACCTCAGTGTATTCAGATGTACTAAACTAACAGACGAAAGGAAAAACTAGTAGAAGCCGACCTCGGGGAAGATCAGTTTGGATTCCGTAGAAATATCGGAACACGTGAGGCAATACTGACCTTACGACTTATCTTAGAAGCTAGATTAAGGAAAGGCAAACCTACGTTTCTAGCATTTGTAGGCTCATAGAACGCTTTTGACAATGTTGACTGGAACACTCTCTTTCAAATTCTGAAGCTGACAGTGGTTAAATACAGGGAGCGAAAGGCTATTTACAATTTGTACAGAAACCATATGGCAGTTATAAGAGTCGAGGGACATGAAAGGGAAGCAGTCGTTGGGAAGGGAGTGAGACAGGTTTGTAGCCTCTCCCCGATGTTATTCAATCTGTATATTGAGCAAGCAGTGAAGGAAACAAAAGAAAAATTCGGAGTAGGTATTAAAATACATGGAGAAGAAATATAAACTTTGAGGTTCGCCGATGACATTGTAATTCTGTCAGAGACAGCAAAGGACTTGGAAGAGCAGTTGAACGGAATGGATAGTGTCTTGAAACGAGGATATAAGTTGAACATCAACAAAAGCAAAATGAGGATAACGGAATGTAGTCGAATTAAGTCGTGTGATGCTGAGGGAATTAGATTAGGAAATGAGACACTTAAAGTAGTAAAGGAGTTTTGCTATTTGGAGAGCAAAATAACTGATGATGGTCGAAGTAGAGAGAATATAAAATGTAGACTGGCAATGGCAAGGAAAGCGTTTCTGAAGAAGAGAAATTTGTTAACATCGAGTATAGATTTAAGTCTCAGGAAGTCGTTTCTGAAAGTATTTGTATGAAGTGTAGCCATGTATGGAAGTGAAACATGGACGATAAATAGTGTGGGCAAGAGGAGAATAGAAGCTTTCGAATTGTGGTGCTACAGAAGAATGCTGAAGATTAGATGGGTAGATCACATAACTAATGAGGAGGTATTGAACAGGACTGGGGAGACGTTTGTGGCACAACTTGACTAGAAGAAGGGATCGGTTGGTAGGACATGTTTTGAGGCATCAAGGGATCACCAATTTAGTATTGGAGGGCAGCGTGGAGGGTAAAAACCGTAGAGGGAGACCAAGAGATGAATACACTAAGCAGATTCAGAAGGATGTAGGTTGCAGTAGGTACTGGGAGATGAAGAAGCTTGCACAGGATAGTGTAGCATGGAGAGCTGCATCAAACCAGTCTCAGGACTGAAGACCACAACAACAACATTAATTTCATTATTATTATCATCAGTGTTAACTGTTATCATCATTATTAGTGTCGATTATTATAATCAGTATTTGTGTTAATTTTTATTATCATTATTAGTGTCAAATATTATGATCACTATTATTATTATTATTATTATTATTATGCCTGTAAATGGTTTTTGTAATATATCTGGTATCTGTTGTGCGTGGTCAAGCGACAGATTAAATGTGCAACAAATAAATAAAAATAAATGTTATTCACTAATGACTGTCTAATTAGACGGAAAAGTGATGGCAGAGATGTTCTGCTTTAGCGAAAAGACAGAGTCTATTACCAGCCATCATCATATCTGTGAAAGGGATTTCTTCGGACTTGGCAGTGGGGACAGTATATATTAAGATCTGTATTTCGTCCACCGGCCGGTGTGGCCGAGAGGTTCTAGGCGCTACAGTCTGGAATCGTGCAACTGTTACGGTCGTAGTATCGAATCCTACCTCGGGCATGGATGTGTGTAATGTCCTTAGGTTAGTTAGGTTCAAGTAGCTCTAAGTTCTAGGGGACTGATTACCTCAGATGTTAAGTCCCATAGTGCTCAGAGCCATTTGAATCATTTTGTGAGCAGCTTTTCAAGAAGAATGACTTTCCTTTACTACATTCTCATGAATTTGAATACTTAGAACACTACATATATTTGGAAGGAACGTGGCACGAAGGCCAGTTCGGTCATCGGGACTCAGGTGTTTTTCTAACTCACTTTGTTTAATTCAAACGTTTCTTCTTTTCATTTCCTAGTGCAGTTGGAAGTATTCTGGACTGTCATAACTAAGTCATGCTCAAGAATGCTGGAAGTGCCAATCTAAAATATCCAGAGTTGAGAACTGTCGATCAATGAAACGCTCATGTAACGTTTTATATACACTCCTGGAAATTGAAATAAGAACACCGTGAATTCATTGTCCCAGGAAGGGGAAACTTTATTGACACATTCCTGGGGTCAGATACATCACATGATCACACTGACAGAACCACAGGCACATAGACACAGGCAACAGAGCATGCACAATGTCGGCACTAGTACAGTGTATATCCACCTTTCGCAGCAATGCAGGCTGCTATTCTCCCATGGAGACGATCGTAGAGATGCTGGATGTAGTCCTGTGGAATGGCTTGCCATGCCATTTCCACCTGGCGCCTCAGTTGGACCAGCGTTGGTGCTGGACGTGCAGACTGCGTGAGACGACGCTTCATCCAGTCCCAAACATGCTCAATGGGGGACAGATCCGGAGATCTTGCTGGCCAGGGTAGTTGACTTACACCTTCTAGAGCACGTTGGGTGGCACGGGATACATGCGGACGTGCATTGTCCTGTTGGAACAGCAAGTTCCCTTGCCGGTCTAGGAATGGTAGAACGATGGGTTCCATGACGGTTTGGATGTACCGTGCACTATTCAGTGTCCCCTCGACGATCACCAGTGGTGTACGGCCAGTGTAGGAGATCGCTCCCCACACCGTGATGCCGGGTGTTGGCCCTGTGTGCCTCGGTCGTATGCAGTCCTGATTGTGGCCCTCACCTGCGCGGCGCCAAACACGCATACGACCATCATTGGCACCAAGGCAGAAGCGACTCTCATCGCTGAAGACGACACGTCTCCATTCGTCCCTCCATTCACGCCTGTCGCGACACCACTGGAGGCGGGCTGCACGATGTTGGGGCGTGAGCGGAAGACGGCCTAACGGTGTGCGGGACCGTAGCCCAGCTTCATGGAGACGGTTGCGAATGGTCCTCGTCGATACTCCAGGAGCAACAGTGTCCCTAATTTGCTGGGAAGTGGCGGTGCGGTCCCCTACGGCACTGCGTAGGATCCTACGGTCTTGGCGTGCATCCGTGCGTCGCTGCGGTCCGGTCCCAGGTCGACGGGCACGTGCACCTTCCGCCGACCACTGGCGACAACATCGATGTACTGTGGAGACCGCACGCCCCACGTGTTGAGCAATTCGGCGGTACGTCCACCCGGCCTCCCGCATGCCCACTATACGCCCTCGCTCAAAGTCCGTCAACTGCACATACGGTTCACGTCCACGCTGTCGCGGCATGCTACCAGTGTTAAAGACTGCGATGGAGCTCCGTATGCCACGGCAAACTGGCTGACACTGACGGCGGCGGTGCACAAATGCTGCGCAGCTAGCGCCATTCGACGGCCAACACCGCGGTTCCTGGTGTGTCCGCTGTGCCGTGCGTGTGATCATTGCTTGTACAGCCCTCTCGCAGTGTCCGGAGCAAGTATGGTGGGTCTGACACACCGGTGTCAATGTGTTCTTTTTTCCATTTCCAGGAGTGTATATTTAATTCTCCTCTTAAAGGAAGTTCTGAAGCATAAATCCATATTAGTTAAAAAAATCATCAACTCGTATGTGGGTCTGAACAGCAGAGTGCTTAACCATAGATAGTCCTATGGAAGGTGACATACCTTTGTCTTCTCAGTGTCGCCATAGCTCCCGTATAACCGTTCTTTCTCTGATCACTTCGGTTGGTCCTGGCGGAGGTTCGAGTCCTCCCTCGGGCATGGGTGTGTGTGTTTGTCCTAAGGATAATTTAGGTTAAGTAGTGTGTAAGCTCAGGGACTGATGACCTTAGCAGTTAAGTCCCATAAGATTTCACACACATTTGAACTTTTTTTTTTTTGATCACTTTGTTGACAGGAAGAATTATTGTCTTACTTTTGACTTATCAACCTTTACAGTTCAGCAGAACTCGAATCCAGATAGCGATTTTCAGACTCTGGCATCGGGCATTGTTTCATGGCGCGACACACAGCTTAAACTAGCCGCTGGTTTCTGGGCCGAATCACAGACTCGTTGATTTTGGAGGGGAGATGGCGTCAAAGTGAAGAAAATTGTATTGATTGGTTGCTACTGCAATGTTTTCACGCTTTGTCAGTCAGCTTCTTTCGAGGCATTGAAGTTTCAGCAGATATAACTACTTACGCAGGGTGGTCATAACAGTCTGAAAAGTTTGTAGGGGTGTTGCAGGGTAGACTACGCTGGGAAATAATTGTTAAGAAAAAAATTCGATACGTTACGCCGTTTCCGATTTAATTAGCATTGGGGTTAGCCAATCAGGTCTTTGAGTGCGAAAATTCAGGCACTCGCTAGTGCTAAAATGCGGTAATGCACAGACATTCGTAGATCCTTGAGTTACCTCTTGTTCAAATGCTCATTACCAGTTAAAATATACCCTTTACGGAAGTGATAAATTTAAACTAAGCGACCAAAAGATACGTTTGTTCGGCCTGAGGAAGCCAAACGAAGAGCACGTTTAGCGTCACCGTCTCTGGCAGACGGTTTTTTTTTCTTAATAATTATTTCTCGCCGGCAGTGGTGGCCGAGCGATTCTAGGCGCTACAGTCTGGAACCGTGCGACCGCTACGCCTCGGGCAATGATGTGTTTGATGTCCTTAGGTTAGTTAGGTTTAAGTAGTTCTAAGTTCTAGGGGACTGATGACGTCAGAAGTTAAGTCCCATAGTGCTCAGAGCCATTTGAACCATTTGAATTATTTCTCAGCACGGCCTCCCATGTAACACCATTACAAGCATTTCTATCTGTTTGTGACCACCCTCTATATGTGTTAGAAAGAACAGATTTCACTCTACATCCGGCAGCCGTATACACACATGATGACATGAAATAAATTCTGACATCAGCCGCAACTGGACAGTGAAATGAATTCAATGGCGACAAATGAGAATTGTTATTTATAAGCATTTTTCGTTACTTTTATACCTTTTCTATCACGTTACACAACTTCAAACTATGGATTCTCTACTTAAGAACAGAAAACTAACACATGGACTTCTGAGAGGGGCCCTCGGTTGCCTAACAAGCGCATTGTGTTTATTCAGGTTACCATGAACTTTGTTGGTCACACTATACTGCAGCTTCAGTTTTAGAACTAGAACGGATTGAAAAACGTGCTAGGAGAACTTCGACAGTTTTCAGTACTGACGCATCCTACTGAGGGATGCATAATTTAATTACTAAATGCGGTACTTGTTACACTGTTTCTCAATATTTTTCCTGTCTGACAGCACAAGAAACACCGAAAACGCCTTGTAATTCTGTTTATT
Organism: Schistocerca nitens; assembly: GCF_023898315.1. Taxonomy (NCBI): domain Eukaryota; kingdom Metazoa; phylum Arthropoda; class Insecta; order Orthoptera; family Acrididae; genus Schistocerca; species Schistocerca nitens. The sequence continues at coordinate 259,805,340 of NC_064616.1, forward strand.
GGAACGGAGTTTTTTCCCCCCACGTTTAGACAAGAAACAAAAACTCTGCTGACACCGAACGTAAATTATTTAGGGCGTCCGTTCACAAGGCGTGGCAGTTTCAAAACATTACAGACAACAGAAGTGGACATCGACGTTTGTCGGCTGCCGTACAGAGCTATTTGATGTTTCCGTTGCAGTTTTACGACAGATAATTTCCTTTAAGTCAGCAGGTGCGCCGTTTATCACAGTTCCTCCATTTATTTGACTGTAATGACAGCCCGAAAAGACTTTCAAATCTGCTAAAGGAACGAACAAAAGAGGTAAATGCTTAGTTCATTAATAAGTGACACTCATCCTTTTTTTCCGTTGTTTCGTTTCGTCTTATCAAAGTGGCACTCTGTAGTCGCCCAAGAACAGCTTAAGTAGAATTTATTGTCTAAAAAAGAACAATAATTTTATCGTGAATCGGGATAACACTGCGGTGAATATATTTCAGTGTGATGTACTTACAATATGCTATCTACATAAAGTCGATGTATCAAGTTCATTCTCCACTTAAAAAATATTGCTTTTCTTTATTTACAAAACCAAACTGCCATTCCTAATTCAAATATTTACCGTGAATTCCTCATTATCGTCCGGCCGGAGTAGCCGAGCGGTTCTAGGCGCAACAGTCTGGAACCGCGCGACCGCTACGGTCGCAGGTTCGAATCCTACATCGGGCATGGATGCGTGTGATGTCCTTAGGTTAGTTAGGTTTAAGTAGTTCTAAGTTCTAGGGGACTGATGACCTCAGATGTTAAGTCCCATAGTGCTCAGAGCCATTTGAACCATTTTTTGAACCATTTTTTCCTCGTTACCATTTACCTCGTGCGTTTTTCTGACTATATCAACATTTATTTTATTTCTCTTTGACCTCAGTGGATGTTTACATATTCCCAATATAAAAGAGGAAATACTCTCATTAGTCTTCTCAGCACACATTACATGCTTTTCCGACGTTTTTCTGAAAATAGCGTGTATTGTCTGACGTCCTAAACAATTTGCGACGATCTGCGGTTCGCGTGCCTTTCGATTAGCACACAAGATACTCGTTATAAGCTAGTCTTCACGGCGTGCCTTTACCCTTTCCTTATCTACCATCAAAGTAATGTGACGTCAGAAACGTGAGTTCTAACGCGAATGACGCAAGGCAAGTATAGAGTAGGCAAATAATACAAGAGCTATCATGTTATATATGAAGGGCTACCGTGCTATCACACAAGTGATCTACTGTTTCCTTTGATTATTTGTTTTGCTCCCGTGCTGCGTCTAACACGTCGGATACCTCGAAAGTCAAGTGATGAAAAACGCTCTGACGTCTGCGAACTCATGAAACTAAGGTGGACCTCACGTTCAGCGAATAAGTCGATTACACTCCTATGTGATTTTCAGATTTTTGGACTCCTGCTATCCCTTTTGTATGCATTTTAAAAAGAAAACTGTATAGTGCTTGCTACACAGGTCTACTCGCAATTAAAAATAAATTGTCAAGCTGTAAAGTGCACCCTGATGTTCTTTAATAAGAAAATTAAAAACCTTTGCAACAATAACCCACGTACCTCTGAACTGAATTGTGATAGTCGTTTTCCTTAAAATTCTCACAGGGGAAAAGTAAAATAAATTGTCTTTGAACTCTAAGCTCCAGTAACTGTGAATATCATGCTGCTGACTTTGGTAACCTGCTTCTGATTGTTTAGTGTGTGCAAGATCCAAAGAAGAGTGCGTTATAGGGTGTCCCATAAGATAACTAAATCAATAACGATTAAAAAATTCAAATACGTTAACAGAACACTAGTAAAATCAAAAAGTGAACACTGCTTAAGAATATTAGTACTAACCACAAGGTCGATAGCATTTTGTTGTACACAGATTCCTGACTACAGTGGCTAGTTTTCATCGATGAAAAACAAACAGTGATCTTCAAGCCTCCACAAGGAATCTAACATAGAAAATACAGTTCATTTTCAGAATTAATCTTCGTTGGTGCAGCTACGGAGATACCGTGTCGTGACGTGACTGTATGTAATCAACTGAACGAGGCGTTACTGTAGACACAGCATGATTACGGCGTGAGTAGGATTCTAATCCTTCTGCTGCCATTCAAATTTCGATTTTCCATCGCGTCTCTAACTCATTTCTGGCTGACGCTGGTGTGGTGCCTCTTAATAAAAAAATAAATAAATAAAAATAAAAAAACACTGCCAATCTCCTTTCTCGATTTGTACATTTATTTTTATTTTTATTTACACGTCTAGTTCCGTAGGACCAAACGGAGAAGCAAATCTCCAAGGTCATGGAACGTGTCAGTACATGAAATTAAAATGTGAAAGTAATAACAGAAAAAATATAATGTTTATGAATCCAAACAAAGTCAAGCCATAAGTTTAAGTAAACGCAATCAACAATGTAACATAGCAATCACCTTAATTTTTCAAGGAACTCCTCATAAGAATAGAAGGAGTGACCCATGAGAAAACTCTTCAGTTTCGATTTGAAAGCACGTGGATTACTGCTAAGATTTCTGAAACCTTGTGGTAGCTTATTGAAAATGGATGCAGCAATATACTTCACACCTTTCTGCACATGAGTTAAGGAAGTGCGATTCAAATGCAGATTGGAAAATTGGAAATTTGTGGTAAGGACTATGGGACCAAACTGCTGAGGTCACCGGTCTCTAGGCTTAAACACTACTTAATCTAACTTAAACTAAATTACGCTAGGGACAACACACACACCCATGCCCAAGGGAGGACTCGAACCTCTGACGGGGGGAGCCGCGCGAACCGTGACAAGGCGCCTCAGAGTAAGCGGCTACAGCGCGCGGCACGCAGATTGGTTTTCTGCCGAGTATTAACTGAGTGAAAGTTGCTAATTCTTGGTAATAAGCTGATTTTGTTAACAATAAATGACAGTAAAGAATAAATATATTGGGAGGGCAATGTTAAAATACCCAGAGTAGTGAACTTACACCATTTATTGCCCGAACTGGCTGTTTCTGAGCCAAAATCCCTTTTAGAATGGGAAGAGTTACCCCAAAATATAATACCACATGACAAAGCGAATGAAAATAAGCAAAGTAGACTAATTTTCGTGTCGAACGATCACTTACTTCAGATACCGTTCGAATAGTAAAAATGGCAGCATTAAGTCTTTGTACAAGATCCTGAACGTGGGTTTTCCACTACAGTTTACTATCTATCTGAATACCTCGAAATCTGAACTGTTCAGTTTCATTAACCATATGCCCATTCTATGAAATTAAAATGTCGGGTTTTGTTGAATTCTGTGTTAAAAACAGTAAAAACTGAGTCTTACTGTGCTTTAGCGTTAGTTAATTTTCTGCAAGCCATGAACTTATGTCATGAACTGCACTATTTGAAACAGAGCCAAGGTTACGCACAACATCCTTTACTACCAAGCTAGTGTCATCAGCAAACAGATATATTTTAGAATTACCCATAATACTAGAGAGTGTATCATTTATATACATAAGGAACAGAAGTAGCCCCAACACTGATCCCTGTGGCACCCCCCCCTCCCCCCTCCATTTGACTGTACCCCACTCAGACCCCACATCACAGCCATTCTCAACACTGTGAATGATGACCTTTTGCTGTTTGTTGATGAAGTAAGAGGTGAACCAATTGCAACCTACTCCCCGTATTCCGTAATGGCTCAACTTCTGGAGCAGTATTTTGTGATCAACACAATCAAACGCCTTAGTTAAATTAAATCATACAATATGCCTAGCGTTCGAAACCTTTTGTTTAATCCATCCAGTACCCCACAGAGAAATGAGAATATAAGATTTTCAGTTATTAAACGACTTCTAAAGCCGAACTGTACATTTGATAGCAGATTATGTGATGTAAAATGATCAATTATCGTGACATACACATCCTTATCAGTAATTTTAGCAAACACAGGTGGCATAGAATTAGGTCGAAAATTGTCTACATTATATTCTTACTAAGAACTGATTTTCTATCGCCGACCTTGTGCTGCTGACAAGACACTTTCTTCACAACTGACGATATGGTTTCAATTTTATCCTGTGGATTAGCTATTTTATTTGCGTACAACATCCTATTTGCCTTCCTAACCACATTTTTAATACAATACTGTTTTTAATGGGCTACTGTAGCTTGATTGTGACTACTTCTAATATTTTGATGTAATTCCCGCTTTGATCTTTATGATGTCCTTATCCCAGTAGTCAGGCACCCAGGCAGCCTTTTACTGCTAGTATCCCATTTAGAACGTTCTAATGGAAAGCAACTCTCAAAGAGCGTGAGAAATGTGTTAAGGAAAGCATTATATGTGTCATCCATGTTATCGGCACTATAAACATCCTGCCACTCTTATTGCTTAACGACGTTTAAAAAATGCTCTATTTCCGTTGTATTAGGTTTCCTACATAATTTGTAATTATATGTGACATTTGTTTGAGTAAAAAAGCCTTTTAGTGTTAAAATTAGTGCATCATGATATGAAAGGCCAGTCACCCTTTTACTAACAGAATGCCCATCTAGTAATGAAGCATGAATAAAAATATTGTCTATGGCTGTGCTACTATTACCCTGCAAGCTAGTTGAAGAAAACACAGTCTGTATCAGAACATATGGGTTTAAGAGATCTACCAACATCCTTTTTCTTGCACAATCATATACAAAATAAAAATTGAAGTCACCACATATAACTAATTTCTGGTACTTCTATAAAGTGAACCAAGAACCCTCTCTAGCTTGAGCAGAAGTGCTCTGAAGTTAGAGTTAGGGGACCTGTAAACAACAACAATTAGAAGTTTAGTTTCACTAAATTCAACTGCCCCTGCACAACATTCAAATATCTGTTCAGTGCAGTGCCGTGATACATCTATGGACTCAAACAGAATACTGTATTTTACGTACATGGCCACTCCCCCACTTCGCAAGGAACTCCTTGAAAAACAGCCAGGTAATGTGTTTCCTGGTAAAGGAAGCCTCTGAACTGCCAAATTACTTAAGTGGTGCTCCGATATACCAATAATGTCAGAGTCAACATCTACAAGCAGTTCACTAACCTTATCTCTAATATCTTTTATATTTTGATGAAATATGCTAATTCCTTCTCTACTTGGCTACTGGGCCTCCTTTCAAGGTGATTTCTTAGTTAGAGGGACTTCCTTTAAGCACGTATACCTATCAGTAGACTTCAGTCTAAAAAAGATGCAGCTCTAACACCAACTACTACAGGAATTGTGTGTTCCTACCACCACCCACTACACTGTCACCTATAAGCTTTGCCAGCCTCCTCTTCCCATACCTTTTGAGGTGCAGGCCATGCCTAGTGAAACCCGATCTATTGATAGACTCAATTGGCACCGTTGCACTGTGATCCACGCCTTCTACCATCAGCGCCCTCTCCAGCCCCATGTTAACACTCGTAACAGCCGCATTAAGATGAGGCCGATCATGACGCTGAAACAGCTGCATGAAATGCACATTAGTGCCACCAGTTTGAGTAGCTATCTTTACCAGGTCATCACCTACATCCCTGCTCCACCCACAATCACTACATGACCCTCTTTCGAAAGATTCCTACACAACTCCCCTATGCTATCAGTCACCTGAGCGAATCCTGCACTAGGCTTGACAATGCTGGTGACCTGGTACTCACTCCCCAACACTTCCTGTAACTGCTGGCCCACAGCTCTACCGTGCGAACTACCTAGCAGCAGAACCTTCTTCTTTCTGTTACACTTGGCAACTGACTTAGGTCTCCTAACTGCTGAGGACTGCTGCATGTTTCTTACACCTACAGCTACAAGAGGCTCCTCTCCACTCAACTCTGAGAGCTGGTCAAATCTATTGCATATACGCCAAGTAAAACTGTCTGAATACGTCCTCCTCCTAGCTGCCTTCTTTCCAACTGCCAGTTCCCATTCCCCAGCACCCTTCACCCTCCTCAATCTATCTAGTTCCTCCTTTGCGTATTCTAACTGCATCTGAAGGGCATAGATTTTACGCTCCTGCTCCTCTAACAACTTATTTCTATTACAGATTCTGCATTTCTAGGAGAGGATATCGCTAGAATGCCCATTGGCTTCCAACTGCATTCCCTCCAATGAAAATACTTTCAACAAATCCGACACCGTAACCCACTACTCACAAACCTACAACAAAGCCCACACTTCTCTAATGGTAAGCCGCGCGGTTAGAGGAGCCATGTCACTAATCGTATGGCCCCACCCGCCGGAGGTTCGAGTCCTCCCTCGGGCATGGGTGTGAGTGTTGTCCTTAGCGTTAAGTTAGTTTAAGTAGTGTGTAAGTCTAGGGACCGATGACCTCAGCAGTTTGGTCCCTTAGGAATTCACACACTTTTTTTTTGTAGTGGTTAAATTTTACAGTTACTGAAAAAACTAAACGTCTGCGTTACCCTAAGTTCAATAACATCAGTCGAACTATTTATAGAATAACAACAGTGGTCTCGAAATTCTCTCTCTACTAAGAAAGCAACAATTTTTATTAATACTACTAAATAATACCGAAACCAACATAACTTCACACAATTTATTAGCTAAGACCAAAAATTCAAGCGGCCACTGAATGAAAATTTTAGTGAAATACTTCACTAGAAACAATAAGAAACGTCAGCTGAAAACTACCGCACGAAATCTACTAAATGATTTCAGCGCACAGAAAACTCTAAAGAACACAGTGAGCGAACGTTTCCAAAAGTTTATTAAACCGTTATTTCGCCACAAACAGCACGAGACACTGTTGAAAACTACTAAATTTAATAGCTGTATAACAGTACACAAACAACTTTGTCAGAACTTAACGACCGCTAAACTGCAACTGCACGCCTCGAAATCCATCGGAGCAGCTTCTTCGCCTCTAATGACTACGCCGCCGACAGGCTATTAAATACGACGGGTGTACAATACGTAAGTTAACACATTCTTTTCCTTTCCCAATTTCACTTGAAAAAACGCGGAATTTGTTGTGGGACATAGTGGAATATTTCCGCTTTAGCCTCTATAGTTTCCTGAAGTTCCGATAGTTGGCGGCGCTGTACGTAGCCTTTAAAATGACGTCTGTAACCGTAGTTCGTTCCAAGAAGAGAGCTGTCATTGAGTTTCTTTTGGCAGAAAACCACATCATCGTAGGTATCCACAGGAGCTTCCAGAATGTCTAGGGAGACCAGGCAGTGAACAAAAGCACGGTGAGTCGCTGGGTGAGGCGACTGTCGTCGTCGCAACAAGGTTGCGCGAAGCTGTCCGATCTCCCGCGTGCCGGCCAGCCGCACGCAGCTGTGCCACCTGCAGTGTTGAAACGTTTGGTCACTCTCATTCAAGGTGATCGACGGGCCACAATCAAACACCTCGCTGCACAACTGGCCGTCTCTGTTGGTAGTGCAGACACACTTGTCCACCAGTTGGGATACTCAATGCTGTGTACCCGCTGCGTTCCTCACCCCCATACACAATACCATAAAGGGCAACGAATGACCATCTGCGTTGAATTGCTTGCGCTTTACGAGGATGATCGTGACAATGTTTCGTCGAACATTATCACAGGCGACGAAACATGGGTTCATTGCTTTCTACATCTACATCTACACCTACATACATACTCCGCAATCCACCATACGGTGCGTGGCGGAGGGTACCTCGTACCACAACTAGCATCTTCTCTCCCTGTTCCACTCCCAAACCGAACGAGGGAAAAATGACTGCCTTTATGCCTCTGTATGAGCCCTAATCTCTCTTATCTTATCTTTGTGGTCTTTCCACGAAATGTAAGTTGGCGGCAGTAAAATTGTACTGCAGTCAGCCCCAAATGCTGGTTCTCTTAATTTCCTCAGTAGCGATTCACGAAAAGAACGCCTCCTTTCCTCTAGAGACTCCCACCCGAGTTCCTGAAGCATTTCCGTAACGCTCGCGTGATGATCAAACCTACCAGTAACAAATCTAGCAGCCCGCCTCTGAATTGCTTCTGTGTCCTCCCTCAATCCGACCAGATAGGGATCCCAAACGCTCGAGCAGTACTCAAGAATAGGTCGTATTAGTGTTTTATAAGCGGTCTCCTTTACAGATGAACCACATCTTCCCAAAATTCTGCGAATGAACCGAAGACGACTATCGGCCTTCCCCACAACTGCCATTACATGCTTGTCCCACTTCATATCGCTCTGCAATGTTACGCCCAAATATTTAATCGACGTGACTGTGTCAAGCGCTACACTACTAACGGAGTATTCAATCATTACAGGATTCTTTTTCTTATTCATCTGCATTAATTTACATTTATCTATATTTAGAGTTAGCTGCCATTATTTACTCCAATCACAAATCCTGTCCAAGTCATCTTGTATCCTCCTACAGGCACTCAACGACGGCACCTTCCCGTACACCACAGCATCATCAGCAAACAGCCGCACATTGCTATCCACCCTATCCAAAAGATCATTTATGTAGATAGAAAACAACGGCGGACCTACCACACTTCCCTGGGGCACTCCAGATGATACCCTCTCCTCCGATGAACACTCACCATCGAGGACAACGTACTGGGTTCTATTACTTAAGAAGTCTTCGAGCCACTCACATACTTGGGAACAATCCCATATGCTTGTACCTTAGTTAGGAGTCTGCAGTGGGGCACCGAGTCAAACGCTTTCCGGAAGTCAAGGAATATGGCTTCCGTCTGATACCCTTCATCCATGGTTCGCAAGATATCTTGTGAAAAAAGGGCGAGTTGCGATTCGCAGGAGCGATGCTTTCTAAAGCCGTGCTGATGCATGGATAGCAACTTCTCTGTCTCAAGGAAATTCATTATATTCGAACTGAGAATATGTTCGAGAATCCTGCAACAAACCTATGTTAAGGATATTGGTCTGTAATGTTGGGGATCCGTCCTTCTACCCTTCTTATATACAGGAGTCAACTGCGCTTTTTTCCAGTCGCTCGGGACTTTACGTTGGGCAAGAGATTCGCGATAAATACAAGCTAAGTAAGGAGCCAATGCAGTAGAGTACTATCTGTAGAACCGAATTTGAATCCCATCAAGACCTGGCGATTTATTTATTTTCAGCCCATTCAGTTGCTTCACAACCCCAGGGATGTCATGAAAATTTGTGCCAGATCGGGACTCGAACAACGATTTTCCGCTTACCGCTGGCGGTCACGTTAACCATTTCGGTTGTCCGTGCACGATCTCCAGGCGAATGTAAACCTCCATATGACATACTATGAACATCCCTAGTGCTCGCAGCATTACTTTGATTCCCACAATAGTGAGAATGAGGTTACGTACTCAACGTTATTATCGTCGTTTCGCACGTCTTAGTTCGTAATAATTATTTCAAAATGTCTGTTCTTTCAGACATGCATGCATGTCTGCAGTAAATACGCGGGATACAGTTCGAAAAAGAGACAGGCAAGGTATTGGCAAAAAACTTTAAGTACAGTACCAAGGGAATTGCAACACGTATAGTTTAGTAAATAATAATGATCCATTATGAAATTGAGGGGTTCCACAGTGGCGGCAAGTATAGAGATGGCGGACAGCAAAAGTGTGTTATTTGCTGGCTGTACGACCTGGTCGCATGAGTAACGCTACTGTGGTAGTATTATGACAATAGAGGATCCACCAGGCATTATGCCACTTGGACTTCTGAATGAGCTGAAACTGATTAAAAAATTGACTCCTTATAATCTGTGTTTGATTTAACGAGTTCGACAATGAAAGAGCCAGAGTTGGAAGAATCACATTTTATTTAACTGATGATTAATTTCTGGTTACCTGAACATATTTTTAAATCATCCAGATCGACAAAACAATATTTTCCGAAAGAGAATACAAACCAGTCAAGATTATACATATACGTACAACAAGTTTAACCATGAACCATGACAGAAGAAACATACACAGGTGTGGCCTAGCGGTTCTAGGCGCTTCAGTCTGGAACCGCGCGGCCGCTATGGTCGCAGGTTCGAATCCTGCCTCTGGCGTGGATGTGTCTGAAGTCCTTAGTAGTTCTAAGTTCTAGAGGACTGACGACTGATGTCAAATTGGTTCAAATGGCTCTGAGCACTACGGGACTTAACTTCTGAGGTCATCAGTCCCCTAGAACTTAGAACTGCTTAAACCTAACTAACCTAAGGACATCACACACATCCATACCCGGGGCAGGTTTCGAACCTGCGACCGTAGCGGTCGCGCAGTTCCAGACTGTAGCGACTAGAACCGCTCAGCCACCCCGGCCGGCCGACCGATGTCCTTAGGTTAGTTAGGTTTAAGTAGTTCTAAGTTCTAGGGAACTGATGACCTCAGAAATTTCGCAGAGCCCGTGCACAGGTATCTCGGAAACGGCGGAGCTGGTCGAATGTTCACGTGTTACTGTCGTGAGCATCTACGGAAAGAGGTAGAAGGACAATATAACTACCATTAGGCGCTAAATGGTTGGACGTCCACGGCTCTTCACAGAACGTCGGGTTCGGTGGCTTGTCTGCTGTGTAATGTACGATAGATGATGATCTGTGGCATATCTGCCGAAAGGGCACAATGACTGTGCACGCACAAGTGGTTCACAGCACACCGTTCATCGTACATTGCAGAACAAGGAGCTTCGCAGCAGTCCACCACTACCTATTCACATTTTGACCCAACGACATCGTCAATAACTATTTCAGTGCACGCGGGACCATCGGGATTCGACAGTCGATCAATGGAAACGTGTCGGCTCTTCGGGCGCACCACATTTTTGCTGCACTAGGTTGATGGTTGTCTCCACAAAAAGACGTCATCGAGGTGAACGTCGGCTCGAAATGTGCAGCGCACCAAGAACGCAGCAGTATTGTGCTACGGGAGACATTCTCCTGCACTTGAATGGGACCTGTGGTAATAATCGAAGACACACTGACAGCTGCGAATCCCTTCACACTTGATGTCTTACCCGACGACGATGCCATCTTTCAGCAGTATAACTGTCCGTGTTTCGAAGCCAGAACCGTGCTACAATGGTTTAAGGAGTATTATAGTCAACTCACGTTGATGTCTAGGCGACCAAATTCACCTGACTGAAGTCCTATGGAACCCACCTAGGTCACTATCGGGCGCCATCACTGCGTACGTAGATCAGCGGTCCTTTATTTATGCGAATTATATGACCTGTGTGTAGATATCAAATGTCACATACCTCCAAAAACCTACCACCAAATATTGGATGCCTGATACGCAGAATCAATGATGTATTTAGTTCCAAAAACGGACAAACAAACTATTGAACAGGTGGTCATAATGTTTTGGCTCATCGGCGTATAACCTTTCTTTACTCTATCGGAAAATACTGTTTTGCCTACCTGGATGACTTTAAAACTGGTTCAGGTAACTCGAAACTAGTCATCAATCAAATATGAATTGAATTTTTCAATTTTGGTTGGTTTTGTATCGAAATGTGTAGGATAAGTTTCTGTCCTGCAATTGAACCAGCATTCTGGAAATCCATGTAATTTAACTGTGTCATCTACATCCATCCATACTCCGCAAGCCACCTGACGGTGTGTGGCGGAGGGTACCCTGAGTACCTCTATCGGTTCTCCCTTCTATTCCTGTCTCGTATTGTTTGTGGAAAGAAGGATTGTCGGTATGCTTCTGTGTGGGCTCTAATCTCTCTGGTTTTATCCTCATGGTCTCTTCGCGAGATATACGTAGGAGGGAGCAATATACTGCTTGACTCTTCGGTGAAGGTGTGTTCTCGAAACTTCAACAAAAGCCCGTACCGAGCTACTGAGCGTCTCTCCTGCAGAGTCTTCCACTGGAGTTTGCCTATCATCTCCGTAACGCTTTCGCGATTACTAAATGATCCTGTAACGAAGCGCGCTGCTCTCCGTTGGATCTTCTCTATCTCTTCTATCAACCCTATCTGGTACAGATCCCACATTGGTGAGCAATATTCAAGCAGTGGGCGAACAAGCGTACTGTAACCTACTTCCTTTGTTTTCGGATTGCATTTCCTTAGGATTCTTCCAATGAATGTCAGTCTGGCATCTGCTTTACCGACGATCAACTTTATATGATCATTCCATTTTAAATCACTCCTAATGCGTACTCCCAGATAATTTATGGAATTAACTGCTTCCAGTTGCTGACCTGCTATTTTGTAGCTAAATGATAAGGGAACTATCTTTCTATGTATTCGCAGCAAATTACACTTGTCTACATTGAGATTCAATTGCTATTCCCTGCACCATGCGTCAATTTGCTGCAGATCCTCCTGCATTTCAGTACAATTTTCCATTGTTAGAACCTCTCGATACACCACAGCATCATCTGCAAAAAGCCTCAGTGAACTTCCGATGTCATCCACAAGGTCATTTATGTATATTGTGAATAGCAACGGTCCTATGACACTTCCCTGCGGCACACCTGAAATCACTCTTACTTCGGAAGACTTCTCTCCATTGAGAATGACATGCTGCGTTCTGTTATCTAGGAACTCATCAATCTAATGACACAATTGGTCTGATAGTCCATATGCTCTTACTTTGTTCATTAAACGACTGTGGGGAACTGTATCGAACGCCTTGCGGAAGTCAAGAAACACGGCATCTATCTGTGAACCCGTGTCTATGGCCCTCTGAGTCTCGTGGACGAATAGCGCGAGCTGGGTTTCACACGACCGTTTTTTCGAAACCCATGCTGATTCCTACAGAGTAGATTTCTAGTCTCCAGAAAAGTCATTATACTCGAGCGTAATACGTGTTCCAAAATTCTACAACTGATCGACGTTAGAGATATAGGTCTATAGTTCTGCACATCTGTTCGACGTCCCTTCTTGAAAACGGGGATGACCTGTGTCCTTTTCCAATCCTTTGGAACGCTACGCTCTTCTAGAGACCTACGGTACACGGCTGCAAGAAGGTGGCAAGTTCCTTCGCGTACTCTGTATAAAATCGACCTGGTATCCCATCAGGTCCAGCGGCCTTTCCTCTTTTGAGCAATTTAATTGTTTCTCTATCCCTCTGTCGTCTATTTCGATATCTACCATTTTGTCATCTGTGCGACAATCTAGAGAAGGAACTACAGTGCAGTCTTCCTCTGTGAAACAGCTTTGGAAAAAGACATTTAGTATTTCGGCCTTTAGTCTGTCATCCTCTGTTTCAGTACCATTTTGGTCACAGAGTGTCTGGACATTTTGTTTTGATCCACCTACCGCTTTGACATAAGACCAAAATTTCTTAGGATTTTCTGCCAAGTCAGTACATAGAACTTTACTTGCGAATTCATTGAACGCCTCTCGCATAGCCCTCCTCACACTACATTTCGCTTCGCGTAATTTTTGTTTGTCTGCAAGGCTTTGGCTATGTTTATGTTTGCTGTGAAGTTCCCTTTGCTTCCGCAGTAGTTTTCCAACTCGGTTGTTGTACCACGGTGGCTCTTTTCCATCTCTTACGATCTTGCTTGGCACATACTCATCTAACACATATTGTACGATGGTTTTGAACTTTGTCCACTGATCCTCAACACTATCTGTACTTGATACAAAACTTTTGTGTTGAGCCGTCAGGTACTCTGTAATCTGGTTTTTGTCACTTTTGCTAAACAGAAAAATCTTCCTACCTTTTTTTAATATTTCTATTTACGGCTGAAATCGTCGATGCAGTAACCGCTTTATGATCGCTGATTCCCTGTCCTGCGTTAACTGTTTCAAATAGTTCGGGTCTGTTTGTCACCAGAAGGTCTAATATGTTATCGCCACGAGTCGGTTCTCTGTTTAACAGCTCAAGGTAGTTTTCAGATAAAGCACTTAAAACAATTTCACTGGATTCTTTGTCTCTGCCAGCCGTCATGAACGTTTGAGTCTCCCAGTCTATATCCGGCAAATTAAAATCTCCACCCAGAACTATAACATGGTGGGGAAATCTACTCGAAATATTTTCCAAATTATCCTTCAGGTGCTCAGCCACAACAGCTGCTGAGCCAGGGGGCCTATAGAGACATCCAATAACCATGTCTGAGCCTGCTTTAACCGTGACCTTCACCCAAATCATTTCACATTTCGGATCTCCGTCAATTTCCTTCGATACTATTGCACTTCTTGTCGCTATAAACACGCCTCCCCCTTCACTGTGCAGCCTGTCTCTGCGATATACATTCCAATTTTAGTTTAGGACCGTTTATTAATGAGAGCAGTTCTGGGACCTTTCTATAGACGCTCCTGCAGTTTACTATTAGCAGATTGATATTGTTATTCCCTGTTGCATTTTGCCGCGTCTCAGGAGGCGTCTTGTCGGGCCTAGGGAGGGAATTCTCTAACCTAAAATACCCACATGTGCACTCCACACGTACTCCGCTACCCTTGTAGCCGCTTCCGGCGTGTAGTGCACGCCTGACCTATTCAGGGGGACCCTACATTTCTCCACTCGATAGCGGAGGTCGAGAAATTTGCACCCCAGATCTCCGCAGAATCGCCTGAGCCTCTGATTTAAGCCTTCCACTCGGCTCCAAACCAGAGGACCGCGATCGGTTCTGGGAACGATACTACAAATAGTTAGCTCTGATTCGACCCCGCGAGCGAGGCTTTCCGCCTTCACCAATTCCGCCAACCGCCTGTACGAAATGAGGATGACCTCTGAACCCAGACGGCAGGAGTCATTGGTGCCGACATGAGCAACAATTTGCAGTCGGCAGGGCCTCCTCCACATCTCGGATGAGACCCCCCGGCAAGCAGACAGAGTAAACACTGGCCTTCTTCCCCGACCTTTCCGCTATTTCCCTAAGGGGCTCCATCACCCGCCTAACGTTGGAGCTCCCAATAACTAATAAACCCCTCCCCCCGTGTGACTGCTCGGACCTTGCTGAAGGAACACCGTTTGCCGGGTGCAAGTCTTTCGATTTCACGCTACTTCGGCGACTTGCGCGTCGATGGGGACGAAATGATGGTGATTAGGACAACGCAACACCAAATCCCTGAGCGGAGAAAATCTCCGACCCAGCCGGGAATCGAACCCGGGCCCGTAGGATTGACGCTCTGTCTCGCTGATCACTCAGCTGTAAATGTGTGTAAGGCCCTACAGAGCAGTTTGATGGTAGCCGTAGATCTATTATGAAGAGAAAATGGGGAGTTTTGGCTAATGAATTTATGAGACTGTGGTAAGAAGAATTTGTTTTCGTATGAGGTTTTATGGGATTTGCTGGTTGATAATAGTAGAGTAATGGTTGTCTTAAATGTTGAGACCATATCGGGAAGTGTTGGTGATAACTCTAAAGACTTAAGGTTTACAGACGCTTGGAATGAATGTTGGTAGCCACTGCCTGTATTTTCGAACCAAGCGGGCTGACTGAAAGTATGACGGCACGCCAGATTGTCAGTTTTGATCCAACAGTCTTAAAGAGCTGGTACAACTGGAGAAACAGGCTACAAGCCTTGTTGACCGCACTGGTAACAAATGTCGTGTGACTAGGGCCTCCCGTCAGGTAGACTGTTTGCCGGGTGCAAGTCTTTCGATATGACGCTACTTCGGCGACTTGCGCGTCGATGGGGATGAAATGATGGTGATTAGGACAACACAACACCAAATCCCTGAGCGGAGAAAACCTCCGACCCAGCCGGGAATCAAACCCGGGCCCGTAGGATTGACGCTCTGTCGCGCTGATCACTCAGCTACCGGGGGCGGACGACTGCACTGGTTATGTGTAATGCTGAAATCTGGATGCTTGAGGTGGTTCGCTTCCGCCATTTTACAGGCCAATTAAAATTACTGTAGGTAGCGGTGAGCACTTGATATGGACAGTCTTTGCGAACAAAGTTGTCTCTCATTACGTGTGTGTAGCTTTCGCATTTTATATAGCGAGCAATCTGAGGATTTATTTCTTGGATAATTTATTATAAGGCCAAAAACTGGTTTTAACCATCTTTCTTCCTGGCAGATTAAAACAGTATGCTGCTTCGTTCCTCTATCTCACGCTTTTCTCTTCGGGGTCGACTACTAAGTGACCAGCAACCTACGGATATCGACTCGAAGATTACGTGTGTCAGTGGTTTTTTTCTAATATTCCTTGACCCGCTGAGGCTCCTCTGTATACCTCGTGGGAATAAAGCATCTCTGAGACAAAATATAGGACAAAAAATCGCTTAGCAGTTACTCAGAAACTTGTTCCATAATGAATCTTTCAATTAGTAGAGAAGCTCAAACTATAATTAAATTCTCGACACATTACAACTTTTTGCTGGACTTAGAGTCGGTTCCGGTATTTGACTTTCACGGTCAATTCTCTGCCGACTGAACCGTGCGTTGTTCTTATTTCTTTGTTATCATCAACATCGAGGTCAGAAGCACTGAGCTATACGAGCACGCTTCGATGCTCGTCCCGGAATACAGTTTTGATGGGTCCGGAAGCTTAATTTTCACGTAAAGTCTGCTACAGGGTGACAGTTTCAATTCGAAAATAGACCAAAGACCGTCGTCTAAGATAGAAACCAATCCAGTCTCACTTCCCTATCCCCGTGGATTATTTAATCGATAAAGTGTTCAGTGAATTCGGAAGTAAAATTCTATGTACCGACTTGACAGAAAATCCTAGGAAGTTCTGGTCTTACGTTAAATCAGTGGATAGAAACAGCATATCCAGACACTCCGGGATGATAATGGCATTGAAACAGAGGATGACACGCGTAAAAATGAAATACTAAAAACCTTTTTCCAAAGCTGTTTCACAGAGGAAGACTGCACTGCAGTTCCTTCTCTAAATCCTCGCACGAACGAAAAAATGGCTGATATCGAAATAAGTGTCCAAGGAATAGAAAAGCAACTGAAATCACTGGACCTGACGGGATACCAATTCGATTCTACACAGAGTACGCGAAAGAACTTGCCCCCCTTCTAACAGCCGTGTACCGCATGTCTCTAGAGGAACGGAGGGTTCCAAATGGTTGGAAAAGAGCACAGGTAGTTCCAGTTTTCAAGAAGGGTCGTCGAGCGGATGCGCAAAACTGTAGACCTATATCTCTGACGTCGATCTGTTGTAGAATTTTAGAACATGTTTTTTGCTCGCGTATCATGTCATTTCTGGAAACCCAGAATCTACTCTGTAGGAATTAACATGGATTCCGGAAACAGCGATCGTGTGAGACCCAACTCGCTTTATTTTTTCATGAGACCCAGAAAATATTAGATACAGGCCCCAAGGTAGATGCCATTTTCCTTGACTTCCGGAAGGCGTTCGATAAGTTCCGCACTGTCGCCTCATAAACAAAGTAAGAGCCTACGGAATATCGGACCAGCTGTGTGGCTGGATTGAAGAGTTTTTAGCAAACTGAACACAGCATGTTGTTATCAATGGAGAGACGTCTACAGACGTTAAAGTAACCTCTGGCGTGCCACAGGGGAGTGTTATGGGACCATTGCTTTTCACAATATATATAAATGACCTAGTAGATAGTGTCGGAAGTTCCATGCGGCTTTTCGCGGATGATGCTGTAGTATACAGAGAAGTTGCAGCATTAGAAAATTGTAGCGAAATGCAGGAAGACCTGCAGCTGATAGGCATTTGGTGCAGGGAGAGGCAACTGACCCTTAACATATACAAATGTAATTTATTGCGGATACATAGAAAGAAGGATCCTTTATTGTATAGTTATATGATAGCAGAACAAACACTGGTAGCAGTTACTTCTGTAAAATATCTGGGAGTATGCGTACGGAAGGATTTGAAGTGGAATGATCATATGAAATTAATAGTTGGTAAGGCGGGTGCCAGGTTGAGATTCATTGAGAGAGTCCTTAGAAATGTAGTCCATCAACAAAGGAGGTGGCTTACAGAATACTCGTTCGACTTATACTTGAGTATTGCTCATCAGTGTGGGATCCGTACCAGGTCAGGTTGACAGAGAAGATAGAGAAGATCCAAAGAAGAGCGGCGCGTTTTGTCACAGGGTTATTTGGTAAGCGTGATAGCGTTACGGAGATGTTTAGCAAACTCAAGTGTCAGACTCTGCAAGAGAGGCGCTCTGCATCGCGGTGTAGCTTGCTGTCCAGGTTTCGAGAGGGTGTGTTTCTGGATGAGGTATCGAATATATTGCGTCCCCCTACTTATACCTCCAGAGGAGATAACGAATGTAAAATTAGAGAGATTCGAGCGCTCACGGAGGCTTTCCGGCAGTCGTTCTTCCCGCGAACCATACGCGACTGGAACAGGAAAGAGAGGTAATGACAGTGGCACGTAAAGTGCCCTCCGCCATACGCCGTTGGGTGGCTTGCGGAGTATAAATGTAAATGTAGATGTAGATGTAAAGTCATTTACTTCAAGGAATCCACATTTTTATCGCTTGCTTCTGAAGCTTGACCGAGCGATTAAATTCCATGCATAGTTTGATGGCTCACTGGGTTTTCCAACAGGCAAGTGGCTACACTTGGATGGATGGTCATTTCATGTATTGCATTCTTACTTTCAGGAACACTGGTGCACAAGACTTTGAAATGTTTACTGATGAGCCAAAACGTTATGAGTACTGCCCACTGCGAGGTTGAATGCCTCCTGGTGGTGTTGCGGCCACGTAACGCAGTAAGGAAAAAATGTGAGCGGAAGAGATATGAATGGGCAGCCATTAAAGAGAAGGTACGGGCCGCAAATGAGGAAATCTAGCGTTATAAAAGGTTCTGACAAAACAGCACATTGTTGTGGCGCTGCAGTTGAAAACTAGAATCTCTGAAACGACGAAACTGGTCCCCTGTAGGCGTACTACTGCCGTGAGCACCTATGGAAACTGGTTGAAGACTGGTGAAACAACGAGTCGTCCGTATGTTATTGGACGGACGCGTCTCATCACAAAATGTAGAGGTTGGAGGACCCCCACTGTGTAATCCAGGATAGGCAGTGATCTGTAACAGACCTGACGTCACAGTAAAATGCCGGTGCAGGCACAAGCGTTTCGGTGCGCACCGCTCGAAGGCCATTGTTGAACATAGAGCTCCACATCACAAGACCCCTACGTGTTCCCGTGTTGAACCAATGACAATGTCAGTTACGACTGCAGTGAGCACAGCATCACTGAGTTTCCACCGAGGATCAGTAGGAACGTGTCGCATGTCGAATTAATCAAAAAAATGGTTCAAATGGTTCTGAGCACTATGGGACTTAACTTCTGAGGTCATCAGTCCCCTAGAACTTAGTACTACTTAAACCTAACTAACCTAAGGACATCATACAAATCGATGCCCGAGGCAAGATTCGAACCTGCGACAGTAGTGGTCGCGCGGTTCCACACTGAAGCGCCTAGAACCGCTAGGTCACTCCGTCCGGCCTCGAATTAATCGCACTTCTTGTTACACCAGGTCGATGGTTAGGCCCTTAGACGCTGTGATCCAGGCGAATGGCTGGTTGAAACGTGCACTGCGCCAAAGATGCAGGCCGATGAGAGCAGAATTATGCTGTGGGGTACATTTAGTTGGGCTTCTATGTGACCTGTGGTAGTACTCGAAGACACCATGACAGAAGTGAACTACGCGAACATTACTGCGGACCGCCTGCACCCCTTCATGGTTGCAGTGTTCTCTGATGGCGACATCTTCCAGCAGGATAACTCTCCGTGACACAAGACAAGAATCGTGCTGCAGTGGTTTGAGGTGCATGATAGCGAACTCACATTAACGTCATAGCCAATGAATTCCCTAATCTGTACCCACTGGAACACATATCGGCAGCCAGCTGCGTGCCCACAAACCACCGTCCCGTAATTTGTGGGGATTTAGTGATCTATGAGTAGACATGTGGTACCACATACTTCTGGAAACATAGCAAGGACTTGTAGAATCCATGACAAGCAGAATCGTTGCTGTACTGTGTTTGAAAAGTGGATCAACACGCTATTAAACAGGTGGTCATAATGTTTTGGTTCATTGGTGTATCTGTAAAACCAACATTGGAACGTCTGAACAAAGTACAATCGACTCTCTATAATTTGAAACTCAAGGGACCATGCAGTAAGTTCATATTACCGAGAGTTTCAAATAATAGTAGTCCAATAATCGTGAGGGATAGAATAAAAGATCCAAATTAAAGAGAGTTTGGTTGAAATTAAATTGTAGTACATACATAGTACACACATTAGTACATTCATCTTTATTTTAATACCGTGTAAAATAAAATAAACACATATACGTATCGTACACACACATAGTGTCAACGGCCTTGCCACAGTGGTAACACCGGTTCCCGTCAGATCACCGAAGTTAAGCGCTGTCGGACTGGGCTAGCATTTGGATGGGTGCCCATTCGGTCTGCCGAGCGCTGTTGGCAAACGGGGTGCACTCAGCACATGTGAGGCAAACTGAGGAGCTACTTGACTGAGAAGTAGCGGCTCCGGTCTCGTAAACTGACATACGGCCGGAAGAGCGGTGTGCTGACCACATGCCCCTCCATATCCGCATCCAGTGATGCCTGTGGGCCGAGGATGACACGGCGGCTGGTCAGTACCGTTGGGCCTTCATGGCCTGCTAGGGAGGAGTTCAGTTCAGTGACATACACATAGTGAATGAAAAAAATGCCAAAGAAAATGTTACACGTCATTTTTGAGAAAGTGGCTTCCATCTAGCA
Source organism: Schistocerca nitens (assembly GCF_023898315.1). NCBI lineage: Eukaryota > Metazoa > Arthropoda > Insecta > Orthoptera > Acrididae > Schistocerca > Schistocerca nitens. The sequence goes on from NC_064616.1 coordinate 259,825,946, forward strand.
TTGTCCAGGGAATTATCGATGGTGATGAGAGGTGAAAAGAAATCATCACTCGTTTCCGTTCTGAGGACGTTGGAACATAGGGTACGGACAGATAACCTTGTCTCGAGTTGGCGGTTGTTCCTCGTTATCTTCCTCGTCCTCATCCTGACATGTTAACAACTCAGCAATGGTTAGTACACCATGGACACCACCTTGAATTCGTTAATTATCGCGACTCTAATGATTGTTCCACGTTTTCTTTTTGCATTACAAATCCACACTTTCTGGAGCTAATATTTTTCGAGGCCTCATCAGTCATATTTATAGCGGCCCCAAATGTTTTCTTTGCCTTCTCACCTTTTTCAGTGCAATCCAGCACAAGTGAAACAATTTCTCTGCGATTGAGAGTTTCGAAATGTTCTATTATACCCTGGTCCACTGGCCGCAATATTGATCTCTTTTACGATGGGAAATAAATCAGTTTTACGTACCGTAATATAAATGTGGAGAGTTGTTATGTACGGTGCAGTAGTCCTGAAACAGCAAAAATTTTGCGTTTCTCATTTTTCATATCACTACAAACCGGGGACAGCCATTCATTAAATAATGCCGTCGTCATCAATGATCTTTTGTTTGAGCGATAGGTTGTGAGAAGCGATTTTATTTCCTTGAAAGGGCGTAGTTTCACAGATTTCGCTGCTATGGTTGGTTTCAGCTTCTGAGATCCGTCCATGTTACAGGGTGGGAGGGCAATTAATGAATCCTTGCTCAGTTTTCCACCATGACACTTTTCTCCTTCGGATGCTAGGGTGCAATCAGAAAGACATCTTTAAAAAAAGTCCCGTTTCGACTGTGTTGAATATGTTTCCTGGGTCGTAGCCATTCAAAATTTATTTTAGTTCATCAGTCCATTCAATAGAAAGGGAATTGTCCGTGCTGACACTTTGCCCACAACTTTTTTTTAACGTGATGGCATGACGTTTTTTGAAGTCTGAGAGCCACTCCTCACTTACCGTAAAGCCCTTTAATCCCAAGAGACTGAGTAAAAGATTTCGCTTTTCCTTCAATATGAAGCCACTCGCGGTTACTTTTTATCCTCTGCACTGATTTATCAATTCGATGAAGCACTCTTCGAGACGGGGAAATTTCCTCTGACATGACCTTTTTCTTCCTGTCCCTGAAATAGTTCCTTTGACACGATCTTTATTTTTAAAAAATCTTCGACGGTGTAGATGGTATAAAGCGAACTGTAACACAAAATCTGTCTTCGATATTTCACGCTTTAATAACAAGCATTTTTCCATTAATTGAAAGACAGTTGTACATTCTAGCAGTCATGGCGTTTCACAGTTTCAAGAAACACGGGTTGAGTACAACACAATATGAATGCAGACTGCAGATTGAATTAAGTATAGGTCGGAGAAACAAACGACAGATGGACGGTTGAACCTGTACTTCAACTCAGAGAAGCAGGGGGACTTCAATAGGAATCACGGAAGTAGAGGACTTCAAAATGTACTGAGTGTGAAAGCCCTGACTTCAAATTATAAAGTGTTAGTGAGATGCCCTCACCACTACAACTTCAACGTACCGAGGGGACCAAAACACATTGATTTTTTTCAATTTGTCGAGTATTTATCAGGGGATCGGAAAAAATTTCAAATTATGGAGAGTTTCAAATTATCGGTTGTCAAATTATGGAGAGTCGACTGTAGCGATGTAGCAAAGGATTCCGAATCTCCTTACTCATAACTTCGTCTACATCCTAAAGTGACGCACCAAAAACTCGATGAAACTTAAATGGCAACAGGAAGGATAAACATTTTGCACGAAGACATCCAGTATTTGAAGCAACAACGTGCAGCCTTTACAGAGCAGTGTGTAAATTTGCGATTTTAGAGAGGGAGCGCTGAAAAGATTTATGTAAAAGGATTTGCCAGTTTGAATGCAAGGAGGCCTATTTATTAGGTAACAATTCACTGGGTTACACCTGCTATAGACATGTTCAGGAGCAAATGGTAGGGGAAATTATTTTGTGCATTGGTTTTTGTATTTTTGTTCTACTGTAAATGTCTCATTTATTCTTTGGTCATAGCCATTACTATGCATAAATATTTTAATTGTTATTTTTCACATGTGTGGGAGCTCGAGTAATTTACTTATTTATTTTTGCTGTACACCGTGATTTAAAATATCACGCAAAATATAAAATATGGTTACGAACGAAAGACGAACACAGTTGCGGCTTTCATTGATCTCACAGCAGCCTAAGATAGAATCAAACATAAAAAACTAATAACATTAGAACACAGTGCCATGAAGAATTGTCTACCGGCACTATTCAACCTGTGCATTTTACAAAACAGACGACTCAGTAAACCTACAAACAAAAAGGAGTCGATTGTGGATCCAAAAAAAAATAAAATAAAATAAAAAAAAAGCCTTTCCCCAAGGAAGTGTTTCGGCCCCGTTTAATATACAGTATACACCAATGAGCAGCCGATAAAACCGTACACGCGTTCCTTTATTTATGCAGCTGATACAGCTATCAAAACTTTCGAAGGAGTGGAAAAGGAACTAATTGCATCACTGAAGAACTTTGCTGTTTGTTGCAATAATAAATAATTCAAATGCACCCTTATCTATATTGAACACTGTCAGCACCGTCATCACCACAAGTCGTTGTGCTCACTGCCGAACCTCGCAATCCCGTTCACCAGGCGTCTTCATCCCGCGCGCTTATAAGCTTCTCTTTGAGCCTGCTGAAGAAGTAGACTTGAGATCTGCTTGAACTGATCCATTCACATTCTCGCTGCTCTCCCCCTCCGTCTCACGCCCTCGATTTTCCTTCCAAGATTATTTTACAGTTTCTCCGTCTCTTCTCACAATACGGGCAAAGAACTAGAGAATTTTTTGGCTGACGCAAGAAGAAAGACGCCTGGAGACACTGAGTTGCTCAACGATGGATAAATTAGTTCTTTTTTCAGCCCATTTTATTCGCAGCATCCTGCGCCAGCAGCAAAGCTCAAATGCATCAATACGCTGCATGTCTCTGGCTGCAACGGTTCATATTTCGCAACCTTAAAAGAAGACGGAAAACATGGGTGTTACAACACTTCTGATCTTTGCACTGTTCGTTATACTCAGTTCTTCCAAACCTTGGTGAGCTTCTTCACAGCTAGTCACCCTATGTTCTTATCTCATATTCAAGACATTCCACGTCATAGATGGTTGACCCAGGATAGATGAAAGAATGCACGACTTCCGGTTCGATTAACATACCTGTGAGCTAGACATGTGTTTCTCTATCAGTTATCATGAGTCTGGAGTTGATGAGATTGATGTCTAATCCATACGATAGACTAATGTTCTATACTTTTGTTAGTAGCTCAACAAGTTCATCTTCGCTGCTCGCTTAAAGCACTGTGTCAGCAGAAAATCTGAGGTTATTAATAGTTCTTTCATCAGTTCAGACGTCTTTAGACCAAACATCAAGATCTTGTTTAATGAGACATTCGACATAGGTGTTGTACAGCTGGGAAGATAGGACGCAACCCTCTCTGACACCTTTGTATACGTTGAAGAAATCAGACGTACCTGCACTTGTCTTCACTGATGCTAGGTGATTATAGTATGACTTATGATCACGGGGTTTAAGTGTGGTGGAAGGACCAAACTCTCCAAGCACCTAGCACGGCTTTTCATATACAACACAGCCAAAGCCTTTCCTAACGTCAGTGGTGCAGATGGAAAAAGAAACACAAAACTCTCGCGATTTCTCAATTATTTTTCGTGTGTGCAGGATCTCTACACGATTAATTTTCCCTTCAAAACAACCTGCTTATTCCTTGTTTATGCGAGGATGAGTGTATAGTTTCAAACGTTCGTTTGAGATGTAGAGCAAGATTTTGCTTGCTTGAGATATGAGAGCAACAGTTCGGTAGCTGCAGCAGCCCCTGATTGACTCTTTCTTGTACATCTACATCTACATCTACATTTATACTGCGCAAGCCACCCAACGGTGTGTGGCGGAGGGCACTTTACGTGCCACTGTCATTACCTCCCTTTTCTGTTCCAGTCGCGTATGGTTCGCGGGAAGAACGACTGTCTGAAAGCCTCCGTGCGTGCTCGAATCTCTCTAATTTTACATTCGTGATCTCCTCGGGAGGTATAAGTAGGGGGACGCAATATATTCGATACATCATCCAGAAACGCACCCTCTCGAAACCTGGACAGCAAGCTACACCGCGATGCAGAGCGCCTCTCTTGCAGAGTCTGACACTTGAGTTTGCTAAACATCTCCGTAACGCTATCACGGTTACCAAATAACCCTGTGACAAAACGCGCCGCTCTTCTTTGGATCTTCTCTATCTCCTCCGTCAACCCGATCTGGTAAGGATCCCACACTGTTGAGCAATACTCAAGTATAGGTCGAACGAGTGTTTCGTAAGCCACCTCCTTTGTTGATGGATCACATTTTCTAAGGACTCTCTCAATGAATCTGAACCTGGTACCCGCCTTACCAACAATTAATTTGATATGATCATTCCACTTCAAATCGTTCCGCACGCATACTCCTTGATATTTTACAGAAGTAACTGCTACCAGTGTTTGTTCCGCTATCATATAATCATACAATAAAGGATCCTTCTTTCTATGTATTCGCAATACATTACATTTGTGTATGTTAAGGGTCAGTTGCCTCTCCCTGCACCAAGTGCCTATCCGCTGCAGATCTTCCTGCATTTCGCTACAATTTTCTAATGCTGCAACTTCTCTGTATACTACAGCATCATCCGCAAAAAGCCGCATGGAACTTCCGACACTATCTACTAGGTCATTTATATATACTGTGAAAAGCAATGGTCCCATAACACTCCCTTGTGGCACGCCAGAGGTTACTTTAACGTCTGTAGACGTCTCTCCATTGATAACAACATGCTGTGTTCTGTTTGCTAAAAACTCTTCAATCCAGCCACACAGCTGGTCTGATATTCCGTAGGCTCTTACTTTGTTTATGAGGCGACAGTGCGGAACTGTATCGAACGCCTTCCGGAAGTCAAGGAAAGCAGCATCTACCTGGGAGCCTGTATCTAATATTTTCTGGGTCTCATGAACAAATAAAGCGAGTTGGGTCTCACACGATCGCTGTTTCCGGAATCCATGTTGATTCCTACAGAGTAGATTCTGGGTTTCCAAAAACGACATGGTACTCGAGCAAAAAACATGTTCTAAAATTCTACAACAGATCGACGTCAGAGATATAGGTCTATAGTTTTGCGCATCTGCTCGACGACCCTTCTTGAAGACTGGGACTGCCTGTGCTCTTTTCCAATCATTTGGAACCTTCCGTTCCTCTAGAGACTTGCGGTACACGGCTGTCAGAAGGGGGGCAAGTTCTTTCACGTACTCTGTGTAGAAACGAATTGGTATCCCGTCAGGTCCAGTGGACTTTCCTCTGTTGAGTGATTCCAGTTGCTTTTCTATTCCTTGGACACTTATTTCGATATCAGCCATTTTTTTCGTTTGTGCGAGGATTTAGAGAAGGAACTGCAGTGCGGTCTTCCTCTGTGAAACAGGGAAATGAAGGGAGACGTCGACCAGTCCTCTCGCTACTCACCAGTTTCCCATGTTTTTCTACACAATGAATGCAGGACATCAACACCTTCCTGCCCCATTTATTTGATGATCTCCCCAAATATTCCGTCCATCCCAAGGGAAACACACGGACGGAAAAAAAATTGTAACACGAAGAAGGAGTTGTGCGACATAAACGGAAGCTGGGCAGCGTGTTTCTACATTCGAGAGATGATGTTTATTCAGATTTCACACCAGTCACTTAATAATGGAGCTAGTAGCGCCACTGTCAGGATGCCAAACACGTTTCTTTTACGTACTCAGTGTAACAGTCATGAGGGTTAGTAACCTTTGAGATTGGATGTGCTGAGCTGATGTTAGTCAAGAATGCCTTTAAGGCAACTAAGACGCCATTGTCAACACCTCACTACGCTTGAGCGAGGTCGTGTAAAAGAGCTGCGACAAGCTGGATGTTCCTTCTGCGATTTTGCAGGAAGACTTGGCAGAAATGTTGTCACTATACATGATTGTGGTCACGAGACGGTGCGGTCGCAAGGCAACCGAGCTCTGGACGTCCATGTGGCACTACCGAGAGGAAAGACCATCGTGTTCAGCGTACGGCTCTGACGCATCGTACTGCAACTGCTGCAGCAATTGGAGCAGCATTTGGCCCCGCTGTGACACCAGGACGAATTGGGCCCTCACTGCCTCATTGAGCAAGTACGGCTGTAATCGTCTGCTCTCGATGACACAAGACATCAGGAGAACACTAGCCGTACAACTGGTGGAAAGTGCTTCACTCCTTTAAATTCTACAGGCTAATACGATTGTATAGCACCCTGCATTCTTGCTCATCCGTTGCAAAAAAAAAAAAAAAAAAAAAAAAAAAAGAAAAAAAAATCAAGCACGTATCTGTAACTTTCATCCAAAATATTTACAAATAATCTAATGTAGAACATAACTCTCTACCCCTTCCCATTGCCATAGTCGCAGTTCATTTGGAAGATGAAAATAGCTTGTGAGCCGCGCGGGATTAGCCGAGGCGCTGCAGTCATGGACTGTGCGGCTGGTCCCGGCGGTGGTTCGAATCCTCCCTCGGGCATGGGTATGTGTTTTGTTCTTAGGATAATTTAGGTTAAGTAGTGTGTAAGCTTAGGGACTGATGACCTTAGCAGTTAAGTCCCATAAGATTTCACACACATGTGAACATTTGAATAGCTTGTGATTCTCTAAAATAGCTGGAATGGTATTTAATGGAACGTTACTCAAATAACACATTTAATAACAGTATGAAAACAATTGTCATGATGATTCACACATGGGCATTTTCCCAGTCGATACTGAACAACCAGTCTCCACCCGAGATAGGCACCATTATAGATTCTTATACACTGCCGGAAAAAATGCAAAATCCTCAAGGACAACGTCATTTTATTGACAAGTGAGGTGTCAGGTCATTCATTACTGCAGGAACATACGATAAGAAATTCAGAGCAACACGTCACAGTGAAGGGTGCAGAAACAGTAGGGTTAATACACAGTCTGCAGCAACGCTGGCGTGCAATCGATCATAAATGTGCTGAATGGCATCCTACGATAAACTGTCCACACAAGCAATCCCACTCTCCAGTAAACTCTTTCAGGGCACCAGAGTAATCATGCTTGGTTGTGTCGTGGTATCAGTAGCCGCGTGGTTAGAGACACACGTGATATTAATCCTGCTAAAAGCAGACGATTCCTCACGTTCCCTGATGACACAGCAGGTGCAGCACGTGCCGTCCGCAGCTCGTGGTCTAGTGGCTGGCGTTGGTGCCTCTGGATCACGGGGTCCCGTGTTCGATTCCCGGCCGGGTTGGGGATTTTCTGTGCGCAGACGCTGGGTGTTTGTGTTGTCCCCATCATTTCATCATCATTCGTGAAAGTAGCGAGATAGGACGGTGTAATGATTGGGACTTTGTATGGGCGCTGATGACCGCGCAGTTGAGCACCCCACGAACCAAACATCATCAGCAACATGTGCGCGGATTTCGTCCTTGGTTGATGTTAAGTCGACTACTGCTACTCAAATAATGTGTCGATCTTGACGTGCGTCATTATTACGTGGACGTGCAGAGCCTGGTCTACAGCTGTGAGGATGTTCCACAACCACTGTTGAAAGCGATACACTACCGATAAATTGTGTCTAGCTTGTGCAGTCATCCACCGATACGTCCATCCGTCTTCCTGCAGACACACAATGCAGCCCCGTTCAAATGGCTGTCTCTGCTAACAAGAGTAAGTACTCGTCGGTAGGAAATGATTTTATCCTAGAATGAATGTTGCAAACACTTTTCACCTCTAAACTTCTTACAGTTACTGCTTCCGAGTTGAAACTTAGGTTGTACAGACAGGCCTCCTGAGCGCCATCTGATCATCAATGACCATAACAAACGAGTCACAGCACCTCATTATGCACGTATTATACCTTGGTGCTACTGAACACAGTCCTGTTTTGTATTTTTTTCTGGCAGTGTACATACAGTGTGTTAGTGGTCTAAGTCCAGATATTTTTATTGATGACTGACAACAGTGTGCTGAACAGTAATGCATAAGAATTTATTTCGTTTGGAGAATAATAATTAAAGCTATTAGAAGTTGTATGTTTCTAGATTGGTTAGTACGTCCAAGTCCCCCGGGCAGCAGGTAAGGTGCTGAAGTGTGTACGTGTGGACGCTCAAAAAATGGTTCAAATGGCTCTGAGCACTATGGGACTTAACATATGAGGTCATCATTCCCCTAGACTTAGAACTAACCTAAGGACAGCACACACATCCATGCCCGAGGCAGGATTCCAAGCTGCGACCGTAGCAGCAGCGCGCTTACGGACTGAAGCGCCTAGAACCGCTCGGCCACAACGGTCGGCACGTGTGGACCCAAAACGTTAGACGTAGAGAAAAAACAACTAACATGCTAAAGTGGGGACATTTTAAGGTACCAATGATCACAGTACCCATATTCACTCCAAACCCCCCGTATGTGCCACCACCTCACTCACAGTAGACGTAACACCAATGGTATTCTAGCATATACAAATCGTTGTCTGTAGTTTAATTAACCTGTTCTCATAGCACATCCATGCCTTCCACTCATACTTAAGGGTGCCAGATAACTATAATGATGTTAATAATTGTAATTTCTAGTATTTGTTACGCTGTTTTGTGACGTAAAGCATTACACCGTGTCTGCAGATCAGACTCACATATTTCTAGAAGAAAACGATGTATCATATTTGCTGTTAATTGTTGTTGTACGATAGCCGCAAGCTATAAATTTTGCTGGCAACATTTGTCACCACCAGTCTTATTGAGCACAAGATCCTTGATTTTTGTAGTCATTCTGAGATAGCAATATATTCTCTTGTGTGATCGGAACTATCGCGAGTTGAGCATTTGAATTAACAGAAACCAAGACGACATATATATCAAAGACGCAATATTTCTCTTCTAAGGCTCTTTACAGTGGCCTAGAATACGAAAAGCCTTCGGATGGATATGAGATGGAATAAAAATTCACACTCAACTGTGTGCTCTGCCCGTTCTCTGTCATATCACTAGAAGATCAGTCACGATAGAGAGTGTTATCCCGAACGACCGCGAGGAGCCTGTATTCTGTGATAAGAGATTGCTGCTTCACTTTTCCCGGATTTATCCCTCAGTGTCCATAGCAGAGATAGGATCGCGGCGGCCACAGCCCAGTGGTTCGGAACAGCGGAAGTGACGCAGGTCCGTCGATGCGCCATTTGGTGTGTGGTTAACGCCATTGTTCCCCGGGGACATCGAATGATGCAAATTACAGTCTCTCTCTTCCGCAACAGACTACATAAAGGGCACGTTAGGTACGTATGTACGTAATCTGAGACTTTTAAACTATGAGCGTTTCAATAGTCTCATCGAACTAATTGTGCCAACTCGATTTTACAATGACTCACAGCGGGATACTCATTAGCCAGATTTAATCCCTAAACTTTGTGAACAATTAGTGGATGTAGCTGCTGGAATAATTCCTCTACATACACATATTTTCCCCGTAACGGCCATTATCGTTCCCATTAGTTCGATGCATATACCGAAGCGTACAAAACCTTATAAGAGTTCTATCAGCGATTTGAACAGTATAGACAGCACATTACCAGTACATCATACATCCTCTACCATGCACATGACGAGGGTCTGTATTAACAGACGGGATGGGTGGCTGATACACTATATTGTGAGACTTTCTTTTCGTCTAAGTTTATAAATATTTTACCTCTAGCTAGAGTTCAAAAGCATAAAATATAAAAATAAGTTTACCAGCGCGTCCTTGCGATTTATATGTTGTAGAATGGGTAGAATAGCCCATCATTTATAAGAGCCCAGACTTCTGAAACAGACAGTATACAACATACGCACGTCCAGTGTCAGCATGACTTGCAAAGCAAATAACCAATGATTTCTCCGGAAGAAATGATTATGTAGCAAGGTGTCGGTAAAGTACTCAAAGCACGTGTAACAGTTTGCGCTAAGAAGTGTACATTTGGCTAAAATGAAATTTACTCTACAGATTCCGTACGTGAAAACACGCAAATTAATAAGATAATGGGACTGTGCACGATCTCTGTCTTCGAGAATTCAGTGTGGTTTGAAGAACCCATGTGCAACTGTCACAGAAAATATGCATACAATTCTAGTGAATCTCCCTCCATACGGCTTGTATGCGATTGCACATTTCATTAGTGTTTGTTGCTGGATCACTGTGAAAAACAAGTTTCCGACCGAGACAAGCTAACTGAGCGACATTTCAGGTGAACGTTCAAACCAGAGAAGCTATGATATTTTTCGCTCTTCGAAGAAGGCTGGTGCATTACTCGCCATATTTGGCTGAGAATCGCCTGTCAGAGTACACTACCTGGAGATCCAAAAGCTCCAAGATGAAACGGTTTCTGCTCAGATGGCCCTCAATGTGTGGCATATCAGCCTGCAAATTGCATGCAATGTAGCCCATAGCAGGTAGCAAGGAACGATTAACGAAGACACGTCCACATCTATTGCAGTGCTCTAGTTTCGACGTAAAACCATGGACAGTGCTGTATGATTTGTTATTCCCACGCAGATAAGATGGTAGGCATCCGGTTTGTGGTCACGTGGCGTACTGCAGTACCAGTTCATCGCAACCTATGACTCTACTCTTTTCACTGAATGCTGACGTACAACACTGTCATAGTAACAAGTCGAGTACAACCATGTCCTCACAGTATGACAGACTCATTCCCGCAAATCAGTCATTACACTATTTCAGTTTATTCAGATTCTGATGTTTCCCATGTTGCAGTAGATAAGGTACGCTGACAATTGCTTTCGTATTTCAGCTTCTGACAGTTCTAAAGCGGCTCACCTTGAGTAACACTGACTTCTCCAGTCAAAGCTCGGCCTACATGTGCGCCATATTCCTGCATGCTCAATTACTTATTGCTGCACCGTTCTACAGACGCTCTGAATTAGGTTCCGGTCTCATCATTTTATATGCGTGTTGCAATTTTCACGAGATGAAAGAGAAATTTGATCTAGCATGACAAAACGACTTATAGGGGTAAACAATAAATTGCATATGCTGCCATTACACTGAAGTGACGAAAGTTATAGAATAGCGATGTGTATATATACAGATGGCGGTACCACCGCGTACACAAGACACAAAAAAGGAGTGCATTGGTGGAACTGTTATTTGTACTCAGGTGGTTCATGAGGAGAGGTTTCTAACGTGATTACGGCAGCACAACGGTAATTAACAGAAACTGAACGCGAAATGGTAGTTGGAGCTAGCCAAATGGGAGAATTCAATATTCCGTAATCCACAGTGTCAAGAGTGTGATGAGAATGCCAAATTTTAACCATTACCCCTCAATACGGACAGCGCAGTGGCTGAGGACCCTCACTTAACGACCGAGAGCAGAGGCGTTTGCTTAGAGTTGTCAGTGCTGGTAGACAAGCAACACTACGTGAAATGACCGCAGAAATCAATGTGGGACGTAAGACGAACGTATACGTTAGGACAGTGCGGTGAAATTTGGCCTTAGTGGCCTATGGAAGCAGACGACTGACACGAGTGCCTTTGCTAACAGTACGACATTGCCTGCAGCGCTTCTTCGCGGCTCGTGACCATGTCGGTTGGACCATAGACGACTGCGAAACTGTGGCCTGGTCAGATAGATCCCGATTTCAGTTGGTAAGAGCTTATAGTAGGGCTCGACTGCGCCACAGACCCCATGAAGCCATGCTGGCCGAAGTGGCCGCGCGGTTAAAGGCGCTGCAGTTTGGAACCGCAGGACCGCTACGGTCGCAGGTTCGAATCCTGCCTCGGGCATGGATGTTTGTGATGTCCTTAGGTTAGTTAGGTTTAACTAGTTCTAAGTTCTAGGGGACTAATGACCTCAGCAGTTGAGTCCCATAGTGCTCAGAGCCATTTGAACCATTTTTGAACCCATGAAGCCATAGATTTGACAACAAGGGCTCTGCAAGTTGGTGGTGGCTATGTAATGGTGTGGGCTACGTTTGCAGGGAATAGACTGGGTCCTCTGGATGTTCGGCTACTGGGAGACCATTTGCAGACATTCCTGGACGTCATGTTCTCAAACAGCAATTGAATTTTTATGGATAACAGTGCAACACGTTACCTGGCCACAATTGTTTGCGATTGGTTTGAACAACATTCTAGACAATTCGAGTGAATGGTTTGGCACTCAGATCGTCCAACATGAATCCCATCTAACATTTATGGGACATAACCTAGACATCATTTCGTGCACGAAATGCTGCATCAGCAACACTTTCACAATCATGGACGGCTAGAGAGTAACATGAGACAATATTTCTACAAGGGACTTCTAACGACTTGTTGACCTTTTGTAACATCGAGGTGCTGCACTGCGCCGGTAGAAATGAGGTCCAACATGATATTATGAGGTAGCCCTTGACTTCCGTCACCTCATTGTAAGATTAGAAGGTCAACATTGTGACTGTGTGATTAGTATGTCTGATTGGCTCCCACATGGACGACCTGGGTTCTTTCTCCGTTAGGGAAAAGACAGAAAGATGGCCTGTGAGTGGATCTATGAAGTCTTCGTGAGAACTGTTAGGGAACTGCACAATAAGGAAGCAGCAACACCATTTTATGAATGTCTTTGGATACCATATTTCTGTCTGAGCAGTGATTCGAAACAAATTATCTGAGTTTATCAAAATTTGTCAGTCATTTCCTTCATCATGGAAGTCTCTGCTGTTTACTATTCTTAAGCTTCCGCAATCTTAGGTTATTCTCTCGCCTTCAATCCTACCGACGCAAAGATAAGCATGAGTGAAATACTGTTGTGTGAAAAAGATGCTCGTTCACTTATATTCACACCATACAGACTGACTTCAAAGCAATGGAATTTATACACTTCGTTATTGTTCCTGGACAGTGCTTGTTACAGGGACACTTCTAGTAATTTGAAGATGGCATAAATATTGATTTTGGAAATATAGTGCAGAGACGTGAGCTATTCTTCAACAGTAACGGCTGCACATAAAAAAGTCTAATATGAAGATAAATTTATAATAAATGTATCACTACACATTCTTCCCATAGAATGGAACGTACAATACTCAGAAATTATCTCTATGATATCATTCACCGAAAGCTGAAACTGATTACCAATAGACTAATAGTATAATGTTGAAATTTTTTTCCAAAACTAGATGACAGTTTATAGTGCCATCGGAACAGGGCTTGTATATAAACAAATTTCGCGTTTTGCAATAAGAAATTGGCTTCTACAATGCCCCCGTAACTGATGATTAGTGTTGTTGCCCTCAGTGTGGAAGTACCCAGGTTCAGTTCCCGCTACCACCTCAGGTATTTTATGTAGAGTTGTGGTCTGAAACGCTGTTCACTCAACCTCGTGAGACCAAATGAGGAGCTGCTTGAATAAAGAAGCACCGGAACCATCCCGATATGTCTAATGGTCTAATGGTCTAATGGTAATAACTGCTGGAGGAACTGCTAACATATTAATCACATGTCCTATGATTTCTTTTGGCCTCCCTTCTCGCTTCACAGCCCTTACTTGCTCTCTCCAATGGTGTCTTCACCGGCGAGTTTCACTGCTTTAGTTAAACTGAACCAAAAATTTTATATGTCGAGAAATGGTGATTCATAATCTTCTCACCTTTACAGCAATAAAGAACGAAATCAAAAAATAAATAGTATGAAATGAAATTGTAAACGTTCCTCAGATACTATGTGCCGTGACGAGAGTTCCTGTTTGAGAACTGAACCTTCATGATATATACAGTATATGATCAAAAGTATCCAGAAACCACCAAAAACATACGTTTTTCGTATTAGGTGAATTGTGCCACCTACTGCAAGGTACTCCATATCAGCGACCTCAGTAGTCATTAGACATAGTGAGAGAGCAGAATGGGGTGCTCCGCGGAACTCATGGACTTCGAACGTGGTCAGGTGATTGCGTCATACGTCTGTACGCGAGATTTCCACACTCCTAAACATCCCTAGGTCCACTGTTTCCGATGTGATGGTGAAGTGGAAACGTGAAGGAGCACGTACAGCACAAAGGCGTACAGGCTGACCTCGTCTGTTGACTGACAGAGACTGCCGACGGTTGAAGAGGGTCGTAATGTGTAATAGGCAGACATCTATCCAGACCATCACACAGGGATTCCAAACTGCATCAGGATCCACTGCAAGTACTATGACAGTTAGGCGGGAGGTGAGAAAACTTGGATTTCACGGTCGAGCGGTTGCTCATAAGCCACACATCACGTCGTTAAATGCCAAACGACGCCTTGCTTGGTGTAAGGAGCGTAAACATTGGACGATTGAAACGTCGGAAAATGTTGTGTAGTGACGAATTACAGTACGCAATGTGGCGATCCGATGGCAGAGTGTTGAATGCCCGGTGAACGTCATCCGCCAGCGTGTGTAGTGCCAACAGTAACATTCGGAGCCGGTGATGTTATGGTGTGGTCGTGTTTTTCATGGAGGGTGTTGTTTTACGTGGCTCTATCACATCACAGGCCTAACTTGATGCTTTAAGCACCTTCTTGCTTTCCACTGTTGAAGAGCAATTCGGGGATGGCGATTGCATCCTTCACAACGATCGAGCACCTGTTCATAATGCACGGCCTGTGGCGGAGTGGTTACACGACAAAAACATCCCTGTAATAGACTGGCCTGCACAGAGTCCTAACCTTAATCCTATAGAACACCCTTGGTATGTTTTGGGACGCCGACTTCGTGCCAGGCCTCACCGACCGACATCGATATCCCTCCGTAGTGCAGCACTCCATGAAGAATAGGCTGCCATTCCCCAAGAAACCTTCCAGCACCTGCTTGAACGTATGCGCCTGAGAGTGTGAAGCTGTTATCAAGGCTATGGGTGGGCCAACGCCATACTTAATCCCAGCATTATCGATGGACGGCGCCACGAACCTGTAAGTCATTTTCAGCCAGGTGTCCGGATACTTTCGATCACATAGTGTAGCAAAGCAGAATGTATATTTCTACATAATCCAAATTTATGAAGGAATTTCTTGACGTACCATTCTTCTTAAGGTACAATAAAGAAAGAAGGACAAAAGACAATTAGCAACAGATGGACGAATCAAAAGTCCGTCACAAGAGTTTAACGCTTGAGGTGTTACTTAGTTGGCATACAGAAAAATAAAATATTCACTGGACGCCGTACAAAAATAGTAATCGTTATCGAATCACTTCGTCGAAAACGGTTTTCTGTGGATAACGAAATAATCCTCTTCCAGATCTAAAATTTCTGACGGAAACAGTAAATACAAAATAGTATAACCTGGCAACAGACATTCTCGCTGATACTCGAAGTAAATGTTTTCCTCCAGAGATGACATCCTGCTTCGAAATAAAATGTACATTAAAGAAAGGAAATAGAAGTTTTTTATAGCTGTTCTACATGTCCACTCTTACGCAGTGTCATTTATTAGACAAGTCGCCTATCCCCAGTACACAAGCATACATGTATTGGAATGTGCACTACACCAAGGAGTCCAGACTACTCTTGAGACAAGCTGCCTACGTCTTGTTTTCTGTCAGTGCTCTTCCGATGAGTGTTACATGACGAATAAATCTCAGCACTTGGAGCACAAAAAAATAAGTAAGGACTTCCGACAGCACAGTAAATCACGAAATCACATGAAGGGGAATTAGAACGGATTTTTATCTCATTAAAAAATCTGCTGTTTTCCGAATAAAACGATATATGTATCACTTATTAACAAACATGGGAAGTATTTTATTTTATTTTTGTAAATATAATCTACACCGGTTGAAAATGTTAAAATTTTTACGTGCATTACTTCAAGATCTAATAAAAAATGGTTCAAATGGCTCTGAGCACTATGGGACTCAACTTCTGAGGTCATTAGTCCCCTAGAACTTAGAACTAGTTAAACCTAACTAACCTAAGGACATCACAAACATCCATGCCCGAGGCAGGATTCGAACCTGCGACCGTAGCGGTCTTGCGGTTCCAGACTGCAGCGCCTTTAACCGCACGGCCACTTCGGCCGGCTCAAGATCTAATAAAATCGGTAATTTTTTATATAGAAGGCTGTGGATTGCTGTGTTATAAAGGTTAAATTACGTGTTTGTATTGGTAGCACTGTCAAAAACAGTATCGTATCGTTTCATAGTATAAACACGCGCCGTATGTCGATGTGCTCCCCTTATAAGAGGCAGGCTGACAGACAAAATGATTGATGAACTACAGCAGTATTATGGGATGACCATTAGAATTAATACTGAGGATTTGTTGAAAATGAAGCAGGTAGTATGGGCTACCTTCTTCCACAAACTGTCAACTGATGAAAAACCAGTACACCACCTTTGCCCTCCTGGACCTAATTCATGATGCAATTATAGCAATGCCCGGTACTCAAACAGTTCATACAGCCATAAACATTCCATCCCAGCAGCAGTCATGGATATCGTAAAACCAATTTACAGAGACCTGGAAAATCCTGAATTACTGAAGAAGTGTCTGCATGGTCAGACTCAAAAGCCCAATAAGTCGGTCAATACTCTTATATGGACTCGCTTACCAAACAATGTGTTTGTTGGTATGAAGATACTAAAGTGGGGGGTCAGTGATGCTGTTATTGCTTTTAATGATTGCAACATTGGTAGGAAGAAAGTGCTACAACATATGGGAATTAATCCTGGAGCAAACTGCATCAGAGAACTTGAACGGATGGACAAGATTCGCATTGATAAAGCAGAGTATGCAGCACGGTTGGCTACTAAGGAGTCAAGAAAGAAGAAAAAACTTGGAAAAATATCAAGAGGATGACATACAGTGTGGTGAAAGGTGCTTCTGAGTGACTAAAAATAAAAAATTAAGCATTTATTAAGTGAGTTACAGTCTTTTGAAACTTTAGAAGCCGTTCCTGAAAATTCATATTTTCTGTTGCATTTTTCCCTAAATCTCAGAAACCACTTCGAGCAGGGTATTCAGATTTTCAGGGAGTAGTAACATACACATCCTGTGTTTACTGAACTAAAAGAAGAACATAATTTTTTTATATAATTAAAATTATTTAGGATAACGTACACAAAATTATACACAAAATTATAACCATGTAATCAAAAAAATCGTATTTTTGAAAGCAGTTGCTGAAATGCAATTATTGTAGTTCAGTAGACTCAGAACATACAGTTTAATGTCCTGTAAAAGTTTCATGTCAATGGCTACAGTGGTTCCTGACATACAGGGAATCCAAGTCACTAAATTTAACATTGTCAGAATAGGGCGTTTCAACTCCCCTTAAATGAAAAGAAAGGAGAACATAAAAGAGAAAACAGAACAAGGAAATTATAGTTCCATATAACCATACGCTTTTTGCAGTAGCATTTTCAGGAAATTTGTAAAGGTTTCACTATATTTCTTCCATGTTTTTTCCTCGCTTTTTTCATTCCACAAATATTCCAAGAAATCCAATTTATCAGAGATTTTTAGGGAGAATATTGGGTGAATTGTGCTTCCCATATTCCAGGTCATAGCATTCTTTTTTATTTAGGGGTAGTGGTTCCTCATCGGTATGATGGAGTCTGACATTGTGATGTGATTCATAGCAACTCTGTTTATAAGTCGCAGCACGTCTCTTGGAGTGTCCCAAATGATATGAAATTTGCGGCACGCAAAGCGATGTCCAATTGGGTCCTTTCCACACACATGTCACGGTCACTTGATCGGAGTAGATGAATTGAATAGAGTTTAGAGTTTGTCGGAATTGTGCGATTTACGACTTGTACCACGGTGTGCGCACACTTCCAAATAGAACATTGGAGGCTAGATTTTTCCACAGTTTTCCACAGGTTTGCAAAGTGCCAGTCGCAAATCCCATTTATTACCGGTTGGAGATTCACGAAATGTGGTAGCAATGTCGCTGACCCTGTTCCCTCTCAGGTCACTATGTAGAGGTAAAACCGACGCACGAAGTTCAGTGCATAGGGGATGCTGCTGATTTGGACTGGGGCATCGCTCCTTGTAATGACTTGGAGGTACCAGTGGCCAAGTAGGAACAGGCCTAAGGCCTCATGCGTGCGCAGTGTTTAAATTGGGTTCTTACTAGTGGGCTCGTGGTTTAGTGTATTGATTTCATAACGGGGAATTTTCTTTCCGCGCATAGATGATACAGATTCGTTTGTGGGCACTGTAAAGCCCTGTTTTTAATCAGCACTTTGGGGCTTTTCTTACAGAATTCCATTTGCCATTTCTTTTACCACATGTAGCCAATTCGTCGAAGAAACTTTTAAAGAATGTGTTGGAAATGGCCTTCACGAGAAAGACAGTGAGACTTCAGTTAGATGTAATAAGACCTGCACGCTGTATAAAGTCTGGAAAAAAATCAAGTACCATTGATTGTTAATTACTTTCAATACAGATTTTTCTCATGTTGTAGTAACTTTTGAAATGATCTCTCAAAAAAATGGCTCTGAGCACTATGGGACTCAACTGCTGAGGTCATTAGTCCCCTAGAACTTAGAACTAGTTAAACCGAACTAACCTAAGGACATCACAAACATCCATGCCCGAGGCAGGATTCGAACCTGCGACCGTAGCGGTCTTGCGGTTCCAGACTGCAGCGCCTTTAACCGCACGGCCACTTCGGCCGGCAATGATCTCTCGTGAGAAGGTTCCAAAGCTGTTCAAATCAAACAATATGTGGACTACAGGTGTCAAGGAATACAGACCTCGTAAAGTAAAATTACAATCTAAAAGCCGAAGTATTGCAGTGAAGAGTAGGTAATGAACGGAATGCTTCTCTAATATAGACGCGATGACACACCAGTTTAGCATGTGCTTCAAACGCGCGAATACAAACCCGTATACATGTTGTTGTAATGTTGAGTGAACTTGGCTCAACTCCAGTTTTTTCATCAACTTTGATCTAGTTTCAATAACTGTCGATAAACGAAATTTTGGAAGCTACTGCTACGATGTGTCAGCCTTCATGGATCATCTTCAATATTCCAAAGATTAGCGATCATTTGATAAAGTACGTTTCTATCTTAAGCAAAAAGTATAGCTCACTTGTTGGTGGCTAACTGAAATCTAAGTACTGCTGCAAGAAGTTGTTCGAGCTGACGGCAAATTATAATACCATCCACTGCTATTGCAACGGCAGGAAAAATAGTAAATAACTAAGTTTTACGTATAGTGCATATACAATATACGCTCTAAGACGAAAAGAACGACGCACCACGAAGGCATGGGGCAGAAATCAGTAGATCGATGAACATGTACAGATAAATTATTACAATTTTAGAAAATTATATGATATAGCCAAGAGAAAGAGCTTCACAAATTGATCAAGTCAATAACGCGTTGGTCCACCTCTGGATTTTATGCAAGCGAGATCGTCAAAATCCCGAGCTGGTTGGATGGTCCTGCCCATAATGCTCAAAAGGTTCTCAATTGGGGAGCGAGCTGGCGACTTTGATGGCCAACGTAGGCTTTGGCAAGCATGAAGACACGCTGTAGAAATTTTCTTTGTGTGCGGACGTGCATTATCTTGCTGAAATGGAAGCCCAGGTTGGCTTGCCACGAAGGGCTACTAAACGTGGTGTAGAATATCGTCGACACACCACTGTGCTGTAATGGAACCACGGATGGCAACCAAAGGGATCCTATTGTGAAAAGAAATGGCACCCCAGACCATCGTCTACGGTTTTTGGGTCGTATAGCGGGCGACAGTCAAGTTCTTATCCAACTGGTGTCTGGGGCGTCGCTAGACACGTTTTCCGCCTGGAATTTTAATGACTGGAGTAGAATTGTCTCCAGCGATGAGTCTCGGTTCGAAATGAGCCTCGATGAAGAGCGAAGACGTTATCTGGAGAAGAATGAGGTTTTTAAAATTGATACACAGAGATGCGTCGTCTAGTAACAGCAAATGCTATATCACGGCTAGGCATCGAATAGAACTAAGGTTTGATTACAGATATTGGTACGTCATTCCACGCGGCATCATCTTTACCCAGAGTTCATTCCTCGTATTGGCTGGAAGTGGCGGCTTGCCAGTATCTCGGCAACCCATGACCAGATTGTTTCAGTAGACGAGAGATCTGGAGAACGTGCTGCCCAGAGCAACAGTAGAAAACTTCCTATCCATGTAGATCAGGACAGCACGGGCAAAAAGCGATGTTACGTTATCTTCTTAAAAAATAACGTCAAGGAGACGTCAAAGATATGGCACAGTCAACGACCTTAAGGCATCTGAAATGCAACGCCTACTGTCCAAATTACTAGCTAAGCGAACCTGAAGAGACGGCATTCACTACCCAGAGGCATGCCGTACCATCGAGGTAGTTACTGGACCGATATGATGACGACGAATGCAGTCTGGAATTTTTAGTTGTCTTCTAAGCCTACACGCATGGATGTGCTTGTCGTGATGTTGAACCCAGAAACGAGACTGTCAGAAAAACGACTTGGCGCCACACCTGTGTCCATTTATGTCGTTTGGTGCACCCCTTCCTGCTGCCGAGTCAAGGAAGCCGCAGTAACGGTAGCCGTGCTGACAGACCGTCGTGCTCCAGACGTTGTCGCACTGTGCGCGTGGATACTTATCTTGCTGAAAACTAGTCATTTCCTGTCTCAACGTACGTGGCGTGGCTGTGCGATCCTCTGCGGCAGAGCGAACACATGCCTGTCCGCACTGGCTAGCTCTCCTGGGGCCGTCGAGAAACTGCCTGCTGAACCCGTCGATTCTACTTTCTACATCGACATCTAGATGTACATACACACTCCGTAAGCCACCGTACGGTACGTGGCTGAGGGTACCCTGTACCTCTAGTAGTCATTCCCTTTCCGGTTCCACTTGCAAATATAACGAGGAAGAAGCGACTGTCTGTATGCATCCGAACGAGCCCTAATTTCCCTTCTCTTATCTTTGTGGTCCTTATGCGAAACGTACAGTCAGTTCCGCAAGAAAATGTATGTCGTTATTTGTATGAAATAAAAGACACTACTATAAATATATGTTTACATGAAAACACATGTTATTACTAGTTGCACAACTACACGACGGTTAATTCAATCGCCTCCATTATCGATTATAGCTTGGGAACTTTTTCACACGCTTTTCACAAGATTTTTCTGCTTATTCTCTCGGTAACGATCTCCATATTGTACTGACTTTATATGACAGCTGCTTCAAAGAATATATTCGCTTTCCTTTAAGCTTCAGCTTAATATACTACCAAACATTTACGACTGGATTTGCATTCGCAGACATTGCAGGGCAGTCCATCGTGGACACCACATCGTCTTGTTTCCTCGCTGTACAGAGACAGCTGCGAAGTTTCGGATCATTATCCTCTTGAAGCACCCAGTTTGCCTCATTAGAATCAAATAGCTTCTTAGCGGACCTCAGAAGGCAGTTTTGATAAATACTGCACATTTTTTTAGCGTTTAAATTAGTTGTAAATAAGTCCAAATAGCCAAAAACTCGTTTAGAGGAACATCTTTTTCTTCCTTTTTTTATTGCATTTGGATTCCGCCACCCGAGGGGGGGGGGGGGGGGGGCTGGCAGCAGCGTAATAGGCCGCTCTACAGCCTACAGAAAAGTTTAAAAACATAATGATAATATAAATAAACAACAAAAACAGGTGATAAAATGGTCACATTGTAAAAAACTGTAAAATAGCGGAAAGCTGTGGTTCACAAATGGCTCTGAGCACTATGGGACTTAACATCTGAGGTCATCAGTCCCCTAGAACTTAGAACTACTTAAACCTAACTAACCTAAGGATATCAAACACATCCATGCCCGAGGCAGGAGTCGAACCTGCGACCGTAGCAGTCGCGCAGTTCCGGACTGAAGGGCCTAGAAACGCTCGGCCACCACGGCCGGCGAAAGTTGTGGAATTTAAAATATGAAAACATGGCGTTGACGATGCGGATGAAGACACACAGTAAGTAGACAGGTACAATGAAAAAAAAAACACAGCGACAGTCTGGTTTCTGTTCGCATGAGCTAAAAAACACAACTTGCGACAGTATGGTGGCTTTTCGCAACACTGACATAGGACACACAGCACTGAACGTTCACTTCAAACAATACTACAGAGGTGACATGGCGGCAGATGGGGGCGGGGGAGAATCCGGACCGATGAGGGGGGAAAGGGGGGAGGCGAGGAAAAGGGGGGGGGAGCCGATGGAGGGAGAGGACATAGAAAAAAAGGGAGGCAGGGCAGACGTAGAAGTATTGGGGAAGGCAGTGGGGGGGAAAGCAATGGACTTGGGGGAGAGAAGGGAGTCAGAGAGAGGGTAGGCGGGGAAAAACAGGATGGAATGGGAGGAGAGGGAGCCCAGGAAAAGGACAGTGGGAGGGAGGGGGAGGTGAGGATCAGAGTTGATAGGAGAGATAACTGGAGGGAGAGAGGGCATCATCTGGGAGGGGGAGTTGATGGAAGCCACCTTGGGAAAGGAGATGAAGAGTGTAGTGGTGGAGGGTAGAGGGGAGACAACTGTGAAGGCGCGGCAGAGGGCGGGAGCTGGAGAGGAGAGGAGTAACCAGGGGATGAGGGGGATCAAGTCGCCGGGAGATGTAGAGAATGCGGTTATGTTCGAGGAACAGGAGCAGATGGGGGAAAGGAATCACGTCATAGAGGATCCGCGATATCGCAGAAAGACTTAGCAGGAATGTAGCCACTGTACATGACTCTTGGCAGTGGTGGTCTCGAGAACGTACGGTCGCAAGAAGGCAGGGCTACAGATAACCATGTGGCAATACCGACGGAGAAGTCCATCATGTTTGGAGTATCTCTCTGGCGCATCGTTCTGGATGTGAAGCTGCAACTTGAGCAGTAGTTGACATCACAATGACACAACGAACTGTTACAAAACGGTTACTTCAAGGACAGCTCCGAGCCAGGCTCCCTGTAGCGTGCATTCCACTAACCCCAAACCACCGCCATTTGTGACTTCGGTGGTGTCATACGAGAGCCCATTGGTGGGCTGGGTGGAGGTCTGTTGTGTTTTCTGATGGAAGTTGGTTCTGTATCGGTTCCAGTGACGGCCGAGTGTTGCTTATAAGTAGGCCAGTTGGCTCCTGCAACCAACCAGTTTGCAGCCTAGACACACTGGACCTACAACTGGAGTTATGGTCTGGGGTGTGATTTCGTATGACAGCAGGAACACTCTCCTGGTTATTCAATGCTCCCTGATTGCAAATTTGTACGTTAATCTCTTGATTCAGTGTGGTAAGCTGTCATTCATGAACATCATTCCAATGGGTGTTTTCCAACAGGTTAAAGTTCGCCCACATATTACTGTTGTAACTCAACATGCTCTACAGAATCTCGACGTGTTGCCGTAGCCTACTCGATCACCAAATCTTTCTCCAGTCATTCACATATGGGACATCATCAGGCGACAGCTCCAGCATCATCCACAAACCGCATAACTGTCCCTTTATTGATCGACCAAGTGTAACAGTCATGGAACTCTATCCCAAAAACTGACACCTGGTACCTGTTAAATATGATGTATTCACGTTGGAAGCCTTGCATTCAATATTCTGGCGGTTACACCAGTTATTAATGTACCAGCATTTCACATTTGCAATGGCTTATCTCGTGCTTACATTAACCTGTGATCTTGCAGTGTTAATCACTTAAATATGTTACCTAAACTAATCTATTCCCGAAATTATATTACTTTATATTGATTTCTTTTTAGTGGTGCAATTTTTGTCAGTCACTGTATATGTGAAGTGAGTAGTTTATTATTTAGCAGTACAGTAAATTGCTACTCTCTCTCACACTGCTACATGATCTACATGCTTATTCCTGTCCTAAGGCGGGTTTAGATCGTTTCGAATGACTCCATATGTCAAGCTTACAAAAGTTGTTGTTATTCATCCATCTTCAGGGTTTTTTTTTTTTTGGGGGGGGGGGGGGGGATGAGGGCTGTGGTTCCGTACATCGGTCGGTAAAAACGAAACCCTGATAGGATCACTTTGTGTTCTGGCTGCCTTTACTTCTATTAGGACCCCTTTTCTCAGAAACGGATAGAGGTATCAATTCGAAATTTTTCTCAAATACTTAAGTCTGCTGTCCTTTGGCGATATGAAATATGCTGTCAGTGCAGTCAACAGATACAACCATTTATGCCACATGCTTTGGTAACCGCAAAAACACTCATCAAAACCTCATGATGAACAATCTACACAGACGGAAAAAATCGCAACACCAAAAAATAATTAATGTAGTGTGTAGAGTAATGAAATTTCGGGATTACATTTGTCTACGTAGTGCATTTAAGTGACTAACACTGCAAGATCACAGTTTAATGTAAGCGCGAGATAAGCCATTGCAAATGTTTAATGCTGGTACGATAATAACAGGTGTAATCGCCAGAATGTTGAATGTAAGCAAGCAAACATGCATGGATTGTGTTGTACAGCTGGTGGGTGCCAGTTTGTGAGAGTTCCAAGCCTGTTGTACTTGGTTGGTCAATACAGGGACGGTTAATGCTGCTCGTGGATGACTCTAGAGTTGTCGTCCGATTATGTACCATATGTGCTCGATTCGGGACAGATCTGGTGCTCGAGCAGACCAGGGAAACGTGTCGACGACGTAGATCAATGCTGGGTTAAAACAGCGGTACGTGGGTACCCGTTAGCCTGCTGGAATACACCATCTGAAATACTGTTCATGAACGGCAGCACAAGAGGTCGAATCATCAGATTGACGTACAAATTTGCAGTCAGGGTGCGTCAGATAACCGCAAGAGTGTCATACAAAATCTCGCCCCACACCATAACTCCAGGTGTAGTAGGTCGAGTGTTTCTAACACGCAGACTGGTTAGGTGCAGGCCCTCAACTGGCTTACTTCTGACCAACACTCGGCCATCACTGGCACCGAAGCAGAATCAGCGCTGACTATAAAACACAACAGACCTCAACCTTGACCTCCGACGAGCTCTCACTTGCCACCACTGAAGTCGCAAATGGCGGTGGTTTGGGGACAGTGAAATGCACGCTACAGGGAGCCTGGCTCGGAGCTGTACTTGAAGTGACCTTCTTGTAACAGTTCGTTGTGTCACTGTGGTGCCAACTGCTGCTCAAGCTGGAGCTGCATATGCAGTACGATGCACCAGATCCATACCCAGAACTCGATGGTCTTCTCTGTCGGTAGTGCCACCTGGCCGTCCGGAGTCCATCCCTCTTGCGACCGCTAGTTCTCGAGACCACCGCTGCCAGCAGTCATGTGAAGTGGCTACATTCCTGCCAAGTCTTTCAGCAGTATCGTAGAAGGAACAGAAGGAACATCCAACTTCTCGTAGCCCTACTACACGACCGCGTTCAAAATCAGTAAGATGTTGATAACGGCGTCTTTGCCACCTTAAAGGCATTCTTGACTGACATCAATTTACCATGTCCAATCTCAAAGGTAACTAACGTTCATGACGGTGACAGCGTGTATTTAGAGCGAACCTGATTTGTATCCTCATGGTGGTGCTACCAGTATCACTCTTACGCGACTGGTTCGAAATCTGAATAGATATCATCTTTCAGATGTAGAAACACGCGTACCAACTTTCGTTTATGTTGCACAACTCCTTCATAGTATTGCGATATCTTTTCTGTCAGTGTATAGACATAATTAAGTTCGTACAGAAATCTCAGAGCTCGAGCCCTACTCGCACTGAGTCGGTTTTTGAGTTTACTTTTTATTTATGCTGATGAGCACTTGAAAAAAAAGCGAGATGTATTATTCTGCAAAGCAGAAAATAGTCCCCCCTCTCCCCCCCCGCCCCCCCCCCCTGGCTGAGCGGAAACTATCTTTGGTAAGGCCTATGTGCAAACTTAAGCAATGTCTGTTAATACCTTGCAAGGCACGGGAAGTGGTAGTTAAAAATGCCTTCGTCGACCGGTGCGGCGTCTTGTTATTGACTAGATTCATTTATTGACGAAGAGAAGTAGGAGACATTGGCAGTGGCAACGAACAAACGAAATTATTAAAACCGAATTACACTGTCCGACCAAAAAAAAGTGAAACTCCCAGAAGTGGAGCAGGAACCGAAGTGAAGCTTCGCGGGTTGAGAGGGTATTTAATGCTACTTCATAGATTAAAAAATCGAGCCAAATTTGCAATGAACTTCGTGGTATGAGGCCAGTTATCACTATGAGGTTGAACCCCACCTATATGCATAAACTGCTTCGGTTGGATAGGATGTCATGCATCCGTTGTAACATCTACCGAGGAAAGCTGACCAATAACTGTTGTAACCGGTCATTGATATCCTGAATACTGGCACCAGGATGGATTTGACATCATAGCTGGGCACATGCATGGTCTATCGGGAACAGATGTGGAGATAATGCTGGACGAGGCCGTATCTCATCAACAGATAGACTGTTCGCAGAGATAAGTACCATGTGTAGAGGAGCATTGTCGTGTTCGAAAATGGGACCACGATACTGTCGCATGGAAGATAACACATGAGGACGCAACAAGTCCGTGATGTACTGTTGTTCCATCACAGTTTCCTCTGTCACTACCAACCGTGACCTGAAGTCATATGCGACTGCTCCTCACACTGTGACGTCATGAGTAACCCCGCTGTGCTCTTCAAAACTTTTGGGAACCACGATTCATCGTTGAACACAGTGCGAAGGCATTCATCAACAGTCCATGCTTGCCAGTTACAGCACCACTACAAACGCAGCCATTTGTGTTGTGGTGTTAACGGCAACCTACGCATGACACGGTAATTCCTTAAGCCATCTGGTGGTAGTCTCTGAGCAGTGGTGCGGTATGACACAGAATGTTTCAAGGAGTCCACTTCTTTTTCTCGGATGGACGGCGCGGATCTGAAAGGGTTACGATGTGCTTGGTACACAATGAGGCTATCCTCTATTGTGATGGTTAGACGTGGTCGATTAGAACCTTTATGTAGGATATGCCTGCCCTCCTGTTTCATTCATTCCAACATCGGGCCACTGTCACATCCAAATGCCCAAAAAATCTGGATATATTGGCCTGTCGACCAATATCTGACGCTGTTCCCGTCCCTTATACTGGGTGTTTCCGTAAGAGGGTGCAAAAATGTAACAAGACACAGAAAATGCTTCACTGAACAATTTGAGGTAGGGAACTCGGGGTCGGGGAACCCAGCTTAAGGAGATATGGATGTAAACTTGTCTACCACTTTGTCTAGCATTACTGTTTTCCACATTATTTACAACTAAAATGCCGACAAGGTTACACGTACTGTGCTGTTTATTTACATGTACATTCTTTATTTCCTGCAAGGAAACAAGGAGGACGACCAGCCGCTGTGGCCGAGTGGTTCTAGGGGCTTCAGTCCGGAACCGCGCTGCTGCTACGGTAGCAGGTTCGAATCCTGCCTCGAGCATGAATGTGTGTGATGTCCTTAGGTTAGTTAGGTTTAAGTAGTTCTAAGTCTAGGGGACTGATCACCTCAGATGTTGAGTCGCATTGCGCTTAGAGCCATTTGAACCATTTGAACCAAGGAGGACGAGTCTGATTACTAGGAAGCCATGAGGCAGGTTTTGTTTACTTTACTTCTCCGTATTTACAGTGTCCCGGGACAGAACGTGCTATAAATCAACGACAGACCCATTCATTACTCAATGTTATTCAGTGCTATTTAGCGCTATTCAGTGCCAGCCTGGTCGCTGTATTGGAAGTGGAACCTTCCATCGCATGCGAGGTCACCTGACCTGAATCCTCTTGATTATTTCCTGTGGGGATATCTAAAGTCACTTCTGCATGAGACCCCAGTCAATGTCGAGATGGCATTAGCTGCAGAATTGTAGCTGCCTGTGATGTGATTGCAAACACACCAGGGATATTTGTCAGGGTGCGTCAGGAACTTTTTCATCGATGTCAAGCTTGCATTGAGGCTGATGGGCGTCAGTTTCAGCACATTTTTTAAAAATACAGTGCAAATGACACTTTCATTGTCTCAATGATGGTATTTGCAGTTAACTTTAACTAATGTAAATAAAAGAAATACATAGTAACATGATTTTATTCCTTAAGCTGGCTTCGCTGATCAAATTATTCAGTGGAGCATGCTCTATGTTCTGTTAAATATTTGCACGCTCTTACGGAAACGCCTTGTGTACCCTATTAGGCTTGGTAACAACACTGCAAATGAACAACACTAAAGCACTTTGTGGCCCCTCTACATGTCACGGAGAGTTACAACGCTAAACGTTTTTATGGTGTGTACGTTGTAACGTTGCGAGTCAATACGCAATAGCATTTATTGCACTACTTCGCAGTACGGCTCGTAGATTTGGAGCCGTTGGCGGTGACAGAAACAGCCGCTTGTATCTTAGGGTGACTCATTCGCACGTGTAGCTAGCCTAGCCGTGGGAAGCCGTACCTGTGTCAATTCGAGCGACAGAATATTCAAGCCCCTAAGAATCTAAATAAACTATATTAAATATTATTCAGTTTAGTTAAAAGTCAATATACTGCCCTTCGCTACTAAAAAGAATATTGTGTAAAACTCTCAGCTTTCCAGTTGGCATACTTTTACAGTTAGGGAAAAATACCTAAAACACCCCAAACTTGTAAGATTAAAGTCAGTTAGGATTCATAATAGTTTGTCTTTTAGTATCATTTAGAAGCATTACTGACGTTCACAAAATGTTATGTCTATTTGTTTGAATTTTCATAATTAAAAACGTTAACTATTTTTCATTTTCGTAATATAAAATTCAGAAAAAATCAGTGCTCATTTAATGTGTTGTTTTGTGAGTAAATGAGAATGAGTGAGAGTATTTATGTGGGACATACGAAAAAATTCAGTATTATATCATGGGAAAGTGTTAAGCAAGCAAGTTGCAATGAAAAATGTAGTTTCCCCACCGTGCTGATGACGTATGTCCAAGGGTGCTTGATTTTGTAAGAAGGCAGTCAGAATAGTCGTTTTTAGAGTAATAGTTTTCTACAGTTATTCCAAGATTAGTTTTCTTTTCGTTTGGTTTTGTTAAACATTTTATTCACAAAAAAATGCATGATGAAGTGACGTAAATGCATCTATGAATAATGATTGGTGTAGGACAGTGTGGCCGAGCGGTTCTAGGCGCTTCAGTCCGGAACCGCGCGACTGCTACGGTCGCAGGTTCGAATCCTGCCTCGGGCATGGATGTGTGTGATGTCCTTAGGTTAGTTAGATTTAAGTAGTTCTAAGTTCTAGGGGACTTATGACCTCAGCTGTTGAGTCCCATAGTGCTCAGAGCCATTTGAACCATTTTTTTGTAGGACAGCTTTAACGCGAAAATGACCTCGAAGGATTGTTTTGATTGGCTGGTCATTTTGAACAACCAATCAGAGTTAAGCATTTTCCTCGCATTGGAGGAACGGCATTAGCCAGTCGCTAGTCATCTATCGGACGTGCAGGTCGTGTTGAACGCTTCCGTCTTTATTATGTATAAAATGAAGAAATAATTGGCTTCTCGCGTCCAGACTGTGTGGCCGTAACAGCAGTTGCATTTACGGACAGTTTTGTGAAGTTTGGATGTTTTTGGATTGTTTTGTTGAAAAGAGAACCGCGTGTGAACTTTCGGCCTTTGTAAAATTCCGCGTGGCATGTTTCATATTCGTCTATGGAATATTTGGCGAGCAATTTCTTTATTAGATATCCACTGAAAAAGGACCGAATGAGAAACTCGTATATTGTAGCAGGTTACTGACTGTAATTCGCGTAATAATTCGGGTCGGACTTAAGTTCATCTCTGGCTGCCTTAAGTGTGTACTGAGTTGTCTGAACTGTGGGATGAGAACAGTGATATTATTCGTTAATTAAATACGGGCTGCTGGCAAGTGTTTAGTTTGAACCTAAAAAAATAAAATAACTCGTTTGCAGAAGTTTGACATTTGTCAAAGAGATGAAGCAATCGCCCTCCACCCGAATTTTGTTATAAGGTATTACAGGATAGCTTGCTACCAGAGTTTACGTGGACTTTGCAAACGGAAGTATTGACGGTGTTTTTCTTCAACGCTGCTTTTAACATCGTCTGGACAGTATCTACGTATGCGGAGAAACGGGCTGGTGATCAGACGCCGTACTGAAGTAGGTGGAATTTTGGTAGTGCACGGTACGACGACAGTGATAAAACAAGTACGCCACCTTTTTAACACGCCCCGCCGCAAGGTGTTCGGCGTTACTTTGAAATCCGACAATGTGTTCTGGGTGCTTCACCGTTTTTGTCAGTCAGTGTCCATCGATGATGTGCAGATTTTGGAAGATGGTGTACGGTGCTCGAGCGAGTGCGCTTCGCATATCTTCCCAAAGGGGAATACTTCATTGACCATATTCTTGATAGCAATTTTCGCGAAACTGCGAAAAATTAAGTAAGACACTAGCTTTGCGAAGTACTCACAATTTTTTAAGAAGGGATTACCTTTAAGGAGACCACGCGCTACCTATCTAATCCATGTTAATGTAGGCAAGTATTTGACCCATTTCTGAAAAAAACTATTTGATGCAGGACCTTAATATTTTGACTGTATGTTACATGATGCTAATAGAGTCAACTGTACTAAAATCTACTTTATCCATTTTATAGTTTTTAAGAAATACTTTTTTAAACTTATTAACAAAAAATATTAAGTTTTTTCTGCAGAAAATATTTTGTTTTTGTGAACTTCCTAATGGGGGAATATTAATGAATGTAGTACCAGAGGTGGCTTTTTATGTTATGTTATAAACATGGCCTACACATTCTATTTTACTAATAATGGCATCTCCATATGGCTTAGAGTTCACCACATTGTTGTATGCCTTACTGTCACCATCGGCCAAATATTTGGTGTACCGTACGCCTCTTGTTTCTACAGAGCGATGAAACATTTGTTGTACTCCATGAACTTATATACCTCCACTTGTTCCTCTAAAATTAGCCACACAGTTGTGGTCTTTATGTTCATTGACTTTACAACATTTGCAACATTTAGACATTATCTCCACATCTAACACTTTACCGGTGTCTACACTCGTGGCAGTCACTACTCGTCAGAGAAGTATGTCCTTTTTTCTGCCAACTTCCATCAAGTGTAACTGCCATATCGGAACATCCATCATTTTCTTCCACTGCTTCCCTAGCAGCCAGTTTCATGCTTTCCTCGCTGACCTCACATACAGCTTTCTCTAATATTGCAGTCAGTTTTTCAAATTTATTTGGTGGTTGATGAAAGTTCATCACTGAACAAAATGTTCTCCCTGTAAACATGCCTTGCCAATGGATCGTAAGGCATAAACTAATCTAGTATTGATTTCATAAGGGCCACTTGCATCTCGTTTTGAAGAACTCATAAATGAAATCACAGATGAGCATTTAGTGCAAATCAAATCCAATGCAATTGCTAGGCCTTTTCTCCCACTGGCACTCTCACAAATTTTCACGCTCTGTGACTCGCCACACTGTCTACATTGTACAAATTTAGAAATTACATCTGATCATATTCTCAAATTTATAATAATGTTACTGCAACCCTTGCCACTTACAGTAAATTCCTTGTAACTCTCTTGAAATGGTTAGAGCTCCTTTGATGATGCGCTTATTGAAGAATTACAGTTAAAAACATCGTTGCCAGGCGACATAACATCTTGTACAGAAAGCTTGCTAAACTTGTTTTCTCTAAATTGTCGTTTCTTGAAAATGCCTTTACGTTTCGTCATCTTCAATAAACAGAACAAAACATACGTAAACAAGCACTGCAAACGTAAGTATAACAACTACTCGCAATCACACTTGAACAAAACTAACCACGTGTTTGAAAGTGTGTTGTTTTCAAACAGCAGAAACAAAAGAATACCTACCGTTGCATTCCAAGGATAGCCAATACACTCAGGAGTAAAAAAAAAATCCCTAACGTGAAATGTAGGCGATACAAAGATCTAAAATATGCAGAAGAGTGAGCGACAGAAAAGTGGGGGAGTCACATAAACACACGTGGTAGTAAAATGCTCTTTAAACGCCCAAAAAAGATTTTTTTCAGTAAAATCATTTGCAGAGTACTTAAATAAAGCCTTAATCTATCGACATATGATGAAACATAAAATCTATTGTTTTTCGACCTGAACCTTTGGTCCCCTTAAGATTATTTAAGAAACTATCAGGAAATTTTACGGGGGGGCGATTCGATTTTAAATTTTAAAGGTGTGATCAGGAATAAGTTACAAAACGTAGTTAAGTAGATCTAGCATATTAAACTTTTACAAAAAAGTGAAGCATTGAAACTCAAACTGGCTGGACATCGTTTAGTCGATATGTTGTCACCTACACATAACGCCTTGCATAAAGGCTGCAAAAGTACATTTTATGGAATAGAAGCCTTTCTCAACGTTTTATTTTTTCTAGATGTTTAGCCCATAGCAGGGCTCTACTTTCAAGAATACCAGAGTTTACTCTGTGACTTTCTCTTTCTGTCTATCTTCCTTCCATCTAAACACTCCGATACGGTTGCTGCCCTCTCTGGGACTTCAAATCGATTTTTCAGATGTTACTTAAGTTATAAACGTAATAACTTATCTTACCTTTGAAATTCCTGGAAAACGACAGTTACCGCTCAGACACAATAATTTTTCCTGTGGAAATTAAAACAGAGGCAACTTTGATTCGTTTCAGCACTCATCCGTCGGGATTGAAATACATGCTCCGCTCTTATGGAAGTTTAGCATGAGATGCTAATGTGTGCTAAACAGAGAACGGATAATGGCGCTTGATCACGCGACCTTTTGTCTGTGTGTACGTGTGACGTGGATTTTTTTAATAGCTGCGGGAAATAATTAGGGGCAGCAAATGGTGTTGCTGTTATCGCAACATCAGCAGCGCACAGGAAACAGGGCTCGAGAGGGAGGGATACTTGCCTACCTGCGCATGCGCCTCAGCTACCAGATCGCTCTCCATTTTTACAATTTTTTTAAAGCGAGCCTGTGCGCATAACTCAGTACAAAATATGGCCACGATAGCGGCCTCGTTAAATTATGTAGATCATTTTAAGATACACAACAATGTGAAACGCTCAACAACGGAGCAGACACAATGGTTGTTCGTCTCTAATTACCCACTGTGTGTGCGCGTACTTTCTCATAATGGCTATGCACTTCCTGTAAATGGAAGTTCACTGAGACGCAGCCAGCTATCTAGAGTGTTTGTGAATAACGACGAACGCAGGTTAGTATAAAAAGAAGCAATGTGCATAATTTGCAACCAGGTCTTTCCATCTGTGTAAATTACTCTCCGGTTAGAAAATTAACAAGTGAGGTGTGCAGAAGAAGCTCATTTATGTAATTACTGATGTAATGAAAGCAAACTTCCTTCCTGCTATTAGAAGCAAATTAGAAACAAAAATAAATTTCACAGGACGTCTTTGTCACCAGTGTCACCACTCCTCCTTCTTGCTCGTGAGACTGCTCATCTAACGGAACTATAATTAGATTATTATTTCTCCTGCAGTTTTTTTCCGTACCGCCCTTTAGTGCCGATAAAGATGAACAAGGATCCTTCCTTTCTTGAGAAAGCGTCTGTGTAGAGAACATTCCAAACTAAAAATAGCCTAGCTGGAAGGGAGTGACATCTTCATTAGTGTCCACTGTTTTTTTTTTCATTTTTACGGGAACATATCAAAAATATTAAATTTTTCGTTCATTAAGTTTTTCGATTCATATTTAGTCATTCACAGATGATTTCGTTTTAATCAGAAATTACTTACGTGAGAGGGCTGTACATCAGAGTGGTGTATTTGATAACGGACAGGCTTCTAAATTCTGGGACAGAAGTGTGGTACATCTGTCAAAAAGTGGTGCTTTGTGTGATTCAACATACTTCAGATAGATACACTAGCACATACCGCAACTGCGACAGCAAGAAAGAATAGCCATAATGCATCGAAATTCAGAGGATGCATAGAGCAACAAGTGATAACTATTAGAGAGTAATGGCGTAGCAGTAGGCCCAGCAGCGCCCTTTCTTATGTCACTAGAAATTCCAGTTTTATGTCAAAATCAATCATTACTGAGCTGTCTAATGACGTAGAAACGACCAGCCCAGAGCGATTATCTCCCGTCGCCACCAAAAGGATTTAATCTTAGAGTGTGAGTTTGTACGGAACAGAATGATCGACTTTCGGGAAAAGAGGTTTCAACCATACCATCACATTTTGAGTCATAAAATGTATGTTCTTATGATAGGGAAGTGTAGCTGTAACCAGTGGGAAGATGGTCGTACATAGCCACGAGTGAATACAGGGCCACGCAGTTTGACCAGAGCACAGGAGAACAACCAAATTCTCTGCATGACCATAACGAACCGTGGAGATTCGTCACGATGTTCCAAATAAATGTAGGCTTCGTCGCTAAACCTTGCATGCATGCTCATACTAATTCCCATCATGCCCCGCGCACAGCCGTGCAATTTGAAAGTCCTAACACAAACCGTTCAGAAGCTCGACGATTTTATTTCATATGCACTGAAGAGTCAATGAAACTCGTACACTAACCAAATATCGTGTAGGGTCCCCTCGAGCACGCTGAAGTGCCGCATCATTGCGTGTCAGGGACTCGACTAGTATCTGAGGTAGTGCTGGAGGTAACTGTCACGATGAATCCTGCAGGGCTGTCCATATATCCATACGCGAACGAGGTGGTGGAGATCTCTTCTGAACAGCACGTTGCAAAGCATTCTAGATATGCTCGATAATGTTCATGTCTGCGGAGTTTGGTGGCCAGTGGAAGTGTTTAAAGTCATAAGAGTGGTTCTGTAGCCACTCTGTAGGAATTCTGGACGTGTGGGGTGTCGCATTGTCTTGATGTATTCCAAGTCCGTCGGAATTCACAATGGACATGAATGGCCGCAAGTGATCAGACAGGATGTTTACGTACGTGTTACTTGTCAGAGTCGTATTTGGACGTATCAGGGGTCCCTTATCACTCCAACTGCACACGCCCCAAACCATTACAGAGCCTCCACCAGTTTGAACAGTCACCTGCTGACATGCAAGGACCATGGATTCATGAGGTTGTCTCCATTCCCGTAAACGTCCATCCGCTCGATACAATTTGAGACGAGACTCGTCCGACCAGGCAACATGTTTCCAGTCAGCAGCAGTAATATCGGTGTTGGCCCAGGAGAGACGTACAGCTATTTGTGGCGCAGTCATCACGGGTACAAGAGTGGGCCTTCGGCTCCGAAAGCTCATGTCGGTGATGTTTCATTGAATGGTTCGCACGCTGATACTTGTTGATGGCCAGTATTGAAATCTACGCAATTTACGGAAGGATTGTACTTCTGTCACGTTGAACGATTCTCTTCAGTCGTCGTTGGTCCCGTTTTTGCGGGATCTTTTTACGGCCGCAGCGATGTCGGGGATTTGATGTTTTACCAGATTCCTAATATTCACGGTACACTCGTGAAATGGTCGTACGGAAAAATCCCTACTTCATCGCTACCTCGGAGGTGCTGTGTCCCATCGCTCATGCGCCGACTATAACACTACGTTCAAACTCACTTAAATCTTGATGACCTGCCATTGTAGCAGCAGTAACCAGTCTAACAACTGCGCCAGACACTTGTAGTCTTCTATAGGCGTTGCCGACCGCAAGGCCGTATTCTGCCTGTTTACATATATCTGTATTTGAATTCGTATGACTATACTAGGCCATTTGGTGCTTTAATGTAGTTCAGTAATTTATTATCGCGAAATATGGGAGGGAGTGTCACAGAAATGATACAGGAGTTGGGTTGGAAATCATTAAAAGAAAGGCGTTTTTCGTTGCGACGGAATCTTCTCACGAAATTCCAATCACAAACTTTCTCCTCTGAATGCGAAAATATTTTGTTGACACCGACCTACATAAGGAGGAACGATCACCACGATAAAATAAGGGAAATCAGAGGTCGTACGGAGAGATATAGGTGTTCATTCTTTCCGCGCGCTATACGAGATTGGAATAATAGAGAATTGTGAAGGTGGTTCGATGAACCCTCTTCCAGGGACCTGAATGTGATTTGCAGAGTATCCATGTAGATGCAGATGTAGATGTAGAATAATTGTCACCCTGTAAGTGCCTGGCAGAAGGTTCTTCGAACTACTTTCGTACTATTTCTCTACCGTTCCATTCTCTAACAGCGCATGGGAAAATTGAACACTTAAATCATTCTATACGAGCTCTGATATCTGTTATTTTAATTAATATGATCATTTCTCCCTATGTAGGTCGACGACAATTAAATCTTTTGATATTCAGAAGAGAAAGTTGGTGATCGAAATTTCGTGAAAAGATCTCACCGCACCAAAAAAACTCCTTTGTTTTAATGATTGCTATCCCAACTCGCTTATTATATTCGTGACACTCTCTCCCATATTTCGCGATAATACAAAACGAGCTGCCCTTCTTTAAAGTTTTTCAATGTCCTCCGTTAATCCTATCTGGTAAGAATCCACACGACGAGCAAGCGTAGTGTAGGCAGTCTCTTTAGTAGACCTGCTGCATTTTATACGAGTTCTGCCAATAAAACGAAGTCTTTTGTTTGCCTTCCCCACCTCATTATTTACGTGATCGTTCCAATTTAAGTTGTTCTTAATTGTAATACTTAGGTATTTAGTCGACCTGAGACCCTTCAAATTTGTGTAATTTATCGTGTAACCGTACTTTAACGGATTCCGCTTCATACTTGTTTGGATAACCTCACACTTTTCCTTATTGAGAAAGAGTTGCCACTTTTTGTACCATACGGATATTGTTTCTACGTCGTTTTAGAATTGTCTTTGACCTTCTGATGACTTTACTAGACGGTAAATGAGAGCATCATCTGCAAACGATCTAAGAGGGCTGCTCAGACTGCCTACAAAATTGCCTTGGAGAAAGACAGATGTCACTCGTGTTTTACCCGATGATTTCCCGTAGATTGCTACGTATTACGATCTTTTTGACAGTAAATCACAAATCCAGTAGCACAACTGAAGCAACATTCTACAGGCCTGCAGTTTGATTAGAAGTCTCTTGTGCGGAACGGTGTCAAATTCTGGAAATCAAGAGAGATGGAATCAATTTGAGATCCCCTATGGATAGCACTCATTACTTTATGCGAATGAAGAGCTAGTTGCGTTGCAGAATAACGATGTTTCCTGAATCCGTGCTGACAGTATGTCAATGGATCGCTACCTTCGAGGTTATTCATGACTTTCGAACACAGCGTATGTTCCAAAATCCTACTGCATATCGAAGTTAGAGATACGGGTCTGTAATTCAGCTGATTACTCATATTTCCTTTCTTATATACTGGTGCGACCTGTGCAAGATTCCAATCTTCTGGTACAGATGTTTCATCTAACGAACGGTTGTATATGATTGATGAATACGGGGCTATTGTGTCAGAGTACCCTGAAAGAAACCTTGGCCGGCCGCAGTGGCCGAGCGGTTCTAGGCGCTTCAGTCTGGAACCGCACGACCGCTACGGTCGCAAGTTTGATTCCTGCCCGGGCATGGATGTGTGTGGTGTCCTTAGGTTAGTTAGATTTAATTAGTTCTAGGGGACTGATGACCTCAGATGTTAAGTCCCATAGTGCTCAGAGCCCTTTGAACCATTT
This sequence comes from Schistocerca nitens, assembly GCF_023898315.1. Classification (NCBI taxonomy): domain Eukaryota; kingdom Metazoa; phylum Arthropoda; class Insecta; order Orthoptera; family Acrididae; genus Schistocerca; species Schistocerca nitens. The sequence continues at coordinate 259,863,693 of NC_064616.1, forward strand.
TTTGAAATAAACCTTACTCGAACGCCCTCTGGACTTGCCTTTGTTAACTGTTTTATGCTGCTTCACTACCCTGAGGATATTTAGTTCTAAGTTATTCATGTTGGCAGTTTTTCTCGATTCTAATTCTGGAATATTTACTTCGTCTTCTTTATTGAAAGAATTTCGGAAAACTGCATTTAATAACTCCGCTTTAGTGGCACTGTCATCTGCAATATAACCACTGGTATCGAGCAGTGAAGGTTCAGACTGTGTCTTGTTGTCCGTGTACTTTACTTATAATCAGAATCTCTTTCGATTTTCTGTCGTATTTCGAAACAGAGTTTTGTCGTGGAAGCTAGTAAAAGCGTCTCGCATAGAAATCCGCACTAAGTTTTGAGCTTCAGGAAAACATCACCAACTTTGGTGTTTTTGTGCTCTTTTACGTTTGGCAAGCTTTTTCCGTTACTCCTGCAACAGTATTCTGATCTACTTTGTGTACCATAAGGGATCAGTACCATCCTTTATTAATGTATTCGGTATAGATCTCTCAACTGCACATATACCATTTCTTTGAATTCAAGCCATATCTGGTCTACACCTACGTAGTTAGTCGGGAAGGAGTGGTGACTGTTTCTTAGGAAGCCGTCAACTGAATTTTCATCTTCTTTCTTAAACAGATATATTTTGCGTTTACGTTTGGTGGATTTGGATGTTGTGATGGTCAGTATCACTACTACGAGCTTGTGGTCACTGATCCCTGTATCAGTCATGATGTCCCTACGTGCTCACGATTATTTGTTGCTAAAAAGCAAAGCATGTTTACTCAACCACTTACAATTCGACTGGGCTCCTCAACAGACTGCTCATAATAATCTTCGGAGGAAGCATTTAGTTCAATTACTGACGATGTTTTATACCTACCACCAACTTTGAATATGTATTTCACCAACATATCGACGGTAGACCGAAGTCACAAGAAACTGTAATTGTATGAGTGCGTTACCTGTTTGTGATGAGACTCAAGTGTTCTTTGAACTGTACAGCAAGCTGAATCATCTGAGTCTGGCGGGGGGTTAGTATAAAGCCAGTCAAGCATAATCTCTATCCATCCTATATCAGAGGAACTATCTACTTCAATTTTGCCATAACATAAACTACTTCTGACAGCGACAAAGACGTCGCCACCAACTGTATTTAATTTGTCCTTCCCAAGCACTGTAAAGTCGTTTGTAAAAATTCCGTTTGAACTTACCTTCAGCTTTAGCCAACTCTCAGCACTCGTAACGATTTGGGATTCAATGCTTTCTACTAAAGCTTGGAGCTTTGTTCTTGCCCAACACAGCTACGACAATTTACAACTATAATATAGATTGTTGCTATGTCTCTCTTCTTCCTGTGTTCGTTCTGCACCCTTTGAAAATATAGCCCTTTCTGCACTTTCCCAAGACCCTATAATCCAAAAACCCGCCCAGTCCATTTCACACAGTCCCCCTACCCGTGTAACTGCCTACTGGGTGTAGTGAATAGCTGACGTATTAAGCGGAACCCCAAACCCTACTGCCCAATGGCGCAAGTCGAGAAATTTGCAACCTACACAGTTGGGGAACCGTCTGAGCCTCTGATTCAGACCCTTTACTCGGCTTTGTACCAAAAGCCCACAATCGTTCCGAAACCAGAGAGAATCTTTTCTGATGCAAAGCGAAACACATCTTTAGTATCGATACCTGCGGTTGGCTGCACCCTTGCGCTCCTCATGGCATCCAGAAGCACTTGGGGGAATGACACTTCCCAGTAGAGTGCACACTATATTTCTTCCACTGAAGCCCAACTACTAGTAAACCTAGTCTATGTGAATGCCCAGATCTTGCAGGCCGAAAGGCTTGCTCTGGAACAGGGCGAGCGACTGCATCTAGCTGAGGGTCACTAACAGCCACGGATAGCACCCGAAATCTGTTAGTCAGGCCCATCGATCGGCCCCCTGGAAAGTCTTTCGCTGCTTGCCTCACGTCGACCACAGGTGAGGGGTCATCCTCAGTGCGTGCACTATCCGGGATGACCGCTGTAGTGGACCGATCGGGAGGCATGAGGGACGTGATGGACGTACCCTGGGTACCCACGTCCAGTCCCCCACAGTGATGTCCGTTGGTAACATCCTCAAATGCGTGACGGAAGCCAGCATTACCTTGAGCTGCAAGCGAAGGTTCACCAACTCAGTTCGCATCTGAACACAGCAATCACAGTCCCTATCCATATTATAATCGGAGGAACTGTAGAACAAACTCCATTTAAAATGCGGAACTCGTGCTCTGAAGTTCTGCTGTCTGGATGGGAACGGTTGCTCAGTAACAGAAAACCAGTAAGAGTAAGAGGACTCTGATCAACTTATATGATGAAATGTAATGAAGATTAAACAATTTGCATCTGTGAAGCAGACAAATTGGAATGAAATGCTCTGATCAAATTATATGATAACCTTTATGAAAGAAAAAAAAATGTAACTGTGTCTACTGAGACACATGAAAATCTTTGTAGAGAAGAATTTGATCTTGAAGTAATTTTACTTTTAGCTGTCCATATATTCGAGAGGCAGCCAGAGTGTGACAGACCGTCTAAAAGTACGTGCCTCTTAGGAGAACAGTGGATTGACAACCTGTGTACTTATGAAACAAGTGATTCGTTGCTGGTGACTGACAATTAAAATAATAATAATAATAATTCTAGCATGACTTGTATTTCGCTTAGTCAGAAGGTATCGTCACGTGATACCACACTAAATTTTTTTAGTTTAACATCGACACTGGACCCACATTGGAGAATTGACGATGACAGGAGATAACACCAACTCTGGAAACACAAAAATGGCATTGGGTGAATCGTTGAAGCATTTCCTGGTGAAGATAAGTAGGTAGACTGCTGCGATAATGTCGAGTCATACGATAATGCACTATTGACTGTCATAGACCATTCGTCGGAATCGAACTCTCATCCCAGCAATGACAACTAGCAGCTTTTCCCATCGCCACCTCAGTAGTGAGCTAGTGAACCACCCAGCGCAGACTAGCATCATACATCATTGGTCGGAGATGTGTTATAGCTCTGTAAGACTAGCCTCCGTTAACAGGGCTAGACGGTCGTCGAAAAATAGCCACTAATCTGTATGTAGACCCTACAGTAACCTGTTTGTCTCGAGTCGGTTTTATCTTTGCAACGGAGCTTCGCTAACGAATGCCTATCCCTCAGCCATTGGTCATGCTCTGTTGGCTCTGCGTGTGTCTCTTTGTTTCTTGCATTTCCCTTCGTTCTCCTCTTATACATGCAATCAGCGAACAGAACAAAAAATTAATAACACTCCAACGTATGAGCAAGCACTCAGTCATAAATATAGTAGCTGGTAGAGGTATTGTACAACAGTTTACAATTTACAATAAAGTGATGATAGTTAGATGTGTTACAAGAATATGTATCACCATAATAACGTTGTAAATACTATTACACAGTACATAATGAATTTATGACAAATATTACTAACATTAGCATACGATACTGAACTGTCAATAAACGGTGAACTGAAAAAATGCAAACGAAGGTGTGACAATAGCTGACGCCATTATTAAGTGCATGCATACCACAGGACGGAACATCTCCATTACAGCAATACTTTACATGATTTTTTTTTCGCGTCGTATACAAAGTTATCACCTGAAGGATAACAAATTAAGTCCCTACACTGACACTACTTTTCCAACTGTAACAAGCATGCTTGCTTCACAAATGTACCTAGGTGGAGCCAATCTATCTACTGGGTAGTATTCTACCTTCTTTGAGATTGCTCATTGACCGTAACTAACTATGGATCACGAAATGCAAATGCACCTTTGCACAAAAGCATTTCCATGGTCCGGTTACCTCTGTTATAACCCTGAATCAAACCTCATCATCATTACGATATTCAGGACGTGTAAGAGAAATCTGCGTCTAACATGTGCTGAGAGGAAAAACATTGATTAAGTACAAGTTACACAAGGAACCTCACCCCATCAGGACTCACAGTCCGAAACAACAACCTACAAAAACAAACACAAGGGGAAAAACCTGTATAAAACGTCACATGAAGTTAACGCCCTTATACTCTATGGTTCTACAATCATACTGACAGCTCCAAAAAAATTATTTAGACGTTAGCATACAAGATTATAGCATTTACGAACAAATATAGTCCACTTCTATAGGGTCCAGACTTCATCACAAACCGCTGCACCATTGGAAAGAATAATACAAAAAAATCTATGTACTCCATGCATCAAAACGTAGCACTCGTCGTAACATTGTACGTCTTCACTCACCTGTTCATCTGCGCATGTCTTAATAGTTCAGAATGCTCGTTCACATTGATTGGTCACACAGGGAGAAGGGAATCTTTGTACTTTTATAGTTTTCGTCCATGTTCGAGTTTTACCTCCTCTCTTGTATTCAAACCAAACTTCTAATCACGATGTACTAGGGTGCCATCATTTCATTTAAACATCTGTTTCAAAACTTCGGGAACATCACAGTCATAGTGTGGCCTCTCATACATGGAAATCGGTAAATGTGATTTACACGTACGGAAAAAACAAATGAATAAAATTTCAAAACAAAAATTAGATGATTTATTAAAGAGAAAGAGCTTCACAAATTGAGCAAGTCACCGACAGTTTCGTATACCTCTGTTCGTTATGCAAGCACTTACTTGGAATGGCATTGTTTGATAAAGCTGCTGGGTGTCCTCCTGAGGGACATCGTGTCCCATTCTGTCCAGTTGGTGCGTTAGATTGTGAAAATCCCCTCGATGGTTGAAAAGCCCTGCCCATAATGATACAAATTTTCTCAATTGGTGAGAGCTCTGGCGACGTTGCTGGCCGAGACTGGGTTTGGTAAGCACGAAGACCAGTAGCAGAAACTCTCGCCGTGTGCGGGCAGGCATTATCTTGCTGAAATGTAACCCCAGAACGACTTGGATAAGGGCAACAAAACGGAAAGTAGAATATCGTCGACGTTCGTCTATGCTGCAAGAGTGCCGCAGATGACAACCAAAGCGGTCCTGCTACAAAAAGAAATGGCACGCTCGACCATCATTCCTAGTTGTTGGGCCTTATGGCAGGCGACAGTCAGGTTGATATCCCTGCCGGCCGAAGTGGCCGCGCGGTTCTGGCGCTGCAGTCTGGAACCGCGAGACCGCTACGGTCGCAGGTTCGAATCCTGCCTCGGGCATGGATGTGTGTGATGTCCTTAGGTTAGTTAGGTTTAACTAGTTCTAAGTTCTAGGGGACTAATGACCTCAGCAGTTGAGTCCCATAGTGCTCAGAGCCATTTGAACCATTTGATATCCCGCCGCTATATGGCGCAAGTCGAGACACAAATTCGATGGTCATCGGGACTGAGTTCGAAGCGGGACTCATCACTGAAGCCAATTCTACTTCAGTCAGTGAGATTCCAGGCCGAAGACGTCTCTGGAGACCCCCCCCCCCAGACAGCGATGTCTGCCATATGGCCTGAGAACAATGACTGATGGTTTGCGGTGCCATTTCTTTTCGTAGCAGGATCCGTTTGGCTATCATTCGAGGCGCCCTCATGACACAGCGGTACGTGGACGATATTCTACGCCCCGTTTCGTAGCACTTCATTGCAGTGCAGCCTGCGCTTACATCTGAGCAAGATAATGACCCCCGCAGATGGCAAGAGTTTCTCCTGCTTGTCGCCGCGCGGGATTAGCCGAGCGGTCTAAGGCGCTGCAGTCGTGGACTATGCGGCTGGTCCCGGCGGAGGTTCGAGTCCTCCCTCGGGCATGGGTGCGTGTGTTTGTCCTTAGGATACTTTAGGTTAAGTAGTGTGTAAGCTTATGGACTGATGACCTTAGCAGTTAAGTCCCATAAGATTTCACACACATATTTTTTTTTTCCTGCTTGTCTTCACGCTTGCCAAACCTTACCTTAGTCAGCAAGGTCGCAGGATCTCTCCACAGTTGAGAACATTTCGAGCATTATGGGCAGCGCCCTCCAACAAGCTCTATATTTTGACAATCTAACGCGCCAGTTGGACAGAATCTGGCACGATATCCCTAACAACTCTGTCAATCAATGCCTATCCGAGTAACTACCTGCGTAAGGGGCAGAGGCGGGTATTTCCCCTTGTCAACTTTTAAAATCAGTGCATGCATCCTCACCAGAAGAAGATAAACGTCATTCTGATAAGTTGGCATATACGAGGGTAATCCCAAAAGACCTGTTTATTTCTACAATGGTTTACATCGATTTACAGATTGAATATTTAGCTATTTTTTGACATAATCACCATTTCTGTCGATGCATTTCTGTAGACACTGTGGCAGTTTTTGTATGCTCATGTCATACCAGCTCGCCGCCATGCTGTTCAGGAAGTTATGAACTTCTTCTTTCACCTCGTCATCGGATCTGAATCACTGGGACCACAATTAACGCTGACAGGTACTGTGAGCCTCTGAAAAAACTCAAAACGGGCAATTCAGACCCGGAGAAGGGGAATGTGGAGCAGTGGCGTACACAATCTCCATGACAACGCTCGCCCACACATAGCTCGGCAAACCGCTACTTTCCTGCAACAGTTTCAGTCCTGACTTGGCGCCCAGTTCCCTGGGTTAAAAGAACATTTGGCCCGAAAGTGATTCAGCTCCGACGACGAGGAGAAAGAAGAGCGAGCTGGTATGACAAGGGCCTACGAAAACTGCCACAGCGTCTACAAAAATGCATTGACAGAAATGGTGATTATGTCGAAAAATAGCTGAATGTTCAAGCTGTAAACTGATGTAAACCATTGTAGAAATAAACAAGTCTATGTACTTATAAAAAAATAGGAAACCTTACTTTTGGGATTACCCTCGTACTACAAGTTCCTTGTAAATTTGGATCGGTACTATAATCAGTAAAATAACATCACATACACTCTCAAAGCGTGAGGTTTCATTTCATTTCTTTCTCTCCTTCTGTGTTTTTCATCTTTTTGGCAATCAGTGTGGTGGCGGTGTGATAGTCTACAAACTACCAGCAAATACTCAAAATCTAGTCAACTTCCTCATTGTACTTATTAGGCTAACTTCATATCTCTGATTAATCGAGACAACAGTTTTAAGTTTAAACACTGTTTCTTGACAACTATCTCAGTTTACTCAATTCAACGGGAAAAGAAAATCGCTCCGTAACATGCTCCACCAGGAGGGAAACAATAAACCACGCAATTCCCTTCTGAACAATTCACCAGACAATATTACTCAATACAGCGACAGTTTTGGAGAGTAAGCTAATAATGGTAGAACCATAAAAATTTTCAGTGGAAAAAACTAATCGCAGGGCCTTGTTCACAGAAAATACCTTCCCTGATACTTGTCGACCCCATATGGTATCAGTGAGAATTTATGTAGCCTGAAAAAAAATGGCTACCGTAAACCTAAAATTTTTCTGAATGTGTAATAACTCATTAGAAAGCTATTACTCAATACAGTGACAGTTTTGGAGAGTAAGCTAATAATAGCACTCCGTCTTCAGGCCACAAGTGGCCCATCGGGACCATCCGACCGCCGCGTCATCCTCGGTGGAGGATGCGGATAGGAGGGGCGTGGGGTCAGCAGACCACTCACCCGGTCGTTATGATGGTTTTCTTTGACCGGAGCCGCTACTATTCGGTCGAGCAGCTCCTCAATTGGCATCACGAGGCTGAGTGCACCCCGAAAAAATGGCAACAACGCATGACGGCCGGATGGTCACCCATCCAAGTGCCGGCCACGCCCGACAGTGCTTAACTTCGGTGATCTGACGGGAACCGGTGCACCCACTGCGGCAAGGCCGTTGCCATAAGCTAATAATGGCAGAACCATAAAAATTTTCAGTGGAATAAACTAATCGCAGGGCCTTGTTCACAGAAAATACCTTCCCTGATACTTATCGACCCCATATGGTATCAGTTCGAATTTATGTAGCCTGAAAAAAATGGCTACCGTACATCTAAAATTTTTCTGAATGTGTAATAACTCATTAGGAAGCTATGTAAGGGAAACCACAAACTTTCTGCCCCAGTAACAACTTTGTCTACGAATGTTCGTGTGAATATGACGCATTATATACAATCATACTCTTCTAATTTCTTGAGAGAAACTATTTTGTGTGAAGAATTACAGCCACATTCAGCGCTCAGAATCGATTAAAAGCTCACCTCCTTTTGCCATGAGCTACACTGCTGCTGTTTCGCACGAAGTAATGGCCGCTATCGACAGGGGATCTCAAATTGATTCCGTATTTCTAGATTTCCGGAAAGCTTTTGACACCGTTCCTCACAAGCGACTTCTAATCAGGCTGCGGGCATATGGGGTATCGTCTCAGTTGTGAGACTGGATCCGTGATTTCCTGTCAGGAAGGTCGCAGTTCGTAGTAATAGACGGCAAATCATCGAGTAAAACTGAAGTGATATCAGGTGTTCCCCAGGGAAGCGTCCTGGGACCTCTGCTGGTCCTGATCTATATAAATGACCTGGGTGACAATCTGAGCAGTTCTCTTAGGTTGTTCGCAGATGGTGCTGTAGTTTACCGTCTAGTAAGGTCATCCGAAGACCAGTATCAGTTGCAAAGCGATTTAGAAAAGATTGCTGTATGGTGTGGCAGGTGGCAGTTGACACTAAATAACGAAAAGTAAGAGGTGATCCACATGAGTTCCAAAAGAAATCCGTTGCAATTCGATTACTCGATAAATAGTACAATTCTCAAGGCTGTCAATTCAACTAAGTACATGGGTGTTAAAATTACGATCAACTTCAGTTGGAAAGACCACATAGATAACATTGTGGGGAAGGCGAGCCAAAGGTTGCGTTTCATTGGCAGGACACTTAGAAGATGCAACAAGTCCACTAAAGAGACAGCTTACACTACACTCCTTCGTCCTCTGTTAGAATATTGCTGCGCGGTGTGGGATCCTTACCAGGTGGGATTGACGGAGGACATCGAAAGGGTGCAAAGAAGGGCAGCTCGTTTTGTATTATCACGTCATAGGGGAGAGAGTGTGGCAGATATGATACGCGAGTTGGGATGGAAGTCATTAAAGCAAAGACGTTTTTCGTTGCGGTGAGATCTATTTACGAAATTTCAGTAACCAACTTTCTCTTCCGAATGCGAAAATATTTTGTTGAGCCCAACCTACATAGGTAGGAATGGTCGTCATAATAAAATAAGAGAAATCAGAGCTCGAACAGAAAGGTTTAGGTGTTCGTTTTTCCCGCGCGCTGTTCGGGAGTGGAATGGTAGAGAGATAGTATGATTGTGGTTCGATGAATCCTCTGCCAAGCACTTAAATGTGAATTGCAGAGTAATCATGTAGATGTAGATGTAGATGTAGAACTGGCAGATTGCGAACAGAAGCGGTAAACTCACTGCCGTCTGAGAACAGAACCTGACATTGGTCCACGGTTCTTGGGTGTTTACTGTATGCGAAATCTCGACGCTTGAGGATGCTTTCGAGAAGTGCCTTGTAACGTGGTGTGTCGGAGAAAGCCTCGGGTTGGCGGGTGCGTGGGTCGGTGGTGGGGGTCCCACAACGGTAAGGACAAAGCGGCGAGTTGTGCAGCACTTCCGCAGGAAGCGCTACCGCTGTCTTAGCTCCACTTCGCTTAAATTCTTAATGGTGTCGTAATGAATACGGAATGGCTTGTCGTCGGGCGGCTTTGTGCGGAATGCCCACCAGCGAGGAAAACGCGGGCGTTTAACTTGCCATTACCCCCTGACACGCAGCTGCCGTTAAAGCCGTGCTCATCTTGCAAGGAGGCCGGCTTGAAATGCAGCTACCTGCCACTCAAGCGTAGGGACGTAGGGGGATTCTCAGAGTGCTGGCCACTCTCCACCGTGACTTGTGGCAGCCAAAATGTTGCTGAAATTCTGGAATTTTCTTAACAGAAAATACTGTTGCTTTTATCTTTCCTCGTACAGAACACAGACTGCCTTCTGAAGATCGTACAGAAACGACGCCACACAGTATTACGTTTGTATTCGATAGTGTAACGTATAGGGCAGTGGGGTTAGAGGGAGACAGGAAAGGTAAGGATGAAGAAATCAATTGTGTTGATCTACTTCATTGCTAACTGGCAGATTAAAAGACAGAGTCCTGTGACAATTAAGCAGGGGCCTAGATAACTTTACTTCTGGGGGGTCTGGAGGGGGCCAGTTCTCGCCAAGTACAAGTTGTCCATTCAGATCAGTATCGGTATCACAAAAATCAGCAGCACAGTTCAACGTTTAGAACTAGAACCTAGGTAGCATCTATTGAAATTTCGGTGCCACGTTGAGAGGTATGCAACAACGTTTAGGAAACATTTCTGTCAATCACGTAAAATCTTAACCGAAAAATCAACATCAAGAGATGCCCCTCCCCCCTCCTTTCCTTGCACAGTTAACCATACAATACAGTACACAGCTTATAGTGACCTCAAAACACGGCCATTACAAGAAAATACAGGACAGAATTATGCAGCAATCTATCAAATTAAACTCATATTAGCCAGTTGACAATACCTCGATTAAAATATCCTAAAAGTCGCAGATCTATCTCGCCATTTACATTTACCTTCTTAAAACAATTACATAACGCGCATTACTACTTCAAACCAAGTAAGAGCCTTAAAAAAACATCGTTCTCAAACAGCTATCAGCAGAGGTTTTAAGAAACACTATATAGTCAAAATAGGGCTACCTAAAATACTCAATACTCAAAACGTTTGGAATAAAGATGGCTACTAATTATCGCAGACTAACTTGGAAGAAAACAGCTACTACTCTTCGAATGGCAACGTATGTTAACATGAAATTGTCATAATGTTAATAAAGAATAGAAAATATTCGTACAAATAAAGGAGACAATCATCTTTAAACATGTAACTTGGGAAGTTTGGAGGACGTCTGTAAACTAGTGCCCCTGACACCTAACAAGTTCCAAGAGAGCCAGGAATACGATACACCAGAGCTCCATTTCATAGAAGCCAAACTGACCAGGGAACCATCAAACCTATTGATCATGGATCTTGATGAGTCTAGGTTCGTTGTTGAGGAACCTACCCTGATTACCTGCAAGCCGTTTTTGATGCGACGGCCACTAGTTACCGTGAAAATGAATGTTGTAAAATTATGAGTGCTTGCTATACCTGTAACGTTAAACATGTTTCCACGAAGCGGCGTAGTTTAGCGGCTAGGGTTAATGGCTACCAAGCGGGTGGCACGAGTTCAAATCCTGACTATGTAACTTTTTAGTTTAATCGTACAGAATATCATTAAACAGGAAGTTATATGTCACTGAAGATAGAGAAGAAGATACTCATTCCTAATTTTTACGTAATTAATACCAATCAAACTGGCTGCCAGTACCAATGGACGTACAGTAATGGATTCCTTACGCAACAAGGAGTGAAAAGCGTCTCTGTGCAGAAAAACTATTTAAATACGATTAGTTTTTCCTTCACAGCATAATATACTACAACAGCGCTAGGAAAGGTATTACCTCATATTTTATTATGTATGCAAGAACGATTCGGGAAATTTTGTCGGATTGTTCAGAAAAGAGTTGACGAGTTGATTCATAAATCAAAATCTTTTCACAAGTTCAAAATTCTCCCAAATAGCTAAAGACTAATAGAGAAATCGCTTTAAGGGAACATATAATAAAAATACTGCCTTTAATTCTGCATCTATATAGTGCACCTGCGTTCACAGTTTATAGGAATGATGAAATACTCGTGTTTGGCATCGAAGTTGAAGAGAGAACAAACTCTCCCTTCATTTTCACACGAACTAACGCACTATGTTTTCCGGTATCTGACTATCTGACTAACACGTGTGCCTGCAAGGCAGTAGCCTCATTAAATGTGTGAGGTGCTCTATGAATTTGTGTTTCGGTTGCTCCTAAGACTAATATTATCCGGAATTGTATTCTAGCGATGCAAGTGATAGAAAGTAAGACGATTCTGTAACCTATTGTGTAACAAATGGAATACACATTTCAACAACGTTTGCTGTAATGATAGATTTATTGATGAAATTGCTATGTCGAAAATAATTACCTTGAATAATTCTGCATGACATGGACTACATAATGATGTTCTATACGACGGAAAAAACTACATAGGCGAGATTTGATCCCGTACCGCCAGCACGGCGGCAGCGAATCTCAGCCGCTGCGCTAAGCTCACTTCTCGAAACATGAGTTGCAACAGGTATAAGGAGTACGCAAAAAATTTTAATGGCCGTTTTCCCGGAACCGGGAACCGCTGCATGAAAAGCTGCTAGCTAGGTAATCAGCACAGGTCCCTCTAGTATATGTCTAGGACTCATCAAAATCCGTGATTAACAGATCTGATCGTCCCCCTGTGAGCCAACACTGACCCAAAAAAATATGTCGGAGGCAGATCTTGTGAAAATCGTCCGCAGGTCGAGACACGTGACGCACTCAATCCACGGGCCGGCGTTGTGATGACAGATCTTGCAGATCGCTCGATAGGGAAGATCACGCTTGGAAAGCCGGCTCGCCGGAACGAGCCCCGGGAACAGAACACGGGGTCCCCCCGATCTGGAAGCGACTCAGACAACTACACTACTGGACATTAAAATTGCTACACCACGAAGATGACGTGCTACAGACGCGAAATTTAACCGACAGGAAGAAGATGCTGTGATATGCAAATTATTAGCTTTTCACAGCATTCACGCAAGGTTGGCGCCGGTGGCGACATCTCCAACGTGCTGACATGAGGAAAGTTTCCAGCCGATTTCTCATACACAAACAGCAGTTGACCGGCGTTGCCTGGTGAAATGATGATGTCTCGTATAAGGAGGAGAAATGCGTACCATCACGTTTCCGACTTTGATAAAAGTCGGATTGTAGCCTATCGCGATTGCGGTTTTTCGTATCGCGACATTGCTGCTCGTGTTGGTCGAGATCCAATGACTGTTAGCAGAATCGGTGGGTTAAGGAGGGTAATACGGAACGCCGTGCTGGATCCCAACGGCCTCGTATCACTAGCGGTCGAGATGACAGGCATCTCATCCGCAAGGCTGTAACGGATCGTGCAGCCACGACTCGATTCCTGAGGCAACAGATGGCGACGTCTGCAAGACAACCATCTGCACGAAGAGTTCGACGACGTTTGCAGCAGCATGGACTATCAGCTCGGAGACCATGCCTGCGGCAACCCTTGACGCTGCATCACAGACAGGAGCGCCTGCGATGGTGTACTCAACGACGAACCTGGGTGCACGAATGGTAAAACGTCATTTTTTCGGATGAATCCAGGTTCTGTTTACAGCATCATGATCGTCGCATCCGTGTTTGGCGACATCGCGGTGAACGCACATTGGAAGCGTGTATTCGTCATCGCCATACTGGGGTATCAGCCGGCGTGATGGTATGTGGTGCCATTGGTTACACGTCTCGGTCACCTCTTGACGGCATGAACAGTGGACGTTACATTTCAGATGTGGTAAGACCCGTGGCTCTACCTTTCATTCGATCCCTGCGAAACCCTACATTTCACCATGATAATGCACGACCGCATGTTTCAGGTCCTGTACGGGTCTTTCTGGATACAGAAAATGTTCGGCTGCTGCCCTGGCCTGCACATTTTCCAGATCTCTCACCAATTGAAAACGTCTGGTCAATGGTGGCCGAGCAACTGTCTCGTCACAATACACCAGTCACTACTCTTGATGAACTGTGGTATCGTGTTGAAGCTGCATTGGCAGCTGTTCCTTTACACGCCATCCAAGCTCTGTTTGACTCAATGTCCAGGCGTATCAAGGCCGTTATTACGGCCAGATGTAGTTGTTCTGGGTACTGGTTTCTCAGGATCTATGTACCCAAATTGCGTGAAAATGTAATCACATGTCAGTTCTAGTATAATATATTTGTCCAATGAATACCCGTTTATCATCTGCATTTCTTCTTGGTGTAGCAATTATAATGGCCAGTAGTGTAGACCACGAGAATGAGGATTACTGCGGAGAATTGCAGTGACAGAGGAGATATACAGGGTGTTTCACAATTCATATTACACACGTCTAGAGGTTGTACAGGGGACTTAGTAGACCAAGTTTTACGTAGGAACCCATGTCCGGTAACGTCATCCAACGACGCTATAGAGAGCAAAGTCGCAGTCGTCGGCTCTTGTAATTGCATAAGTGTGATTCCGTGATGTCGTTAAAAACTTTATAGGATGAAAGTACCAATATGAGTGAGGGTCGCTGAAGCGGAAACGAATGAGTCTAAAGTTATAGGCAAAAACCGTTCAGATACCTCTGCCAGTGGAATACATATACTGGTACTCCTGTTGCTACGATTGTAGGGTAGAAAACTTTCAGAGGTTGTAGTATGGGCTCTAAAATGTGTACGTTAAGAGCTCAAAAATAGCTCTGAGCACTATGGGACTCAACTGCTGAGGTCATTAGTCCCCTAGAACTTAGAACTAGTTAAACCTAACTAACCTAAGGACATCACAAACATCCATGCCCGAGGCAGGATTCGAACCTGCGACCGTAGCGGTCTTGCGGTTCCAGATTGCAGCGCCTTGAACCGCACGACCACTTCGGCCGGCCGTTAAGAGCTATGAGCACTTGTTCAGTAGAGGGGATTTGTTTCACAGAAGTGAAGATAAACAAGTGGTTATAGCATCCCAGCTAAGAATTTTAGAGACCACGTTTAATAGACATTTTTTTCTTGTTTTGGTCCATACTACCACCTCTGAAAGTTGCATACCCTACAATCTCAGCATCAACAGTACCAGTACATGTGTTCCACTGTCATCACTATCAGGACGGTTTTCACTTATAAATTTCGACTCGTTCGTTTCCGATACAGATATCATCACCTCAAACTGATACATTTATCCTTCTCCATTATCCTACCAAGTGTGTAACATCATCTCAAAATCACCCTGTATACACATACATTTACAGTAGCCGGTGCCTATAACTCTGGCATTCTGTAGCGTCGTTGGATGAAGTTTCCGGACATGTATTGCTACGTAAAACTCGATCTACTAAGTCCCGTCTACAACCTCGATGAGTGTGTAACATGAACTGCGAAACAAAAAAAATTCAAATGGCTCTGAGCACTATGGGACTCAACTTCTGAGGTCATTAGTCCCCTAGAACTTAGAACTAGTTAAACCTAACTAACCTAAGGACATCACAAACATCCATGCCCGAGGCAGCATTCGAACCTGCGACCGTAGCGGTCTTGCGGTTCCAGACTGCAGCGCCTTTAACCGCACGGCCACTTCGGCCGGCGAACTACGAAACATTCTGTTTGTAAGAACTAGGAAAGAAATGAAAATGCAGGAAGACTATTTAGTATTTTTTTGCACAATAAACAGTGACCAAGTGAAACAGGAGTTGCAGCGGCAAATGAAAAATTTTAATGACAAAGTTTAATGAAAAATAGACAGTTAAGGAAACGGTTATTTCAGCGTTTCATCTGGAGTGCAGTTTATATGATACTGAAAAACAGACACTATACATACGCGAAGAGAAGCGATTAGACGTTTTCGAAAAGTGGATGGACCTGTAAGGAGATAGAGAGAGTGAATCTGAGAGACAAAATATGAAAAATGAAACTATTAAAAACCATCAATGAAGGAACTATATTACCAAGGATAGGCAGGAGTAGGAAAAGATCATTCTAATAGGACAGGCAGCATAATAACGTAAGCTCAATAGAAACCGTTAATGTGTGGAAGGTTAAGGAATGGAGAAGGTACCAGCTTGTGGATGACGTTCGGTAAATTCGTTATACTCGGAAAGCAAAAAGTTGAAGAAATAGCAAAGAATGTGGGGCTCGCAGAGACTGATGAGCCTAGGACAGAACACGTGATAATGAATATCTGATGATCAGGGTATGAAGTACGGTTTTGCTAATTCATAATCCAATAGTAACCTAAAAGATAACTGTCCTGTTGTAAATGCGGTATCCAGGCGGCGTTTTTAGGAATCTAGAGCAACGAAAGAGCACGACGAATGTGCTAAACAGGTTGCTATGTGCCGACAATACTGTTAATGGGCCCCGCAGTGCAACAATGGCGGAGAGTCAGCTGGAACGCTTTGTTTACGCGTGACAAATGCACGCGCCGCAGGAAGCCCGCCGACTGAAAGCTCACGTATATTCCCAGCTACTTGTCATTTACCCGACCATTCATTAAGGAGCCCACAGAAAGGAGGAAACATCATTTTTCTGCGCTTTGTGTACGCTAAATAACAATTTACTTTGCTATTGTTTGCAAAATTAGGACGAATTATAGGTCCCGAATGAAGTCCTCGCTCCCTCTGCCCCCTCCACCTCTCTTTCTCGCTCCTTTCAGAGCTGTGGTCGAAAACGGTTTAATGTAAGTTTTTTATTACCTGTTTTAGGCCTTTGTTCATTACAAATGGTTGTAGAAAGAAAAGAAGCTAAAGAGCAGCATTCGGCTAAAAATTTTAAACACAGTAATAAATTATAGTAGAGTTTTCCTTCCGTTTTTCGCTGACAAACAAATTACGACATAGGTCCTTGTTACAGGTTAGCAAAGTCACTGAGAAAGAAATGCAGAAAGAAAAGCTTGAAGAATCTGAAGAGTGTGAGTGTAGAGTCTGTAGTCTACACGCCGAGTCGATGTCTATTTCAACCCTTCGAGTTCCAATAATATAAAAAATTAATTTTAAATTGCCCTTTATCATCATAGAAAGAAACGAATTCAAGAAGAAATTGTCAAAAAGTAAACAATTAATTATTTTAAAGAGGTGGTTTCGCTCTGGACTATAATGTTAAAGTTTTTCACACAATTACCATTTCTATAGTACTTTATTTAATCCCAACACTGGCTGTCTAGTACAGGAGCTGGTTATGATTTATTTTTAAATAAACGCAAAACATTCTTTTACGTTCCGATAAGACTTTTGACGAGCGGATGCCTTACCCAGATGATTCTTATTCTTATTTTATGCTCTGCTGTGCCAGCTGGCGAATGAAATCTCCTTTGCTGCATTTTTTTCATAATCTGATGATACCTCACAAGGGCGAAAGGTGTTACTGGTACTATTAAAAACAATTTTGCAACTGAGATTGCTTTTATTTTAAAAAATTACCTTTATTGTTATAGTAATACAAGAATAAATTGTCAAAAAATTAACAATCAATTGTTTTAAAGTTGTGGGAAGTTCAGTTTTCAAACACCTATCATTTCATGAGATATATATGAAAGCAATTTCGTATTTTTTCCTACACGAAATCCCAGACTCAAAACTTTCGTGAACTCGTAGTGCCTAAAACAAATAAAAGTCCTAAATAATAAGCAATGTGGGCCTAAAATTTAATAAATATATTTGAAAAGCGCATACTACTCCACAGGTATCATTTTGAAACACTCATAACAGCGGTAGTGCAAATTCAAATTTACGTTGCAATAACTTCAGACATAATTACTTCCACTGTCAATGATCTCCTCAACACGATCACTACAAAATAATAAAAAAAAACCGGATATCTCAATTTCCTAGAATCACGCAGTATAATCTACGAGCCGACTGTTGCCTTGAATGCTGAAAGTGACTGCTACAGTGTACCAAGTTCCTAGAAGTACCTCAGTGTACCACTAGATGTCTCTGTCTTGTAATTTCATCGGTGGTTTTAAGTGAAAGGCACTGTAACTTCAATAAATAAATAAATAAAATGCGGTTTCATGCAAAAACCACTTGTACATAAAGCGGTGTAAAAGGGAATATTTTTCCTCTTTACGTTTAATAACGTAAACTGAATTCCAGCAAAAGACCTGAAACTTCTGAACTTCTATTTGCTGTACTCCTTCTCGCCCGTGGAGAAGGAGAGGAAAATTAATGTTTACATCGGAAACTGGGTCGGAGTGGAAATGGATGGGGAGAGATATCGGCAATCTCCTTTTCACAGATATCAATATGGCGATCAACTTAAGTGATCTACGGAACCACCTAAATCCCTTTCTTAGACGGCCTGACGAATATTCGAACATCACTACCGTAGAACATGAGTCCAGCGTTTGGAATATTGTGCACCATATCCCAATTTGTTTAACGGACATCCTTCGAAAACAGTAACCGTTCAGTTATCGCTGTTTTTTACATGATACTCTGATGTGGCAAAACATTATCAGCACTGCCGACTGCAAGATCGCATGTCAACTGGTAGCTTTGCGGGCACTGATCAGCCATAACATTCTGGCCACCTACCTAATATCGACATAAGCCCGTCCAGGCGATAGCAGCGTCGCCTAACGAGGAATGACTGCTAGTCAGACACACGCACGCTGCATTTATACTGAAGAGCCAAAGGAGCTGGTACACCTGCCTAATATCGCGTAGGGCACGCGCGAGCACGCGGAAATGCAACACCACGACGTGCCATGGCCTCGACTAATGTCTGAAGTAGTGCTGGTGGGAATTTACACCATCAATCGAATAGGGCTGTCCACAAATCCGTAAGAGCACGAGAGGGTGGAGATCTCTTCTGAACAGCACGTTGCAATGCGTGCCTGATATGCTCAATAATGTTCAGTTTGGTGGCTAGCAGAAGTGTTTAAACTCGGAAGAGTGTTCCTGGAGCCACTCTGTAGCAATTATGGACGTGTGGGATGTCGAATAGTGCTGCTGGAATTGCCCAAGTCCGTCGGAATGCTCAATGGACATGAATGGATGCAGACGATCAGAAGGGATGCTTACGTAGTTTTCACCTGTCAGAGTCATATCTAGACGTACCAGGGGTCCCATCTCACTCCAACTGCACATGCCCCACACCATTACAGAGCCTCCACCAGCTTGAACAATCCCCTGCTGAAATACATGATCCACGGATTCATGACGTTGTCTCCATACCTGTACACGTCCATCCGCTCGATAAAATTTGAAGCGAGACTCGTCCGACCAAGTATCATGTTTCCAGTCATCAACAATCTAATGTCGATGTTGAAGGGCCCAGTCGAGACGTAAAGATTTGTGTCGTGCAGTCATCAAGAGTACAGGAGTGAGCCTTCGGCTCCGAAAGCGCATATCAATGATGTCTCGTTAAATTATTCTTAATCTGACATTTGTTGATGGCCCAGCATTGAAAACTACAGCAATTTGCGGACGGGTTGCACTTCTGTCACGTTTAAAGATTCTCTTCAGTCGTCATTGTTCCCGTTCTTGCAGGATCTTTTTCCGGCAGTAGCGATGTCGGAGATTTTATGTTTTACCGGATTACTGATATTCATGGTATACTCGTGAAATGGTCGTACGGGAAAATCCTCACTTCATCGCTACCTCGGAGATGCGGTGTCCCATCGCTCGTGCGCCGACTATAACACCACATTCAAACTCACTTAAATCTTGAGAACCTGCCATTGTAGCAGCAGTAACCGATCTAACAACTGTGCCAGACGGTTGTTGTCTTATATAGGCGTTGCCGACCGGAGCGCCGTATTCTGCCTAATTACATATCTATCTGTTTGAATAGGCATGACTATACACGTTTCTTTGGCGCTTTAGTGCAGTATCAGTGAGCGTGCTGTCCGTGTGCAGAATGGAGAAGGTGTGCGACCTATCTCATTTGGACCGAAGGTAGACTGTGATGACCCAGAGGTCTGTTACGAGCATTTCGGAAACTGCACGACCTGTCGAGTGTTCGAGGAGTGCTGTGGTGAGTGTCTTCAACATGTGGCGAAACCAAGGTCAAACCACGTCCAGACGTCGTGGGGTTGGGCGGGCACCCCTTATCACAGATGTTGGACGTCGTAGGCTGGGGAGACTGGTAAAACAGGACAGGTGGCAAACAGTGGCGAAACTACCATCAGACTTTAATGCTAGGTAGAGTACAAGTGTGTTTGAACACATGGTGTACCGAACACTCCTAGCGATGGGACTCCGCAGCCGACGATCCTTGCATGTGCCAATGTTAACACCACAATATCGACAACTATGACTGAAATGGGGGCCGGGTTCGATTCCAGGCTGGGTTGGAGACTTATCTCCACTCAGGTACTGGGTTTTTGTGTCGTCTTCACCATCATCATTTCATCCTCATCGACGCTCAAGCCGCCGAAATGGAGTCACCTCAAAAGACCTGCACCAAGCGATCAGGTCTACCCGCCGGGAGGCCTTCGCCACACGACTTTTCATTTCACCTCAACAGTGTCTCAGTATCAAACGCTACCAGTTAACCATTTCCTTTCAACATGTATAAATTTAACTTTATCCGTGCTTTTAACTATTACATTTCATCACTGTAATCTCTGCCTGCTGGGTGGTAACGTGCTTGCCTCCCATGCAAACGGGTCCGGGTTCGATTCCCGGCGGGGTGGGAGATTTTCTCCGCTCGTAGACTGAGTGGGTGTTGTCCTCATCATCATTTCATCCCCATCACAGGCGCGCAAGTCGTCCAATGTGGCGTCGACTGAAATAAGATTTGCACTCGGCGGCCGAACTTTCTCGGATGGGGACTCCCGGCCAACGATGCCATACGCTCAATTTATTTTTATCACTGTAATAACTTGTACGTTTTGAAAGCCCACTATAGACTTTATCTATTGTACTCTTCATTTACAGCATTCCGTACAATTTTCTAATGGTGAAATATGTATAGACTTAAGGTAGCGACATCTAACTAGCTTACGGCACTACCATTATGTTGTAGCTACTATTCTGCACTGTGTTATGAACAGTAACGCTATTGACAGAATAAATCTGCCGGGGGTGTGGCCTAGTGTAGACTGTATTTTAAATACACTATTGGCCATTAAAATTGCTACACCACGAAGATGACGTGCTACAGACGCGAAATTTAACCGACAGGAAGAAGATGTTGTGATATGCAAATGACAAGCTTTTCAGAGCATCACACAAGTTTGGCGCCGGTGGCGACACCTCCACCGTGCTGACATGAGGATAGATTCCAACCAATTTGTCACACACAAACAGCAGTTGACCGGCGTTGCCTGGTGAAACGTTGTTGTGATGCCTCGTGTAAGAAGGAGAAATTCGTACCATCACGTTTCCGACTTTGATAAAGGTCGGATTGTAGCCTATCGCGATTGTGCCTTATCGTATCGCGACATTGCTGCGCGCGTTGGTCGAGATCCAATGACTGTTAGCAGAATATGGAATCGGTGGGTTCAGGAGGGTAACACGGAACGCCATGCTGGATCCCAACGGTCTCGTATCATTAACAGTCGAGATGACAGGCATCTCATCCGCATGGCTGTAACAGAGCATGGACTATCAGCTCGGAGACCATGGTTGCGGTTACCTTTAACGCTGCATCACAGACAGGAGCGCCTGCGATGGTGTACTCGACGACGAACCTTGGTGCAAGAATGGCAAAACGTCATTTTTTCGAATGAATCCAGGTTCTGTTTAAGCATCATGATGGTCGCATCCGTTTTTGGCGACAACGTGGTGAACGCACATTGGATGCGTGTATTCGTCATCGCCATACTGGCGTATCACCCGACGAGATGGTATGGGGTGCCATTGGTTACACGTCTCAGTCACCTCTTGTTCGCATTGACGGCACTTTGAACAATGGACGTTACATTTCAGATGTGTTACGACCCGTGGCTCTACCATTCATTCGATCGCTGCGAAACCCTACATTTCGTAAGGATAATGCACGACCACATGTTGCAGGTCCTGTACGCGCCTTTCTGGATACAGAAAATGTTCGACAGCTGTCCTGGCCAGCAAATTCTCCAGATCTCTCACCAACTGAAAACGTCTGGTCAATGGTGGCCGAGCAACTGGCTCGTCACAATACGCAAGGCTGTTATTTTAGTCAGAGTTGGTTGTTCTGGCTACTGATTTCTCAGGATCTATGCACCCAAATTGCGTGAAAATGTAATCACATGTCATTTCTAGTATAATATGTTTTTCCAATGAATACCCGTTTATCATCTGCATTTCTTCTTGGTGTAGCAACTTTAATGGCCAGTAGTGTATGTGACACGATGCTAAGCTGATTTTGTGTATATTTAGTGACGACGCCACTGTGGCTTTATTGTATTAGGATAGGCCGCGTCAGGGTATGTTTCCAAATCCATGAAAGCAATAATTTTCCGTTATGGCATTTTTATTGTTTTAAAATATTATCTGTCCACTATTGTACATCGTTTCCCATTTACGCTACAGATGTGAAGATGATCATTGCTGACCGAAACCGGTAGTCTAAGGACCAACCGTTTTGTGACCGTTGACGGGAATACATAAATTTATTGTAGAGGTCCCGTGACTATCCACGCAGTGTGATTGTAGGACGGTGTAATCACGAGTATAACTTGCGCCGAAGAAATGTTGCACTTGACAGTTCGCGTTACTTCAAGTTAAATGGATTATGCTCCAATAGCAATGTTGCAACAGCAGCCTCTATACACGTAACAGTCGATACGGTGTTCCGTTCCATCTCGTAAATGTAAGCTATTGAGCAGTAACAATGTATATAAGAATTCGTTTTTGAACTGATACTACAATACTAGCAAATAAACGACCACATAATAATGTAGATATAAGTGTAACAAAGCGCACATTTTCGATAATATAGCAAAGAGATACAGAGAATAAGGATTTGACGATGGTCGATGTCTTCAGTTCAATAGGGTACATAGTTCAAAAACTAAATAATAGTCGATATTGTAACTTCTCGCTCAACGTCTTATAATGACACTGAAGTAATAAATAACCGATATTCGTAGCTTTTCAGTCACCAGTTTACGACGACAATGGTGCAATTCCATCCAGCTCCCTATCGTCACTCCTGTTGCAATCAACGTCAAAACCGTCTTCATCGTCGTCATCAGTAAGACAAATCATTAGCTGTTCATGATCACTGATGATACCTTCCATCGTCTGTGCTGCTCGAATAAGTTTTTCGACGTGCTCGATCTTTTTGCTCTACGAGGCTGCGACCACATTGGCAAGCCTTTCCACCTCCATAAAGGACTTTTATGGTCCTTATGTACGTATTCAAGCTCACTCAAATCAGTGAGGTTGAAATGGCAGTGATATGGTGGCAGCGTTGTTACAGTATGATGCTGCTCCTTGGTGATTTCATTTGTTACATGTGTAGGCGTCGTAGACTTATTTTCTTTTAACAAGTGAGTATAAAAGCCGTTTCATCATACTTATATCAGCAGTAATATTTCGCGCTTGTAACCGCTGCATCATAACGTCCTTCCGTTCCTTTGTGGTTGGGGCTTTTTTCAGTATCGCTGAATGATATGAGGCACAGTCCATTACAATTGTGTAAGGAGAGGAAACTGGTTTAAAAGGTTCCTGAACCACTAAACAAACTGCGTGGTGTCCATGTCCTCATGGTACTCAACTGGTTCTTGGAACGAAAAACTAGAAGTGCATCAGGGACAAAACCACTACTGTTTGGAGTGTCATCCGTCCAGCATTTACTGACATCTTCCCCGTGTTAGCCCACGTTTCATCGTTCCATGTTATGAAATGAACGTCTTTGCCCACAGTTTTGTGCAAGAAAATGCTACGTCCGTCTACCGTTTTGTAACGGATACCCATATTTTCAGCACGATTTTTAGTAACCTTTTCCCACCCTTCACTCTCTTTTAACGACACTACTAACTTAACTATAGTAGGATATAGGATACTCTTTCCTGCTGTAGTAAACAGAAACATGCCTGTGAATTGTATCAGTCTGAAAAGAATTTGAGTCAGTGACAGAAGGAGGCTGCTTTTGCTTCTTACCAGGGATCGCTAAATATATGTTATTTGAACCTGATGGCTCGGAACCGTTACGGCTATCGTCTACGTCTTTTAACTTTTGCAATAACACTCTCTGACTTAGTACTGTTCTTACACTAATCTAAGAGTTTATGATGTTCGTTCCATAACTTCATCGGCAGGAACTGATAGATATCCATGTATACTTACGTATTCTTCCTCCCATTCGCAAAATTCACCAGTTCTTCGTAGTAACTCCAGTGACTGGATGTTTAGCGCCACGACTCGAGACAAGAGATTCTGGGCGAACGAAGTCTTTTCGGTGGTATTTTCCAATAGTCAGAACTTCTAAACCGCAGCGAAACAAAGCACAGTCCATCTCAAGTGAATGGTAGAAATCAAACATAGAGCATGTTTACGTTCACGCAGAACGAAGCCGGGAATGCGGTCGGTTCGCGCCGCACGATTAGCGTCTCGCACCTCTCAAAAAATGGTTCAAATGTCTCTGAGCACTATGGGACTTAACATCTGAGGTCATCAGTCCCCTAGAACTTAGAACTACTTAAACCTAACTAACCTAAGGACATCACACACATCCATGCCCGAGGCAGGATTCGAACCTGCGACCGTAGCAGCAGCGCGGTTCCGGACTGGAGCGCCCAGAGCCGCTGGGCCACACCGACCAGCTTCGCACCTCTCGTTCTTCATTTGTTAAACTGTTACGCTGACAACTTAAAACGCATACGTCAAGTGCAATGTTCCAGCGGGTTGCATACAGACAAAGTCCACATCTCATCAAAAAAACATGGAGGCCGGAGGCTTGCCTCACCTGTAAAGCAGGATACGTGGCGGATCTGACGACAGAGTACTATTCTGGTCCAGTCACAAGTGTTTTAAAGCACACTGTCCAGCATAGGTTGTTGAACATTGAGCTCCGCAGCAGATAACCCCTACGTGTTTCCATGTTGATACGACATCGTCTGTTACGTCTGGAGTGATACAGTGAGCACGAGGTGGTCGGGATAGGATTGAGGGTCAGTGGATATGTGTCGCCCGGTCGGATGAATTACATTTCTTGTCATACCAGGTCGGATACAGTAGTGATATTCAAACTGTTTTCCTCCACATACCCCCCAAAACAGTTTTCCATTCCATCCTGTACCCCTAGGTATAGGCACTAGGACTATCCCTAGAGTTATCCTTAATTCAAATTATGCACAACCATATCTAAAATATATTATAAACTTAACTTATTAAATAATACAAAAAGCAGTATTATGTTATAAATGTGTAAAATAAATACAGGAATTATATTACACATAACACACACACACACAAATTATGTGCATTTGAATATTTTTCTGAGCCATTAATGAAATGGCTGGATTTGTTTCCTGGACACCAGCTCCTCTATTTGTGTCTGAATCCATGTTAATGCGAGAATCAAGGAATTTCTTTGTTTCACTTTGATTGCTGTTAGTCCAAAGAGACCCTGCTCACTCAGATAAGTAGAGGGGAATGGGAGAAGGTGTGTAGTGGCAGTGTCGTCAAGTTCAGAATACTGTTTGCGTCCGTATCACCAGAAATGATAAACTGAGATGTTTTCACTTTTTATTTTCAGCGCCGGCCGGAGTGGCCGAGTGGTTCTAGGCGCTACAGTCTGGAACCGCGTGACGCTACGGTCGCAGGTTCGAATCCTGCCTCGGGCATGGTTGTGTGTGATGTCTTTAGGTTAGTTAGGTTTAAGTAGTTCTAAGTTCTAGGGGACTGATGACCTCAGAAGTTAAGTCCCATAGTGCTCAGAGCCATCTGAACCATTTTTATTGTCAGTGAACTGTCAACATACATTTCTAAAAGACTTTCTTTTGTTTTGCCGGAAGACCAGAGGAATTGATGGCGGTGGTGAAAAACGGATATGTAATCCGTTGTTGTGTATTATCGTCTTTCTCATTGTCTGAAAAGCATTTTAAAACCTGTAATCTGAGTTTTTGTACATAGAATTTGACTATTTTCAAAAGTCCACCAATAATACTAACTTCATTTTATTCACTGCGTCTCAACACAGTTGGAAAAACTGCAATATTCCTTTTATTGATGTATTCAATATAAATAAAACTTTCTTATAAAACTTCTTTATTTTTTCACTAGCATTAAAAATATTTCTGTCAAAACCTTGGAGCTGAAGAGTGGGGTCGATAAATTTGTTGAATGTATCTGTCAAATAGGGTAAGTGGCATATCCACTCTTCATCTTCAAAATGCTTTACCAAATCGGATTTCTGTTCTGTAAGGAACATTTTGTCTCATTTCTTCAGTTAAAAAAGACGAGTCAATACGCGTCCCCGTGATAATCGGCGCACCTCTGTGTGCAAAAACAGTTGAGTGTACGTAGCTCCCAACTACTAACACTTTTTCTGAAATTTAACCAATACGAGTAACAGGAGCTCTTTTTCTTTTACCTGTCAGTAATGCAGCACCATCTGTTGCCAAGCATATAGGCAAGTTCCATAGCAAATTTAATTTTAATTGTATAAGATTATAAAGATTTTAAAAAATATCCTTTCATGCTGTATGTTCTGGTAATTCGTTAAATCCTAGAATTTCATCAGCAATAGCACCTTTTTCCGCGTCAAAATGCCGAACGTACCCTAATGTTCAGAAAAAAAGGTCATCTTGAACGACTAGAGATTAGGACGTTCGTATTCACAGCACATGTACAATTGTATCTTCTGCAGAAACGATTAGCGTTTCACTCACCTCGCTTAAACATGTGTCCTGTTGCCTAGTAGGCGCAGGGTCTGCCATGGTCCCCAATAAGTTGTTCCATGTTTGATAGCACCAACGCGTATAAGACACGAACGGCTTCCTGTGGTATAGCCATGTATGCTGCATTCACGTGGTTATTAAAGTTCATTTGTAGTGGTTGGCGATGTATCACAGCGCTGCACCTGTCGTTTCACCATATCCCACACATTTTCGATTGGCGAGCAGTCTGTCGATGTGGCGGGCCAGGGCAAAAGGCTGGCATCCTGTGACACCAAAAAGGCATGTGTTTCTGCAGCAACAAATGGTCGTGCATTGTCTTGCTGAAAAATGGCGTCAGGTCGCACTAGTCACAGTGCCCTGGACACGCACCAAGTGTGATTTGAGATTCTACCCAACAGCACCCCACATTACAAGGCCTTCAGTTGGCTCTGTATGTCTTGTGCGAATGCAGTCACTGTCATGCCGCTCCCCGTCTGCGGCGAACCAAAATACGGCCATCGCTTTCAAACAAACACAACCCGGTTTCGTCCGAAAACACTATCTGATGCCACCCCTATCCTCACTAACATTGTTCTTATATTATTGCCGTTTAGCATGTTCCTGCACATTCGTCAATGATAGGCGGAGAAGTGAACGACGCGCAAGTAACCCATGCCGTAATAAACAGCGATGGGCTGTCACCGTTGATAGTGCAAGATGTGTTACACTGTTCCCACTATTGTGCCAGAGCCGACGACGACGCAGATCTGCCCTGCAATACCACTGATATGAGGTGTCGAACCTCTTGGACGTGGTCTGGGTGTTGCGACTTGGGTGTCTCGTCATGTTCTACGGCCTTCAGCCATGCATTCTGCACACACCCGTTGCACTGCCGAAACACTTGGTCCTACAGGAGCAGCAATTTCCCGTATAGATGCATCACACTCTCTCATTCCACTAACGCGCCCTCTTTCAAATTCACTGATTTGACGGTACGGTTCGCGCATATGTCTGTGAGCCGTCCTGCAAATCTACTCAATTCACACTGATCCATTATCTTCGGTTTTTAGCGACAACGAGAGCCGCAGGCACATTTTACCGACAGGTGGTGTTGCCCCGCGATATCAATGTCGACCTTGTACCCGTATGCCGACATGGTTCAAATGCTAATCATACCTGAAGAAGATACTAATGTACCTGTCCTGTGAATACGAACGTCCTATCTCTAGTTGTTAAAAGTGTTCTGTTTTTTCTGAACATGAGTGTATATAAGTAGCTCAACATCCTCAGAAACATCACAATTTAATCGATTTGAATCGCAAATCTTTTGTCGATTTCAATAATTTCACTGTTTGATCAACAATACATTGGCCCTTACCATGAATTCTACGTATTAAATCTTTGTCAGAATTCGTAATTGTTTTGATTATTTTAAGCTGGATTTTTGTGTAACATTTTATTCGCTGTAATCAAAGAACCAGGGATAACAAGAGGTTCAGCTGCAGTATAAGGTGATTTCTTTTTGGCAACTAGCAACCGTAACGCATACAATAACTGCAGTGACACCTTTGTTGATTTTGTGCAATTGTGTATTACGTTTGAACTTTCATCTCAATATTCTTTTTTGCTCGTACAAAATTGAACTAACATTTCTTTATAATCCCTTACTACGCTGCTTTGCAGATGTCCAAAGAAAAATTTGAACTCTGCTTTCATCGTCCTAGGAGTTTAACACAAGAATCTGCAGTGCACATTGGCAGTGTTCCTTTATGAAAGTAACTGAAAAGAATCTACCACTAGACTGAGATTATGAGCTGAAGACGTGATAATGTTTATTGCTCAGCATAGCATTGTCAGTGTGGCACACATTGCTCTCTTTCGGCCGGCCGAAGTGGCCGTGCGGTTAAAGACCGCTACGGTCGCAGGTTCGAATCCTGCCTCGGGCATGGATGTTTGTGATGTCCTTAGGTTGGTTAGGTTTAACTAGTTCTAAGTTCTAGGGGACTAATAACCTCAGCAGTTGAGTCCCATAGTGCTCAGAGCCATTTGAACCAGCCATTGCTCTCTTTCGATGATGATTTTTGGTAATTGCAAGAAAGAACACATGAAAGTAAAAAATTTGTATTGCTTCTCTACTCTTTGAAAAGTGTACTGCTGAGTTCAACTTGTATTCCTGCTAATAAATACGGAAGTGCTACATGAATCGATTTTGTCTGCATTTGTGCAAAAGTGAGTAGTAATGCTCCTACCAACACTCGAATGATATCAAATTACTGTCTTCTTCATTCTGATTTCTTCTAGTTTCTCGTGCGAGTTCGAGTGCATAATCGAGTCATTCTCCTATTTTGAAAATGGGCGGGTGGTGTGGCCGAGCGGTTCTAGACGCTGCAGTCTGGAACCGCGCGATCGCTACGGTCGCAGGTTCGAATCCCGCCTCAGGCATGGATGTATGTAGGTTTAAGTAGTTCTAAGTCTAGGGGACTGATGACCTCAGATGTTAAGTCCCATAGTGCTCAGAGCCATTTTTTTGTGAACGACGATAATAAACGTGAATGCATCCATACATATTACTTATGAATTAATTTGCTATTTACCTATTGCGAAGGCTATTCAAGTCAGTCCTCCAACTAATTTATTTTAATACAGTAAGTTAACTGCGACTCATTTCATTCCTATCATTTGCAAAAGGGGTATAATTTGCATATTCTGAAATTCAAGTGTCAGATCATTTATGTATATCTGCATGTAACACTATCGTGTTTAATCTTGCAATCGGTATTTCAGGATGGATATATATTTATCTCTGTTGCGTCAGTGGGCTACTGGTATTCTGACAAGAATATGAAGTACACTGATCAGCCAGAACATTATGACCACCTAGCTAATACGCTAGGATAACAGTTGCGACGCATCGTGGTATGGAAGCAATGACGCCATGGTAGGTCACTGAAGGAGTTGGCACCACATCTGCACACACAAGTTACCCAATTCCCGTCAATTCTGGAGAAGGGGGGATGAGCTCTGACCCCACGTTCAATAAAATCCCAGATGTGTTCTATCGGTTTCAGATCTGGGAAGTTTGGGGCCAAGACATCGACTGGAACTCGACACTGTGTTCCTCGAACCCTAGCCTTGTGGAGTGGTGCATCACCTTGCTGAAAAACGCCACAGCCGTCGGGAAACATGATCGTCATGAAGGGGTGTACGTAGCCTGCAACCAGTGTGTGATACTCCTTGGCCATCATGGTGCCTTGCACGAGCTTCACTGGATCAATGAATAGCCACACGAACGTTCCCCAGAGTATAATGGAGTCGCCGCCAGGTTGTCTCTGTCCCACAGTACAGGTACCAAGGAGTTGTTCGCCTGGAAGACGACGGATTCGCCCCCTCCCATCGGCATCATGAAGAAGTTATCAGGATTCATTACACTATGCAACGCTTTGGCACTGCCCCAACGTCCAGTGCTCGACTAAGTCTTAGCTGTCGATGTCGTGGTGTTCGGTGCACTGTGTGTTCAGACAAATGTGTACTCTGCCCAGCATTAAAGTCTGATGTTAGTTCCGCCACAGTTCGGTTCCTGTCATGTTTTACCAGTCTGCCCAGCCTACGACATTCGACATGTGTAATGATGGTTGGCCGCCCAACCCCACAACTTGTGGACGTGGTTTCACCTTGGTCTCGCCACGTGTTGAAGACGCTCATCACAGCACTTCTTGAACACCCGACAAGTCGTGAGATTTCCGAAATACTCGTGCTGAGCCTCTGGGCCATCACAAACTGCCCTCGATCAAATTCAGACAAATAGTACCACCTCCCAACTCTACACACGATCACCACCCTCACTGATACTGAATGCACCACGTTTGTGTCTGTCTAGCAGTCATTCCTCGCCTGGTGACTGCCATCGCCTGGTCGGGTTTATATCGATAGTAGGTCAGTGGTCGTAATGTTCTGGCTGAGCAGTGTATTTAACACGCTGATCCAGAATAAAATTCTTCTGGCAGTCACACTGTAAGACGTCGTGGTCTCCTGACCTTCATTGCTTACATATTCCGCCCTCACAGTCATATTCCGCACATCAAGACGCTTCATTCGAACCCAAACTCGATAAGATAAAGTCAATGTTGTATGAATTCATGTAAACGATATGCAAATAACTAATAAATCGCAAGTGCGCAGAGTGGTTGAAATACTCGAGGCTGGCATACACACATACATTCCAGACACGACGGTCACAGGAGCTTTTAGTTCGAGAGAGGCAACCGCACGCCAGGAGGCCAGTCCCAACCCATCTACATCGGCTGGTGACCGCCCGTAGATCAGACAGCGTTTGCCCGAGTGAAAGGACGACCCCGTGTTCAGCTTAAAAGCAAATTCCGCTACATTGTGTGGCAGCGGCCAGCCTACACATTCTTTACACATAGCACGCAGTTTCAGAGATTTTCACGGGGAGACAGCAAACGCCAAACGCCGATACTACAGATTCCCGGATTGGTCGCCTTAAACGAAACGTCATTCTCCCGTTTTAGAAGAGCAACGCTGATTGGCAGACAATATTTCTGATGCCTTGAGCTGAAGGAGTAATGGAAGAGACCGAAAGATATACCCCTTCACGTCTGGCGTGGAGAGGGACCGTTCCGTTGTCGCTCTTGGAGCGAGAACACGTAACGAGAGCATGCGCGATCGTACGTGTACTCAAAGAGCGAGTAACAAGTCTCTCCTCAGTACTCCACTGGGAGAGCACCTTTGTCGAGAGCGAATCGAAGTGCAACTTCATATTGAGTCTTTGCGATTAAGCGTTGTTCACTGTGTTGGCCGCCACACTTTTTGTGCGCTGTGAACGGACAGAGTTATAGTTACACGCCTGCGAGCAAATTTTGAGTGGTATCATGGTGTACCACGCCAATAGTTAGACTAGGGGCGAATAGGAGTCCTTGACTTCATCAAGGCATAGGGAGAGTTTGATTGGCGAAGGTCAATCTAGATAGAACAAGAGTTATCTTATTTGTCAGCAACGAGCGGCGCAAACAGCAGTCATCGCAGCTTATGGTATTGTGTGCTACAGCTATTGCGAGCCCCATATTTCCTCCACAACAGTACCCTTCACTGCATTTCACACACGACAGCCTCGACCGTACATAGCAAGATTCTAATGGATAATTATTCAAGTTGAGTAGGCGTGGCTCTCTGCCATTCTGCCAAGTCAATAACAATCTTAAACGTTGTATAGAAATTTCATTAGCGAATCCTATCCTTAACAGGTAACTTCCCATTCCGAAAAGAACCCGGAAACAAAGTGTTCAATTCATAACTAAAAGTGCCATTGTGATTTCTCAGAATTCTTGCCAAATAAATAATAATTTTCGTTAGTTTCATGTTTTTCTTACACTAACTAGCACTACTCCAGTACCCAAGTATCCCACTAGTTACGTAAGAAATTTTGTGAATTTTTGTGTCATTTCCTTACAGCGGATGACTCCAGAAAATATTTATTGCTGAAAGTTTTTCAGGCATTTCTCTTTAGAACGTTAGGAGCGTCTATCTGACTGCTGTAGTAGTGTGGGAGTGGAAATTGCATCTTGCAAGAGCCACAGGGTAAAGGGTACATCTCAGATCAATCCCACGCTCACAATACGTGACAAAATGCAACAAAATGTAGCAAAGAAACTACAAAAAATTTCACACTTTATTAATCAGCATATCGATGACGCAAAAATTTTAATGTAAAATGATTGGATTTATTGTAAATCAGAGAGAGCATAATATAGATGGAGCATCTGCGAGTCAGAGCTCCTCCTTGGGCGCAGGCTGCGCGCAAGCCCGGATCTCCTGGCGGACTGCGTCGTACTCGAGGCGCATCTGGTCCATGACGTCGGCCAGGCAGCGGTTACCCCGCTTCTGCTTCTCGCGGGCTCGCTGCAGTTGCTTCTCCAGCTTCTTGTCCGCCACTTCCTTCTCCTTGGACGCCGACTTCACCTCTTCCGACTTCACGCACTTCGTTATGTGTTCCATTTCGCTCATCGACGGATCGGATTTCTCAGACCTGCCAAATACAAAAGGTAAACACTGTTCATTCTTTACCCATCATACGAAGTGGAATTAGCTGATGTTAAAATGAATGTTCTAATGAAAGGGCTGCCTCGAATATTCTAGCAGCTACGTGTAATCGACTACCTTTTGGATTTCAACATAGCGCAAGATTTTGCCAGTATTTTTAATAAAATCGAGATTTGCGATTACTTTACATCAAACCACAAATTCTTTGTGGAAGGAGGTGACCAGGGAAGCAAGAATATGATTGACAACGATAAGACAGCTAGAATAGACTGCTTGAGGTGGATGATCTACAGGGTGAAAAGTATTTAAACCATCAAACTCTGGGAGGCTGTAGGGGACATCAAAATAAATATTTTTCCCTAATGTCATTTTTTCCTATGAGGATTAGGCTCTGAGCACTATGGGACTTAACATCAATGGTCATCAGTCCCCTAGAACTTAGAATTACTTAAACCTAACTAACCTAAGGACATCACACAACACCCAGTCATTACGAGGCAGAGAAAATCCCTGACCCCGCCGGGAATCGAACCCGGGAACCCGGGCGCAGGAAGCGAGAACGCTACCGCACGACCACGAGCTGCGGACCTACGTGAGGATTATCCGGTGGATGCCATATTACGCTCTTCAGTTGTTAGAGGCCGTATTACGATCTTCAGTTGTTAGAGGGCGTATTACACTCTTCAGTTGTAGGCAAATGCTCTCCACCAGTGTAGTAGTGCATTGTCTCTGTTTAGTAATGGAACGATACACCCCGAGTGAGTACACTGATATGGTTGGTGCGTACTACGTAGCGCACCACAACGGACGAGCCGCACAGCGGATTTATCAACAACAATATCCTAATCGCCGTATCCCGCATTATACGACCTTTGCTGCTGTGTACCAACATCTGCCTGAGACCGGGTCATTTAGCAGATTACCTGGACAGGGACGCCGTCGCACGGTAAGAACGCTGCAATTTGAGGTTCAAATGGCTCTGAGCACTATGGGACTCAACTGCTGTGGTCATTAGTCCCCTAGAACTTAGAACTACTTAAACCTAACTAACCTAAGGACATCACACACATCCATGCCCGAGGCAGGATTCGAACCTGCGACCGTAGCAGTCGCACGGTTCCGGACTGCGCGCCTAGAACCGCGAGACCACCGCGGACGGCTGCAATTTGAGGAAGCTGTCTTGCAGCATGTGGAGCGGAATACATGGGGACGAATAAGACGAATGTAAGAACAGTCCTTCGAGAGCAATTGTTACGTCAATTTCACTTACATCGTGTCCACAACCTGGAACCAGTTGATTATCCACCCAGAGCACAGTTTTCGCAGTAGTACCTGGAACAGTGTGAAATGCATGCTACATTTGCATCCTCTATGTTGTTTACCAATGAACCAACGTTAGGGCATGATGGAGTCTTCAACATGCACAATTTGCATGTTTGGAGTGAGGATAACCCACATGCCACAGTTACTAGCGCTCGTCAAGTGCGGTTCTTCGTTAATGCGTGGGTCAGTGTTGTCGGGGGCTGTTTAATTGGGCCATATCTCCTACCTAGGCCATTAAATGGCAGGCGCTATTACAATTTTCTCACAAGAGCATAGCAAGGAAGACGTCCCGCTCCCTACAAGACAACACATGCGGTTCCAACAAGACGGGGCGCCAGCACATTTCAGTCGTCGTGTGCGCCGATTCCTAGACCGACGGTTCCCAGAAAAGTGGATTGGCAGAGGTGGTCCTGTACCATGGCCTGCTCAACGGATATGTCCCTTCTGGACGTTTTTGTGTGGGGAGAGATGCGCAACCTTGTTTACGCAACTCCTGTTGCATCAGAAGAGGCTCTGGTTGCCCGGATAGTAGCAGCAGCAGGAACAATTCAGGGTACTCCTGGGGTTTTTGCCCGTGTCAGGCAGAACATGATCCGACGGTGTAACCTTTGTTTACGTGTCAATGGAGGCATTTTTAAAAATCTACTGTAACTGAAATTGGGTTGTGTTAATGTGTTGTCTCTTGGTTATAAAAAAATGGAAAAGTGTTTGTTGGTTCAATTAATTTGCTGCCAGAGAAATCTTCCCCTGCCGGTTTAAATGCTACTCATAGGAAAAAATGACATTAGGGAAAAATATTTGTGTTGATGTCCCCTATAACCTCCCAGAGTTTGTCGGTTTAAATACTTTTCGTCCTGTATGATTGTATACTAAATATTTATAATAACTTTATACTTCAAATCACGAGGCCAGGTATGAACAAAGTTACTGGTAACCATTACATAGATTTTATAAAGTGTCCAGACATTCAACTACGAGAAACATCTACGTCCTCTTTGGGTAAAGAGCATGGTATTACCAGACTGGAGGCTATAGTGTACAACTACAAAATGGATCGTGTGTTTGACCCTGTTGAAGCTTGTTTAAGTATTTTAAACTCTAACAATCAGTATTTTCTATGTGCTCCATTGTACTCTGTGCAATTCACATTCATTTGGTGATGGCTAACTAATAACGTACAGAATAGTTGAAGTGTGGTGTTTAACAACGTTCTGCAGCTTGTCTGCTGGGATAACAAGAACACCCGAAAATTGAGTGGTGTACAAATAAACCTCCCAGGCTTTCAAGACCGAGAAAATCTTATAAATTATGTTCTGTCTGCATATAGTTTTAGTTATCTACCTGTAAACTACGTAAAGATTCTTAACACAGGCCCCAACAAAGACGATATAATTATTGTACGGAAGTGCTATATTAAAGCAGGAGAAACAATCCAAGACATGGTTCTCCACAATACCATCACATATAGCTATTTCCGACATTCCTTCCTGTAACTAATGTTATACCACAAGTCGTAAAAAAAAAAGAACCATTGTGTCAAATAGACTTAAGCCATTCCCTATTAAAGAAATTATTTCTTCAAGTCCAGATAATGATTAAGTGTAGGAGAAATAAAATTGGAAACAGAAGAGGTTCAGGCAAAAAACGAAACTTGAATTATATGACGAAAACGACTACCACATAGGGTGGATATAGACTGCTAATACAAAAAGAAGGCATGGCAGGTGTACCGGCAAGATTAACATATTACTTTACACACAGCATTTGGAAAAGTATGGCCACAAGTGTAAAATACAAGATATCAGCATTTACTGTAAACAGCAGTGGTACAGGGTGTTTCAAAAATGACCGGTATATTTGAAACGGCAATAAAAACTAAACGAGCAGCGATAGAAATAAACCGTTTGTTGCAATATGCTTGGGACAACAGTACATTTTCAGGCGGACAAACTTTCGAAATTACAGTAGTTACAATTGTCAACAACAGATGGCGCTGCAAGTGATGTGAAAGATATAGAAGACAACGCAGTCTGTGGGTGCGCCATTCTGTACGTCGTCTTTCTGCTGTAAGCGTGTGCAGTTCACAACGTGCAAGTGTGCTGTAGACAACATGGTTTATTCCTTAGAACAGAGGATTTTTCTGGTGTTGGAATTCCACCGCCTAGAACACAGTGTTGTTGCAACAAGACGAAGTTTTCAACGGAGGTTTAATGTAACCAAAGGACCGAAAAGCGATACAATAAAGGATCTGTTTGAAAAATTTCAACGGACTGGGAACGTGACGGATGAACGTGCTGGAAAGGTAGGGCGACCGCGTACGGCAACCACAGAGGGCAACGCGCAGCTAGTGCAGCAGGTGATCCAACAGCGGCCTCGGGTTTCCGTTCGCCGTGTTGCAGCTGCGGTCCAAATGACGCCAACGTCCACGTATCGTCTCATGCGCCAGAGTTTACACCTCTATCCATACAAAATTCAAACGCGGCAACCCCTCAGCGCCGCTACCATTGCTGCACGAGAGACATTCGCTAACGATATAGTGCACAGGATTGATGACGGCGATATGCATGTGGGCAGCATTTGGTTTACTGACGAAGCTTATTTTTACCTGGACGGCTTCGTCAATAAACAGAACTGGCGCATATGGGGAACCGAAAAGCCCCATGTTGCAGTCCCATCGTCCCTGCATACTCAAAAAGTACTGGTCTGGGCCGCCATGTCTTCCAAAGGAATCATTGGCCCATTTTTCAGATCCGAAACGATTACTGCATCACGCTATCTGGACATTCTTCGTGAATTTGTGGCGGTACAAACTGCCTTAGACGACACTGCGAA
This sequence comes from Schistocerca nitens, assembly GCF_023898315.1. Lineage (NCBI taxonomy): Eukaryota > Metazoa > Arthropoda > Insecta > Orthoptera > Acrididae > Schistocerca > Schistocerca nitens. The sequence goes on from NC_064616.1 coordinate 259,900,371, forward strand.
CACCTCGTGGTTTATGCAAGATGGTACCCGGCCACATCGCACGGCCGACGTCTTTAATTTCCTGAATGAATATTTCGATTATCGTGTGATTGCTTTGGGCTATCCGAAACATACAGGAGGCGGCGTGGATTGACCTCCCTATTCGCCAGACATGAACCCCTGTAACTTCTTTCTGTGGGGACACTTGAAAGACCAGGTGTATCGCCAGAATCCAGAAACAATTGAACAGCTGAAGCAGTACATCTCATCTGCATGTGAAGCCATTCCGCCAGACACGTTGTCAAAGGTTTCGGGTAATTTCATTCAGAGACTACGCCATATTATTGCTACGCATGGTGGATATGTGGAAAATATCGTACTATAGAGTTTCCCAGACCGCAGTGCCATCTGTTGTTGAAAATTGTAACTACTGTAATTTCGAAAGTTTGTCTGTCTGAAAATGTACTGTTGTCCCAAGCATATTGCAACAAACGGTGTATTTCTATCGCTGCTCGTTTAGTTTTTATTGCCGTTTCAAATATACCGGTAATTTTTGAAACACCCTGTAGATTCACTTGGCGTTGCTCGTGCACTACTTGAGCGCGTTCGATTCTGCTGCGCCGCGCCCGCCGTGGTGAAAACACGCCGCATCGATATCAATTCGATTGTCTTCCCGCTGTTCCATCACAGAACTACGCCGGCTACGGAGGACACGAAGTTTTTCAACTATTGGATTCCATGCAGAATTCAATTGAAAACCTCCGTCTCTATTAATAAGATACTCACTGTCAGACAGTCACATTTCCACGGATTCATTAATAACACAACTACAAAAGTTAGATATATGGGCCACAGATTTGGTCCCACTCTAATTGATTATATGACCACGGAAATACAGTGGTCGGCAATGGAAGACTTAAAAGGCGGAAGGAGGTGAGTATGCCACTGATCTTCTACAATGCGATCCTGCACAGTACGCGTCGTTTGCCCTATATAAGATTTGCCGCAGTCGCACGGAATGCCGGCCGGAGTGGCCGAGCGGTTCTAGGCGCAACAGTCTGGAACCGCGCGACCACTACGGTCGCAGGTTCGAATCCTGCCTCGGGTACGGATGTGTGTGATGTCCTTAGGTTAGTTAGGTTTAAGTAGTTCTGCGTTCTAGGGGACTGATGACCTCAAATGTTAAGTCCCATAGTGCTCAGAGCCTCTTCTTTGCTCCGTTGAAATGGTTCAAATGGCTCTGAGCACTATGGGACTTAACATCTGTGGTCATCAGGCTCCTAGAACTTAGAACTACTTAAACCTAACTAACCTAAGGACATCACACACATCAATGTCCGAGGCAGGATTCGAACCTGCGACCGGAGCGGTCACGCGGTTCCAGACTGAAGTGCCTAGGACCGCACGGCCACACCGGCCGGCTTTGCTCTGCCGCTTACAGATCTGCAGCGCTCTCTCCACTTGCTGGGACGAATACCCATTCTTCAGAAACACAGTCTGCAGTTGCTCCAGTTCCGTTTGCAAACTATCTGTGTCAGAGATGATGTGGGCTCGGTGAATCAAGGTCTTCCAAACCCCAATCGTTTGTGCCGGACGGCGGCAAGTAGCGGCTTGCAAGTAAAGGTCTGTGTGAGTAGGCTTTCTATGACCAAGTGAGCCATCGCAACGCTCCTTCTCCATCTCCAAAGTAAATTTTATGTTTTCGTGTATGGAGTTCAGATGTTGCAGGAACTCTCGCAGACGATCGAAATCATGAGGCCAAACTATAAAAGTGTCGTCAACGTATCGCCAAAATGCTGTTGGTTTAAAAGTGGACGAGGCGAGCGCTCGCTCCTCAGAATTTACCATAAAAGGTTGGTCACCAGGCGAGATAAAGTACTCTCCATGGCGACACAGTCTGATTGTTCATAAAACTCGTAGTTAAATAAAAAATATCTAGAGGAGAGGGTGTGCTCAAACAGCGCTGTAACGTCAGCGCCAAACTTCTTGCTAATGAGACGGAATGAGTCCACAAGAGGTATATTTGTAAAAAGTGAGACCACATCAAAACTGACCAACAAGTCATAACTTTGCAGCTGCAATAACTTAAGTCTGCTGATGTAATCACAAGAATTCTTTATGTGATGTGGAAAATTTTCTACCATTGGTCTGAACAAAGACGTCAAGCAGTTTGCTAAGTCGTAGGTGGCTGCTCCAATATTACTCATAACTGGACATAATGGCACATTATCCTTGCGGATCTTCGGCAGTCCATATAGCCTAGGTGAGACTGAACTATTTGGTTTGAGTTTATTAATTACCCCCTTTGGTAAGGAACTGTTAGAAGTGTGGTGTCACCGCCAGACACCACACTTGCTAGGTGGTAGCCTTTAAATCGGCCGCGGTCCGGTAGTATACGTCGGACCCGCGTGTCACCACTGTCAGTGATTGCAGACCGAGCGCCGCCACACGGCAGGTCTAGAGAGACGTCCTAGCACTCGCCCCAGTTGTACAGCCGACTTTGCTAGGAAAGGTTCACTGACAAATACGCTCTCATTTGCCGAGACGATAGTTAGCATAGTCTTCAGCTACGTCATTTGCTACAACCTAGCAAGGCGCCATTACCAGTTTATATTGAGATTATAAATTATGTATCATCCAGAGCGATGTTCTCCAATTATGGATTAAAGTTAAGTATTCCAAGATCTTCGTACTTTATTTGCAATTCTCAAGACATTGTCCTGTTCCAGACCTCACGCCAGTCTGCGTGAGCTTAAACGCGTGCCTTTCGGCTACCTCCGAGTGGCTTGGCTGTCTTGCCAAGTCACTAAAGTTGGCGACGAGTGTAAAAACGGTCTTCTTCTTTATACTTGCTTAAATTATTTGTGTCATGGCTTCGCCACAATCTCCAGATGTACTGTCCGAATTTTATCGCTTGCAGAATCAGCAGACGCAGGCCTTATTGGATGCCCTTGTACAGCTCGTCCAGGGTCAACGTGCAATGCATAACGATGCGGCCGCCGCCGCTCCACCGCTACCGCAGCCACAAAACGCGGTTGCACCACCTTTTCGTCCTTTTGATGCGGCACTGGAAAGCTGGACGGAGTGGTCACGCCAATTTGGGTTCCATCTCGCCGCCTACAGAATTCAAGGTAACGAGCGGCAGCTTTTTTTGTTGGCATGTGTCGGAATGTCCACCTAGCGTGTGATAGTGAAATTGTTTCCCCGACGCGACGTAGCAACTCTGTCCTACGACGAAATTTTGTCTGCATTAGATGCATATTTCAAGGAATCAGTCAAAGTAGTTGGCAAACGGTATACGTTCTTTCGTACAAAACGTACGGCCGGTCAAACTAATCGGGAGTGGGTTGCAACTTTGCAAGGCCTTACTAGGGATTGTGCTTTTGAGTGTGAATGTGGACTCCCTTATTCAGATACTATGGTACGTGCACAGAACGTTTCTGAAGTTCGTATAAGGGAACAGATTTTGAAACTAGTCAATCCCTCCCTTCAACATGTGATAGACATATTGGATAGGCAAGACACACTTGACTTATCAGGAATCATTTGAAACTTCGCCAGCTGTGTGTCACATTAACCAGCCCGCCGGGCGAGCTGCACGGAACAGTAAACAGCCCTCGCGCCCGTCCGCGCAGTTGCCGTCAAGCTCTCTGCTACGTGTGCCGCGCAAGCAAACAAATGCAGTGCTAAAATCATGCCCGCGGTGTGCTACTAGACATTCGCGTGAGAATTGCCCCTCCCGCCAAGCTATTTGCTTTTTCTGTAATAAAAAAGGACATGTTCAGAGTGTTTGCCAGAAAAAGCTCAGATCGGACACTCCCAACCATTCCAGGCCCTTTGCTTCGCTCCGGAATCGAACCAATAATACTCAGGCTCGTGAACCTTCGCCCATGGACATTCATGTAGTTCATTCCACTCTGCCCAGCGCCACTCTCTCTAACAGTGACTGTGTTCGTCCCTCAAATAGTGTGCGTCAACGTCAACGGAAATCCCGTCAAGTCGCAAGTGATTCTGTACCAGTGTCAGTTCACGTTGCACAAGACAGTCGCTCTTGTCGTCAGCAGGACAATAAACTTTTTGTAGATTTGGTCATTAATGGCAACATGGTCCCATTCCAGCTCGATACCGGAGATGCAGATTCACTAATCAATAAAGACACGTACAAACAACTGGGCACACATCCGTTGCGTGCCGCAAATGTTAAGTTAACTAGCTATTCCGGTCAGAATATCCCTGTGTTAGGACAGTGCAGCCTTCTTGCAACATACAAGGGACAAACAAAACTTGTGTCATTTTACGTACTTCGTTCTTCTTCTGCAGTGAACTTGTTTGGTTTAGATTTATTTCAGTTGTTTAACTTGTCCATAGTCAATCAGGTCCTATCAGTGAACCAGACTGTGCCTTCAGCCAGTGTTTCTCGTCTATGTGACGAATTTGCAGACATTTTTGCACCGGGCCTTGGTTGCGCTAAGAACTGTGCAGCACATTTGGAACTGAAAGTAAACGCGCAACCGAAATTTTTCAGAGCGCGAAGTTCCGCTGTTTTCCACACCACTCGGGTAGTAGGATCCTTATCGACTTGGTGAAATGTTGAGTCGCTTAATAAAACATTGATCCGCTACGACTGGTCTTTGTCAGTTCCATTGAAGAAGCTGTGCGCCGTCTTGCTGTAGATGAAGTTGAGGAAGTACGCCGGGAGTCTTGTCGTGTGTTGACCTCCTTTTACCCGGCGTAGTGCAGTAACGTGACGTGGCATGGACTCAACAGCTCGCTGGAAGTCTCCTGCAGAAATATCGAGCCATGCTGCCTCTATAGACATCCATAACTGCAAAAGTGTTGCCGGTGCAGGATTTTGTGCACGAACTGACCTCTCGATTATGTCACATAAGAGATCGATGGGATTCATGTTGGGCGATCTGGGTGGCCAAGTCATTTGCCCGAATTGGCCAGAACGGTCTTCAAACCAGGCACGAACAATTGTGGCCCAGTGACATGGCACATTGCTATCTATAAAAATTCCGTCGTTGTTTGGGAACATGAAGTCCATGAATGGTAGCCAAATAACCATTTCCAGTCAATGATCAGTTCAGTTCCATTTAAAAACATCCAACACCATTATGCAGCCACCACCAGGTTTCATAGCGTCCTGTTGACAGCCTCGGCCCATAGCTTCGTGGGATCTACGCCACACTCGAACTCTATCACCAGCTCTTAACAACTGAAATCAGGACTCATATGACCACGCCACGGTTTTCCAGTCGTCTAGTGTCCAAGCAATATGGTCACGAGCTCAGTAGAGGTACTGGACGCGATTTCATGCCGTTAGCAAAGACACTCGCGTCCGTTGTCTGTTGCCATAGTCCATTAACGCCAAATTTCACCGCACTGTCCTAAGGGATAGGTTCATCATACGTCCCACATTGATTTATGTGGTTATTTGAGGCAGTGTTGCTTGTATCTTAGCTTTGACAACTCTATGCAAACGCCGCTGCTCTCGGTCGTTAAGTGAAGGCCGTAGGCCACTGTGCTGCCTGTGAGAAGCAATACCTGAAATTTCGCAACTGCCATTCTGCGTTCAAAGTCCGTTAATTCCTGTTGTAGGGTCATTATCACAGGTTTGCGGACTATGGACTATGACAATACGAGCATATAAATCGGAACAGACAGTGTTTCCGTTAGTTCTTTTCCTAGTAGAGCATCTTTCCCCTTCTGTCTTGCTTTCCCTCAACTTCCTATGTTATGTCAGTTCCACATCACGAACCATACCGCAGTAGCTATGGTCACAGCGTGTGAATGGACGCCGGCCAGTGTGGCCGAGCGGTTCTAGGCGCTTCAGTCTGGAGCCGCACGAGCGCTACGGTCGCAGGTTCGAATCCTGCCTCGGGCATAGATGTGTGTGATGTCCTTAGGTTAGTTAGTTTTAAGTAGTTCTACGTTCTAGGGGACTGATGACCACAGATGTTAAGTCCCATAGTGCTCAGAGCCATTTGAACCATTTTTTTGTGAATGGACACCTTTTCCTGGCTGAAACGCTTTTACATCCAGTCAGGCCGCAAATCTATGTCATGTAAGCCTCTACAACCCAAATGGAAAGTATCCTCTCTTAAACCGAGTTTGTGATATTTTTATAACCCTTACCATTTACGAGAGTTAGTTCTCATGACACTGTATTCTCCAGAAGGTGGTTGAAAATTTTGTAAATTAATATAGGCAGTCTATCCAAACAGTTGCCAGGCTTACATTTTTCATGACATATAACCGATGTAAGTGCAGCGACTATGGTGGTGGCTTGAACTAACCGCTGTAAACAACAAATGTGCGTAGGTGAGTGGCACTGTTAAGTAGCGGACATGCAGCCGTAGTTTGTCAACCGCGTAACCAGCATTCAAGCCAAAGTGACGCGAGCGTTTAACAGCATCCCAAAGAAGGACTTTCCTGACTGTTTCACGCTGTTGCGTTGTAGGGGGAGACCATGTAGAACACATAAAGCATTAGAACCACTATCTTAAAGTGTATCATAAACCTAAAAACACCCCCTCACTCCTTGGATCCGCACTTGTGAAGAAGGAGCTGAAGTTAACCAGTGCACAAGAATCCAGATTTTCAAGAGCCAAATAAAAGGAACAAGGCACAAGGGAATTAAAGACATTTGCTGCCAATGGGCACTGATTTATATCTGTGGGGCAACTTAAAAATTTGTGCTAGAATGGGATTCGAACCCACGTCTACTGCTTACTAAGTAGATGCACTGACCACTACGCCATCTGCACACAGTAGTCAGAACACCCACACGGACTACCCTAGCGACCTCCCGTCAGATCCAAATTCTCAACTTACACCACACACTACTGATGTAGTGCCCCTGTTCATTAGCCTCATTACTCGCGGCATCTCGCCCATTCCCGTCAGAGTTCGAGCTTTGTGTGCATCTGCACTGAAGGGAAGAATGACCGCTATCACATATATATATGTGGCGTCTGTCCTTTGAAGCTTCGGCACAAATTTTCAACTTTCCCCAATGATACTGGCAGCTAATGTCTTTATTCGTGTCTTTATTCAGAATGGCTGCAGAATCAAAATAGTGGCCGTTCTTTCGGACATATATGTAAATGGATATCGTATGATATTTTAGGGGAGTCTGTCATCAGCGTTAATGCAAATTACACAGCTGCCCCAAATACATGCGTAATACGAAACAAAATCCGTATATATCATAAAATTGTATGTATGTATACAGGGTGAACATTAATAAAACCGACAAACTGCACGGATGATTTCCTAATTGAATGGAGGAAAAAAGGTCCTATAAACATGTGTCCGGAAATACATCATTGCCACGGTAGATGGCACTGGCGAATGACAGTTCCTTTGACCACGTGCCGACTGTTCCTTGTGTGTTTCAGGCTGTGTGATTGACGCAGTGTACTGTAAGCAGCAGGATAGTCCGGCATTCATGCCAGGGACAAGCCGAGATAGTGTTTGTATACGACTAAGCACAGGGAAACGGGCGAGAGACAGCACGGCTATACCAGGTTTCTGTGATATCGGGCCCTTTCAGATAAACGAACGTGCAGGAGGCAGCGAACTGTGCGTACACCAGGTTTGGAAGACCAGGTTCTATCGGATCATGAGACAAACCCTAGTACAAGCTCCAGGCAAGTGGCCCATCAACATGGTGTAAGCCAAAGGAACAATTATGTGTATCCTGCATGACAACCGCTACAATCCCTATCACCTGCAATCCCACGAAGGCCACTCTTAACATCTGTTGCGACGTGGATGCGATACAGCTTTGTACTGTGTTCCAGGACGATTGCTATCGGTGCACGCACACCGTCCATTTCCAGACACATGTTCATAGGACTTTTATTCCTCCGTTTCCAGTCAGGAATCTGTCCCTACAGTTTGTCGGTTTTATTTACGTTCATCCTGTATATGTATCATATCTCCTAAACTATGCATCGATTCCAACCAAACTTGGTACACATATTACATATGCTCAGGAAAGGAATACAGTGGGTGTACGAATCAGCAATCTCCTTTGGAGGTAGTCAATAAAATCAAATCAATATGGAATGTTGTTAGAAGGAGACAGGAAAAGTAACCACTGGGGTAGGTTGTATTACTGTTAAAGAGAACGAGACCATCCTAACCAACAGTACACAAGTAGCTAATGTATTTAACAACCATTTATTAAGTGTAGGAAAAAAAAATTGGTGAGAACAGTTCAAAAGAAAAAGCTAGGCAGTACATGGATGAGTGTGTTTTGAAAAACTTCAGCCACATTAAGTTTCACGTAACAACCTCTTGTGAAATAAGTAAAATTATTAAGTCTTTGAAAAATAAATGTTCTGTTTGAGTAGATGACATACCCAATAAGATATTAAAACAATGTGGAGCATTTACAGCTGACGTTCTGAGTCACATATGTAATGCATCACTAACTCAAGGTATTTTCCAACACAGGTTAAAATATGCCATTGTTAGGCCTCTCTATAAAAAGGGGGCCACCACAGATGTCAATAATTATCGTCCAGTATCCTTGCTTACAGCATTCTCAAAAATCTTCGAGAAAGTAATTTACTCAAGAGTGGTTAGCCATCTCAACAGTAATGGGATACTTTGTAAATCACAGTTCGGATTTCAAAAATGCTGATCCACTGAGACGGCAATATACAGTTTCACTGTCCACATAATAGAGTCTTTAAATAGTAAAATGTCACCAATAGGAATTCTGTGACTTGTCCAAAGCATCTGATTGTGTGAAGCATGACATTATGTTACAGAAACTACGATTCTATGGTATAAATGGAATAGCATATGGGTGGTTTAAGTCATACCTACAGAACAGGAAGCAAAACGTTTCCTTATATGGGTCAAGTGATTTAAATAACCCCACTTCATCTAATTGGGGCGAAATTACATTAGGTGTTCACAGGGTTCGATCATGGGTCCCCTTCTGTCCTATATATATATATATATATATATATATATATATATATATATATATATATATATATATGAACAACCTCCCTTTCTATCTGAAACAAGAAGCTGAACTGACACTGTTTGCTGATGATACAAGCATCATTATTAATCCGGTAAAAGAAACTCCAATTGAAAATGATACAAATAAGGTCTTTGGAAAAGTCATTAATTGGTTTTCTGCAAATGGGCTTGCTCTAAACTTTGAAAATACACAGTACATCCAATTTTCTGCTGCAAAAAGTACAATTCCTTCAAAAAATATAACACATCAACGAAAGTCAGTAGACAGGATAGAGCATACTAAGTTTTTGGGTGCACACATAGATGAGAATCTTAATTGCAAAATTCATATTTTGGATCTTCTAAAGCAACTAGGTTCAGCAACTTTTGCAATCAGAATAATTGCCAATTTTGAAGATATAGAAATGAGTAAGCTAACATACTTTCACTCTCTGATGTCTGAATAATATTTTGGGGTAACTCAATATTTAGACAAAAAGTATTCACTGCTAAAAAGAAAGTGGTTAGAATAATGTGTGGTGTTCATAGTCGCACATCTTGTAAGCATCTTTTTAAAAGATTGGGAATTATTACAACAGCCTCACAGTACATTTACTCACTAATGAAATTTTGTTCTCAACAACATGGACCAGTTTAAAAACAACAGTGACATTAATGATTATAATACGAGAAAAAAGAAACACTTACACTATCCTTTGCTCAACCTATCTTTGGCACAGAAAGGAGTAAAGTATGCTGCTATAAAAATTTTCGACAAATTACCAGATGAAATAAGGTGTGTGAGAAACAGCAGTCATAGCTTCAAAAATAAATTGAAATCATATCTCCTTAACAACTCCTTCTATACCATAGATGAATTCTTGAATAGAAATAAATAAATCTATAAATATAGTATATGCATTTTGTGCCATTTAAGGGAATGGGGTAAATAACAGAAATATTAATCTTTAACTGTGTGTTGTTTTGTAAATTTTGTTTCATATGTGCATTTCTTGTGCACTTGACACTTTCCACATCATAACGGCTACTGTACCGTGCGATTGATCAATGGAACACGCAACCAACTAACTAACTAAGAGAGTGATGGGGTAGAAGTGTGGAGCAGTAGGTGGACAGAGATGGGCTAACAGAAGACTGGAATAAATATATACCTGGGCAAAGACAGGTGCTCAGCTAGTAATTAATAAAAATGATCGAAATGCGTCCAAGAAATTGCAGTTAGCCGGGAACCCGTTAGTTAAGTATTACAAGACTTCTAAGGACGTTGGGCTTTCCACATGCTCACTTGTTCTTCTACAGCAAAATGAAAGGAGTAAAATAAAAAAATAAACATCGTTCACTGGCGATACACAGACCGCCTCCGCTAGATTGGACAAAGGCAGAAGCATGCGTACGTACTCCTCGATGCAGTCGAGCAACTTGCGCTGCAGGTTGAGCAGCAGCGGCGCTACAGTGTCGACGGCGACGCGCACGTCCTCGCGCAGGCGGAAGCCTTCCTGCGCCTCGTCCTCGACGCAGAGCCGCATGCGCTCCACGCCGTCGGGGGACAGCGCGCGCGCCTTCTCCTCCAGCTTGGTGACGCACTCGTACGCCAGCACCCCCGCGTCCTCCGCCTCGATCAACGTGTCCTCCGCCAGCTCCTGCGTCTTGTATAGCTGCAGCCACAACACATGTGTCTCATTCGTTGTTCAAGCATATTCTCTCTCTCTCTCTCTCTCTCTCTCTCTCTCTCTCTCTCTCTCTCTCTGGCATTCCCACTCCATATACAGGGCGAACACATTCGGGCACTCTAACGTCTCAGCACGACTCGTTGTATAATAGCAATATAAAAATGTCTGTAATGAAATTTCATTCCTTGCATACTTTCGGTAGAAAATGAAAGTCAAAGAAAGGCAATTCGGCAAGTCTGTAATTGCAAGTGTGACAAGTGTCGTCATTCAATATTCTGTAACTGTCCTGCCTCGTTCGTGCAGTGGCTAGTTTTGCTTTATATTACTGAAGTTCGGGAGCTCGATTCCAAGTCAATATTCAGTTCTCTTTCTAACTCTGATCTGTCAAATGTGTGACTAGGGCCTCCCGTCGGGTAGACGGTTCACCGGGTGCAAGTCTTTGGAGTTGACGCCACTTCGGCGACTTCGCGTCGATGGGGATGAAATGATGATGATTAGGACAATACAACACCCAGTTCCTGAGCGGAGAAAATCTCCGACCCAGCCGAGAATCGAACCCAGGCCCTTAGGATTGACAGTCTGTGGCACTGACCACTCAGCTACCGGGGGCGGACATCTGCCAAATAATGGCGTACTACACAATAATTATTGGTCAAACGTGACAGAAACGTTCATAGTTAATTATAAATAAATTAACTGTTGAAGGATAATGACAACTATAGCCGCGCGGGATTAGCCGAGCGATCTAAGGCGCGGCAGTCATGGACTGTGCGGTTGGTCCCGGAGGAGGTTCGAGTCCTCCCTCGGGCATGGGTGTATATGTTTGTCCTTAGGCTAATTTAGATTAAGTAGTGTGTAAGCTTAGGGACTGATGACCTTAGCAGTTAAGTCCCATAAGATTTCACACACATTTGAACATTTTTTGATAACTATAAAATCTATGTGGACAGCTTAAACGAACGTACTATATTCACTACGGGTGGAAGGCATGGAAGGGTGTAATGCAAGGACTAGAACACAGTAAATGTTTAAAGGCAAAACATATCTTTAAAAGTGGAATAATAAAAAGCATTGTACTCTCATTATTGTGTTAGTATTAAGTAACCGATACTGTTTCGAGTAGAAACTGCTGTAGTTCTTGTATAGCAATTAGTGCGGCAGTTAAAAATTAGAAAAAATCTACTTAGACGTGGAATCGAATTCTCTAACTCTTGGCATTCCATTCGGAAACAGTACCCACTGCATTAACCGTGCAACACAGCCAGACAATACTGAATGAAGATACTCGTCATACATGAGATTATAATGTTGTTAAATAGCCTTTCGACTTTTCCACCGAAAACATGGACGGGACGAAATTCTGTTAGCGTCCTTTTTGTTCTGTCGAGAACTAGGAATCGCGCTGTTGCATCCGCGTGCGTGAAGTTTGGTTCTCCCTGTATATGTAGACGTTTTAAAAATATAAGTGTCTGGATCTACACTGACGGGGAAAAAATGTTACACCGTAAAGCACTAGTCCCATATTTGTTAAACTTAGAGGTAATTTTAATCACGTAACGAGTATTAAACGGTTATGGCTCTGAGTACTATGCGACTTAACTTCTGAGGTCATCAGTCGCCTAGAACTTAGAACTAGTTAAACCTAACTAACCTAAGGACATCACACACATCCATGCCCGAGGCAAGATTCGAACCTGCGACCGTAGCGGTCGCTCGGTTCCAGACCGTAGCGCCTAGAATTAAACGGTTAAATTTCCGTAATATTCGGAATCGATATCTATCGTCAACATCAGCATGCGTTGTGGCCACCAAGAGAAACGAATACACTCCTGTATTGGTTGAGGTAGGGACTCGGATAGCTTCCGAATATTATCTTGGGGAATTTCTTGCTATGTCAGTCTCACTTCACCTCACGAAGACTGCTGGCTGAAAGGTGATATTCCAGACATGCTCTACGAGTGACAAATCATGGGAAAAGCAAGGCCAGCCTAGGATCCGTACATTCCACAAGGCGTTTATGGTGTGAACTGCAATGTTGGGTTTTGCTTTATCTTTCCGGAAAATGTCGTTTAGTACTCTGGTCATGAAGTGGATGACTAAAGTGTTTGCCATTCTAACTACATACCAAGGAGAATTCAACATCCCATCAACAGTTACCAAGACAGTTCTCAATAATTTATCCATTTTAATCGCAGCTAAGCTCCGTGGCTGTGTAATATATTATTTTAATAAATACAACTACCGGCCGTATTGTTATGTATTTTTATTTAAGTTAATACGAGTTTCGGGCTTTCACCTCTCTTCAATTAGCGTAATATATATTTGAGTCTTTGTGCAGTACGTAGTTACAACATCGACAGCAAATTGGACGCTATAACTACCTTGTGCAAAATAACAACTTTGCTTACTTACTACGCTTCGCGAGGTGTTTATTTACAACGTATTGCTGTTGAGGTGTACTTACTTTCTTCTCTGCTTGTTGTTATTGCGATCCTCGCCCTTATGGATGTGGCACAAACGCTTTTGTACTTCCGTTTAGCACAAAAACAGCCCTGTATTCTTTGTTTACCTCCGAAAATACATCTATGGTCAAAGTTTACTACTTACTTACTGGTCAGCTATGGTCAGAGTTATATCTTGCTTACGCTTTCCTTATAACTAAAAAGAACTGACAGTATTTAACATGAATGTGCTGAGAACTCTATATGGTTCTTCAATGACTGCATTAGTGACTGTTTAGGTTATATGGTATACCATAAAAAAGAAAAATATAGTACATTTTATATAGAAGAACACCAAGCAGAGTAGAAAGTAAGTACACCTAAACAGGAATACACCGTAAATATACCACTCGCTAAGTCTAGTAGTTGTTATTTTGCACAGGGCAGCTGCAGCGTCCAGCTTGCTGTCGATGTTTGAACCATGTACTGACTGAAGACTCAAATACACTACCGCTCAAAAGTTTTTAAACATCAGTGATTCCGAGGAAAAAATGCAAATTGAAACCAGCAATGTCTGGAATACTCTTAAGTCAAATTTGGAATAATCTTTTATTGAAACCAAATACATGCAGTCAAATTTTACTCTACTCAAAGTAGCCTCCTTTAGCTTTAATCAATGCTCTGCATGCGCGAGGCATTCTTTCTGTCAACTTCATCAGGGTTTCCTCGGTTATATGCCACCATTCCTCTTGCAGTCTGGTAGAGAGGTGATGAACGTTGGTAATATGTCTTGATTTAACTGCTCTATAAAAGTGATCCCAAAGCAGTTCAATAGGATGACGCGGCTGTATCATATTTTTCAGTTACTTCTTCTTTTCTAAATTTGCCAAATACGTTTCATACAGTTTTTTAGTGAGGTTAGGGTCATTATCGTGCTGTATGACGAATCCCTTGTCAATCAAACGTCTTCCATGTGGATTTGCATGATACTGTAGAATGCGATGGTATTCCTCTCTCTTCATTGTTCCGCTTTTTGTACAGGATCAACAGTCTTACAACTTCCAAAACATTCCGACCATGAGGGAACCCCTTCCATGCTGTAATGTTGGAGATACAGATTGGTGTAACATTCGTTCACCTGGCAACCACCGAACAAACTTGCGTCGCTTTTTGCCGAAGACCTCAAATTTGAATGAGCTAGAGACCTCCAATTTGGTTTCGTCAGTGAAAAGTACCTTTTTACACTGATTTACTTCCCAATTTTCATGTCGTCTTGCCCAGTGTAGCCTCTTCTGCCTATTAATAACCGTCAGTTATGGTTTCTTAGCCGCCACACGCCCGTAAAGGTTCACTCCCTGAAAACGTGTTTTCACAATACACTACTGGCCATTAAAATTGCTACACCAAGAAGAACTGCAGATGATAAACGGCTATTCATTGGACAAATATATTATACTAAAACTGACATTTGATTAGATTTTTACGCATTTTGGGTGCATACATCCTGAGAAATCAGTATCTAGAACAACTACCTCTGACGCCTGGGCATTGAGTCAAAGAGAGTTTGGATGGCGTGTACAGGTACAGCTGCCCATGCAGCTTCAACACGATACCACAGTTCATCAAACGTAGTGACTGGCGTATTGTGATGAGCCAGTTGCTCGGCCACCATCGACCAGACGTTTTCAGTTGGTGAGAGATCTGGAGAATGTGCTGGCCAGGACAGCAGTCGAACATTTTCTGTATCCAGAAAGGCCCGTACAGGACCTGAAACATGCGGTCGTGCATTATCATGCTGAAATGTAGGGTTTTGCAGGAATCGAATGAAGCGTAGAGCCACGGGTCGTAACACATCTGAAATGTAACGTACACTGTTCAAAGTGCCGTCAATGCGAACAAGAGGTGACCGAAACCTGTAACCAATGGCACCCCATACCATCACACCGGGTGATACGTCAGTATAGAGATGAAGAATACACGCGTCCAATGTGCGTTCACCGCGATGTCGCCAAACAACGGATGCGACCATCATGATGCTGTAAACAGAACCTGAATTTATCCGAAAAAATGACGTTTCGCCATTCGAGCATCCAGGTTCGTTGTGGAGTACACCATCTCAGGCGCTCCTGTCTGTGATGCAGCGTCAAGGGTAACCGCAGCCATGGTCTCCGAGCTGACAGTCCATGCTGCTGCAAACGTCGTCGAACTGTTCGTGCAGATGGTTGTTGTCTTGCAAACGTCCCCATCTGTTGACTCAGGGATCGAGACGTGTCTGCACGATCCGTTACAGCCATGCGGATAAGATGCCTGTCATTTCGACTGCTAATTCTACGAGGCCGTTGGGATCCAGCACGGCGTTCCGTATTACCCTCCTGAACCCACCGATTCCATAGTCTGCTAACAGTCATTGGATCTCGACCAACGCGAGCAGCATGTCGCGGTACGATAAACCACAATCGCGATAGGCTACAATCCGACCTTTATCAAAGTCGTAAACGTGATGGTACGCATTTCTCCTCCTTACACGAGTCATCACAACAACGTTTCATCAGGCAACGCCGGTCAACCGCTGTTTGTGTATGAGAAATCGATTGGAAACTTTCCTCATGGCAGCACGTTGTATGTGTCGCCAACCTTGTGTGGATGCTCTGAAAAGCTGATCATTTTCACATCACAGCATCTTCTTCCTGTCGGTTAAATTTCACGTCTGTAGCACGTCATCTTCGTTGTGTAGCAATTTTAATGGCCAGCAGTGTACTTACGCTCCCCGGCTTTTCCCTGTTATGGTTGAATTGTGCTGCTAAACGTGGCACTCTTTCGAAATGATTACGTTTACTTGTGACTACTATATATTTGTACTCACTTTTTGATGTGACATTTGGCCTACTCTTTCGAGGTCGGTCCATATTCTGGCCAGTATCCGCATGCCTCTGCAAGGTATAATGGACGAAATATGTTCTTGATGTGCTGTTTGTCGCGTAGTAAGATCGGTTCAATGTGAAGACACAGTAGCAGAACGTTTCTCTTTTGGAATCTCCTTTCTTCGACCCATTATTGATGTTTACACCGAGCACTCACACAGGTTCACTCTTTTATATCTCGTGCATAACTACATACCCCTTTCTTACCTGTAACCCTGTTTACAGATTTGTTGACGTCCTATGAACGAGGAACGATTATACTATACCACCAAAATACAACATTAGCGGCATGCTATGCTTGGAATCTGAACAGCATACCGACGGAAAGTTATGTTTTGAACGATTCCACTTTTAAAAACATGGAACATATCTCTTAAACATTATACTGAGCATGACATTGGGGAAACAATATAGCTCATTAGTATTTGAATATGATAACTAGATTTTTGTCTTACTTTCAGGGCGTTCGAAAACTTTTGAGAGATAGTTTATGTATTATGATAATTGAAGGTTGGTGAAAGCCGGAAACATGTATTATCTTAAATAAAAATACGTAACGAAGTGGGTGGTTGCTATATTTACTAAAATGAAAAATCAGTCCTGTTGCCCCTTCCAATAGCTTCCCACGTTGTAATTCCAAGAATTGGAAACGTATTGGTCTCGAGAATCGCTACCATCCGTGCCGTTTAACTATGTCGTCCACGAATTGGTTGGCGTTAATTTTGTCCTCCACTATACTCGAGAAATGTCTGTCGGCGCCAACGGGGTGTTCTTCGACTTCACCTACAAACGTTAAGGGCGATAGGGTACACATGTAGAATTATTTTTATCAATGAGCGAATCCTTTCTAGCTCGTCACTTACGAGAATATATAAGTTGTTCGTGAAATGGAACACATTGTAGTTAACTTTTACCTGTTTTGTGCTTTTGCCTTACGAGTTCTTTACATTTGACTCTTTAGATCGCGCGTAGGCTACAGATTGTTCAAGCTCACCGACATTAACATGTCTTATTATGTGGTGAAGCGCAATTCACGAGACTCTCTGGATATCAAGATTCGGATCAAGGGTTCGACTCTGGGTGGTGAGAGTAGGATGCTCACAGAGTTTTTACCGTCTGTATGAATTCTGTGGTCCTTAGTAAGGACAAAATTAAGTAACCGCGTGGAAATTATGGAAGAGTATAACGCACACATGTACCAGCTACAGAGGGTCAGGCAGGATCATTTATGCGAACGTACCAAGCTTATAATGAGGTACAGAGCAGAGTGTCTCATCTACATCTACATCTACATGGTTACTCTGCAATTCACACTTAAGTGCCTGGCAGAGGGTTCATCGAACCATTTTCATACTACTTCTCTACCATTCCACTCTCGAATGGCGCGTGGGAAAAAGGATCACCTAAATCTTTCCGTTCGAGCTCTGATTTCTCTTATTTTATTATGATGATCATTTCTCCCTACGTAGGTGGTTGTCAAAAAAATATTTACGCATTCAGAAGAGAAAGTTGGTGATTGTAATTTCGTAAATACGTCTCGCCGCAAAGAAAACCGCCTTTGTTTCAGTGACTGCCACCCCAACTCGCGTATCATATTAGTGACACTCTCACCCCCATTGCGCGATAACACGAAACGAGCTGCCCTTCTTTGCACTTTTTTTATGTCCTCCGTCAATCCTACCTGGTAAGGATCTCCTTCCGCGCAGCAATGTTCCAGCAGAGGACGGGCAAATGCAATGTAGGCTGTCTCTTTAGTGGGTTTGTCGCATCTTCTAAGTGTTGTGCCAACAAAGCGCCGTCTTTGTTTCACCCTCCCCACAATATTATCTATGTGGTCTTTCCAATTTAAGTTGCTCGTATTTGTAATTCCTAGGTATTCTGTCGAATTGACAGCCCTTAGATTTGTGCGATTTATCGTATACCCAAAATTCATCGTATTTCTTTTAGCACCCATGTGGATGACCTCGCACTTTTCTTTGTTTAGTGCTAATTGCCACTTTTCGCACCATACAGAAATTCTCTCTAGATCATTTTGTAATTGGAATTGATCGTCTGATGATTTTACTAGACGGTAAATTACAGCGTCATCTGCAAACAATCTAAGGGGGCTGCTCAGATTATCACCTAGATCATTAATATAAATCAGGAACAGCAGAGGGCCTATGACACTACCTTGCGGAACACCACTTCTATTCTACTCGATGATTTACCATCTGTCACTACGTACTGTGACCTCTCTGAGAGGAAATCACGAATCCAGTCACACAACTGAGACGATACTATATATTCATGCAATTTGATTAATAGTCGCCTGTGAGGGACGGTATCAAAAGCCTTCTGGAAATTTAGGAACATGGAATCGATCTGAGATCCCATGTCGACAACACTAAGCAGCATGTCTGAAAACATTCAAACCTATCACAGTATGAGTTGAGAAAATTTAATTTGTAACAATTTTTTTCATTTATACCGTGTGTGTTGGTTGGTGGGCTAATAGCTGTAGCTATGGATGGGGTCTCTGCCATCTCTCCTCTTAAATATCTGAATTAATTGTACCAGCTATCATTGTTCTGTAGCAAACCACTAGACTGCTGACCTCCTGTTCCAGACGTCGGACTTTGTTTCTTACAGCAAGTATTTCACCGTCCAGTAAAAAATAGATTAAAGGGACAACAGGGAAGCTAGAAACCAATGAAATTCAGTATCGTCTAGCAATGCATCTATTCAGAAATGGACACATAAATGAGAGGTACCCCTATCACAAGTTTCTTAGCGTATCACTCGCAATAAAGCAGCCGCTAGACGAGCAATTGACTTGCTGTAGGATAAGTTAAAAGAACAAAAGTTCACACAAACAATAATGTCATTATAAAGACCATTCCCTAGAGAGAGCGTAAAATGAATTAACATGAATCATTATAGCAAAGAAGCTAGCTATGGGTCAAGAATGCGGTCACAGTATTAGGAGTCGGACAATAGATCTTACCACGATAAATGTCAATTTGCAGCGCCGGCACCTCGCGGCGCAAATATAACGACAGCACAGACGCAACAGTAGTATTTGCTGCCTGCTTCGTAGCTGCAAACAACACAAGCAACCTGCATAACCCAAGGCTGCTCCCAAAGAAATGGAACATAACACTTGCTACAAAATGGCGGTAACTGCTGTACGATGAACCTCGCGACGTCGACACTATTAGTAACTGCAACGGAATGCGGTGGAGAGCTGCTCTCCGAGCTATTTGAAGACTCGTTCGACGAACTGCATTGCACATTCGCAGTATGCGAAAAGATCATTTTGGCCACCCTAACAATAGTTGGAGTTGTTAACGTAGCCGCTGTTCAGGCCGAGTGGAATGGCCGAACTCTTTCTTTCAAGTTGGGTGATCCGAAATGGCGAGGATTCCCAGATCGCAGGTGACTCTTTATGTCTGCGACCACCATGTGGCTTCAATGAGCATTGGAAGTAACGGTCAGGGAACCAAGCTATATTTCGCCATCTTGAGCGTTTTCTATATTAAATAAACGGGGAATGCCAAAATTATGCTGCCACTCCAACCGACGATCCTCCTTGTAGACAATACTTCTGCAGCGTCTGCGGACCTGGGAAAACTAGTTTGGTGATGATGATGATGATGACGATGATTGAGTAATTAAGACTGGCGACGTGTTAATCAATTGACCGACTAGACTCGGTTTGGTATCAGTTCACTCACAGTTTATTGGGCACTCGTGTCTGTGATCAGAATAAAAGGATTAATTTTTTAACTGTCTCTTCCATTACGCTGCGGCTGGTCTGGACATATGCTGTAGTCTCACCACGTGCGTTATGTGTTTCACAAAGTCACTGTGTTACACATTCTCAGCATCTGACAGACGCCTCATGCGCCTAACTCAAACTATATGTTAAGAGGAATACGTCTCTTAGCCATAAATAATCTGTGTGTGACCTATCATTAGGCCAATCTCTTCAGTGAGGTCCCAAAATATCCAGCGACCCCAGGAACATCTACACGATTTTTATCAAAGAGTATCAGCCGTGACACTGATTCAGACGTATTTTCACACTTGTAGACTGCCACGTGGTAAGAATAAGTGTAACTGCCCGAGGCAATTTATTTACACACTTTGAATGTTGAGGATATTCCAGATGAGAAGTTACTGTTTTTCTACTGTATGTGAAGGAAACAATAGCGCTTGCCCAAAACATGATTAATATCTGTCTACGGTGGAACTGAGTATTGCTACGCACAGTCTGATAGAAACAGAATACGGAGTGGGGCAAATAAAAGTGGCCGAGAGAAAAGAGTTCCAGGGTACAAAGAAACACAGCAGACGAAAGGAAATACAGAACTAACCTGACTATAGCACATGCTGAAAGTGACCACCATTCGTCTGTTGGCACTTTTGGGCTCTGGTCAGCCCGGACGAGGCCCCATCCTGTAGATGTCAGGATTATACAGAAATCATTCGAACTCGGCGTACAGAAAACAGGGAATATTTCTAGGTTTAAGGGACTCTGACGATTGGCAGGTTATACCGGCTGAGCTAAAATGTAAAGTCAGACGGCGAGATTTTCTGATTGTCTACAATTGCTATCATTATTATCTACTGAAATACGATACATAATGATGCAACAACTAATAGAGTACAAAATGTGGGGGATATTTTATGCCTTATTCAACAATATGGGAGCGGAGGTTTACTCGTTTGTAGAGCAGTATAGGTGGTAGTCATTGAAGCATCTGACAGTGAAACCGAAAGCTTCTGAAAGCAAGCGCTCTGGAGCGCGCTGTTCGCGGCAAGTTGTTACTCATATAACTGGAGCTTCACAGCAGGTACACTATGTAACCAAAAGTATCCGGACACCTGGCTCAAAATGACTTCAGTTCGTGGCGCCCTCCATCGATAACACTGAAATTCAATATGGTGTTGGCCCACCCTTAGCCTTGATAACAGCTTCCACTCTCGAAGGCGTACGTTCAATCAGGTGCTGGATGGTTTCTTGTGGAATGGCAACCCATTATTCACGGAGTGCTGTACTCAGGAGAGCTATCGATGTCGGTCGGTGATGCCTGGCATGAAGTCGGCGCTCTAAAACATCTCAAAGGTGTTCTACAAGATTCAGGTCAACACTCAGTGCAGGCCAGTCCACTGCAGGGATGTTATTGTCGTGTAACCACACCGCCAGAAGCCATGCATTATGAACAGGTGCTCGATCGTGTTGAAAGATGCAATCGCCATCCCCGAATTGCTCTTAAACAGTGGGAAGCAAGAAGGTGCTTAAAACATCAATGTAGGACTGTGCTGTGATAGTGCCACGCAAAACAACAAGGGGTACAATCCCTCTCCATGAAAAACACAACCACACCATAACACCAACGTCTCCGAATTTTACTCTTGGCATTAGACGCGCAGGCAGATTACGTTCACCGGGCATTCGCCATACCCCCATCTTGCCATCGGATCGCCACATTGTGTACCGTGATTCGTCACTCCACAACGTTTTTCGACTGTTCAATCGTCCAATGTTTATGCTCCTTACACCAAGCGAAGCGTCGTTTGGCATTTACCGGCGCGATGTGAGGCTTACAAGCAGCTGCTCGACCATGAAATCCAAGTTTTCTCACCTCCCGCCTAACTGTCATAGAATTATATTCTACTGTACTGAACTGGGGACCTAGAATTGACGGAGAGGCTTAGTCCCCGCTGTAGCTCGCAGTGGTACACAACACCACAACAGGATACAGCAGTCCACCCACCCCATATCCGCACCACACCGAACTCAGGTTTATTGTGCGGTTCGGCCCCCAGTGGATCCCTCCCTCCATCCCCCTCCCCCCCCCCCCCCCCCCCGCCGGGGAACGTCTCACACCAGACGAGTGTAATCCCAATGTTTGCGTGGTAGAGTGATTATGGTGTGCGCGTACGTGGAGAAAGTGTTTGCGTAGCAATCGCCGACATAGTGCAACTGAGGTGGAATAAGGGGAACCAGCCCGCATTCGCCGAGGCTGATGGAAAACCGCCTTAAAAACCATCCACAGACTGGCCGGTACACCAGACCTCGACCCGGGGACCGGCATGCCTTCACGCCCGGAAAACAGTGCGTTAGACCGCACGACTAACCGAGTGGGCTAACTGTCATAGTACTTGCAGTGGATCCTGATGCAGTTTGGAACTCCTGTGTGATGGTCTGGATAGATGTCTGCCTATTACACATTACGACCATCTTCAACTGTTGGCGGTCTCTGTCAGTCAACAGACGAGGTCGATTGTACGCTTTTGTGCTGTACGTGTCCCTTCACGTTTCCACTTCACTATCACATCGGAAACAGTGGAACTAGGGATGTTTAGGAGTGTGGAAATCTTACGTACAGACGTATGACACAAGTGACACCCAATTATCTGACTACATTCGAAGTCCGTGAGTTCCGCGGAGGGCCCCATTCTGTTCTCTCACGATGTCTAATGACTACTGAGATCGCTGATATGGAGTACCTGGCAGTAGGTGGCAGCACAATGCACCTAATATGAAAAACGCATGTTTTTGTGGCTGTCCGGATACCTTTGATCACATAGTGTAGGTGCATCTCATAACACAGTGACACTGTCGCTTATGACAGGAAAGCATAGGAACATCTTCAACGAAAATAATGTATTTTATCAAGTGGTTACCTAATATAGGTTATTCTTTGTGGATATTCTGTCTTCAATAACAACACTTTCTAGGCACGTGCACTGCGGAATGTACAAATATAAAGATCATAGTCATGTGGGCCCCAAAAGCACCAGTTTCAGTTTCAAAAGCCGCCTTGAATAATATGATCTTCATCAGTATTATTTCTATCGGTTGAATCCTTTCGTTGCTGGTATTTCCAAGCTGAGTTTGACCCTTTCCAGTGATATACAGCAATTGTCCACACAATACAACAATCGTAGTACAGTAATTTGAGAATAATTATGTTGAATTCCAGTTCAAATGCTGGCCACCAGGTTCACTTAATATCTAACACTTCTGATGTGAGATGTCATTATCAACATCTTACAGCCCACGAACTACTGCTGCTAAATTTACGAGAACTGTGCAAATAGATAGTTGACGTCTAGTGCTATCTTAATACTGACCTTGTACCATGAAATGTATGGAAATTCGTGAAAATAGGAACTGTATATTTACCATGTAATAAAGTTGGCCAAACAAGCTATTAAACGGAGGGTCTCTTTTACAGTATTGTACTGACGCTCTAACAGTTAATTTTCTTTTTTTTTAAAAAAAATAATATACACGTATTAGTATTACTTATAGAGATTTTACCAACTCTGTAAGTTGTAAAGCAGTTAACGAGAATGTTGAACTTACTGTTACAAGAGCAGCGTTGCACAGAAATACGTCGTACATAGCAGCAGCTCCACAATCCGATTTCGACATGTGTACACAGCAGACAACCGTGAGCTTATCGCAAGACGTTTTGTGTGAATGGCTATAACGAATCATTTGCCAAGCTAACAAAAATGGTTCTGAGCACTATGGGACTTAACATCTACATCTACATCTACATCACTACTCTGCAATTCACATTTAAGTGCTTGGCAGAGGGTTCATCGAACCAGAATCATACTATCTCTCTACCATTCCACTCCCGAACAGCACGCGGGAAAAACGACACCTAAACCTTTCTGTTCGAGCTCTTTTTTTTTTTTTTTTTTTTTTTTTTGTGGTTTTCGGGCGCACAACTTCAATGGTCATTAGCGCCCTGACTACTCTAAGAATGCACCGCGAGGCACAAGTTGACAACAACAACTAAAAGGGAAAACACAATAAAAGACAGACTGACAGGCATAGGATTAAAAAACATCATCAAATGTCCTTAGCGAGGTTTGTCAAATTGATAAAACAAAGAACACGAGCAGCTGCTCGTGGGTCATCCGCTAAAATGGCATCTAAAGTAGGAGGCAGGTTAAGATCGAGGCGCAGTGTTTTAAGATCGGGACAGGACATTAAAATGTGACGAACCGTCAGCAAGTGCCCACATGGGCAGAACGGCGCCGGCGCAACCGTCAGCAGATGGCGATGGCTGAACCGGCAGTGTCCAATTCTTAACCTTGCTAAAACGACCTCCTCCCGCCGAGAAGGGCGTGAGGAGGACGTCCAAGCCACGGGAAGAGGTTTTAAGGCCCGAAGCTTGTTGTCGGTAAGTGCAGCCCAATCGGCATGCCACAGCGACACAACGCGCCGACAAATGACCCTGCTAAAATCGGACGAAGGGACACAACAAGAAGCTGTCCGAGGCTGGAGGACCGCAGCCTTGGCCGCGGCATCTGCAGCTTCGTTCCCAGGGATACCGACATGGCCAGGAACCCACATAAAGCTAACCGGCGTACCGACGTCCACCAGCTGCTGAAGAGAGCGTTGGATCCGGTGTACGAAAGGGTGAACCGGGTACGGATCACTGAGGCTCTGGATGGCGCTCAGGGAATCTGAGCAGATGACATAAGCAGAATGTCGGTGGCGGCAGATGTACAGAACAGCCTGGTAGAGGGCAAAGAGCTCAGCTGTGAAGACCGAACAATGGCCATGGAGCCGGTATTGGAAACTTTGTGCCCCGACAATAAAGGAACACCCGACCCCGTCATTGGTCTTAGAGCCATCTGTATAAATGAAAGTCATGTTGTTGAACTTCGAACGAAGTTCCAAAAAACGGGAGTGGTAGACCGAACCGGGGGTGACCTCTTTTGGGAGCGAGCTGAGGTCGAGGTGAACGCGGACCTGAGCCTGGAGCCAAGGTGGCGTGCGGCTCTCGCCCACTCGAAAGGTTGCAGGGAGTGAAAAATGAAGGTGTTGAAGGAGGCGACGAAAGCGAACTCCAGGGGGTAGCAAGGCAGAGACATACAACCCGTATTGAAGGTCAAGAGAGGCGTCAAAAAAGGAACGATAAGAAGGATGGTCGGGCATTGACAGTAGCCGACAGGCATACCGACAAAGCAGTATATCGCGCCGGTAGGTGAGTGGCAATTCGCCAGCGTCAGCATGAAGACTCTCTACGGGACTGGTATAAAATGCTCCGATCGCAAGTCGTAAACCCCGATGGTGTATGGAGTTGAGGCGGCGTAAGATGGATGGCCGTGCAGAGGAGTATACGAAGCTCCCATAATCCAGCTTGGAGCGGACGATCGACCGATATAGACGAAGTAGGACGGTTCGATCCGCTCCCCACGACATACCACTGAGAACACGGAGGACATTTAAAGAACGGGTACAACGGGCGGCCAAATATGACACATGTGGAGACCAGCTAAGTTTCCTGTCAAAGGTAAGGCCTAAAAATTTGATTGTCTCCACGAGTGGGAGAGCAACGGGACCGAGTCGTAAGGACGGTGGGAGAAACTCTTTGTAGCGCCAGAAGTTAATACAGACCGTCTTCTCGGCAGAAAAACGGAAGCCATTGGCGACACTCCAGGAGTAAAGACGGTCAAGAGAACGCTGAAGACAGCGCTCCAAGACACGTGGACACTGCGCGCTGCAATAGATGGTAAAATCGTCCACGAAAAGGGAGCCTGATACATCAGCTGGGAGGCAATCCATTATTGGATTGATCGCGATGGCGAAGAGAGCGACGCTCAAAACTGAGCCCTGTGGCACCCCATTCTCCTGGCGAAAGGTGTCGGACAGGACAGAACCCACACGTACCCGAAACTGTCGATCCATTAAAAAGGAACGAATAAAAAGAGGGAGGCGACCGCGAAAGCCCCACGTATGCATGGTGCGGAGAATGCCCGCCCTCCAACAGGTGTCGTAAGCCTTCTCCAAATCAAAGAACACAGCCGCGGTCGGGCGCTTCCGCAAGAAGTTATTCATGATGAAGGTCGACAAGGTAACCAGATGGTCGACAGCAGAGCGGCGCCTTCGAAATCCACATTGTACATTGGTAAGTAGGCGTCGAGACTCGAGCAGCCAAACCAATAGAGAGTTAACCATTCGCTCCATCACTTTACAGACACAGCTGGTAAGCGAGATAGGTCGATAACTGGAAGGCAAGTGCTTGTCCTTCCCCGGCTTAGGAATCGGGACAACAATAGACTCGCGCCAGCATGCGGGAACATGTCCCTCAATCCAGATGCGATTGTATGTACGAAGAAGAAAACCTTTACCCGCAGGAGAAAGGTTCTTCAGCATCTGAATATGAATAGAATCAGGCCCTGGAGCGGAGGACCGTGATCGGCCAAGTGCGGTTTCGAGTTCCCGCATGGTGAATGGGGCATTATAACTTTCACAATTCGAGGAGCGGAAGTCACGTGGCCTAGCCTCCTCGGCCTGTTTGCGGGGGAGGAAGGCAGGGTGGTAATGAGCGGAGCTCGAAACCTCGGCGAAAAAGCGGCCGAAGGCATTGGAGACAGCCTCAGGGGCCACAAGGACTTCATTCGCGACCTTCAAGCCAGAAATTGGGGAGTGGACCTTAGTGCCAGATAGCCGGCGCAGGCTACCCCAGACAACAGAAGAAGGAGTAGAACTGTTGAAGGTGCTGGTGAAAGCAGCCCAGCTGGCTTTCTTGCTTTCTTTAATAATACGACGACACTGAGCACGTAATCGTTTATAATTAATACAATTCGCCACTGTAGGGTGGCGTTGAAAGGTGCGTAAAGCACGTCGACGAGCACGTATAGCGTCCCTACATGCTGCGGTCCACCAGGGGACCGGTACGCGACGTGGAGAAGAGGTAGGGTGAGGGATGGAATATTCAGCAGCAGCGAGAATGACTTCCGTGAGGTGTGCGACCTGACGATCGCAGCTTGTGAAGGTTTGATCCTGAAAGGTCGCCCTGGAAGAGAAGAGCCCCCAGTCTGCCTTGGAGATGGTCCAACGAGAGGAGCACGGAGAGGGAGTATGCTGCAGGAGATGGATAATACACGGGAAGTGGTCGCTCGAATATGTATCAGCAAGGGCATACCACTCAAACCGGCGTGCAAGTTGGGGAGTACATATAGAGAGGTCTAAATGGGAATAGGTATGAGATGTGTCCGAAAGAAAAGTAGGGGCGCCAGTATTGAGGCAGACAAGATTGAGCTGGTTGAAAAGGTCTGCTAACAAGGAGCCCCTCGGGCAGGATGCTGGAGAGCCCCAAAGAGGATGGTGGGCATTGAAGTCTCCAGTTAACAAAAATGGTGCAGGTAGCTGAGCAACAAGTTGCGTCATGGCTGCCCTGGTAACGGCAGATGACGATGGAGCGTAAACGGTACAAAAGGAAAACGTAAAAGTGGGGAGAGTAATGCGGATGGCAACTGCCTGCAGGCCGGTGTGCAACGTGATGGGATCGTAGTAAATATCATCCCGGACCAGCAACATAACCCCTCCATGAGCTGGGATACCTACCACAGGGGGTAGGTCAAAACGCACAGAGGTGTAGTGTGCCAAGGCAATTTGATCGCATGGGCGTAGCTTCGTTTCCTGGAGGGCTACGACGAGCGGACGATGCGAGCGGAGCAGCAACTTCAAGTCCTCTCGGTTGGAGCGAACGCTGCGAATATTCCAGTTAATAAGTGCCATCGGAAGAAAAGGAAGATGAGAGAAGGGGTCACCTCGAAGGCCGCTGAGGGCCTGGCTTCGAGCGAGCACTGCCGCCGCTATCAGTAGGCGGACAGTCATCGTCCATTGGTTCTATAGGTTCATCGGCCATCTTGGGAAGATGGCCGGGAGGGGGAGCTTCCTCCGCCGGTGAACGGCCAGATGTTCGGCTACCAGCGGTGCGGCCAGGCGAAAGGGATGACGGCCTGGGGCGGCAACCGCTGGGTGGCGCAGGAGAAGAAATGCGCCGTGGCGGAGAAGGAGAACTGTGCTTCCTATTAGCCTTCTTGGATGGTCGTTTGGTGGAAGTACCGGACGAAGGCTGGGAGGTCGAGGTACGTAGGAAGTCTGCACGGGACGGTTCCTTCTTGAAGGCCCGTGCATCTGACTTCTGGGTCTTCGTCTTAGCAGAAGCTGATGAAGGGGCTGGTGTCTGTGGGGTGATGGGACGAAGAGGAGACGTCGACCGCGCGATCTTAGCACTGGCCGAACGGACGACCGTGGTGCTGAAGGTCAGATCGCATGTCTGGGTTGCTACCTCCCGGGTAGTCCGAGGAGAGGCGAGGACAGTGCTGTATTTCCCCGCTGGGAGCAGCGTGGGCTTCCTACTAGCCAATAGCTTGCGAGCAGCCGAGGTGGACACTTTCTCTTTGACTCGAATTTCCTGGATACAGCGTTCTTCCTTATAGACAGGACAGTCGCGGGAGGATGCGGCATGGTCACCCTGACAGTTCACACAACAAGGAGACGGAGGTGGACAGTCACCCTCATGGGCATCCCTGCCACAAGTGACACATTTAGCCGCATTGGAACAAGACTGTCGAGTGTGATTGAAACGCTGACACTGGTAGCAGCGCGTAGGTGTCGGGACATAGGGGCGAACAGAAATAACCTCGTAGCCCGCCTTGATGCGCGATGGCAGCTTAACACTATCGAAGGTTAAGAAAAGTGTCCGGGTCGATACAAGGTCATGGTTGACCTTTTTCATGACCCGATGGACAGCCTTCACGCCCTGCTCAGCGAGGAAAGATTGAAGCTCCTCGTCAGTCAATCCGTCGAGAGAGCTACTATAGACTACACCACGAGACGAATTCAAAGTGCGGTGGGCCTCCACCCGGACAGGGAACGTGTACAAGAGTGTGGCCCGAAGCAGTTTTTGTGCCTGAAAGGCACTCTCAGTTTCTAGTAATAAGGTACCGTTACGCAACCTGGTACAAGATTTGACAGATCCGGCTATGGCATCTACGCCCTTCTGGATAACGAAAGGGTTGACAGAGGAAAAATCCTTTCCGTCCTCAGATCGAGAAACTACGAGGAACTGTGGGGCAGGCGGTAGTATTTTTGTCACTGTTGGCTGGTCACGTTTCCGTTTGTGGGTCGAAGTCGAAAGCGATGGAGTAGAATCCATTGCGGAGGAATCCCCCATGATTGCCAGCGTCTCCGATGGCGCGCTCCTTCCTTGTGGGGACCCTCTCAGAGGGCACTCCCGCCTTAGGTGAATGTTTACACCTCAGGTCACACCTCCCGAGAAACAGACGGAGGGACCAATCGGCATGGTCAGAAGGTATCAGCTCAGGCAATCACCCCTCCCCGGGCCTGGCCTTTACCAGGGGGTACGCGCGTGCCTTACATGTCTACCCAGGGCGGGGACTTACGCGTTACCCCGTCACCGGCTACGCGTGCGAACGCGTGGGTCGGCCTTCAGACACGCACAGGGAGGAAGGAAGAAGAGGAAAAAGAAGAGAGAGGGAGAAAGAGGACAGACTGTCTCAAACGCCGAGGCGGAGACCAGAGAAGGCAAGGAGAAGAAGGCAATGAGAAAGCAAGGAGAAGGAGGCAAGGAGAAGGCAAGGAGAAGAAGGCAATGAGAAGGCAAGGAGAAAAAGGCAATGAGAAGGCAAGGAGAAAAAGGCAATGAGAAGGCAAGGAGGAGTCAAGGGAAAGAGTAAGGAAGACAGTGAAGTGGAGAAGAGCAAAGAAAGGAACCAACAAAAGGAAGGAAGAAACGAGAAGTGAAAAACCAAAAAGACCACGATTATAGGTCGTGAAACCGTCCGTCTCCGGACGCAGGCGCTAACTACCCCCGTGAGGGGGATGGACTCCTTTTAGTCGCCTCTTACGACAGGCAGGAATACCTCGGACCTATTCTAATCCCCGGACCCGCAGGGGGGTGTTCGAGCTCTGATTTCTCTTATTTTATTTTGATGATCATTCCTACATATGTAGGTTGGGCTCAACAAAATATTTTCACATTCGGAAGAGAAAGTTGGTGACTGAAATTTCGTAAATAGATCTCGCCGCGACGAAAAAGTCTTTGCTTTAATGACTTCCATCCCAACTCGCGTATCATATCTGCCACACTCTCTCCCCTATTACGTGATAATACAAAAAGAGCTGCCCTTTTTTGCACCCTTTCAATATCCTCCGTCAATCCCACCTGGTAAGGATCCCACACCGCGCAGCAATATTCTAACAGAGGACGAACGAGTGTAGTGTAAGCTGCCTCTTTAGTGGACTTGTTGCATCTTCTAAGTGTCCTGCCAATGAAACGCAACCTTTGGCTCGCCTTCCCCACAATATTATCTATGTGGTCTTTCCAACTGAAGTTGTTCGTAATTTTAACAATTGACAGTCTTGAGAATTGTACTATTTATCGAGTAATCGAATTCCAACAGATTTCTTTTGGAACTCATGTGGATCACCTCACACTTTTCGTTATTTAGCGTCAACTGCCACCTGCCACACCATACAGCAATCTTTTCTAAATCGCTTTGCAACTGATACTGTTCTTCGGATGACCTTACTAGACGGTAAATTACAGCATCATCTGCGAACAACCTAAGAGAACTGCTCAGATTGTCACCCAGGTCATTTATATAGATCAGGACCAGCAGAGGTCCCAGGACGCTTTCCTGGGGAACACCTTACATCACTTCAGTTTTACTCGATGATTTGCCGTCTATTACTACGAACTGCGACTTTCCTGACAGGGAATCACGAATCCAGTCTCACAACTGAGACGATACCCCATAGGCCCGCAGCTTGATTAGAAGTCGCTTGTGAGGACCGGTGTCAAAAGCTTTCCGGAAATCTAGAAATACGGAATCAACTTGAGATCCCCTGTCGATAGCGGCCATTACTTCGTGCGAATAAAGAGCTAGCTGCGTTGCACAAGAAAGATGTTTTCTGAAACCATGTTGATTACGTATCAATAGATCGTTCCCTTCGAGGTGATTCACAATGTTTGAATACAGTATATGCTCCAAAACCCTACTGCAAACCGACGTCAATGATATAGGTCTGTGGTTCGATGGATTACTCCTACTACCCTTCTTAAACACTGGTGCGACCTGCGCAATTTTCCAATCTGTAGATACAGATCTATCGGTGAGCGAGCGGTTGTATATGATTGCTAAGTAGGGAGCTACGGTATCAGCGTAATATGAAAGGAACCTAATCGGTATACAATCTGGACCTGAAAACTTGCCCGTATCAATCGATTTGAGTTGCTTCGCAACCCCTAAGGTATCTACTTCTCAGAAACTCATGCTAGCAGCTGTTCGTGTTTCAAATTCTGGGATATTCCATTCGTCTTCCCCGGCGAAGGAATTTCAGAAAACTGCGTTCAATAACTCCGCTTTAGCAGCACAGTCGTCGGTAACAGTACCATCGGCACTGCGCAGCGAAGGTATTGACTGCGTCTTGCCGCTTGTGTACTTTACATACGACCAGAATTTCTTCGGATTTTCTACCAAATTTCGAGACAATGTTTCGTTGTGGAACCTATTAAAGGCATCTCGCATTGAAGGCCGTGCCAAATTTCGCGCGTCTGTAAATTTTAGCCAATCTTCGGGATTTCGCGTTCTTCTGAACTTCGCATGCTTTTCCCGTTGCCTCTGCAACAACGTTCGGACCTGTTTTGTGTACCATGGGGGATCAGTTCCATCTCTTACCAATTTATGAGGTGTGAATCTCTCAATTGCTGTTGCTACTATATCTTTGAATTTGAGCCATATCTCGTCTACATTTGCATAGTCAGTTAGGAAGGAATGGAGATTGTCTCTTAGGAAGGCTTCTAGTGACACTTTATCCGCTTTTTTAAATAAAATTATTTTGCGTTTGTTTCTGGTGGGTTTGGAAGAAACGGTATTGAGCCTAGCTACAACGACCTTGTGATCACTAATCCCTGTATCAGTCATGATGCTCTCTATTAGCTCTGGATTGTTTGTGGCTAAGAGGTCAAGTGTGTTTTCGCAACCATTTACAATTCGCGTGGGTTCGTGGACTAACTGCTCGAAATAATTTTCGGAGAAAGCATTTAGGACAATCTCGGAAGATGTTTTCTGCCTACCACCGGTTTTGAACATGTATTTTTGCCAACATATCGAGGGAAGGTTGAAGTCCCCACCAACTATAACCGTATGAGTGGGGTATTTATTTGTTACGAGACTCAAATTTTCTCTGGAGTGTTCAGCAACTATATGATCGGAGTCTGGGGGTCGGTAGAAGGAGCCAATTATTAACTTAGTGCGGCTGTTAAGTATAACCTCCACCCATACCAATTCGCACGGAGTATCTACTTCGACTTCACTACAAGATAAACCACTACTGACAGACACAAACACTCCACCACCAATTCTGCCTAATCTATCTTTCCTGAACACCGTCTGAGACTTCGTAAAAATTTCTGCAGAACTTATTTCAGGCTTTAGTCAGCTTTTTGTACCTATAACGATTTCAGCTTCTGTGCTTTCTGTTAGCGCTTGAAGCTCAGGGACTCTCCCAGCACAACTACAACAATTTACAACTACAATTCCGACTGTTCCTTGATCCAAGCACGTCCTGTATTTGCCATGCACCGTTTGAAATTGCAGCCCACCCCGTACTTTCCCGAGGCCTTCTAACCTAAAAAACCGTCCTGTTCACGCCACACAGCCTCCGCTACCCGTGTAGCCGCCAGCTGAGTGTAGTGAACTCCTGACCTATTCAGCGGAACCCGAAACCCCACCACCCTATGGCGCAAGTCAAGGAATCTGCAGCCAACACGGTCGCAAAACCGTCTGAGCCTCTGATTCAGACCCTCCACCCGGCTCTGCACCAAAGGTCCGCAGTCGGTTCTGTCAACGATGCTGCAGATGGTGAGCTCTGCCTTCATCTCGTAAGCAAGACCGGCAGCCATCACCAAATCAGATAGCCGCTGGAATCCAGAGAGAATTTCCTCAGATCCAAAGCGACACACGTCATTAGTGCCGACATGTGCCACCACCTGCAGCTGGCTGCACCCTGTGCTCTTCATGGCATCCGGAAGGACCCTTTCCACATCAGGAATGACTCCACCCGGAATGCACACGGAGTGCACACTGAATTTCTTCCCCTCCTTATCCGCCCTTTCCACATCTGATGTCATCAGTCCCCTAGAACTTAGAACTACTTAAACCTAACTAACCTAAGGACATCACACAAATCCATGCCCGAGGCAGGATTCGAACCTGCGACCGTAGCTGCAGCGTGATTCCGGGCTGAAGCGCCTAGAACCGCTCGGCCACAACGGCCGGCTCCAAGCTAACAGCTTAGACAGTTGTTTGTAGTTTTCAGGGTGGTCAAATGCAATACATAGGCTGCTGTGTAGTTGAACATTCGTTGTATTGACCACAGAGTTTGACAGGAAGTTCTGATCACAGATTAAATGATGCACAGCCAAAGATATACGGTGATGAACGATATTTGCTCTTAAGCGTTATGATGGAAGGACACCGACCTCAAAAAAAAATGGCTCTGAGCACTATGGGACTCAACTGCTGAGGTCATTAGTCCCCTAGAACTTAGAACTAGTTAAACCTAACTAACCTAAGGGCATCACAAACATCCATGCCCGAGGCAGGATTCGAACCTGCGACCGTAGCGGTCTCGCGGTTCCAGACTGCAGCGCCTTTAACCGCACGGCCACTTCGGCCGGCCACCGACCTCAGCACAACTACAGTCTACATTTTTGTGTAATCACAAAGGGTGTGACAGCTAGAGCACAACACACAGAAAGTTTTATGCACGTGGCTGTATCCAAGGCGCCTAGCCACATGAGTACCGCACACCATCCGAATTTCAGAGAAGCATTAAAAGTGGGCATATCACCTTGACTTGTGACCAACGTAAGGCAGTTTCCTTTCAGGAAAGAGATCTATTTTACGGGGAACAGTAACAGCAAATGTGTTTTGATCTTCCGAGATACCAGAATCCGTTACCATATATATCTACCATCAGTGAAAGGTGTGAATTCGGAAGAGACTGTCTGTGTGGGGTGTGTTTAGGTGGATACACAGAACTCTATGCACACAAAAGCAATAAAATCTCAACATCAAGAAGGAGTTATGCGACACAAGCGTAAATTGGTAGGCGTGTTTCCACATCTGGCCGGAAAGAAGCCGTTATCAACACCTCACTGTGTTTGAGCAAGGTCGTGTAATAGGTCTACGAGAAGTTAGATGTGTCGTCTGCGATACTGCAGAAAAATTTGGCAGTTATGTACCCATTATATATTATTGCTGGCAGCAGTCTTCACGAAAATGTAAGGCAGCAAGAAGACCGGGCTCCGGACGACCACGTGGCGCTACCGACGCAGAAGACCATCGTGTTCGGCGTATGGCTCTGGCGCATCGTAGAGCAGCAGTTGGCACCACAGTGAAGCAACGAACTGTTAAAAATCGATTACTTCCAGGACAGCTCCGAGCCAGGCGCCCTTTAGCGTTCATTCCTCTGACCCCGACCCACCACCATTTGCGAATTCAGTGGTGTCAAGCGAGAGCTCATTGGATGTTTGAGTTTCCTGATGAAAGTTGGTACTGCCTCAGTGCCAGTGATGGTTGTGTGTGGTTAGAAGGAGACCAGCAACCAACCTGTCTGCGTGTTAGACACACTGAACCTACACCTGGAGTTACGGTCAGGGGTGAGATTTCGTATGACAGTAGGAGCACTCTTGTGGTTATCTCAAGCAGCCTGACGGCAAATTTGTATGTACGTTTACTGATTCGACCTGTTGCGCTGCCATTCACGAAGGGAATTCCGATAGGTGTTTTCCAAATGATAATGCTTGTCGAAATACCTCTGTTGTAACTCAAGAGGCTCTACAGAGTATCGACATATGGCCTTGATCTGCTGGATCACCAGATTGTCTCCAGTAGAGGACATACGGGACATCATCAGAGTTCTGCACATTAAAATCCATTCAACAGGATGCACCTTTCCTGTAGTGGTAACACCGGCCACGTCTGTTTCAAAACAAAATAGCTGCCTTACCGTACCCTGGCTTGTTTTCAGACTTAGCCAGTGCATGGTAAGACTACTACTATGGTTTGAAGCAGATGTGGCCGATGTTATCACTACAAGAAAGGAGCATTCTGGAGAATGGACGTTAGTGTGGATAAGTGAAACGGCTGACCCATTGCCCAAAAAGCAATGTGTGCGGCCCAGAAATTGTGGTTAGTATTCGAAGCCAAATTCCTGTACCCCTCAAAACAAGAGCTAAATTACTAGTTATATAAGACACATTTACTACTTGGAAACACCATTAATAATATGGCTGTTTTCTACCATCTTATCTACTCGAAAGTCACACAAAAACTGCTGTACAAAGAATGGAAATAGCTCATAGAAGAAAGATTAGTTAACTCAAGAAACTCCAGTGACAACACAATACCTCTAAACACAACCAATGAACACACACACACAAATTCTACCGAAGATTAGTAAACCTTACAGATACACAAATAAACAGGAAAGAATCTATTGGAGAAAGGGTTAAAACACAATGTAAGTTCAGAAATAGCTGAAGAGTACATAGGGAATCTAATTATAGAAGCAGAAAGTGTGTTGACAAGGGAACATAGGAGAGAAACAGCAGTGGTAACTTTGTATTAACTAGAGAACTAGTGAAAGAAGAAATCTATAATATCATAGCCAACACGAAAACATAACAGCACAAAACAACACAAACACAGAATCTGTAACACTCAGAAAACTTAGGAAAATACTTCAAAATGAATCATTTGGAAAGTAGACAATGGGAAAACAGTAGTACGTATAGACAAACAACAATACATTGAAAAAACACAAAAATTCATCTCACAAAATAACGTTACAAAATTTAAATCAAACCTACCAAACAGATTCCAGGTAAAAGTAAAAAACATTCTGGAAAATATAGATACCATACTGAATAACACGAATGAAGGAAATCTGACATAAATTAATCTCACAGTTCCTGTCCTCAGAAGCCAACTAAACATTCAAAAACTAAACCTCCCTGCGAAGCAGATACTGGATTTTAGAAAATCTCCCACTTACAAGCTTTCAGGTTACACCTTAAAATTAATGTCTGAGAATTTTGAAGTACAAGGAAACAGAAATATTAAAAACGTCACACAGCTAATACAAAAATAAAAGATATAAAATCCCAAGCACAGCAATACTCCTGTCATCTAATGAAGAAAACATGTATTCCAACATACCAGTACCAGAAACAGTAGGAATTATACATAAAAAACCTGTAAACACATAGTCAACAGATTAATCAAATACTCATATTAATATAGCTCATAACAGAACAAAATTACTTCCAATTCAATAATAAATTTTATTTACAAGGAGATGGATTACCAGTTGGTTCCCCAGTTTCAGAAGCCTTAGCAAATATTTTTACGAACCTCATTAAACAGATCATTTTCAAAAAAATAGTAGCGAAGAAATAGAATATATTATATTGGTTCACGTGTATGTATGACATCCTCAGCTTAATAGATGAACCACAAACCACCAAAATAGGAAAATTACATATTAACAGCAACAAAATACACAAAAATATAAAATTCGTAATTGAAAGAGAACAGAATATCCAAATTAATTTTCTGGATATAACAATCAAAGAACAAAACAATAAACATACGTTTGAAATTTACCGCAAACTCGCAATGACTGACATTATCATTCCCCAGTCATCAAACCACCCACACTTACAAAAGCAAGCAGTACTTCGATACATGCTCCAAAAATAACATGACATAATAATTCAAATAACCAAAATCAATTGTTACAAATGTACACAACATAATTAAAATACAATAAAAGCACATAACACAAAACCACAGACAACAATACAACATGACCAAAGACAATCACAAACACTCAATACAATAACAATTACACAGAATAATCAGGAAGATATAAGATAAAATGTAAGATGGTACACAATGACATAGAAACACCAACTCACACATAAAAACACCAACATTTTCAAACGACAAGGCGTAAACGTAGCATTCAAACAGATAGTTCTATTCGGAAATACGTCGAATAACTGACGAAAGTGATAGATGAATACCAGAGAACATGTATACATCAATTACAGTGTAACATTTGTGACGGCAGATACAAAGGACAAATACGTAGCATATTTGATGTCAGATACAGAGAACATATGAGAGTCTGGAAGGATGGGACAGACCACTCCTCAGTTGTAGAACACCTAAAATAACACAATCAAGAACCAGCCTCTAGAGAAGAAGACATAAAAGTAATTAGAATCAACAATTTATAAAAACCTCCTGACCATGTAAGAAAATTACACACACACACACACACACACACACACACACACACACACACACACACAGAGAGAGAGAGAGAGAGAGAGAGAGAGAGAGAAAAGAAATGAAATGAATAGACGTTAGTTCTCAGAATATATTTCGTTAGGTTGGCAACATGTATGTAAACAAACCAAACGGGATGAGACATAAAATAAGCACACAGTAGTTATGACCTTAAATCTCAGTTTTTGGTAAAATATCTACATCTAGTGACAGAAGGCTAATAGTGCTCCACAGTAATCAGGGCAAACAATATGAAAATTGTGAAGAAAAAAGTTCG
Organism: Schistocerca nitens; assembly: GCF_023898315.1. Lineage (NCBI taxonomy): Eukaryota > Metazoa > Arthropoda > Insecta > Orthoptera > Acrididae > Schistocerca > Schistocerca nitens. The sequence continues at coordinate 259,937,866 of NC_064616.1, forward strand.
TAACGTGAGAACCTGCTTATGTGAAGTTACAGTGCGACCTCCAGCGTCTGACCAGATGAGAAGAAACGCAGATGGCAACTAAAAACGCGAAAAACTGTAAGTAATCACTTATTACGTAAACAAATGAGACATGAATAATAATCCATAAATATCGCATGTCAATACAAAACTGTATCATTCTAGATTCCCCGGAAGAAACGCGTCTGGAATAAATAAAATACATTGTAGCAAGAAAAGCAGGTTTTTGTTTACAAAACGAAGAGTGTCAGGTGTTGTTGATTTTAAAGTAAGACGTGGAATTTATATCCAAATACTTTTATTATGTTTTTATTTTATGACTAATTGGTGCTATTTAAGTAAGTATGTATGAAAAGTTGACGGCATGCAGCCAGATAATGGGAGCTTGACTCCCGAAACGCATGGCTGTGGATTATATTTCCCACATTCGTGTGTTGTATGCTAAATAATGTTGATCATTATCTTTACAACCGCTCCTCTAATCTTCAAGATGGATAATGCCAGAGTGTTGAAGTTTACACAAGTTATAATATAGCAACTCAATAATATTGTGTTTTACTTCGTTACATCCTCATCTCTAAGAGGAATGTAGGGACAAAGAAACTCGTTTTATTTATTGACTGTGGAAGTGACAAGAAAAAATACAAGTACTGAAGTCAGCACTTTACGGTCTGTCTCTTCAAAAGAGGTGAAAGTCGTGTAAGAAATGAAGCGATGATTGAATTGTAAATTTTCTATTGCTTACCTATTCTTATCAGAACAGTGAAAGATTCTGTGCAGCAATAAAACTTAGTCTCGATTACCCGTCTGGATAGTAACAGTAACATTCTTCGTGGCTTCCAAAGATTTTGCAGACTAGCGATCGGGTATCTAAAACAGGGTTATTATAGTAATTAAAATACGTGAATTTTCTAATTACAGTTACTTACGAAACGACCATGCAACATCACGCTATGAAACCTATAATGATGTACGTACTTGATCCCATCAGTCCGAATTTCAGATAACACTGAAGATATAAAAGTTCATAACAATAATTAGTCCATTATAGGAACTTGACTGTTAATCTCCATACAAAGAGCTAACTTCCATCTCACTATCAGTTCACTTTGGAGCGTATGTGCCGAGTTCATTATCCACAAATTATTCGGCCAAGTACAGACTGTGCCTTTGACATGTTCTTTCGTATGCAGTCTGTTCATGATTCAAAAGAATGTATTTCACCGAGTGTGTCATTTTCCCATCATCCTTGTAATATCCACTTCAGGCTCAATTTTTTCCCGGCTTTTGGAAAATGCAGCTCGCTTTGGCTAAGCATTTGTTTTTACATATTCTCAAAGCTCCCTGCATTTTCTCATGAATCAGAATACAATTTATTTTTTTATCCAGAAAATTACGTCCTACTTTACTTCTTTAATTAATTGAATAATCCTACTGATCAATCACACACCACCTAGTTCTTTCACGAATAGTGGAACTCGGGGCAGAACGGGATAGCGGGGCACAATGGGGAGTTGCTCTTTTCTAGACTGGACAGTGTCGCAACCTGTTGTACGGGCATGTAACTATTTCTCCGAATGGAAGGGAAGTGAGGGCAGCCATTCTCATTTAGTTTGAAGTGCGAGATCTAAGTGAATTGTTGTCACGTTACCGCTTGCGTTGCTCTAACGTTTGGTGAATTTCAACGCCAGATAAGCTGTTAATTGTTAATTGTATACCCTAAAATGACACATTCCCTTAAAGTGCATGGCATTTGTTATACTTTAGTTATTTAATGCGTTTAAATACGTCAGTTATTACACTCCATAAAAGTTGTTGACCTCAAAAGTGCTCTTGGGGCGGAACGGGACGGGGCAGAATGGGATAGTGTCCCGTTCTGCCCCGTCATATTTTGATGCAAGTAGAAAGCAAACCCATCCTGGATGTTCATGGATGCCAGACTCTCCCAACCAGCTATGTTCGCCGAACAACTCAGCTTTCCAGATATCGCCCGAGGCTGTCATTCCAATCCCAATAATCTGTCAAAATTCTCGGCAGACTACAAGACGAAAAGGAAAAACCGTCGTATTAACAGATTCTCCTTATAAGAAGGAATTGCGGAATGCTGTCGCACGTAAAGTAGGCCTACAGAAAGGAGGAGGGTGCACAAATATAAACAGTGTCAGGACAGAGACGTCAGGTGCAATGCAACTTAAGGCAAAAATATCAAACTGTACACCCAAAAAAACCAAAACAGAGGACATCAAAGACCTTAAGAAAAATAAAAGGAAGAAGATGATGGAGAAGAGAGAATCAGAGAGACAGGATGCTGAGTGTCTCTGCTGTGGGGACTTCTACTCCGTTTCTAATGAGGGCTGGGTCGCATGCCAGAGTGGGCACACAATTCATGTGCTGACACAGACAGTGAAGATGAAGAGGAAATACTGATTTGTGACTATTGTCGAAAGGGCTAGTAGTTAGTGGTTTGGTGGTTATTAAACACTGTATATTTTTCATAATGACATTAAAATATTTTCTTATTTTGAAGAACGACTTTTTAATTGTTTAAATTACACATTCCTTAGTCTGAATTGCCTGTTATACAACATTTTGTCATAGTTAAATACGATATTCGTAATTCAAATTCAACGTTTATGCAATAATTTAACAAGAAATACGCTTATCCCATTCTGCCCCTTGGGTGGGGCGGAACGGGAATATGGAAGACTTTCTTTTAAAAATTGTAAAAAATGCAAAATATATTGTTTTAAGTGATTTTAAAATAAGGTACTTTAGGTTACACTACAAGGTGTTTTTTTATCACCTTAAGAAGTGTTTCCTTGTGCTCCCTTATTTTATAGAAATTGTTAAACATTAAGTATCCCGTTACGCCCCGAGTTCCCCTACTTTCATTTTTTCTTAATAGTTCTGCTTTCCACCAACCGGTCCATTTCTGCATAATCTTATACAGTCCTCCCACGAAATGTCATTAACATGCCATACTGATGGCAACTTTGCTCTCTAGACAAATCGATAAATGGTTTGATGTGACGAGGGGTGTGTTGATGCTTTACGTACCGACGATGGAGTTACCATTAGAGACGAAGTACAACCATTATGGCTTCCCTTAATAATATACGGCAGACGGGTCCAGCTACAATCTTGCCATCTGGAACTCTTCGCAGCTACAAACCCAGATTTCAAGCAAAATTTTCAATTTTCTTAATTTGCATCTATCCAATCATACTGTTGCAGATGACCGGCTGCCCATTTCTCATGAATGAATGCTGTACAACCAAATACAAATAGCTGTTATGGGAAAAAGCAAAACAATAATTACATTAATAATAACAAATGTATAATTCTATTTTGCAAACCATAATATATGTTGTTGCTCAGTTTTTTTATTTAATTCTTAAGACTTAAAATAAAGCCAAGAGCCAGTGATGGAGGCACAAAAAAACAAACATGTTTTGGTAGAAATGGAAAGAAACGTATTTCACAGAAATGGATGAATATTCCCTGATCATTACATATCATAAATTCGTAGCTGAAAACTGTTTGCACAAGAGTAGGAGGGAGGATTGGAGAGCAGCGTCCCGACAAGATTTTTAGAGACAGAGGGCGAAGTCGAACTTTGGAAGCGATGAGGACGGAAATCTACATCTCGGTATTTGCTTCACCTTATGATTTACGCATGCCTCGGAAAAACCGAAGCTGTATGGGCAGAGTGAGATTTGATCCATCATCCACTAGTATGAGAGTCCAGTGGGCTAAGTATTCGGAATGCTCGACTTCTCACAATTTTTTTTTGTTTTTTGTTTTTGTTTTACATACAGAACATTATTAAGGAGATGGGGGCTAGATAAATTGAAACAACCAGAAGCTGTTGAGAATGCCACAGTGGCATTAGGCAGTGGAAAGAAATACAATAGAAGCTGTATCGGTGGCTTTGAGAGATGAAATACACAAGGAGGGAGAGAGTCACATAATTAAAATGACAAGACGTAATAGAAATCCTTGGAGATCATAGAATCAAAGGAGATGTTGAATGTAATTGATAACAGGAGAAAATATAAAAATGTGGTAAATGAAGCAGGTGAACAGTATAACAGACGTCAAAAAAATGAGACAGACAAAATGCAAAATTGCTAAGCACGAATTGTTCGAGGACAAGCAAGGCTATAGAAGCATATATAACTAGAGGGAAGGTAGATACCACCTGTAGAATTATTAGGCAGACCTTTGGAGGTTCAGGTAAATGCCGTGATGGTTCCTTTGAAAGGGCACGGTCGATTTCCTTCCCCATCCTTCCCTAATCCGTTGGGACCTCGCTGTTTGGTCCCTTCCCCCAATTCAACCAACCAACCAGCCTTTGGAGAAAAGGGAAGGAGCTGTATGAATATCAAGAGATCAGATGGAAAAATCAGTACTTAGGGAAGAAGGGAAAACTGAAAGGTGGAGGCAGGAAGGAGTATATAGAAGGGCTATATTGAGGAAATGAACTTCAAGGTAATATTATAGAAAGCGAAGAGGATATGGAGATACTGCGAGAAGAATTTCATGTCACATGCAATACCCTCAGCTATTCCACCTGGTGTGCTAGATATGTGAGACAGGCGAAATACCTCAGAAATCAAGAATTCTATTCGTGAAAAACTTTTGAGAAAATTTTGAGAACAGGCATTTGCAGCTGACTGTAGAACGGTTCTACTGACGCCAACGTACATTTCGCCTAGGGACCGCGAAGACAAGTTAAGAGAAATTAGGACTCGTACGGAGACACACATACAATCGTTTTTATCCTGCACCATTTGCAAGTAGAACAGGACGGCACAAGGTACCATGCGCCCTGAAAATACGATGGTTTGCGAAGTATGTGTATAGCTGTAGCTGATAGATGCCGGGGAAGATCAGTTTGGGTTCCGGAGAAATGTAGGAACATCCGAGGCAATACTGACCCTAAGGTTTATCCTAGAAGATAGATTGAAGAAAGGCAAATTTACGTTTACAAAATTTGCACATTTAGAGAATGGTTTTGACAGTGTCGACTAGAATACGCTTGTTGAAATTCTGGAGGTAGCAGAGATGAAGTATTCGGAGCGGAGGGTTATCTTTACAAGTTCAACGGAAACCAGACTGCAGTTACAAGAGTCTGAGGAGATGGATAGATAGCAGTGTTGTAGCCCATCCCCAATGTTATTCAATCTGTACTTTCAGCAAACACTGAAAGAACCAAAGAGGAATATGGTGAGGGGATGAAATTTCAGAGAGAAGAAATAGAAACTTTGAAGTTTGCGATGATACTGTAATTATCTCAGAACAGTAAAGGACTTAGAAGAGCAGCTGTTTGGAATAGATGTCTTGAAGAGAGGTTGTAAGACAAACAACAGAAGAAAAACAAGGCTAGTGGAATGTAATCAAATTTAGTCAGGTGATGCTGGAGGAATTATATTAGGAATTGAGATAAGGTAACAAATGAGATTTACTATATGGACAGCAAAATAATTGATGATGATCGAGGTAGAGAAGATATAAAATGCAGACGGACTATAGTACTAAAAGCATTTCTGAAGCAGAATTTGTGTAGGCATGTACGGAAGTGAAACGTGGGCCATAAGCAGGTCAGACAAGAAGAGAACAGAACCTTTTGAAATTGGCGCTACAGAAGAAGGTTGCAGATTATATGCATATATCAAGCAACTAATGACGTGGTACTGAATCTGAATGAGGGAAAAAAATAAATGTATACCACAACTTGAGTAAAAATGGGATAGCTTGATAGGACATATCCTTAGACATGAAGGTAATTTGGTAATGAAGGGAAGAGAGATAGATAGAAGTGTAAAATTGTAGAGGGAGACCAAGTGATGAATACAGTAAATGGGTTAAAATGGATTTAGGTAGCCGTAGTTATTCGGAGAATAATCGAAACCAGTGGACAAATCAAACACATTCATACCCCGCAAGCCAACTGATGGTGTGTGGTGAAGCGTTCTTCTGGTATCACTAACTGATACCCCATCCCCTCTTCCACTCGAGAATGGATATTGGGAAAAATGATTGTCGGTAAGCCTGTGTACTAGCTTTAATTTCTCGAATTTTCTTGTCGTTGTCATTTTGCGAGATGCATGGTGGAGCAAGTTATACGTTGTCCGACTCTTCCCGGAAAAGCACTCGAAATTTCAATAATAAACCTCTTCGTGATGCATAACGCCTCTCTCGTAGCGCCTGCCACTGGAGTTGAACATCATTGTAACGCTCTCGCGCCAACCAAACTATCCCATGATGAAACTCGCCACTATTCGTTGGATCTTCTCTACCTCTTCTATCAGTCCTATCTGGTAAGGGTCCCAGATTGATGAAAAATACTCAAGAATGGGTCCAACAAGCGCCTTGTAAGCCATTTCTTTCGGGGATGAGTTACATTTCCTTAAGGTTCAAAATGGCTCTGCGCACTATGGGACTTAACATCTGAGGTCATGAGTCCCCCAGAACTTAGAACTACTTAAACCTAACTAACCTAATGACATCACACACATCCATGCCCGAGGCTGGATTCGAATCTGCTACCGCAGCGGTCGTGCGGTTCCAGACTGAAGCGCCTAGAACCGCTCGGCCACACCGGCCGGCCCTTAAGGTTCACCCTATGAATTTCGTCTGTCATCTGCTTTTCCTACCATTCGTTTCATGTGGCCACTCCAGTTAAGGTCACTCTGGATAGTTATTCCGAGATATTTTACGGTAGATACTATTTCCAGCAATTTCTCATCAACAGTGTAGTTGTACATCAGTAGCTTTCTTTTCCTATCTATGAGCAATATGTTACATTTACTGATGATCAAGGTCAACTGCCATTCATCAATCCTCTGCAGGTCACTCTGCAAATCGATACTGTCCTCTAGCGTTGTACTGCTTTTTGTGTTTCGGGTATTTACAGAACTAAAATAGTAAATAATGTAGGAGGGTAAAATGTGTTGCCATAAGCATTTCAGGGGCAAAGAATTCCTGCAGCTATTGGCATTCGAACCCATTACTGGTTGATCAATGTATGACAATTATTTAGAAGGGCACCGTAAATGAAAGGAGACTATGTTGTGTAACTAATTATTGCTTATGAAACATGAATCGTTAATACCATAGATCTAGCCGTCAACTTATTGTGGAACAATGCAAACACAGAATGATCCGTCCCACGGCTGCCCCACGCTTAATGTCTATTCACGTAGAAGCAGGCACTCAAATAGTGCTTGACAGTGCATTATCCAAAGCTTTATTTTGGTTGTGGTACGTTTTGGCTGTGTCAGACTATCGCACCATCGTAAGATTAAAACAAAATTAAAAATCAGCTATAGTTGACATTGGACATGGTATGAGAGACCCCACGAATAGTCGTGCACTGACTCCACCGACACATCAAAAAAGCATGATGTGGAAAACTATATAAACACAAAATGGCGTATATTCTTACGATGGACATCCGACGTACACAGCATTTGAAGAAATTGGCGTTTCTCCAAAGATACTCCCGTTAGCGAGGAGATGTGCCACAGTTTGTCACATTGTGACTTAATTTGAAAGACGAGAAGCATATTCTAGAATGAGAGTGACTTATCTATCAGTTGCATAAGCCTCGCAGAAGGTCTGTTGCTTACCAGTTGATTAAGTTCCTTCAGCAACGAAACTTGAACGAACTCTTTCATCTGCTCCACGAAGCTCTCCGTCATGGCGCGGACATGTTCAAAGTTATCGATCAAGAAACGTTTCTCTTCATTTATCTTCTGCAGTATAACCTCTTTTGATATCTTATTTTTTGCCGGTTCTCCTTCTTCAGATTCAGTTTCCACATCCTGAAAGGAAACACGAGGCAAATATTTAATTACGCAGAAACTCATTACATAAAGTACAGTCCCCTCCAGTCCACAAAGGCAAACATTTGCATTGATTCATGTCGTATGGCTGCTTCCGAAACTCATATATCTGTCTAACTTAATTTAACTGCAAACATGGCACAGACTACATGAAGCAACATAAAGAAAGGAAAATAGAACTAAACGTACTTTACGTGCAAATAACTTCAAAATTTGCTTTGCACTTAAGAGCACTATTTAAATCCACTGCAATTGTCTTTGAACATTCAACAAATCCCGCGAAATCTCAGGATGCGTTATGTACTTTAAATCGTAGGTTAAAAAACCAGGAAAGTGTAGTGATCCATCATTCAGATCTACATATGACCTGTAGGTGTGACGCGAATAGTTTTTCTCCCAAGCACACACGTCCAATATTCCTATTCCTCATAAATTATTTTTTCTATTTAAGAAACAAGTGGCACAGTCGATGACTCCGCTCATTAGGATAACATGCTGTACTAATACGTGTATATGTCTGTCACCAACTCCATAACAGGTAAACCTTGACCCTAAAAAAGAAAGATTCGTCCTACTGACTTCTCTGCTGATGTGTCGATGGGTGCGTCGGTAAAAGATGTGTATTATTTTTGTTATCTGGCTACATACACTTAAAAACATCGAAATATTTGACAGCATTGCTGTTACGAAATCCTAAACCGCAAAATTGAAACATACATAACGTAGCTATTATTCCAAAACGATTTGTAACATCATTTTATCATCAGTGATTGAATATGTTTATCATACAGCTCTTGCGGTTTCGTTTCGTGCTACAGGTGTTATTCAACAAAAAATTCCTGTGCGATGTCTCTTCTGCATGATCTGTAACTGAATTGTAATAACGAAATGTATTCCCAAACTGCAAATATTGTTATACACCAGCTGTACAAATGACTAGCGACGATGGATATCTGTGTTGGAGATGGAGTGAGAGCCGGATCTCCCGCTTAATGCGATGCGAGCGGTCACCTAAAACACTTTGGCTATCCGTGCACGCTTCACAGAGCGACCCATATTTCACGTCTGAAGGACGTTACTTTAGACTATACAGACATTGAACAATACAGACATTATGTAAGTCTGCAGGCTTTCGTGGCCGTTGTCACTGAAGTTAAAATCTTCTGTGTTATTAGGCCGCGCCATGTTTCTTCTAAAATGAACGACGTTTCAACCCCTGTGCTGGGATCTTCCTCAGGATCTTCTTGTGTCCACTACTGCTGTTCTAGTAGTAGTGGATACCAGAAGATTCTGAGGAAGATCCCAGCAGAGGGGTCGAAAGGTCGATCATTTTAGAAGAAACATGACGTGGCCTAATAACCCAGAAGATTTTAACTTCAATACAGACATTATCAACCTGTATTTCAGACTGCGGCAAGGCAAAACGATGAGAGTAACAATGTTTCTCCCTGTGCGGGAATCACCAGAATACGTGCCAGTATCGTACATAGACGCAGCGGCAAACGGAACTTTGCGTCAGTCCCGGAAGCGAGCATGGATAGCCAAAGTGGTTAAGTTGGACAACTCGCGTTAAAGGGAGAATCCGGGCTCTAGTTCCGCTCTGGTACAGTTTTTCATCTGTCGCTAATCATTTGTACAGCTGGTGTAGAATCGTTTTAGCAATTTGCGATTAAATTTCTTTAATTTAATATGACTGTAGACCATGTGTTCCTTCAGACATATATGCATGAATGGCTGAAGGACGTTGCATTACACTATACAGACACTGAACAATTCAGAGATTGCTAACCCCAATTTGAACAGTTTGCGAAAAATGGTAGAATTCCAAAGACAGCTATCAAGAAAATACATGCATACATCTCAAGGAAAATCCCGACTGTTTCGAATACGAGTCATCTCCCTACACCATACTTTTTCTGCAATATTTTCACCAGAGGAAAAATGTTCCTGTCGGAGCACAAAAAATGCTTAATGCACCTATTTTAAAAGGCCGACTGAAAAATGGGGTATCAGCGGCCTCATTCTACCGCCCTTCGCACCTTTAAAATTTTTCCCTAAAATATTGGTATTTAGCGCTTTTTATGCTGAGAGAGAAGAAGGCAGTGGCAGTGGGAAAGAGAAGGAAAAGTAATAAACACTGGAAGATAGTAGGCAGTGGTTGTGGCATAGGAAGAGCGAAGGAGACAATGGCAGTGGAACATAGTTCACCGTGACAGAGCAGTGCTGGGAAAAGAGGGAAGGAAGCAGTGCTAATGGAAGAGGAATAACGAGAATGAGAAAGTAGAGTAGGATGAGAGCTAGCGATAATGAGAGATGGAGTCTACGACAATGAGAACGAGGAAGAGAGGTAGTGACACTGACAAGAGTCAGAAGCAGTGGGAAGGAATGAATGAGATAGAAGCAGTTAAGAGAGACCAAGAGGGAGATAGCGACAGAGTGTAGTAGTAGGACAGAACGAAGGAGGCTAGCTGTGAGACAGGAGATACTCCCACCATCTCCCCAAACTGTTAATTCGCTCACATCGACTAGCCCATCGCTGCACTCTTAAATCACTCAGACCCATCCACTCCCATCTGCCCATTCTCACTCACTAATTCAGCGCAACTTTTAACTGTCACTATCTCCTGTCTTACTGCCACAGTAGGACATCCAGCAACCATGTCAACTAACCAGCTTGCGTAAGGGCCAGCGGTGGACCAACGCGTTACTGACTTGCTCAATTTGTGAAGCTCTTTCTCCTGAATAAATCATCCAATTTTTCGAAAATAGTTATCGTTTGTTTGCCTGCATATATAAATCACGTCTACCAAATTCCGTCCCATCCACTCGGATAAATCCTTCGTTTTTTAGTGTATTTTTCTCACTAAATGACCGTGCCGGACGGTGTCAAATGCCTTCCTGAAGTCAGTACTGGAAAACATTTTCCCTAGAAGCCGCGATTTTCTAAGTACTAAAGAAAAACATAAGAAATTAACCTTTAAATGCCCCCCTCCCACTAGTCGGTATTTTTAGTATGTTATTTATAACACTCCATTCCACCGAAACTTCCCGGCAGATTAAAACTGTGTACCGGACCGAAACTCGAACTCGGGACCTTTGCCTTTCACGGGCGAGTGCTCTACCATCTGAGCTACCCAAGCACGACTCATACCCCGCCCTCACAGCCTTACTTCCGCCAGTACCTCGTCTCCTACTTTCCAAACTTCACAGAAGCTCTCCTGAGAACCTTGCAGAACTAGCACTCCTGGAAGAAAGGATATTGCGGAGACATGGCTTAGCCACAGCCTGGGGGATGTTTCCAGAATGAGATTTTCACTCTGCAGTGGAGTGTGCGCTGATATGAAACTTCCTGGCAGATTAAAACTGTGGTAGAGCACTTGCCCGTGAAAGGCAAAGGTTTCTAGTTCGAGTCTCGGTCCGGCACACTGTTTTAATATGCCAGAAAGTTTCAATCTTACAGGAAGTTTCATATCAGGACACACTTCACTGCAGAGTGAAAATCTCATTTGGACTCTCTCCCACCAATGTACAAAAATTTCCCACTGCACGAGATTTTCCCCTATTTGGTCTTTTTTGGTCTTCGCTGGCTGGGCTATCAAGTAAATTTTCAAGTTTGTTCGCTATCGGCATCGTAAGAATATATCGTAAAAATTCAGACAGTTGCTGTGCGTCGCCGTCTTCGAATCCACGGCTCGGTTTTGGTACCCAAAAACCATGTAGTTCGGGTTTTGTCAAGAACCGCCCATGAACTAAATGGTGCCTCGATAAGCCCGTTAAGGCACACTATAGATCACATCTAATGCAAAATTTGCCTAAGCTGAAGGTAGTATGTAATATTCAAAAGTTAACCATGTACTGTAGGATAGTTACAGTAAGATGATCTTTCCGTTGGGTATACAAAATGTCCCTAACCACAAGGGCTATCCAAAACACTTGAGCTTCCCTTTCTGTCACCAATAGAACACGAGATATGATCCCCAGAAAAATCCCCTTCTTATGTGTGGCGTTTTGGAACATACTTGCTTGTGCATGTTGTAGCATGCCTGATGATTTTCTCAGCAAGTCATGCCCGTGCACTGGCGGAAAATTGCCGTTTATGATAATTTTTCAAGTACCAGTACAGAAAGTCGTTTGTCCACAAATATGGGTATCATTCTGTGCTCACAAACAATCATGATGAAGTAATATGCGAATGTACCGTCTACAGATTTTCTACCGGATGACACCTGGATATAATGATGGTATATATGATGGTACAGCAACATTCGAAAAACTGTTATCAGATTGGTATCTGTTTCACGCTTTGATCGTGTTATACTGTTGCCGGTGTTATGATCAATAACTTTCAAACTATGCTTTTCTACATGTGGCAGGGTAGTCTGTACCTGTACTTTGAAATTGATAATGCTAATGTAAAAGCGGATACATCTGTACGAATCTATAAGAAATCGGTCTGCATATTGCCATGTGTGTTGCTTATCGGGCCGGCCGCGGTGGTCTCGCGGTTCTAGGCGCGCAGTCCGGAACCGTGCGACTGCTACGGTCGCAGGTTCGAATCCTGCCTCGGGCATGGATGTGTGTGATGTCCTTAGGTTAGTTAGGTTTAAGTAATTCTAAGTTCTAGGGGACTGATGACCACAGCAGTTGAGTCCCATAGTGCTCAGAGCCATTTGAACCCATTTGTTGCTTATCTCTTTATAGGTACTGTAGTACCCTAGATATCCACGATCTACTCACCCAGCTCACACAAAAAATCGACACTCGTAGACTTATTATTTCTGCAGTATCAGTACAGAATCAACATTTCATGTGCAATTTTGTAAATCTGCGCACGTTACATAAAATCGATAACACACATGTAGTAACTTATCAATATTTTATTACTAACATTACGCCTCACCTACATAAAAGTGGACGTTGTAGCTACTTCACCAAACATAGTAAATGCAAATGACACGGTTGCAGACGATATCCTCCAGGGTTCGGCATCCTAAATCGGAAAGGATTTCTTTGGTGTAAGTGACGATGAGTGAGCGTGGAGTGTTCCCTTTGTCCATAATTATAGAAGAAACGTGTGTGAAACCCGGCACCGGCCGGCCGGTGTGGCCGTGCGGTTCTAGGCGCTTCAGTCTGGAACCGTGTGACCGCTTCGGTCGCAGGTTCGAATCCTGCCTCGGACATTGATGTGTGTGATGTCCTTAGGTTAGTTAGGTTTAAGCAGTTCTAAGTTCTAGGGGACTGATGACCACTGATGTTAACTCCCATAGTGCTCAGAGCCATTTGAACCACTTTTTTGAAACCCGGCACCAGCACATAGCTTACTACCTTCGAAGGAAGGAAGATTAGCGTTAAATGTCCCATCGACGACGAATTATCACAGATGAAGCACAAGCTCAGATTGAGTGAGGAGATCGGCCGTGTGCGTCTCAGATGTGCTTTCAGTGATTTAGGGAAACCATGAAAAATATAATTGTGGGCGGCTGAACGAGATTTTGAACCGCCATCCACCCGAATACGAGTTCAGTGCGCTAAATAATGCGTTACGTTGTTTCGTCAGTAGTAATGCCACTGAGGAGACCAACGCGCATCAAGATGAACGGATCACCTACAAAATACCACAGGACCTCACTCCACAAGCGCTACAGAGTAGTTTAGAACTTAATGCAGGACGCATCTGGAAAGTCTGATCATGAACGCTATGACACCATCTGTATTTAACTCATAGATCAAATATTGATCCTGAAAAATACTTCTGATATGAAGATTTGAACCAGTTACTACCCAGTCGAGCGCCGTCACAAGTGTGTCTTAGCGGCCTCAGTTACGTAAAGGAGTATCAACAATGAGCTACCGTCGTTCTCAAAGTGTACTTGTCAAGCACCCTCCCTAACAGTTTCTGGCTGTATCAGCTAGTGTTTACATATTATGAATTCGTACCTGTAATGCACCATGCCTACCGTGACACACATCATGAAGTTTCAGCCTCTGTTACTGATGGCTAGTGCAGTTGTACTCTCAAATAGCTCCCTGTAGCTGAACTGCCGCACTCATGTGTGCGCCGCACAGCCGAAGCAAACAGGGAACAGCTGTGGAAACATTTCCTTATATCGAGAGCCTCCACATGCGACGTACTGTCATTCTGTCCAAGTTTTCACGAGATCTCTGACGTAAATCTACAGTTTACACGACAAACGGATTAAGTATCCTATGACGAACTAAAACACTCATAATGATTTGCAAAAAAATTGCTAAATATAGCTTTAGAGGTACCATGAATTTAGGGAACATTCAGTGCAGTGCTCACAGATAAAGTTCCTTAAAGTTTTCACTGTTACTGCAGCATTTGTTTTCCTCCGTTTTGCGCCTACCTTGCTACTTTCGATCAACATTCTAGGAGGTCGTACGATAAAGCATGTGCCTAGCGAGTCTAAGACAACGGTATATCCACTGATGCTTTCCTCTAATATTTCTAGAAGGGCGACGTGTTTGAACTGAAGGTTATCTTATTGACAACTGGATTAAATAAAGTATGGACTACATTATGTAGGGCAGTATGTTGGTGTCTCTCGCTTAACATAAATCCGAAATGCAGAGAATTTCTTCAGTATTTACCAGCGTTGGAGGTCTGTTTCGAAGCTTTTTGAGAGTCCCCTCCCCCCCAGTTCCCCCTCCCACTGGATGCCCGAATGGTCAATTTTAAACAGCCAAAAGTAATCACTATGATTTAGAACTTCAACAGTGCTACAGGCAAGGTCAACTGTAAGAGGACTGTGTAGTTATTGCTTCTGCAACTTGTGCTGCAGTAACTATACTTGAAGAGCCACTAGGAAGGAATAAATATGTCGACCCTCCGATATTAACAATTAAGATTTATTCATAAGTATTGCACTGAATATGTACATCTACGTACATATTCAACAACCAACTGGGACTGCCTACATTCCTTTGGATGAGCCTTAATCTCTATGATTCTTAAGGTTCCTACTTGAGCTATAAAATTGTAGAGGTAGAATTTCCGTAGTCTACTCTACACACAACCGAGTTTCTCGAGTGAAACTTAGTGTTTCTTCCAAGGATTTACCTTTAAATTCCGTGAGCATCTCTGTTAGACTTTCGAGTGGGTTACAACGGCCAACTGAACTCGTTCAATTTAGGACTACTAAGCCACTTCATAACTTCTAACGTCTTTTATGTGATGTTCTTAACACATCCATCAAACGTTTCGCCAGGAAACTTACAACAAATAATCTAAATCTTCCATTCACCTTCGTAACATTGATTTTTGGATTCCCCTCATTTCATATCGCTTGTTAGTATTTCTCCCAAAAATTTATACGATTGATGCTCTTCGGAGGTTCGCCGCTAATCTTGTCACCGGACCGGGTACTATAGGTTTCTCTCTCTTTATTACGAGAATTATCTTCCTCTTGTTATTGTAAGGCATTTTCACTAAACATTTCTTTAAAAATTGATTGAGACCACTCGGGAATAATTTACTTTGGAGACTCGCAGATGTGTTTTAAAAACTCCAGATAAGTATTACTATTATCAGTATCACATCCTCACTTAACTGTGATCACATAAATGAATATTTTGTACGTTATTACAACTGAAGAAAGCTTTTTCATTCGTACGTAGCTCATATACGTCTCCAAAAACTTACTGGCCGTAGAATGTGTACTATCTATTTATTGTACCGATTAGAACGTAGTCGAATAAAACAGTCATCGTGGCTATCATCTCGTAACCAAAAACTTGTAGATCATTATCTCACTACAGTTTAAATAGACATAGAGATGATAGATTTTAAGTTGTGGTAAAAATGAAGTATAATGCGAACATAAGGGCTTTTTTGTGTTATATTATTTCTTTATATGGGCGAAACACACAAAAAATATAAGGTTCTACGCGTCCAATGTGTAGATCGTGAGGTCCCAGCGGAGGTTCGAGTCCTCCCTCAGGCATGGGTGTGTGTGTTTGTCCTTAGGATAATTTAGGTTAAGTAGTGTGTAAGCTTAGGGACTGATGACCTTAGCATTTAAGTCCCATAAGATTTCACACAGATGTTTTGGATTTTTTAGATCGTGATATATCATGCTGACAAATTACCGTGAGCTCCAAATAACAGCACATGTATATAGTTGTGACTAATCACTGATGAGATAATTATGGTTAAGGAAAAAATCGTTCCTTTTAAGCAGTAGCATGAGCAACAGCAACAACACGCTGATCCATCACGCAAGTAGTTATTTTTGTCTGCTCAGTACCAGCAAAATTTTAGTTACCATTTCACCTTTGCGTTGAATATTCGATACAATCTGAAAATAGGTACTTGCTGTAACTGTAGCTTAGAATGCTGAGGAAAATCACGCTTAACCTCATACCCTGCAAGATATGTTTCCTGCTACTGTCGTGACGCTCCATAGATACAGCGGAAAGGTCGAATGGAATGTTGACATATTATTCGAGAG